>NC_083407.1:100643261-101244269 GCF_020745735.1 Hemiscyllium ocellatum | reverse complement strand
GCTCCGCCATTCAATAAGATCATGGCTGATCTTTCTGTGGCTTTGGCTCCACCCACCGCCCGCTCACCATAACCCTTAATTTCTTTACTGTTGAAAATTCTATCTTTGCCTTAAAAACATTCAACAAGGTAGCCTCAACTGCTTCACTGGGCAGGGAATTCCACAGATTCACAGCCCTTTGGATAAGAAAGCTCTGCCTCAACTCAGTCCTAAGTCTACTCCCCCTGATCTTTAGGCTATGCCCCCTAGTTCTAGTTTCGCCCGCTAGTGGAAACAGCCTTCTTGCTTCTGTCATATCTATTCCCTTCATGACTTTAAATGTTTTTATAAGATCTCCTCTCATTCTTCTAAATTCCAAGGAGTGTAATCCCAGTCTACTCAATCTCTCCTCATGAACCAACTCTCTCAATTCCAAAATCAACCTAGTGAACCTCCTCTGCACCCCCTCCAGTGCCAGGACATCCTTTCTCAAGAAAGACGACCAAAATTGCACATAGTAATCCAGGTGTGGCCTCACCAGCACTCTGTACAGCTGCAACATAACCTCTCTATTTTTAAAACCTATCCCTCTAGCAATGAAGGACAATATTTCGTTTGCCTTCTTAGAAGAGAGGTAACGTTCTGAAATTGTTGAACGCAATCTGAGTTTGTAAGGCTGTAAAATGCCCAAGCGAAAGACAGGCTGCTGTTCCTTTAGCTTACATTGAGCCTCATGTGACAGCGCAGCAGGCTGAGGACAGAGATATCAGAGTGAGAGCAATTCCCCAGAGGGAAAAGTCAGGGGGAGAAAAAAAGCAGTAATGCTACTTGGACATGAGTGCACTGTCCTGAGGTATACAGAACAAGTTAGATCAGCATGCATTATTCACCGGTTTTACTGCTGTTATCTTTAAGGGTGTATCACATCAGAATGATAGGACACTGTAAATGTGGGACCATGTTTGTGGACTTAATCAATTCATTCAAACATCCCAGCATCTGCAATGCTCTGCTTTTTGATCAGATGTTGAATGTTTACCAGGATGGATTTGTCACGGTTTCTGGTGCCATCTCACTTGGCCTACACCTCTGGGGACAGCGCATCATGTGTTTCATGCTTTGACTGTCCTTGCCATTTGCTTCAAGCAAGTCTCTTCAATAAACCGCATCAGATATAAACAGTGAAGAGTCTGTGGTACAAAAATTTGGACAGTTGCAACTTTGCACTTAGGGCAGGAATTTCCCGTAGGCTCCAGTAGGGACCAGAAGCTTGTTCTTTGTGCCAAACAGGTGCGACTAATTTTCTTTCCTAAATTGACCAACTCTTGGCCAGATGGTGGGGTTCACCATCCATTTCAGAATGGGCTTTCAAAGCTGGAGGGCTGAGCTGGACAATGTCTAAATTAAAAACAGAAGCAGTATACCTTGGAGTGAAGTGAGACAGACAGAGATAAAGAGAGAAAGAGAGAGAGTGAGAGAGAGATGGGGTGGAGGGGGAGCAACCCAACTTGGAAGTGCCATCAGTCCAACCTTTCTAATCCTAAAGTGAGGAAAGGCCTTTGCTACTGGACCATTGTGGTGGACAGACAAAGCAGGGTGGGGTGGAGGGTAGGGGTGGTCTGAGGAATTGGACGGGAAGTGGAGCCCTTCCAACACTCTGTCCCATGGCTGTTACTGATCCCAAGCAGGCAGGGAGAGTCTCTATGCCTGCTCTGAACACTGGATCCCTGATCTGTCACCAGGGACAGGACCACCAGGCAGCTAATCTATCCCCTCTGGAGACCTGCAGGCTGACTGTGACATAATTAGCCTCTCAGTTCGAATGGCTTCTTGCTACTTGCATATGGGTGACACTGCCATTTTCTCTGCACCCCTCTCCCCAACATTCCTATTGTGCATCTAGCAAATGCACCGGGATGAAATCTGGGAAGTGGCACAGTAATTGTTGGCTCAAAATTCCCTTTTTGCCTGCCAGTGGGTACTAAAGTTGAGTCCGTGCAGTCTAGGTGGGTGTTTCACAAAGTGGCTTTTCCATAGTTGACTCCTTGTCCAATGATCCTTTCCTAACTCACAATTACCTGCACTGGGTGGTTTGTGGGAATTCCCAGCTCTGTGGACTGCAGCAGTTTGAGCAGGCAGCTTCTTGAGGGCCACAAGGAACGGGCAATAAATACCAGCCCAGCTAGCAACACCCACGTTCCATAAATAAATTTTGAAAAACTGAGAATTAGAATTAGAACTAGAATTAAATTTATGTTTTATTGTCCTGTGTACTCAAGCACAACAACACAGAAGTCCAGTGAAAAGTGTGCAATGTTTCCACACAAGGCGCCATCTTAGGTATAGAGGTACCTAGTTACAAATCTTAGGTACTAACATAGATCGAGTACAAAAATAGAGAAATGCAGAAAAATGCTTAAAGTTCTACATTACAGTTCTTCATAGTATAAGTTAGGAAAATAAAGTTAAAAGGTAAACATTATTGTCCTTCTACAGCCTGCAATCACTCTGCATTGGGGGCTTTCCCCACGTCTTCTCGTTCTCCCTTACACTGGGCTGACCCCAACCAGGCTCACAAACCGCTGATCGTTGTCTGTGACAGGCTGACTGCACTGGCTCCCAGCCCACCAACCTCCAGCCATTCCACTCCAGGCTTCCAGCCCACTGATCACACCACTCCACTCCACTCTGCTCTGCTACTGTCTGGGCCTGTCGCCCGCTGGCAGCTCACTCCTCCCCAGGCCCTCAGCTGCTGTAACACTCCAATGCCGACACTGCCACTCTCTCCACAAGGTAAGTTAACAAAAAAACTAAAACAAAAATTTGAAAAGGGTAGACTGAGAAAAGGCAAAGGGATTGTGAGGGTGTTGATGATTGATTCTGAAGGGTCTGTTTCCGTGCTGTATATCTCTATGACTCTATGATGTATAATAAAAATTTGCGTTGTGGAATGCTGGTTATCTGAGATATTTACAACAAAATAGGCCATGGAGGGAATGGATCATCACCCCCTGTCTGTTTTGCATTTTTAGAATATGAAGGAACTGCATTCACAGTCGAATGAACCACGATGCAGATCAAGGTTACATTGATACAATTTAGCACCAACAACAAAACTTAGCTTGCACCTTAACGTAACAGAAGCCTCCCTTGGTGCTTCACAAGTGTATAATTAGATACGGAACTGAACAAGGAGATAATTGGGCTGATGGCCAAAACTTGCTCAGTTGGCAGGTTTTTAAGGGGTGTCTAATGGGTGGAAAGTGAAGTCGAGAGAGACAGGCCAGGAATGACAGGGAAGGTATGAGTTGAAGGGATTGGGTGATGTACTGAGTCTGAGCACTGGATCAACACAACAATTTCAGATGGTTGCTGGAAGTTGCAGAGATCAACACAGGCAAGGTCACAGAAGAACTGAATGTAGGAGATGCACTGTAATAACTGCAGAAGTAATAAAATAATTATCCAAGATAAACCGACTGAAATTTACTGACCTTCGGCAATTTTGCTCCATTTTGACATGATCCGTAAATATGACACTAACAAGGAGAATGCAGTATCTCAGGTCAGGGTTAGAGCCCAGAGACATGACACATTCATGTATATTAAGTAGCTACGGTGTGAAAATCCATGGAAGACCCTGAACTAACAGAGAGTCTGCAGACCATGGAGCTGGTAAAGCAAAGACTGGCCAAAAATAAAGGAGGGGAGTAATCAGTTAAGACTTGTGAACAGAGATATAGATTGTGATGCATGACTAATCCACACCCGTTAATTGCGAGACACACAAATATCATGCTGCCTGCATTTCAGTGCTAACCAAGCTGACTGGCTACACACACTAGCAAGGTCCCAAATTTGAGAAAGGCCCCACACCATTTAAGCCTTGCACCACTTTAGAGAGAGGCACATTTTGGCTGCAGCTAGTGTTGACGAAGAGTGTCTGACCAGCAAGGTAAGGAGCAAAAGCAGAAGGATCAAACAGTAACAGAACCAGCTGATGTCTCTGCTGTACAAAGATGTGAGGATCTGACAGGGTTTATGACCAATATAATCATCTCATCTGGGCTCAGGCAGGAGAGTAGCTGTGGACCTCAAAGGAGATCGATGTATGATGTTGGTCTCCCTCATAGGAAGATAATTTATCACATCATTGTAACTTGTAGCTAGTTGCTGCCATGCAATAGACTACATTTTCTTTAAGACAGGTTTCTCTTCTTGTTAGACTAATAGGTGATTCTCATTCTTCAGATCCCAGCCTAATAGGAGGGTGATGGCAGCAAATCAGATGCAACTTTCACTGAGATGACTGTGGTGAGGATCCAACAGACAAGAAGTCCAGGATTTCTGAGTTTCGGATTCCAGTAGTTTAATCAGGTGAGACCTCAGGATTCCAGCAGTTTGAAAAGGTAAGATTTCAGGATTTCAAATTCAGGATTCCAGCAGTTTAAAAAGCTTGGATTTCAGAGGATCAAGTTCAAGATCCCAGCAGTTTAAAAAGGTAAGATTTTGGGAGATCAAGGTTGCAATTTCAGCAGTTTATTAAGAGTTATGTTGTGACGTGGCAAGATATACTAATGATCTGCAATTATCACACTATAATACTTTGGTTGACTCTGATAACAAATATGAGATGTGGGTTATGTAGTACTGAATAAACTTTCAATAAACTTTAATTCTAATATTGATATAATTATAATATTTATATAAGTACACAACAATCTCAGGCACTGGCATGTCTGGGCTCAACCTAAGCTTTTTAGATGTACTACAGCATACATACATCCCTTAGTATGTCATGTTGCCAAAGGATGGAGCTCATTAAGACGGAGACTAAGGTTCATACCATTAGGTCACATGCCCCGAGTACAGTGATGATATCCTGAATATGTTACTTAATGGTATATTGCAAATCTGCTACTAGGTATAACACAATAAACTTGGGATTTCATCTGTACAAATGGTGAGAGTTTGGGATTTCAGTTTGAAGTTGGGAGTTGACTGTATTTAATAGGAAAATCCAAAGGCAATATCACAGCCATCATTGATACTTTGACAAGCAACTGATGTTAGACAGTGTCTGTAAATCGCATTAAAGGACAATTTAGCTTGGCCAACCTACCTAACCTGCACACCTTTGGACTGTGATAGGAAACCCATCAGACACAGGCAGAATGTGCAAACTTGACCCAGACAATCACTCGAGGATGGAATCAGACCAAGATCCCTGGCGCTGTGATGCAGTAGTGCTAACCACTGAACCACCATGCTGACACACTTAAAGCAGAGGGCTAACATTAAGCGATACAGGTCTTTTCTGACTCTCTTCCCCTGCAGACGAAGGGACTAATGGGAAAAACATCACAACATCATAGGAATATTGGAACAGAGAGCGTAGGACTAGGTTTAATCCAGTTGGCCTTTTGAATTTGTTCACCATTTGATAAAATCATGGTTAATCTAGCTGTGATTTCAACTGCACTTTTCCCAGCTGCCCTCGTTAGCCTTAACTCCCTTGTCTATTAAACATTTATTTAACTCAGCCTCGAATTAATTAAATGACAAAACCTTCTACATTTTCGGGGAGAGAGAATTCCCAGAGACCGACAACTCTTGAGAGAAAAATAAATTCATCTTCTGATATTCTTACAAAGAAGCCCTCGCATATTTAAGTAGTAGTGTTTTCTACAAGAGGAAACATCTCAGTATCTGCTCCGTCAATACTCTCAGGATCTTTTATGTAGCGTTCAACGTATCATGTATTGATCCATGGTTGCAATGGGCCAGTCTTATTTCTCACTGACGCCTCGATTTCCTGTTCCTAAGCTCACCATTCAGAAAGGGAGGAGTGTTTTACTAACTTGACCAATTTAATTAACCAAAGTGAATAATTTCATCAAATTGTTCTAAAGGAGAAAGAAATACTGCAAATATCTTTCGACAACTCAAGTCATTAGACTGAAATATTAAATAATTATTGACCTTTGATTTTTACTGGAAAGTTTGAATACGTGGGCATTGTAGTGGATGATGAGATGAGTAATGGGGTAAGTGCATTTAAAATTTAAAAAAAGGGATCTATCAATTAAGCAGATCAAACTCAAATTGAGGAGTGAACAAAGAGCATCTTTAAAATTATGCAAGGCATTGGTATCCTATTGTGAGAAAGAACATCACTAGATGATCATCAAGAAATCCAACAGCCAATTCAGAAGAAACCTCTTCACTCAAGGAATGGTGAGAATGTGGAACTAGCTACCATAGAGAGTGATTGAAACAAATAGCATAGATGTATTTAAAGGGTGGGAGAAGTGGGGTTGACAAGCAAATGAGAGTAAAAGTGTAGGAATGAATGCTTCCTTTTCTGTGTAGCAGTGAGCAATTGGTGGGGTACTGCAGAGATCAGTAGTTGGACCCCAGTAATTAACTATATATTTAATTAGAGTCATAGAGTCATCGAGATGTACAGCATGGAAACAGACCCTTCGGTCCAACCCGTCCATGCCGACCAGATATCCCAACCCAATCTAGTCCCACCTGCCAACACCTGGCCCATATCCCTCTAAACCCTTCCTATTCATATACCCATCCAAATGCCTTTTAAATGTTGCAATTGTACCAGCCTCCACCACTTCTTCTGGCAGTTCATTCCATACCCGTACCACCCTCTGTGTGAAAAAGTTGCCTCTTAGGTCTCTTTTATATCTTTCCCCTCCCACCCTAAAATCTCCAGGTCTACAGATAACACAAAGCTGGGTGGGGTTTGATGTAATTCAGAGAGCTAAAGGGATCAAAGTATACGGGGAGAAAGTTGAATGATCAGCCATGATCATATTAAGTGGTGAAACAGGCTTGAAAGGCTGAATGGCTTCCTCCTATTTTCTATGTCAATGTTTCTATGAGAGGGAAGGGAAAAGAAGATTAGATTTCGATGAAGAAAGACAGGAGGCTCAAGTAGTAATATAATTGCTGGCATCAATTGATTGGGTCTGTTTCTATGCTGTTTATCAATCTTCCATCTCCTGTACCATCATGTCTCCCTCTGATTCAACAGTGTCTTGACACAAAACATTCAAAGTCTCTTTGAGAGCTAGATACAGAGTGAGGGTAGAGAGGTTTTCAATGCCGGAGCTACACCAAGTATCATCCAGTGGAAGAGGTACGTCTTATAGAGGAGGAATGAATTGCTTTTTTTTCCCACTTAGATCTTCAAAAACATCCTTCACTGTTTCTCTCTCAAGCACTCAGATAATGATGGGACAAATGAAGGAAAGGTATAAGGATATCTGGTCACATGGATGAGTTGGACTGAAAGGCCTGTTTCCCTGCTGTACATCTCTGTGACTTTATGAGATGGTGACACAGTATCTGCCGGGGATAACCTACCAGACACAGCTGATGTATTTTCTGAAGGTATTCAGAGAGTGTTGTACTCAGTGTTCTGCTTCATATTTTTATCTCATTTCTGGTTCTTAACCTCCCTCAGTCATCTTTAGCCCAGCAACGAACTCCTTCATACATGTTCCACCATCTTTTCACTGCCTGACCCCCCCTGCACCATGTGACAGTACGATGAAGCTCATCATTTTGCCATTGTTCTTCTTCTACTTTTTCCTATGTCTCCTATTTTTGCATTATCTCCTCCCAACTCTGAGCTTTAACCACAGAGATGCACCCTGACCACTGTAGCATCTCATATCCACGCATGGGATTCCATTTAACAGGTCATTCACAGGTGGGAAAACAAACATGCTATTGGCAATGTGCCCAGTGTCTGCCCATCTGCCTGCCCATTCTTGTCATGATTCTACAAGCTGTGGGAGAAAGACCACATGGACTGTCCACATGGGGTCCCTTTGAGGTCCTTACATTGGCATTTACTACCCATTGAATGGCCTCATCCCACTGTCACTAATTGAATTTGGCACTATGGGCTTCTGGCCAGTGAAAGCGGAGGCTGCTACCTTTCCAGATATCTGGTGCCAATTGAAATCCAACCTTGTCAAGTTTTCCCACCCCATAGTCACCGTCTCTATCTACCCTGTCCAATATAAGCCCCTACCTATCCTGCAGGCCAGAGACTTACCAGGCATTTACAGGTGGGTTCCTGACTGACCTACTTACCAGGACATCCAAGGTTGCTCGCCTTTCTGGACCTCTTGCAGTACCAGCAGTGGCCACCACTTCTGGTGGCGCTGCCAGACCTGCAGAGATGCTGGACTCCAATAGATCAGTTCAATGAAGTGGGAGAGGAATGGAAAGTCTCAATTCCTAAATGCTTAAAGACCATAAGATATAGGAGCAAAATTAGGCCATTCAGCCCATCGAGTCTGCTGCACCATTCGGTCATGCTCATGGGGGAAAAGTTAAACTTTTCAGGTGAGCTGAACAACAGGAGCAAACTCAATCCCAACATTTCCAAAGGATTATGGGTGGCACACCCTCAGTGTATAATCCACCACCAGCATCTTCCTGCATTGCCTCAAAAGTGATGTACTTTGTTACCAGTTCCCTTAACAAAAAGCAGACACTTCAGATGCGTAGACTTTGTGAGTTGTCACAGGAGCATTTGAGCTTAAAAACTAGCTCCACTCACTGAGAAATGTGGCCAGGTTCATTTAGATGCAAATGTTTTGGATTTTTGATATTTTGTCTCGTCACTCAAATTCAAATATAAACATCTCGTGAGATTTAATCAAATATTGTTTTGTTGATAGCTCTCCTTTCGTAATCTAACAAGTACATAAAGTTGTTTAGTGCTGGTCATTTGCTGGAAAGTACTTAGTGATCAAGAGTGGTGAGAATGTGGAATGTGCTGTCAAATAGTAGAATGATGAAACGAATGGCCTGGGTGGATCTGAAGTAATGCTCGGTGAACACATGAAGGAGAAAGGAACAGGATACTCTGAGGATAGGATGACATGAAGGGTAGGAGGAGGGTGAGGAGAAGCATAAACAATAGCATAGAGCAGTGGGGATGAATGGAATGAATTTCTGTTTCGGTGCCATACATTCTATGCACCTTGGTTGGTCAATATAGAGAATCTTTCTGAAACCTCTGAAGGGCAGATTAAGTTCATGGTTGACAGAAATAGAACAATCCTTCAGCTCAGTGGTGATATCATTTGCTATTTTCTATTTACTAGGAAATAGTTGAACTCAATAACTACTATGTGTACTACACAATTTCCTGGCCACTTTTTTTCCCCTTATTCCTTTACTGCTTACAGCCTTGTTTCACAGTGAAAGCGTCAGCCCAAGTCTGACGGTGTCATTCTTCAAAGATACATGATGAACCAGCAGACCACAATAAAGCAGAGGAGGTTCTCATTGTCATCCCTGGTTGCAGCTATGCTACATCTCAGCTGTGGCACAGTGCCAGCATCATTGCCTCAGGCTTTGAAGGTTATGGGTTTAAGCACCGCCTTAGTAACTTGATCAGGTTGTTGCAACTCCCTTGACAGATGTTAAACCGAGATCCCCTCCAATGAGTGGAAAAGTTCCCAATCACAGTTTCAGGGGAGAGTAGGGCAATTTTTTCCTGACCCCCTTAGCCGAACGATATCACTTCCCAAGACAGAATACATTTCAGAGACATGTGGCACTGAGCATATGCAACTTCTGGTACAGGTTGAGCCAGAACAGCCTAAAGGGGCTGAATGGCCTCCAGCTGTTGCTGTGTCCACTTGATGCATGCATTGAGATTGCACGACTGGGACAGTCACCTACAACGCCCAACTGGGATGGCGAAGCTCAATGCCAAAAATAGCTTCCTGATGATACACATTTCTGTCTGAACTGATCCCATTTTTAGCTCATGGTCTTATAAAGACAGCAGACAACAGCTGGGAATTTCACCCTTGGCCACTCCTGACATCCACAGGCAAATCCGGCCTCCTCCCCCACCCAAAGGTCCATCTTTCCATGTTTGCAAAGCACAAAATCACAGCCAGGTTGAGAGTGTAAAATCCCCCGACACACCCACGTTCAAGGAAGACTGGAATGGAAAGAAAACCAGAAATTGCTGGAAAAGCTCAGAATTTTTGATTCAGAACTGTTCTGAAGAAGGGTCACTGGACCCAAAATGTTAACTCTGATTTCCCTCTGCGGATGCTGCCAGACCTCCTTGAACAGTGGGGACGATCCTGATTGAACAGCATATAATGAGTTGAATTCATAGTGATGAAACCAGATGCAATGAACAATTATGATAATCCTTTTGTTTTCTCCAAGAATCGCTATAGGAAACAATCTCCACCCTCGAACCTCTGCCATCTTCCTAGCTAATCAGCTGATCTGCCTGAATGAGGGGATTACCAAGTCATTGAATGTTACCACTCTTTCAGTAAGTCTTTGAGGAAAGCAGCAGAAAGCTGATATATCATGATTTGGAGATGCCGGTGTTGGACTGGGGTGTACAAAGTTAAAAATCACACAACACTAGGTTATAGTCCAACAGGTTTAATTGGAAGCACTAGTTGTCGGAGCGACGCTCCTCCATCAGGTGATTGTCAATCACCTGATGAAGGAGCGTCGCTCCGAAAGCTAGTGTGCTTCCAATTAAACCTGTTGGACTATAACCTAGTGTTGTGTGAATTTTAACTGATATATTATAGCAGCTTGAATTTAGGAAGAAGAAAGATTTGTGCTTAGCAGCTGCCATCTCCCTCAGGGCAGTCCTCGGCATTTTACAGCAAATGAAGTGCTTTTTGAACTGCAGTCACGGTGTAAGGGGAGAAACAAAAGCAGCCAATCTGCAGACAGCAAGATCCCACAAGCAGCATGATAAGATTATCTGCTCTTTGTGTTACAACTCTGACGGGAGGAATGCTTTGGTATTAAAGCCCCACTACTCCATGAGCCCACAATTCAGTCACCAAATTGTTTCCTTTTATTAACAACTATCCAGAATAAAAGACTCTTTCAACAGGCTTGTAATAAGCTGACCAATATTTGTTTATTAGAAATGTATTTAAAAAATCGTCAAAATGTGTCTTTAAACAAGTGTTTGAGCAGCTAATTACCTTCCAGATTTAAGCAATGCTCCCTTAATTCCAGGCAAACACATTAACACAACAAAAGGGGCACTACAGTCCTGCAAAGATGATATGGGATTTAAAGTAAAAAGGCAGAAAGATGTTAAAAAAAACCCTGAGGGGACAAAGTTCTGAAGTCAAAAGGTGAAATGGCATGACTTCTCATAGTTCACCAAGTTTCCTGTCGATGAGATTGAAATGCTGTCCACCAGAGAATGTGAATGTGGCTTAAAATAGATTATATTCACTGTCAGCGATCTGTGCAGCTAGTTCTGATGGAAGTTTTACTCTTACCTTTCAGGAGAAACTGCCTTACTTGCTGCTCACTCTGCAGTTGTTTGTTTGACTATCACACCTGATGACGGGCTCTTGCCTGAAATGTTGATTCTCCTGCTCCTCAGATGCAGCTTGACCCTCTGTGCTTTTCCAGAAGCACACTTTTCAACACCTAGGTCCTGGAAAGCCAGGAACCAACTCCAAAAGAGCGTTTCTTCCAAATCAAATTTGTCCGTCAATTATAGCCACAAATAATCCTAACATCTTATCTCCCTTGAAAGCTTAGCTTGTCTCCTTTCCAAAGTAATTTGACTTTTCAGTAATTAGCACAAGAACAGGTCATTTGTTTGAATAAGTTCATGTCCTCCTATGCTTTTGCATCTAAATCTATCAACATAAATAAGTCTCTAGACTTTAACTTTCTCATATGCTTTATCCCTTTAATTACACCTTTACTATTTCTACCCTCCCCGTTCTAGTGAGCTTCAGGTTTTCACCACTCTCTGGATAGAGATGTTTCTTTAGAATTCCCTACTGGATTCCTTAGTGGCTGTAATTACCAGTAGCTTAAGGTGCGGAGGGACAAACAGCCAAGATTGCCTGCACATTTGCAAGTACAGTGGATAGGAAGGTGGACAAAATCCAGTGTAATGGAAACAACAGTCTACTTACAGAACACTATGTTTTCAATCAATCAGGCGAGACTTATTTAGTGGTCTGTATCAGTAAATTGTAGATGTTAAGTTAGTTAAGCTCCATCATTATCACTGCACATAATTGGGGAGGATGGCTGAGATGGGGCTTGGCAATGTGGGTAGTTGATCAACCTTAGCTGGGTCAATTTGCGTCCTGGACCTAGCTGAAGTGGGACATAACTTAATTAAAAGTGCATTTACTCTCAGCAGCATGCAGACTCCGTATCTTTTTTTACGTGTAAGTTGAGTCAGAAGGTTTTTGTTTCGAAAAGGTGATAGGCTTCTGCACGTGTCAGATATCATCGGATTAAAAGTTAAAAGCTCCCGAGGGACTGGTCACGGTCTCTTCTGTTTGCCCGTAATGAGGGTGAGCTGCTTCTGGAGTGTCCCAATTTGTGGATAATGAGGAATTGTGTGTGAGAAATGCAATGTTCCTCAGCAGATGGAGTTGGTAAGAGAAGCAGTAGGTTAGGCTTTAAAGGGGAAGCCACACATAAGGCAATTTACACAGGATGAGCAAAATTCACATGCAATAAATGAGGCAGCTCAGGATAAAGAAAAAGATATCAAAGATTACCAAAGCAAATAGATTATATGATTAAACTGCAATGGTATTAACAGAGGTTCAGTCCCAGGCAGACACATTGCTGAGAACACGTGTGGGGGGTATCCTTCTCCATTTTGAAGCTGTTGGATACAACATAATGCATCTATCCAGAAAGACAGCGCATTGCTTCCATCACAGCATCCATTTTAGTAATTGGAGGTCAGATGCTGGGAATACTGTGGCAAGTAACTCATCGCTTGATGCCCCAAAGCCTGACCACCATCTACAAGGGACAAATGTGGTGGAATATTCCCAAGTTGTCTGGATGGATGCAGTTCCAATAACACTCAAGAAGCTTGACACCGTCCAGGACAAAGCAGCCTGCTTGACTGGCACCACATCCTCAAGCATCTACTCACTCAACCACCGACACTCAGTAGTGGCAGGGTGCACTATCTGCAAGATGCATTGCAGAAATTTGCCAAAGATCCTCAGGCAGCACCTTCCAAACCCACGACCACTTCCATCTCGAATGACAAGGGCAGTGGGTATATGGGAACACCACCACCTGCAAATTCCCCTCCAAGCCACTTACTATCCTGATTTGGAAATATATCGCCATTCCTTTGCTGTCACTGGGTCAAAGTCCTGGAATGCCCTCCCTCCTAATGGCATTGAGGGTCAACCCACAGCAGGTGGGCTGCAGCAGTTGAAGAAGGCAGCTCACCACCACCTTCTCAAGGGCAACTAGGGACGGGCAATCAACACTGGCCCAGCCAGAGATGCCAACATCCCACACATAAATAAATAGTTTCCACTAGTTTATTTCTGCAAGTCTAATTATTGATCAGCTCAGAAGATCTTCCTGAGATTGGTTCCAAGTTAACATTTACTGTGCTGTTGTAGGTAAAAATAAGATGAATTTAGTAGTGAACCAGATGAAGTTTTTTTGAGCAAAAGTTTTTGGGAGGAGCATGAGACCTCAACGTGGTCAAGCCAGCTTCTTGATAGTTACATAGGGCAGCTATGTTTTATACTCTTGATTACATTTGCCCCTTGAAAACAACCCGCGCTCATGGTCTGTACACAACAACCCGCGCTCATGGTCTATACACAACAACCCGCGCTCATGGTCTGTACACAACAACCCGCGCTCATGGTCTGTACACAACAACCCGTGCTCATGGTCTGTACACAACAACCCGTGTTCATGGTCTGTACACAACAACCACGCATACAGAGAGGATGCCAGCAGGCCCCGAGAGGAATCCATGTGAAAAGAAAGCAAAGGGTGAGGATCCTCAGTTAGTACCTGTCTATTCTTTCAGCTGGGACCAGTGTTTGCTGACCCCCTTCCCTTGCACCTCAATACAAATGCACGTGTCACACCTAATGTTCAACTCCGGCACCATTCCACTTAGGGGCAAAACCAGTTTTACCGAGTAGAGTCTTCACCATAACTTTACTAGTTGCTGATGGGACATCGGAACAATCCCCTGATTGCCTCTGTTCCACCCGTCCTGCCTGTTTGTCCCTAACTGGTTTATGCATCTCCTTCAGCTTAGTTTTCCCCGGTATCTTGGACGATGGTAATGGATTTGGCGGGTGGCAAAAGGACAGCCTCCCATTTCGCTCTTCTCATGTTAGAGACTGACCATAATTTTCCTGGTTTTTAGCATTTCCACAGGGTATGTTTGGTATGTAAAATAATATTCCCTGTCATCACAATAGGATCACTGACTCTTAATGCCCATGTGGCAGAGTCTAAGGTGGCTATACATTTGGCAAGCCGTTAACTATGGGTCCCTCTGCAGTCGGACAGTACCCTACAGGTCGCTGTTTGTCGCCATGGATCAAGGTTACCACCACCGAATAAAAGCACCTCCCCTCGTTGTTGCAATAACTCTGGAAGCATTTACTTGCTTCTGGCAATCCCAGTCCCGGGGATGACATTTACTCCACGTTCAGTTTTATATTGGAGTCATCTTCTTCCTGATTCCCCAATCAAAGTGGTCCGTTGCAGGTTCCCCTTTTTTACCAATCGTTATGTGGACTTGACCAATTCGGTAAACTCAGGGATAAAATTCCTGCAGTAGTTAAACAAGCCCTAGACCTTTCTCACATCACGGATTGTCACAGGTTGTGGCATTTGCTGTATTGCAGTCTTCCTGTCTACAGGCATTTCTTTTGTGCCATGGGAGATTAAATGCCCCAAGTAAAGAACTTTAGTTTTCCCAATCTGGGCTTTCTTCAGGCTGCCTTTAACCCTCTATTCCTCAGGACAAAGTATAGTGTCTGCTGAGGCCAGTTTGGACTCAGAAGCCAGTAGGATTTCATTGACATATTGGAGTATAGTACTGCTGTGCAGCAGATTGATCTCCCTGAGCACATCACTCACTGCACGGTAAAAGATGGCTGGACTACTATGGAATCCTTGGGGAAGCCTGGTCCAGGTATACTGTTTATCCCTGATGGTAAATGCAAACTTATCTTGGGAGTCACAATGGAGGGGGATAAACCAGAATCCATTGGCAATATCCAGTACAGTAAAGATGTTATGGGTAGGGGAGAGCCCAATTAAGATTGTGGATGGATTGGCGACTATGGGGTACAATTTATGAGTAACCCTATTTAGGGCCGTGCAATCAATTGTGAGACAGTAACTCCGGTCAGGTTTACTGACCGGCCAGATAGGGGAATTAGTGGTTCCTGTGGTCTCTTGGAGAATTCCCTCTCCACAATTTCCCCAACATCCCTTCTGGCGTTCAGGTTTTCTCGGGTATTGGCTGCGCGGTTTAGGTTCTGGACCCTCGACAGTAATGGGGCCGGTTGTAATTAGGCCTCTGTCCAATTTATTTTCCGCCCATTTTCACCGACGGAAGCACAAATGGCAGCGAAGCCATTTCCCCTCCTTGTCAATTGCATCCCGTGATGGATGTGGCTTGGATGATGCCCAAGTGTCTCACATAGGTTCCCATTTTTTCCTTTCTCCTATCGGGGAAGGGGTAAGATTAATTCACCTTCCCCACACTCTATAAGGACTTCATATTCCTTCATTAAATCATTCCCCATAATAGTTCCTTCGTTGTTGTTACACACATAACATCGCATCGGTATAAACAGATTATTGATTTCTACCAGAGATTCCTCACTCAAATACACATGAGGTTCATCATCTGTTAATCCGTTACATAAAGCATTTTATTAGTTGTGGGCAGAGGTAGGTCAGTAATAGATATAGGGGCTTCTGTGTCCACTACCAACTCACACTGTCTGCCCCTTACAAGTGCAGACATGTAAATCCTACCCTCCTTATTACCCATGCCTGTGGGGGTAGCTGGATGTCAGTCTAATGTGTTCTGGGTGGTTGTTGGTTTGCTGTGTTTTCCTCAACAAGTGCCTTCAGAGTGGTCCTTTTTGCCACAGCCTTGACAGACACACACGTACATCACTTTGTTCTGTTTTGGGGCCTTACACTCCCTGACAAAGTGACCCGTCTTGCCGTAATTGTGGCAAATGGATTTTGACTTTGTCACAGCGCCCACATTCTCCTGTTTTATTTGCGTGGTTTTTTTTCTCCCATCTCTTCCCTCACACCCAGGTCAGAGCTGTCTGTCTGTGGAATCCCTGAACACTCTTGATAGACTTTAAAGAGTCGCTCTCCATACTTGGAGGTGACGTCCCCTTTCTGCTGTTTAGCAAGAGTTATTTTTGCCCAGTTGGTGTCTCTACCAACACTGAAACAAACACAGACTACATTTTCAAATCATCAAGGATTTCCAAAATGTAGACTTAATTCAAAACATTCCTGATCTCAAGTTCGAGGGAACAAAAGTGAATATTACACTAGCCCACATATAACCACCATCGAACAAAATTACATTCAAAACAGACCTCAAAGAGTTAACACTTATTTCATGAGAGAAACTGTTCCCCATTCTTTTGACAACTGTCTCTCTCTCTCTCTCTCTCTCACACGCACACATGCACACACATGCGTGCACACACAGACACACACGCACACACACAGACACAGACATGCACACATACAGACACATACAGACACACACAGACACAGACACACACATGCACACATTTGTGCACACACGCGTGCACACACAGACACACATGCGCACATACAAACAGACACACACGCGTGCACACACACAGACACGCGCACACATACAGATGCAATTGTATACATGTACACATGCAATACACATGCAATTCAAACTGGAGATCCTTTAATGCAAATATTACAATTTAGCAAGTTGACCAATGCACACAAAGAAGTTCCAAATTGTCTAATTTCTCAGAGGAGCCTTTAATCTCTACATCTCTAACTCGTCACTGTAGGATTCTTCTCTCCTCTGTCTGCCTCTTTGGGGATTCTGAGGTTTTGGCCTATAATGCTGGTCAATTTTTGCAACAAAATAACCCCAGTTTTATTGGTCCTACCTTTTTTTTTGTTCAAAGAGCCAATTTCATGGTTGATTCACTGCCCTGGGATAGATTCCAACCTCCCTTTTCTATCTGTTTAATAAGTGAATGTCTGTCTGTTACATACCGATTAACGAGAGACCCTCGGTGTCCCCATTGACCTTCCTGGCCCTCCATAATTATAGGCTTAGACTCATGATGCCTCTGATCTCTTGACTGCATTTAACACACTGGCCACCTCATACTCATATTTTTCCCACCAGCCACGCCTCATGCACGGTTGTACCCTTCAGAGTCCAGGGATACCTAAATGGAGGGTGATCAATTCTCCATATCCTGCTTTACTTTCTCCTGGGCAGGTTCTCAACCACCACACTGACGTCTGAGTATCACATCCCAGGCATCCTTTTTCCAGGCTCCACTCCTACTTCAGGGTCCTGGCTTTCGCGTGGGGACTTCCCCTCTTAGAATCATAGAGTCATAGAGATGTACAGCATGGAAACAGACCATTCGGTCCAACGCATCCATGCCGACCAGATATCCCAACCCAATCTAGTCCCACCTGACAGGACCCAGCCCATATCCCTCCAAACCCTTCCTATTCATATACCCATCCAAATGCCTCTTAAATGTTGCAATTGTACCAGCCTCCACCACATCCTCTGGCAGCTCATTCCATACACATACCCCCTCTGCGTGAAAAAGTTGACCCTTAGGTGTCTTTTATATCTTTCCCCTCTCACCAAACCTATATCCTCTAGTTCTGGACTCCCCGACCCCAGGGAAAAGACTTTGTCTATTTATCCTATCCATGCCCCTCATAATTTTGTAAACCTCTATAAGGTCACCCCTCAGCTTCCGATGCTCCAGGGAAAACAGCCCCAGCCTGTTCAGCCTCTCCCTATAGCTCAGATCCTCCAACCCTGGCAACATCCTTGTTGATCTTTTTTGAACCCTTTCAAGTTTCACAACATCTTCTTAACTACGGCTCAGGCTAGGTGCTAGAGGTGGATACCTCCTTCTCTGTTTACGCTCAACTCAGACCCCACAGGACACACACCCTCACAGTCACTCATAACAGATCAGCAATTACTGACATCTGATTCACTTAAACTTTGTTTGGTGTCCTTCTCCGATGCCTGGGCAGTGACCACCTGGTAGACAGGACCCTGCTCGTAGTGCCAATTTGTTGTAGGCAAAAATAATATGAATTTAGCAGTGAACAGTTTATTGAGTGAAAGCTTTTGAGAGGAGCATGTGACCGCAACGGGGCTAAACCAGCTTCTCTGTTGTCACATGGAGCAGCTATCTTTTATACCCTTGATTACATTTTACTAGTTACGTACACAGAGCCACACATTCATATCAGCTAAGCAGATGTTGTCTTCTGATACACTAACAATGATTAAAAGTTCCGTGAATCTTGGGTTTATGGTCTTCTTGGTAAGGCCAAAAGCTTATCTCACCTCTCCTGCAAAGTCACCCTCGTCAACCAATGTTGGTCAACTATCCAGGCATTCTTTGCAAATTTAGCCAACAATCCCAGCATGCTCTGCGTCATATGCCAACCATAGTTCCATTGCCCTGACATCAAAATTACTTTAGGGTGACAATGCAGATTTATCTTTCCCATTGTCAGGGAATGTGCAGGCTACAATTTCTCAAAACTTGGAAGAATTGGGAAACATGAGGAGGATAGCAATAGATTTGAAGAGAACTGAACAAGGCTGGTGGAATGAGTGGCAGATGAAATTTAAGCTATTTTGAAATAAGAGGTGATGCATTTTGGTTGAAAGAGTGAGGAGAGGTTTTATAAACTAAAATGTGCAACTTAAAGTGGGTCTAAGTGCAGAGGGTATGTGCACACACATTATTGAAGGAGTTAGGACAATTTGAGAAAATGGCTAAAATAATCTTGGGGATTCTGAGCTTTATAAATAGTGACAGTGGTACAAAAGACAGGAAATGATGAAACTTTATGAAACTCTGGTTAAACATCAGTCAGAGCACTGTGTACTCTTCTGGATGGCACCAATTAGGAAGCATGAGACTGCGTTAGAGAGGGTGCAACAAAGATGAATGGTTCCAGGGATGAGGGGTTTCAGCTATGAGGATATCTTGGAGAGACTGAGGTTGTGTTTTTTTTTGTGAAGGGATCATTAAAAATATATTCAATTGAACGGTTCAAAAGCATGAGGTACTGGGCAGATGGGCAGAAACTGTTCCCTTTGTCAAAAGGATCAGGAACGGGAGGACATTGATTACCAAAACAGCCAAAGGTGAGCTGAGGAAAATCATTTCTATTCAGCCTCAGTTTTCCTAATGAAATTATTCACTTTGAACTTTCCATCATTAAATTTAACCTGCCATGTGTCTACTTATTTTATCAGTCAACTTATCTGCTCTCAAGCACTGACACTATCCTCACTGCTTTTTACGTTTCTGCATTTTGTCTCAGCTGCAGACTTTTGAAATCATGTCATGTCGACCCAAATGCAGGGGGCTAATCTATATTAATAAAGCAGTGGTTCTCAAATCCACTCCTGGAGGAAAGTTCCTTTGAGTCAGAAAATGAACCCTTCACCACTACTCTATGGTGCTGCCAGTGTCCCATTAATCCCAAGTTCACTGTGTGATACTTCAACAAAAATCTGCTGCAAGTCCATAGATGCCATATCATCCCACACTGCCTTCATCAAGCCTTGTTATTCATTGACCAATGAACTCAATCGAGATGATCAAATTAAAAATCAAAGTAAAAAGTACTAGAAATACAACCGCTCAGACAGAATCTATGGAAGGAGATGGATGACCTTTCGGTCGAATTGGTCAACTGCTTCGGTCAGTTCGCCAATGTCCTTTAGGGAAGGAAGTTGCCATCTTTACCTGGTCTGGCCTATGTGGGTGTCTCCTGACCCATAGTAATGTGGTACAAACAATGACTGCAGATGCTGGAAACCAGATTCTGGATCAGTGGTGCTGGAAGAGCACACCAGTTCAGGCAGCATCCAAGGAGCAGCGAAATCGACGTTTCGGGCAAAAGCCCTTCATCAGGAATAAAGGCAGAGAGCCTGAAGCGTGGGGAGATAAGCTAGAGGAGGGTGGGGTGGGGAGAAAATAGCATAGAGTGCAATAAGTGAGTGGGGGAGGAGATGAAGGTGATAGGTCAGGGAGGAGAGGGTGGAGCGGATAGGTGGAAAAGGAGCTAGGCAGGTAGGACAAGTCCAGACAAGTCATGGGGACAGTGCTGAGCTGGAAGTTTGGAACTAGGGTGAGTGGGGGAAGGAGAAATGAGGAAACTGTGAAGTCCACATTGATGCCCTGGGGTTGAAGTGTTCCGAGGCGGAAGATGAGGCGTTCTTCCTCCAGGCATCTGGTGGTGAGGGAGCAGTGGGGAAAGAGGCCCAGGACCTCCATGTCCTCGGCAGAGTGGGAGGGGGAGTTGAAATATTGAGCCACAGGGCAGTGTGGTTGATTGGTGCAGGTGTCCCAGAGATGTTCCCTAAAGCGCTCTGATAGGAGGCGCCCAGTCTCCCCAATGTAGAGGAGACTGCTTCAGGAGCAACGGATACAATAAATGATATTGGTGGAGTAATGTGGTTGACTCTTCACTGCCATCTGGGCAATTAGCAAAGGGAAATAAAAGCCGGCTGAGCTAATGTCACTCACACCCTGTCAATGAATAAAAACACAATTTTCTTTTGACACACCTGTGCTAGTTTCAGTTATATCGCCAAGAGTTGATTAATTTTGTCCCGAGTTAATGCATCTTTGTCTATTCACACCATGTCATCAAATTTATCCATCTACCTCATTATTTTAAACAAGGAAGCAACGTTTGTAATTCATCAAACCTCTTGCATCACTTGGCTGGAAGATTATGGCTATAGCTTTCATCATTTCCACCCTTATTGACCTCATTCAACAATCTAAGATGTGTCCCATCTCCATAGGATTACTATCCTGAACTCCTTGTAGCTATGGGGTGACCATCTCCTAGAACATGCTCTCCAAGAAATGTTCACTGTTTGGTATGTCATGCAATGACTCCAACTGTTCCTTAAGTTCGGATGTGGAATGACTTTTCCTGTACTCTTCTTTTCCACACTATATATCATCAATTTCCACACTGAAAACATACGTTGCGGCTGTACAGGTTAGACCACTTTTGGAATACTGCATTCAATTCTGGTCTCCCTGCAATAGAAAAGATGTTGCGAAACTTGACAGGATTCAGAAAAGATTTACAAGGATGTTGCTGGGATTGGAGGGTTTGAGCTACAGGGAGAGGCTGAACAGGCTGGGGCTGTCTTCCTTGGAGTGTTGGAGGCCGCAGTGTGACCTTATAGAAGTTTATAAAATAATGAGGGAGATGGATAAGGTGAATACTCAAGGTCATTCCCCCAGTGTATGGTAGTCTAAAACTAGAGGGCATAGGTTTAAGGTGAGAGAGGAAAGATTTATAAGATACCTAAGGGGCAACCTTTTCTCTCAGAGGGAGGTGCGTATATGGAATGAGCTGTCAGAGGAAATGGTGGAGGCTGGTACAATTGCAACATTTAAAAGGCATCTGGATGGGTAAATGAATTGGAAGGGTTTGGAGGGATATGGGCCGGGTGCTGGCAGGTGGGGTAAGATTGGGTTGGGGTATCTGGTCAGCATGGACGGGTTGGACCGAAGGGTCTGTTTCCATGCTGTACATCTGTATAATTCTATAACACAGAATTTATAGCACAAGATCATAGTGTCATGCAAGTGATATAATATATTGAACAAACCTAGATTACTATTATGTCTTCCATCTTTTAGAATGGGTGGCATTATTTTGTTGTACTTAATACCTAATCTGTTTACTTATGCAGAAAGATCATTCAGTTTTGATTTGGTTTCCTAACTATAGGAGATGCCATAAATTGCAATCGTATTGGAGGTGGTTCTGTTTTGGTCATTAGTGTTGAGCAGAATGCAGCCTGCTCGTTGCACCCTTTAGAACATAGAACATATAGAACATAGAACATAGAAGGATACAGCGCAGTACAGGCCCTTCGGCCCTCGATGTTGCGCCGACCGAATCCTACCTAACCTATACTAGCCCAATAACTTCCAAATGCCTATCCAATGCCCGCTTAAATGACCATAAAGAAGGAGAGTTCACCACTGATACGGGCAGGGCATTCCATGAACTCACAACCCGCTGTGTGAAGAATCTACCCCTAACATCTGTCCTATACCTACCTCCCCTTAATTTAAAGCTATGTCCCCTAGTAACACCTGACTCCATTAGCGGTAAAAGGTACTTAGTATCTACCCTATCTAAACCCCTAATCATCTTATACACTTCTATCAGATCTCCCCTAAACCTTCTCTTCTCCAATGAGAACAGCCCCAAGTGCCTCAGCCTTTCCTCATAAGATTTTCCTACCATTCCAGGCAACATCCTGGTAAACCTCCTCTGCACTCGTTCTAAAGCTTCCACATCCTTCCTATAGTATGGCGACCAAAACTGCACACAATACTCCAGATGAGGCCTCACCAGAGTCTTATACAACTGCAACATGACCTCAGGACTCCGGAACTCAATTCCTCTGCCAATAAAGCCCAGTACACTATATGCCTTCCTCACAGCACTATTTACCTGGGTGGCAACTTTCAGAGATCTGTGTACATGGACACCAAGATCCCTCTGCTCATCCACACTACCAAGTAGCCTACCATTAGCCCAGTAATCCATCATCTTGTTATTCCTACCAAAGTGAACGACTTCGCACTTAGCTACATTGAATTCCATTTGCCACATTTCCGCCCAGCTCTGCAACTTATCTATATCCCTCTGTAACCTATCACTTCCTTCCTCACTATCCACAACTCCACCGACTTTTGTGTCATCCGCAAACTTGCTTACCCAGCTTTCAAGTCCTTCCTCTAGATCATTTATAAAGATAACAAAAAGCAATGGTCCCAAAACAGATCCTTGTGGTACACCGCTAGTAACTGCGCTCCAAGATGAACATAATCCATCAACTACTACCCTCTGTCTCCTTCCAGCCAGCCAATTCCTAATCCAAACCTCTAATGTATCCTCAATGCCATACCTCCGAAGTTTTAGCATTAGCCTACCATGGGGAACCTTATCGAACGCCTTACTAAAATCCATATACACAACATCTACTGCTTTACCCTCGTCCACTTCCTTAGTTACCTTCTCAAAGAACTCAATAAGGTTTGTGAGGCACGACCTGCCCTTCACAAAACCATGCTGGCTATCCCTGATCACGTTATTCCTACCCAGATGTTCATAAATCTTATCCCTTACCATTCTCTCTAAGACTTTGCCCACCACTGAAGTCAGACTCACTGGCCTATAGTTACTAGGGCTATCCCTACGCCCTTTCTTGAACAATGGGACCACATTCGCTATCCTCCAGTCCTCTGGTACTATTCCCGTTGACAATGACGACATAAAAATCCAGGCCAATGGCTCTGCTATCTCCTCCCTAGCTTCCCATAGGATCCTGGGGTAAATGCCATCAGGCCCAGGAGACTTATCTATATTCATCCTTTCCAATATTCCCAAAACCTCTTCCCTGCATATTTCCAGGGCATCCATTCTAATTATTTGTGATTCCATATTCACATCAGCAACAGTGTCCTGTTCCTGAGTGAATACTGATGAAAAGTACTGATTTAATGTCTCTCCAATCTCCTCCGCCTCCACACACAACTTCCCACTACTATCCTTGACTGGACCGATACCTACCCTAGTCATCCTTTTATTCTTGACATACCTATAGAAAGCCTTTGGGTTTTCCCTAATCCTACCAGCTAAAGACTTTTCATGTCCCCTTCTCGCTTCTCTTAGCTCCCTCTTTAGCTCCTTCCTGGCTACCTTATAACTCTCAATCGCCCCTACTGAACCTTCACGCCTCATCTTTACATATGCCGCCTTCTTCCCTTTCACAAGGGACTCCAATTCCTTACTAAACCACGGCTGCCTCACAAGGCCCTTTACACCATGCCTGACTGGTACATATCTATCGAGGACACGCAGTAGCTGCTCCTTGAACAATCCCCACATCTCATTAGTGTTCTTCTCTTGAAGCCTGTTTTTCCAATCCACACATCCTAAGTCATGCCTCACTGCATCATAATTTCCCTGCCCCCAGCTATAGCTCTTGCCCTGCGGCGCACGATTATCCCTCTCCATCACTAAAGTAAAAGTCACCGAGTTGTGGTCACTGTCCCCGAAGTGCTCACCTACCTCCAAGTCTAACACCTGGCCTAGTTCATTACCTAGAACCAAATCCAATATAGCCTCCCCTCTTGTTGGCCTGTCGACATATTGTGTCAGGAAACCCTCCTGCACACATTGTACAAACACCGACCCATCTAATGAACTCGAGCTATAGCTCTCCCAGTCAATATCTGGGAAGTTAAAGTCCCCCATAACAACCACCCTGCTACCTTCACTCTTTTCCTGAATCATCCTCGCAATATGTAATAAGACAGGACAGAAAAGTCTGCAGCTTTATTTTTTATAGTTTTCGCTGCTTCCTATAAGATTATAGTATCCTTAATGGGCAGAAACAGGCCATTTGGCGCATTGAGTCCACACCAACCTTCTGAAGAATATCCCACTCAGACCAACTTCTCGCTTAATTAATATGTAAATCCCAGAATTCTTTTACGTCACATTCCTGAGATAACTTTATGAAAAAATGTGACATCTCAGTTCAGACAATGCATTAAAGGTGTGAGATTAGAGTCTGTCTGTAATCCAATCTTGAATCAGACTGGTTATATTTCCAAAGTGGGCTAAATACTTCAGGCTAGACAACTGTATCAGGAACCTCACTGGGCAATGTCCATGAGCAGAACTTCATGGGTACTGTCTTGTCATCCTGATCAGAGTTGGAGTAATTGAGAGTCACCATTGAGTGGGAACTCAAGACACTTTCCCCATGTTGCCTCCACCAGTCCATGCCACCTCCCTCCATGTCACCCCGGATGTCTAAATATTAAATTAAAGCAATTTGTAGAATTGGAGGCAGTACTGTGGGAGGTCATTCCACCCACCAGGTTGTTGCAGGCACTTTAAAAGCGCTATTCAGTTAGTTCCACTTTGCCCCATGGTACTGCATAGCTTTTTTAAAAAAGTATACATCCAACCTTTAAAACTCTTGAGTTGCAGTGATAGTGGGTAAGTTAAAGGTGTGGGATTCAAGTCTGCTACAGAGGAGAGTCATAACGTACCTGAACTGGTCATTGGAGGTACTTACATCGAACTTGCTTTTGAAAGCTATGGTCAAATCTGCTTCTGATTCCCCTTCAGACTTCAAAAAAAATTCTTCTCATCTCCCCTCAACTCCTTTGCTGATTATCTTCGATCAGTGTCCTCTGGTTCACAACTCTTCTGCCACTGGAAAAATGTCTCTCCAAACCCAATCAATCAAAACCTTCCATAATTTTGAATGCATTAATTTGAACAGTATTTAAATTTCCCTGCTTTTGAGGATAGCTTTCCTGCCTTTTCCAAATAGCTGAAGTTAAACTCGTCTTCCGTTCACATTTACAATGTGAAGAAGCTGCAATTTGGTTGCTTGTGGGTTAAGAATGTGGGCGTGGGGCATGCATAGTGGCAGATAGTTTTATCAGACCCTGTGCTCTACACAGCTCTCAGTTTCCAAATCCTTCAGTGAGAGTTTGTGAAAGTCTTAGGGGAATATATTTATGAATACTATGCAGTGGTGGATAAAGTGTATCTCTATCCTGGGGATATTCCCTCTGACTTCTGGATATTTCCAGGCACAATACAATGGGTAAGTTAAATATATTTTTCTTTGGAGGAGTTGGCTTTCAGCCGAGGCATTAAACAGAAGTATTGGCTTAAATCGTGGTGTCACGATTGTCAAAATTAGAACTTACATTGGAGAGCACCTCAGGGCTACATGGAAAGTGTCAACCTGTGGGCATGGACAGCAGATCTGAAGGAATTACATGATTTTACAGACTTACAGAAATGCAGGGTTACAGGGATCGGCTAGAGAAGTTGGTCTGGGTGGGATATTCTTCAGAGGGTTGGTGTGGACTCAATGTGCCAAATGGCCTGTTTCTGCCTGTAAGGATCCTATAATCTTATAGGAAGCAGCGAAAACTGTAAAAAATAAAGCCGCAGACTTTTCTGTCCTGTCTTATTACATATTGTGCAACGAGCAGGCTGCATTCTACTCAACACTAATGACCAAAACAGAACCACCTCCAATACGATTGCAATTTATGGCATCTCCTACAATTAGGAAACCAAAACAAAACTGAGTGACCTTTCTGTATAAATAAACAGGTCAGATATTAAGTTCAACAAAATAATCTCTATATACATATACTGACAGATATTCTTTGGACTTTAACCAGACTCCCAGGCTAAGGGTTCAATTCCTATTTCTGGCAGCTGGTGGAACTGAAACTTAGTGAATAAATCTGAAATATTACTAATTTCAGGGCTGGTGACTATGAAGTCAGTAATTGCTCTGTGAAAGAAAATATCTGATTCACCAATTCTCCTTCAGGAAAGAAATCTGCTCTCTGTCTGGTCTACAGCCAGTCAGTTGAAATGCTGCAAGGAATGGGCAACAAACGCTCACAAGGAACCATAGGATCCCTTCAGTGCAGCTAGGGGCCATTCAGCCCAATGGGGCTGCACCAACCCTCTGAAGAACATCCCACCCAGACCCACTCTATCCCTATAACCTGCATTTCCTATGGCTAATCCACCTAACCTGCTCACCGCTGGACACTAAGAGGCGATTGAGCATACCCAATCCATTGAACCCGCGCATCTTTAGGAAGAAACCAGAGCACCCAACAGAAACCCACAGAGGCATGGGAAGAATGTGAAACCTCCACAAAGTTGGAATCATCCCATGAATTTCAGAGGGGTGTAGGTAGAATCATGAAATGACATAAAAATGACGCAGAAGTTCAAATTACTCACCTTACTGATTGAACGCCAAAGCAAGCTGATGCCTTATGTTACGACATGGCAGTGAACCCCTCTGCTAATTAAGCTAAACACCCAGAAAGGCTCACCTCACCTCGTAATCTGTTAAAATATGAGTGACAGAGAATTCCCAAATTCCACTATATAAAGAAAATATTATCTATTTATTCTTTACTCTTAAAGTTAACATTAAACAACAGCTATTCAGAATTCTAAGCTCCCCTTTCTCTTAACTGCTTATTACCTGTCTCCAACTCTATAATAATATGCTATTCCGATAAAACACTTATTAAAATTACATCAACTTAATTTCTAAACCATTAAACGGCCGTCATAGAGTCATAGAGATGTACAGCATGGAAGCAGACCCTTTAGTTCAACTCATCCATGCCAAACAGATATCCCAACCCAACCTAGTCCCACCTGCCAGCACTTGGCCCATATCCCTCTAAACCCTTCCTATTCATATACCAATCCAGATACCTTTTAAATGTTGCAATTGTACCAGCCTCCACCACTTCCTCTGGCAGTAAGAGATATAAGCTTTTCATGTGTGGCTGTCATCTTTGGTGCCTGTCTTCTTCCAGCTGAAGATCTTCTTGGGCCATATTCTTTCTTTTTATACTGTGAAGGTGTTTCATATGAAAAGGTACTTTGATAGAGAGTGTTTCCTAATTTCTTGAATTTCTCTCAATGGCTGTTGGTCTGTCTGCAATTTTCAAAATGCCTGCCTTTTTTACATCCCCAATATCAGATCGTCTCATTGGCTCAAAGTCAGCAAAACAATAAATTGAAACTCAATTGGGTTTTAGTATCCTTGGACAAAGTTTAAATTGATTGGTTACATTCGAATTGTTGTCAAAACAGCATCCAACTCAGGTATCTAGTTCACAGTCAAATGTTAGATATTTTCATTTTTCCAGTACACCCTGAGACTGCCTTTCTGAGCTTTCAGTGCAGTATAGCATTCATTCTCTCTTAAAGGTACAGTACACACTTCAAATTCATAACACTTACCTTAGTAAACCTTCCCAACTTTTCAAGCATGATTTGTGGGTGTCACTTTGGCTCTTTGGGGTGTCCTAGAGGATAGCCACAAGAAAGTAGGATGTTAAGCATAAACCAATAGACATGATGGTTCTGAAGCTGATGAAAAACTCAATGTCACTGTCTCTTCATTTGGATTGAATGTAAAATTTTCTAAAGGGCTATAGGTACCTGGCCTGAATAACATTCTCAATTAATACTGAACACACCTTACCTTACGCCCGGACCAACCAACCCAACCACCCCGTGGCTCAACACTTTAACTCTCCCTCCCACTCCACCGAGGACATGCAGGTCCTTGGACTCCTCCACTGGCAGAACATAACAACACGACGGTTGGAGGAAGAGCGCCTCATCTTCCGCTTGGGAACCCTCCAACCACAAGGGATGAACTCAGATTTCTCCAGTTTCCTCATTTCCCCTCCCCCCACCTTGTCTCAGTCGGTTCCCTCGAACTCAGCACCGCCCTCCTAACCTGCAATCTTCTTCCTGACCTCTCCGCCCCCACCCCACTCCAGCCTATCACCCTCACCTTGACCTTCTTCCACCTATCACATCTCCATCGCCCCTCCCCCAAGTCCCTCCTCCCTACCTTTTATCTTAGCCTGCCTGGCACACTCTCCTCATTCCTGATGAAGGGCTCTGGCCCGAAACGTCGAATTTCCTGTTCCTTGGATGCTGCCTGACCTGCTATGCTTTAACCAGCAACACATTTTCAGCACACCTTACATTTAGCAAGGTGCAAGGATAGCACCTTTAATGTAATAGAACATTCTGAGGGGCTGCCCAGGAAATTCATAAAGCAGAATTAGACAGCAACCCATATGAAAAGATATTAGGACGGGCAGTAATAAACTTAATTTCAGGAGAGATTAACTGCTTGTTCAGCTGGGATCTTGTCACACACACCTGGAATGAAGGGACTGACGTTGGAAGCTTGGTGAATCAGAGGTTGTGCCAAACACCTTCACTGTGTCCTGCTGTAAGTAACTGCTGCTGAATGAGCAAATGCATTTTTCCCACAACGCAACTGGATCCTTGCCCACAATCTTTTCCTTATCACACTAATGAATACAGATTGTTACAACATTGAGATGGACAGCCAAGCCAAATCAGCCTTTCTACCTCTGTATCCACAACACAGTAAAATTAAGACTTCCCAAGAGCCTAAGCAGAGTTTTAAAATAAACAATCCCTGACACTGCAAATAATCAACTCTTGTGTCTTAAATAAATATCTTAGCAATTTGTTAACAATATAGTAACTTAGGCAGAGCAACATTAAACAACAAAGTAGACAAGCAAATGCAATTAACAGATAAATAAAAGATGCGAACAAAATTGGCAGATTACTTGAGTGATTTTCACAGTGTGTTGTTCCACAGGCATAAATGATAGTTTTAACTCAGTTTTCTAATCTCTGAGCTTCCAAGAGTTGGTATGGAGGTTAGGCTAAGAGCTTTCAAATCTTCAGGATGTAGCATCGACAGCAGTCCAAAACCCAATTCAAACTCTGACCACTCCCTGACAGACTGGCCATCTCCTTTACCAAGTCCAAGTTACTATTCAGCATCTGCCGTCTGGAGTAAAAGGTCTTTTCAAGACTTGCTAGAATCAATTCTCAGGCATTGACCAAGTTAATTGCCAGCTTGTGCGATCTGTTTAAACATAATGCCCTTCTCCAATGACAAAGTGTGTGCAGAACATTTTGATCAGGACCCAAAATTGTTGAAAGAATAAAATAATATAAGGAAAAGTTAGTACGGGCTCTAACTGGTCTATAATTGAGTCTATATAAGTCTGTTAGCCACTAACAGTCCCCATTGATAGCCATTCATCCTCCTAGCCAGATCGTTATCCATTCCTTGTCTGTCCAATTGTCCATCTCTCTCTTTGGGCTCGCTCTCCACATATCATTTATTCCTTAGCCCTTCCCCCACCCTAACTTCTGCATTAAAAACCAACATTTTCCAAGCTACCAACTGTTCTGAGGAAGGGTCACTGGACCCAAAACATTAACTCTGATTTCTTTCCACAGATGCCACCACACTTGCTGAGCTTTTCCTGAATTTCTGTTTAAGTTTGTGGCCTATAGTTATTTTTTTTTTGTCTCCTGCTCTTTTTAAAAAATGGAATTACATTGACAGTTTTCCAATTCTCTGGGACTTTTCCAGAAACTAAGAATTCTTGGATTATAACTCCCAGTGTTTCCACTAACTTGTAGCTACACTCCTTAATTCTTTGATGGGAGCTCTAATGTAGAGGTGCCAGTGTTGGACTGGCGTGGACAAAGTGGAAATCACACAACATTTCAAATAGACCTGTTGGACTATAACCTGATGTTGTGTGACTTCTGACTGATGGGAGTTATACAGTTTGAAGTTGACACATCCTCTCACAGAACGATACAACGATAATGTGAATGGGCTGACTCACCTCTGGATAACACCTTGCAGTTACTGGATGACTGGTCAACAGGTACATTGTGCAGCCTGTTAAAAATAGATAAATGCAAAAAAAAGCACTTCCTAATTTACTTTGAAAGGTGTTGTATTGGTGAGGCTCCCTTCACTACCCGTCAAACACTCAACAGCCAGGATTTCTGGCCAAATGATTCCGGCAACAGGGGGAGAGGGGTTATTAATTAATGTATGACAAATCAGAAGAAAATAGGAATTGTGAAAAGGAACTTCTCCTCTCATTTCAGGGACCAATTGTTCCGATTCACCCCTACAGATTCCAAGCAGGTGGAGTTTCTAATGGAACTGGCAGAGGAAGAGTTGGTAGGTTACAGTATGCGCTTGAGCAACCTGATCAGCATTTCTCATGGAGAATTGACATTCTGATGTCTGCTTTTTTTTTTGACAAGAGGTGGGCTTCTGAATGAACTGTCCAGGTATTGTCAGGCTCATTGTCTATGTCCAGTTAGGATTGATCTGGAGATGCCGGTGTTGGACTGGGGTGTACAAAGTTAAAAAAAATCACACAACACCAGGTTATAGTCCAACAGGTTTATTTGGAAGCACTAGCTTTCGGAGCGCTGCTCCTTCATCAGGTGGTTGTGGAGTATAAGATTGTAAGACACAGAATTTGTAGCAAAGGTTTACAGTGTGATGTAATTGAAATTATATATTGAAAAAGACCTGGATTGTTTGTTAAGTCTCTCATCTTTTAGAATGATCATGTTGGTTTCAGTTCTTTCATGTGTAAATCACAAAACGTTTCTTTTAAAAGTTCATTCTCAAATGAACTTTAACAATAGGTGACATGTCAGCTTAGATAATGTATTGAAGGTGTAAGGTGTCCTGTTGGAGGCTGTCTGTGCTCCAGTGTTCAGATTGATTCGATTTCTAAAAAAGGGATTTTACAGAATCTTACATGGATTCATGCAGTTTTTGAGCAAAATAAAATGTAGTTCTGCAAGTACAAATTCACCTACAAACCTATGTGTGTATGTGTGCATGTGGGTGTGTGTGTGGGAGGGTATGAGAGTCTGTGAGAGAGTGTGTATGTGTATGTGTGCGAGTGCGAGTATAAAGGGGTATAAGTTCGTGAGAATGTGCATGTGAGGGTGTGAGTGTGGGTGTGTACATATCAGCATGTGAGAGAGAGCTTGTGTGTGAGAGAAGGTGTGTGTGTGTGTGTGTGTGTGTGTGTGTGTGTGTGTGTGTGTGTGTGTGTGTGTGTGTGTGTGTGTGTGTGTGTGTGTGTGGTGCAGTGCACCTATAGTGTGACATGAACCCAAAGTCCCGGTTGAGGTCATCTCCATTTGTACCCATTAGGATTGGATACAGTAGTACCATAGGAGTATAGTCAGATGCTTGACACCAAATGACATAATATGACATGAAGACAGTACAGTAAAAAGCACTTCTGAAGAGAATTCTGAAAGGGTAATCTAATTATATTACATTTCATTGCAAGGAGAGTTGAATGCAAGAGTAGGGAAATTATGCTTTGATGCATGGGTGAGACTGCAACTGAAGTACTGTGCACAGCAGCAGTCACTGTGCATATAGAAGGATGCTAATGTATTGGAAGCAGTTCAGTGAAAGTTTATCAGACTAACATCTGGAATGAGTGGAATGCCTTATGAAGAAAGGCTAGTCAGGCCTCGAGTTTACAAGAGTCAGAAGTGGCTTACTTGAAATATATAAGACCCCGAGAGGACATAACTGGGTCGATGTTGAAAGGATGTTTCCTCTTGTGTGAAAATCTATATCGAGGAGTCATAGTTTAAAAATAAAGGGGAGCCCATTTGAAATAGAAATGAAGAACTATGTTTTTCTCCCAGAATATTGCGAGTCTTAGGAATTCCCTTCTTCAAGAGGCAGAGGATGCAAAATCTTTAACTGTTTTTTAAGGAAGAGGTAGATAGATTCTTGATTATCAAGGGAAGGGAAGATTATTGGGGGGATATGCAGGAATGCAGAGATGAGATTAAAACGAGATCAGGGGTTATCCTACTGAATGGCAGCGTGGCCAACCTTTGTTCTTTGTTTGGGTGTCATCCCTGCATCATTGTAAACAAGGACAGAATTCTATTTTTATTTATATGGGTGGAGCTTCCTTGCATTTTGAAATATGTTTTTGGGCAGGATTTTAAATAAGACAATGTCTTAGACTCCTGATGTTAATGGCCCTGTGTAGAAATAGGTTGTTAAATGTGGCAGATAAGGGTGATATGAAGTGATCATATTATCATTGTTTTTACAATTCCCGAGGATCTATGTTGTGATATTTTGCACAGATCGAGTTATGGAGATCGCAGATCCCGGAGGGAATTCAACCTCATGGTGAGGTTCACGCTCGGGTTCCAGCCTCAGCACTCGGCACAGTCAGAGGAGAACTGAAGAAAAGGGCCATCCAATACAAGTAGGTGTAACTCTGAATGATCAAGTGATAATAAGTTTGTTTTATCTTACTGCAGTGTTGCTCACGCAGTCACTTTACACATGATCAGACCACAAGGCGAGTGCTGCAGCATTGTTTATATCATTCTTACACTGTGATAGCTGGCCATTCCCCATTTTCCAAATTGGGTGGGGTATAATCAATTCATGACGTAGATCAATAGATTCCTTTCTTTCAAGATATCCAGAGATATGGGGATAGTCCAGGAAATTGACAAAGAGTTAGAGGATCAGCCAGTTAAACAGCATAGCAGACTTGAGGGGCCCAATAGCCTACCTCTTCTCCTATTTTCTAAGACCCCATATTAAGAAGGATTGCAGCAAATTGCAGAAGGACATTAATGAACTTACGCATGGGCAAGCAATTGTCAAATGAAATTCAATGCCGATAACTGTGAGGAAGTACATTTTGAGAGGAAGAATAGGTCCCACTTACTGCCTTCGTTCTTCTTTCATGGGATGTGTGTGTCTCTGGCTGGATCAGCAGTTGTTGCCCATTCCTAATTGCCCTTGAGAAGTTGGTACAATTAAGGATGGACAATAAATGCTACAGACACCCAAACCCCATGAAGGAATAAAGAGAAAACGGTGCAAATCTTTTTGGGGCAGAGGAGCACAGGGATCCCTGAGAGCACGTCATTAAAATTTGCACCACAGGCTAGTAAGACTGTGAAATTAATAAACCAAGCTCTAGGCTTTATTTCTGATGAAATAAAACTTAAAGGTTTTTGCTACCCCTATACTGAACTTTAGTAATGCTAAACTCTTTGGAGAAATTCAGCAGGTCTGGCATATAGAAACTCTACAGTATGGAAGTAGGCCATTTGTCCCATTGAGTTCACACTAGCCCTCCAAAGAGCATCTCATCCAGACCCACCCTTACCTCTGTAGCCCTGCGTTTCCCAAGGCTAACCCAACTTGCCTGTACATCTCAGCACACTATGGGCAATTTAGCATGTCCAATCCACCTGGCCTGCACATTTTTGGACTGTGGGAGGAAACTGGAGCACTCGGAAGAAATCCACGCAGACACAGGGAAAATGTACATGGACAGTCACCTGTGGCTGGAATCGATCCCAGGCCCTGTTGTGGTTGAGAGCACCTTTTAGGAATGACCAGGAAATGCAGAGAATTCCTCAAGATGATAAACCTTTATTTGCAAACAAAAGCTGTGGCCATCAGAGAAGCCAACTCCGAAAGCCCCTGAACAGCGAGAGTACTCTAAAGTTACATTGTTCTAAAAGCCATGCCCTATCCCCATTACATTAGCCTAACCAATCGCACTAAGCCTACATTATATCCCCTAAACCAATCAGACTCTGCCACAATTGTCTTCTGGATTGCTGCAGACCATCACCTTGTGCCGTGGTTATCTTTCTTCACCTTTTGTCAACTGACAGGCCGCAGTCACGCTCAGCTGACTCAAGCACACAACCCAGACCTTACACTTACGCAACATCTCAACATGTATTACTTTGTAATTATATATTCATATTTTCCATCCTTTGCGACTTATTGGTCTCACACAAAGAAAGAACACAATCATGCTAGACCTTCAGAACCCAATTTATGTAGCTGCCGCCCGGAAGCGGGCAGAAGAAAATTTAGAGATTCAGTTCTCAAATGGTTCTTCCTCTATCCCTGGAGTATCCGGGCTAAAAACCCGTCCCCCATTGTCTAGAACCAGGAAAAATGACCCAGAAACCCTTACAGGTGAAGTCTAAGAAAAAAGAAATAGGAAAAGAAAAATGCAAAACGTCATGTGCCCACAAGCCATCTACACTTCAGTGGAAAGTGTGTCATATCAGTAGAGCATTGGAACCTTTTCTGTGATGGGAGACAACTGTAAACAAACCGGTATGACGAGGAGTTGCTGTTCAGCAATGCGCACTAAAGAAGACTTAATGAGAGGTAAAGCACAGTATAGCACAACAGCAAGGACCAGTAACACAATAGCAGCAATGATTCCAATCTTGGCAAACCAAGCCCCCTTCCTAACCTCCCAAGATGCTGTCTAACCAGTCAAAGAACTGATGACCAGACCCTGGATTTTCCTTAAGCTCTGTTCTCAGACTGCTCAGCTTATCCATTGTCTTAATAAATGGCCCCCCAGGACGAGTGTCATTAGGTATGAAGGTACAACAGTGTTCCCCAAACATTACACAGACACCACCTTTCTCAGCCAACAGCTAGCCCAAGACCTGCCTATTTTGCCATGACATTTTGCTGGTTGCATCCAACTGCTCACCTAATGCTGAGAGGGCATCATCAGTGTAATTAATAAACCTCTGCTGTTTATAGTGAATATAATGAATCCATTCAGCATTTTTGCTAACGTTTGGCCACCCCATACTGTCAATGTGGATCACCAGGTCAGGGACATAATCTCTCCTATGGTGATGTAGTATTCATTGAAGTGGTGTGTTAAACTGACCCTTCGGGGAGATAGCAATTTGTTGTAGAAGCATCACTCAGGTGCAGGTGGCTCCTCATTCCAGGGGAAGTGTTCGCCTCAGTCCCCCTTCCATGCCACGTAACCACCAAGATTCTGCCATCGAGATAAGCTGGGCATCCAATGCACGACCTGGGAGTGCGACACCTACAACAGGCACTACACCGTGTGTGATGTCCCATGCCCGGGTGCACCTTCTCACAAAATGACCGACCAGGATGTCACCACGCCACGTGAAACACTCAAAGCCCAGATAGTGAAGGAGGCCAAGGGCCTGTATTGGTAATTTCTGTTGTCTTTGATGGTAGATGAAGGAGGACTGTAATTACATTTTCGGATGAGTTCACTTTGATCTATTTGGGGAGATGCCTGGTATAACATACACCAATATGGACAATAGGGCGCATTGCTAGTACAGTTGAGGTAACACAGGTCACTTACAAGGCAGCATTTCCTTCTACAAGGTGTAATCGCATTGGGGCATTACCTATTACATTGATCTCTGCTCATTTGTTAAAAAAAATTCACAACCGTTCTAGCACCTGAGTCTTCAGACGGTGTTGCCTCCACCCAATCTATTAATCACCACCAACATATATCTTTTCCCTCTCACTGTCTTTATCATATCCACATAGATAATCACCCAATGTTTAAAAGGTCCTTCGAGCACTGGTATGTGACTTAAGGGCGTCAATATTCCCTTTCTAACATTATTCTGAGCACATACCTTGCATTGTGACAGGATGTAATCTGCTGTCTTGTTCCCAGTCCCAAAGGTGTAGCAATGGGGCCTGCCTGTCCCCACTTCCAGGGTCCCCTCAGGAAAGGGTTGCTCAGCAGTGGTCAAGCATTTGAGGTGGCTTCCGCCCTTAGTGGGGTATGCTGGTCTCAATCAACCTGCAGCTGCATTATAAGGTCTTGTCTACTCCTTATACTTCTAATGCACAAATAATGGCTGAATCCAAAGACACAGATATTAACAATAGGATATTAAGTTTTGATACATGATTTTCACAACGTAATATTCAACCCAAACTTCGATTCTCAGTGAGGGAGGGAAATTGATATAGAATAAAGTCACAACTGGCACTCCATAATCACCAATGAGATGCAGCAGTCTTAAATGGAAACAAATGAGTCGGAAACGAAAACAATATTTCTGCCAGTATAATATTATGCAAACAATATTGTTAGCTTGGGATATTTTGGATCTATCTTTATTCTTCCAGTTCTAAAATTTTTAAACTAGATTCTATAACATTCATGTAATTCCTCCACCCAATGAGCAACTGTTAAAGTTTGAGGTGATTTTCCTCAATGTTAGGTTTAGATTATTAAAATGAATTGAGGAGACACTTGCCGAGGCCAGGACTTACAGAGCTACTGCTTTTACTGCCTTTAGTCTAATCTTTGATTAGTCCAATGAGGTGAAAGGGGTGAAATTGATATTTGGCAGTAACATCAAATTATGGGGAATTTGGAAGTAGGTTTATACTAGTGTCAAATTGTAATGCCGTCTTCCTCCATATTAAACTGATTCAAATTTAAATAAGATTGGTTGTCATCTAAACATAAAATGTGACTAGTTAGAAATTGACAGTAGAGCAGTCATGAAGAATGGGTGGGTTAAAATTTCAATAATTTTTTTTTACAAAATATTCAGTCTCTCTCTCTCTTGCACACACACACACGAACATTTTCCAACTTTCTTCCTATCTCAGTTTGCAGCTTTTGTTTAATCCTTGCTTGTAAGGGGAATGAGGCACTCACATTACAGAAAAATCAAAGTTAGGGAGTTTAACCTCATAAACTTGCCTGTGACACATAACTGCTTAAATCAAGGGGACCTCTCAGCTGTTCCATTTGCAACTCTAACAATATTTTCGAGGCAAGTTGTTCGTGCCTCTGCATTAGACTGCAACCTAACTTCAGGAACCCTGTCACCTATAATAGCAGTGCTGTCAAATCTCCCATAGCCAACAATTGTCTTGTGGTTTTGTCTTCAAAGGCTCTAATCCATTTGCCTGCACCCTCATGTATACTGGGCAATGCATTTCTCAGCCCCTTCAGATCCTGGGTTCCCCAGGGAATATATTGTGAGTGTTCCTCCCCCCCCCACCTCCCCCTTTAATGAGCAGAGGCATCATTCTAGTTGTATGTGGGTCTCTTTCTCCCTGCTATCATCCTCATCCAGGCAGTCCCCTTTGAATCCTGACCCTGATTCTATCTCCAAGTCATTCTATCCATCCTCTGCTGGCTCCATTCAGACCCTCCCCTTATGGAAACCTTCTGCCCCTTCAGAGGATCATGTTCCCTCTGACCCCGATCAATACTCTGTGTAGAGTTTAGAAACTTCCCGTACTGTTTTTGTTCTCATACTGTCCGCAGTAACCTGAGGTCCTCCTCCAAGTTCCCCCTTTGTATTTTTCTTGTTTCCATTTCCTCCTGTAACATCTTTCTCTCATTCTGCCTTTCCTTGATTAACCCCTTCGCTTCCTCCCTTCTCTGGTTCAGTTTATCTTTCTCGTCATTGTCATCAACCCATGCAATTTCTCTTCTATTTCCACCATACCCTTTATCAAAGGACATTGCTTTGTGTATTCTGTGTTTGAGTAAGGTGGCAGTTCATCTAGCTCCTGCAAACCAGGATACAATAGAGATTTGTCTGCCTGACCTTCAGTTTTCACAGACTGCTTTTATTGCTCTTTAGCCGCCTGCCTGGTCACTGCAGGCGCCTGGTACACTCTTATTAGTTTTTCTCCCTCTCTTCTGAAAAGTTTTCATATTTCTATCTTCAGTTCCTTTTACAGATTTCTCTTTTTAGAATTATCTCTTGATTTGTGATTTCTTAAATTAATCCTTCCATTTCATCACAGACATTTATATCAAAGGTACCTTCTTTTTGGTTAATAAGTTCTGAGTTCTTTTTTCCCTTTTCTCGGAGATCCTCACAATGTCATGTTTTGAGACAGAGAATTTTTTTACCCAATATTTCAACTGGAGTTCCTTTATTAATTTTGACCTATATTTCAGTCCAGCTCACTTATTGCCTCTTTTCTCACAGTTCACTCCTCTTCGCCTTGTAAGTCTGGTAGTGTCTCATCAATTATTATGAGTATTCCCTAACTCTACAGTTTGTAATCATCCCTTATCAATCTGTCAGTCCCTAACTTCCTTGATTTCAATTAATTAACAAAGACAATCTATCCTCATTTGTTCTGCCTATGCAGACCCCTACTGTTCTAGGGCTGTATCCGCAGAACTTACTTATCACTGATGGTTCCTTAAAAATCCTTAAAAATAGTTATCTTAAATTCTCAAAGTTCATATTATCATCAAAACACTCCCGGATCCGAGCTCCAGGGAACAAAACACAAACATTCAATCACCAATAAACAAATGTGCATTCAAACCAGATCACAAAGGGTTGAACTCAGAGTCTCTCTCTCTCTCTATCTCAGATACACATACATGAACCTTTCTGCAAACAGCCAGGAAAACAGCACTGAGTCAGAGCTCCTCTCTCTCGCTCTCTCTCACACTGCTCTACACGTGCATACCCTCACGACCGGCGGGGCAGTATCCACAGGAATTTACGAACAGTACACTGACTTACATGTGCAGACCCTTGTGACCAGCAAGGTGGTATCCACAGAACTTACTAACATTAGACTGTCCTGTCCGAGCAGATCCTCACAACCAGCAAGGTGGTAACCACAGGGATGTACGTACACTACACTGCCCTGTCTGTGCAGACCCTCGCAACCAGCGAGGTGGTACCAATGCGGGCTTACTAACACTGCACTGCCCTGCCCATGCAGATCCTTGCGACCAGTGAGGTGGGGCTTACCAGTACTACGAGGAATTTTATATTAGCAATTTCTACTTTCTATTCTTACCCACCCCACTGCACAGTTTTCTTGACCAAAACTCTGAGTCTCCGCAAATTTTAATTTATTACCAGACTCTTTGGTTCTTTGAATTGGAGAGACCTTTCAGCAGCTTTCCTGCACTTCTGCATCCCTGAGGACCTCTTTCACTCAATAGAATTTAATCTGAATTATCAGCAAAATGCTTATCTCTTTTTGTGGGTGGTTAGCCTTATTCTATCAGGCTCAGGAGAATCCCTGATGGACCTGGAAGCGCCCTCGGGCTGCTGCCTCCTTTGTGTAGGTCTTTTTCCAACCCTGCTCGCAGCACGAAAAAGGTTGATGGCACCTTTTAGGAATGACCAGGTGACACAGGTAATTCCTCAAGATGACAAGCTTTTACTTGCAAAGAAAAGCTGTGGTCATCAGAGAAACCAACTCCGAAAGTCCCCAAACAGCGAGAGTACTCTAAAGTTATGTTGTTCTAAAAGCCATGCTATATCCCCATTACATTAGTATAACCAATCGCACTAAGCCGACATTATATCCCCTTAACCAATCAGACTCTGCCACAATTGTCTTCTGGATTGCTGCAGACCCTCACATTGTGCCGTGGTTATCTTTCTTCACCTTTTGTCACCTGACAGGCCTCAGTCACATTAGGCTGACTTGAGCACACACTCCAGGCTTTACACTTATGCAACACCTCTACATGTTTTATTTTGTAGTTATATATTCATATTTACCATAGTCCCTGGCACTATAAGGCTCTATAAAGAGATCCAGTCTATCAACGTTTCTGGATATCTAAACTCACACATGAGAATAAAACCATAAGACATAGGAGTGGAAATAAGGCCATTCGGCCTATCGAGTCCACTCCACCATTCACTCATGGCTGATGGGTATTTCAACACCACTTGCCCGCACTCTCCCCGTATCCTTTAATTCCTTGTGAGATTCAGAATTTATCAATCTCTGCCTTGAAGACATTTAACACCCCGGCCTCGACTGCACTCCATAGCAATGAATTCCACAGGCCCATCACACTCTGGCTGTACAATCTGTCCACAGATGTTGCCAGACCTCAGAGTTTCTCCTGCACGTTTTGTTTCTCTTTCAGATCTCTAGCAACTCAGGCAACTGTCTGTGTGGAGTTTGCATATTCTCCCTGTGTCTGCATGGGTTTCCTCCTGCTGCTCTGGTTTCCTTCCACAGTCCAAATAATGTGTAGGTTAGGTGAATTGGCCATGCTAAATTGCCCATAGTGTTAGGTGCATTAGTCTGGCATAAATGTAGGGCAATGGGTCTGGGTGGGTTGCTGTTCAGAGGGTCGGTGTGGACTTGTTGGGCCAAAGGGCCTGTTTCCACACTGTAAGTAATCTAATCTAAACCGCCATACTTACCTTTTGTTGTACAGTACTGTTTGCAGTACTGTTTAGAATTTTAAAAAAATATTGAGACATTGGCAAGGCTTCAGAGAAGATTCACAGGCATAACACCAGCAATGTTTATCTCAAGAGGGTTGGAATGTAAAAGCAGCGACGTGCTACTGAGACTTTATAAAGCTCTGGTTAGGCCCCATTTAGAATATTGTGTCCAGTTTTGGGCCCCACACCTCAGGAAGGACATACTGGCACTGGAGCATGTCCAACTGAGATTCACACAGATGATCCCTGGAATGTTAAGCCTAACATAACAGTGAATGGCTGAGGATCCTGGGATTGTATTCATTAGAGTTTAGAAGGTTTAAGGGGGGATCTAATAGAAACTTACAAGATAATGGATGGCTTAGAAAGGGTGGATGCTGGGAAATTGTTTCCATCAGGTGAAGATACTAACACCATGGGCACAGCCTTAGAATTAGAGGGGATCAGTTTAGAATGGAAATGAGGAGCCATTCCTCCTTATGCGTGGGTTTAGATATCCAGAAATGGATCTCTTTCCTGTTGAGAGAAGGGCCAAAGGGTGACCCAACCAAAGTCTTTCAAACTGTGAAAGGCTTTGTTTGATTGGATACAGAGAGAAAATTGCCTCTTGTGGGGGAGAGTTTAGCTAAAGGCCTTCAATATAAGATAGTCACCAAAGAATCCAATAGGGAATTCTGAAGCAGCTACATTACCTAAAAAGTAAGGAGAATGTGGAACGCTCAGTTCCAGTGAGTGGTTGAAGTGAATGGTACAAATGCATTTAAGATGAAACTGGGCAAGCAGATAAGGGTAAAGGGTCACATGGAGGGAGGCTTTTCGAGTGGAACATACTCACTGGCATGGCTGGTGCGGTCCATGTAGCCTCTGTAACCCTATGCAAAAATGTGTCTCATTCTTATTAATCAGCGTTCTGACACAGAATATTCAAGATCTCCTGGACAGGCAGATACAGCGTGAGGATAAGCAGCCTTTCGACACTGGAGCATATAGCTACACCAAGTATCACCCGATGGAAGAGGTAAGTCTTACGTAAGAGGAAAGAATTGACTCTTTTCCCTTTAACACTTCAAAAACATCCTTCACTGTTTCTTTCTCAAACACTCAGATCTACCAGTGGATGGAAGAAATGAAGGAAAACTATAAGGAGCTGGTGACACAGCACCTACTGGGGATAACCTACCAGAAACGGCCAATGTATTATCTGAAGGTATTCAGAGAGTGTATTTAAATGTTCTACCTCCTATTTTATCTCATTACTAGCCCTCTCATAACCTCCCTTACCAATAATTGTTCTGGCAATGGACTTCACCACATAGCAGCTCACTGACCCTGTTGCATCCATGTGGCTACAGAATTTCCCATACTTCCTATCCTTGAACCATCTCAGTCACCTTCCCAATTACTGAAATAGTTGGAGTACCAGATAGCAATGTAAAAGAAGTTGAGATTAGATATTGGAATTGTGTGAACAAAGACATTCATCATGTCTGTCTGGGCTCAGTTAATGATTGGAACTGAAAGACTAGGATTTCTGCACAATTTGTGTTGAACATCCTGTATAGAATTTATAGAGATGTACAGCGTAGAAACAGACCCTTCAATCTAACCTGTCCATGCCAATCAGATATTCAAAGTTGAACATATGTTCCACACGATCATGCCTGAATTTGAGCTAAAGTCTTGGGAGGTCAGATGAATAAGGTTTTAATTGTAACACCATGTCTCCCCATTACATCAGTCCATTACCAAATACAGCAAGACCCGGAAAATATCCAGACTTGGGTTGGCAAGTGGCAAGTAACAATTACATCTCACAAGTACCAGACAATGACCATCTCCAATAAGAGAGAATCTATCCATTGTCCCTTGACATTCAATAGTATTACATCACTAAATGTCAACATCCTGTGGGTTACCATTGACCAGAAACTTCACTGGACTCACCACATAAGCACAGAGGTTACAACAGTAGGTCAGAGGTTAGGAATACTGTAGGACGTAACGTATTTCCTGACTCCTCGAACGCCTGTCCACCATCTATAAGGCACAGGTCAGGAGTGTGATTGAGTACTGTCCAGTTGCCTGGATGACTACAGCTCCAGTAACAATCAAGAAGCTTGACAGCATCCACGATACTTGTTTGACTCCACATTCACAAACATCCAACTCCCGCCACCTCCGATGTTCAGTAGCTGCAGTGTGTACCACCTACAAGGTGCATTGCATAAATTGGCTAAGGCACCTGAGACAGCATCTTCCAAAACCATGATCATTACCATCTAGAGGTTCAAGGGGAGCTGATACATGGGAACACCTCCAAACCGGTCATCGTCCTGTTGTTCTTTCAGCATTGCCAGGTCAGAATCCTGGAACTCCCTCCCTTTTGGGTCTACTCACAGCAAACTGACTGCAGAGGTTTAAGCTTGCCATAGCTCCTCAAGGCCAAATGGGGATGGGCAATGATACCCAAATGAGATGGAGCAGACCATTTCATTCTTTGAGTCCGCACTGCAATTCACCATGGTCATGGTCAATTTTAAATTTCAAATCCTTTTTCCTGCCAATGTCTGGGTTACTTCATTCCCTGAAAGACCAACAGCCTGTCCACCTCAACCTTAAATACACTCAATATCGGAGCATCTGTGTCTTAGTCCTAAATGACGGACTCCTTTTCTCTTTCCCCTTCTCTAATTGCTTGATGTACCTGTAGGATGACTTTTCAGTGTTTTATTTTGTTTGTTAACAGTTAGAAAGTTGGAGAGAACATTGTTTCACGGGAGCTCAGTGAAATTTTTGAATTGCAAGCTCTTTTATCCTCTTAAATCATTTAATAGAAATGTTCATGGAACCATTTTAAGGTACCATCAAGACAATTGATATCATCCAGACAACAACAAACCTAAAACCTGTAACAAGGTCATTCATGTCCTCTACAAAGGTTCCTCCAGCCAAAATATTTGTCTCTGGGTGGACACTGAAAATTTCCAGTTGGCAGATGTCTGTCATTCTATCGCACTGGCACCAAAGCCTTTGCTACACATCATTCTTCCTCCTGCGAGATGCTGTGATCCCAATCACCCCACACAAATCAACATCAGAACCAGTGGCCCCTTCATCTTCCATCTGTTTTGTTTGCAGATCAGTAGAAGATCTGATAAACCCAAGAAGATTATCTGGATGGATTGCGGAATTCACGCCAGGGAATGGATTGCTCCTGCTTTCTGCCAGTGGTTTGTGAAGGAGGTGAGTGTCCCCTTACTGGAGATCTACAACAGAAACACTCAGGTTCAAACCCTTGGGACACTGGTGAGGCCAAATCTTGAGAACTGAGATCCAGACTGATTGACAAATAACAAACCTGGTTTCAGAATGAGGTAAACGTGTGCAATGGCTGACAGAGCGAATCTTTCTTGCGTAGCTTGCAATCTTGCTGAGGGTTTTGTTAATTTTAGAGTCACATGTATTGCTAACACATGTAGAGAAAGTGGCTGCTCCTCATAGAAAGGCATTACTTTGAAACTGTGAGATAGTCTGCTAGATTAACAGTGAGACGTACAAGAGCGACAAGTTCCAATATACTATTATTAACACATAGAATTATACTCTTTAAATTATTATTTTTACATGATGAGAAGTGTCAGCAGTGCTGAGGAATGGAGCACTTGCTGATTGCTGTAACAGAGTCTCCAATCATTGATAGCATTAATTGCAATCAGGATGAACTTTTCATGATTTAATTTTTGTGTGTGTGCCAGATATTACAGACCTACGCTGCAGATCCTCAAACGGACCGATTCCTCCAGCACATTGACTTTTACATTCTGCCAGTTCTGAATATTGATGGTTATGTTAATTCCTGGACTACAGTAAGTATGCTCCTTGATCATGCATCATTACCTTGCTGGCGCAAATGCTTTCAAAGGCAATTCGGTGAAATGTGTCACAGTCTAGTTCACCATTGCTGTGTCCTTTTCTATCTCTAGGACCGCTTATGGAGAAAATCAATGTCACCGTGTCAAAGCAGCACTTGTTTGGGCACTGATCTCAACAGGAATTTTAATGTGGAATGGTGCAGTAAGTAAAATTCCCATACTGTCTGTGCCTGTCTCCAAATTTCTGTACAGCAGAGTATTATATATGGTAATGATTCCAAACAAGATAATGTTGAAGCTGCATAAACCTCCATCCAATATGACAATATCTTATCGTCTTTCTGGGGGAGGTGGTCCAGCCTAAGGTCCTGACAGAGAGAAAGTCGAGTCCTACCATGCTCGTGATAGTCTCTACAATTAGAGTCATAGAGTCATAGAGATGTACAGCATGGAAACAGACCCTGCGGTCCAACCTGTCCATGCCGACCAGATATCCCAACCCAATCTAGTCCCACCTGCCAGCATCTGGCCCATATCCCTCCAAACCCTACCTATTCATACCCATCCAAATGCCTTTTAAATGTTGTAATTGTACCAGCCTCCACCACATCCTCTGGCAGCTCATTCCATATATGTACCATCCTCTGCGTGAAAAAGTTGCCCCTTAGGTCTCTTTTATATCTTTCCCCTCTCACCCTAAACCTATACCCACCAGTTCTGGAGTCCCAGACCCCAGGGAAAAGACTTTGCCTATTTATCCTATCCATGCCCCTCATAATTTTGTAAATCTCTGTAAGGTCACCCCTCAGCCTCTGACGCTCCAGGGAAAACAGCCCCAACCTGTTCAGCCTCTCTGTATAGCTCAAACCTTCCAACCCGACAACATCCTTGTAAATCTTTTCTGAACCCTTTCAAGTTTCACAACATCTTTCTGATAGGAAGGAGACATAACTTTTATCTATTTCTGTCATGCAGTAGGCTCCATGATGTGCAAGGCAAATGCCTCTTCTCGTTAAGAATCAATATTGGCGTATCCTCCAGCAATGCTGGTAGAGCAGTCTCCTTCTCTGTGGTTATATCCATGCCTCAGGTGTTCATTGCGAGGGGGTATGCAATGTTCACTGGCACAATAGAGGCCTTTAGAGACCGGTGGGCACCACAGGGGTTGGAGCACATGAACGGGCCAAATAGCCCATCTCTATGACACCTGTGTGTATTTTATATTACTCTTGAGAACAAGATTTTGATTTCATTTTGGTAAGTGTCCATTTCAGTTTTGCAAAGCTTATGGCTATTTGATTTTCTTTTTGCGTCACCAGGGCTTCTCCAACCTGACTAAAGTTTTATTTTACAAGGTGGGAAAAGAGGATTGTAAGGACATTTGTGATGCAGTAGCATTGTCCCTACCTTGGAGCCAGAAGTCCTGGGTTCAAGTCCCATTTGTTCCAGAGGTGTGTCATAACATTTTTGAGTAGGTTGATTAAAAATGTCCAGAAAAGAGGACGGGTGACCGTACTGTATCCCAACCATGAATCACCAGTAGTTGATAACATGATGCAGAGCATGTGCTGGAATCTGAACTAAGAACAGAAACCACTGGAAATAGTCAACAGAATTTTAAAAATTACACTTAAATAAGACAATAGACAATAAGACCATAAGAACCAAGAAAAGGAGTAGGCCATTCAGCCCCTCAAGCCTGCTCCTCCATTCAATACGAAATGGCTCATCCACCATTCCTCACATCCACTTGCCTGCCCTTTCCGCAGAATCCTTGATTCCCCGGCTGATCAAGAGTCTATCCATTCCAGCCATAAATACAGATAAGGACTCTGCCCTGGAGCTCTCTGTGGTCAGGAGTTCCAAAGATTCACAAACTTCTGAGAGAATAACCTCCTCCCTATCTCAGTTTTAAACTGGCACTATTTTATTCTGAGACTGTGCCCTCTCATCCTAGAATTTTCCATGAGGGGAAACATCCTCTCAACACTTACCCTGACAAGCCCCTTAAGAATGTGACATGTTTCAATAAGATCACCTCTCATTCTTCTCAGTTCCAGTGTCTGGAATCCCAACCTGTTTAGGCTTTGCTCATAGAAAATTCTTCCATATTGGGGATCATCATAGGGATCATCCTAGTGAGCCTTGCCTGAACTACCTCCAATGAAGTAATATCTTTCTCTCGACAAGGAGACCAAAATTGCTCACAGTACTGCTTATGTGGTCTCACTAACACCTGGTACAGTTACAGTCAGACTTTGCATTCTCCAATCCCACTGAAATAAGGGTCAACAGTCCATTCGCCTTACTGATTACCTGCTGTGCCTATGTGGTAGCTTTCTGTGTTTTGTGCACAAGTTCCCCACCCACACACAAATTTTTTTTGTCTTACAGCTTTCTACATCTAAATACTCTGTTCTTTTGTTCAACCTTCCAAAATGAATAACTTCACATTTGCCATGTTATACTCCATTTGCCAAGTTTTTGCCCACTTACTTCACCCATTAATATCTCTGCAAACTCTTGGTATCCATCTCACAACTTACTTTTTCATCTATTTTTGTGTCATCTGCAATTTGGCTACAGTGCATTCATTTCATTTCTCCAAGCTGTTAATATATATTCTGAACAGTCACTATCCCAGCACTCATCCTTGTGGAATTCTGCTTGCTGTTTCCTGCTCATCAGTCAGTACTCCAACCTGGTCAATATTCTACATCCATCGCCATGATCCCTCCATCTAAGATTTAACCTTTTGTAAGGAACCTTGTCAATTGCCCTCTGGGACTCCAAACACAACACATCGACTGGTTCTCCAAAATAAACTGATTCTAAAATTTTTCCAACAGTATACATTAGCCTATAGTTATCTGCCTTTTGGCCTCTCTCTGTTTTTGAATAAGCGTGACACATCAGTAGTTTTCTAATTCTCCTGTACTTCTCCAGTATCCAAGGATTTCTAGAAAGTTACAATCAATGCATCCACTATCACTGTAGCTACCCCTTTTAAATCCTAGGATGCAAACCATCAGGCCCAGGGGACTTATCTGTCATGAGCCCCAGTAGTTTGGTTCATAATACTTCTCAAGTGATGGTGTTGATGCTTAATTTGTAATACAAAATACCTGTTTAACTTGTCTGTAATAACCATTATTATTTTTACAAGCTCCTATTATTTGTTGATTTATACAGTGTGGCTACTGTTTTGGGTCTATACATGACTCTTACCCTTGACTTTTTTTGCTTGCTGTTAATTATATCCTCCCGAATGGACTCCTCATCATCTGAGCTCAGGTCATCTCTCACAATTGTCCTCTTTTCATCTCTTTTTAACAGTGGTACTGCACAACCTTTTCCTTCCCTCCTATCGTTCCGGTAGGTCACATGACTCCAACCAGTGGAGAGTTACCCCTTCCTTCCCATTGGCTTCAATCTTGCTTGCATTGTTGATGCTGTACTCAGTCAAGGATTGCTTTGTCTCGAGGACAGACACTTAGAGCCGAGGCAGCTGAGTACACAGCTACCAATGGTTGAGTAATGTAGTACAGCATTCACAAGTGACCAGAATGGTAGAAGCAAGCACACACCTATTTGTTGCTTTCCTTTGAAATCATGCACGTCATCTTTTGTTACAGGTATTGGAGCTTCAAGAAACTGCTGTTCAATCACTTACTGTGGTTCAGCACCTGAGTCTGAACCAGAGACCGTTGCAGTTGCTGCTTTTCTCCGTAAGCATCTAAGTGATGTACTGTGCTACCTGACCATTCACTCCTACGGTCAAAAGATCCTTACCCCTTACGGATACAAAAACATAACGCCCAACAACCACGAGGAAATGGTGAGATATCAACATCAGCAGCTTGGGGAAGGGGACTGGTGGGAGTCTACGTTGTTTCGTATTTAACCCAGATGCTCCTTAGGTAGGCATCAGGCTGACTGGGACAGAGGGCCCTTACTTACAGTGAACGTACTCTGGAAACCCTGGTAAAGATAGTTATTCCCAGATTATGGATTGAGAACTGTGTTGAGCATAATGTGTAACTGCAGCACCTCTGTATCGTTTAATAAGCCAGAATATTCATTACAACCAGGAGAAAGTGAGGACTGCAGATGCTGGAGATCAGACTTGCATGTCCTTGGTGGAGTAGGAGGGGCAGTTGAAGTGGTCGGCCACGGGGCAGTGGTGTTGTTTGGTGCGCGTGTCCTAGAGATGTCCTCTGAAACATTCCTCGAGTTGGCATCCTGTCTCGCCAATGTAGAGGAGACCACAGTGGGAGCAACGGACACAGTAGATGAGGTGTTTGGATGTGCAGGAAAATATCTGCTGAATGGGAAAAGATCCTTTGGGGTCTTGGATGGAGGTGAGGGGGAGGTGTGGGCGCAGATTTAAACCTCTTGCGGTGGGCAAGGGAAGGTGCCGAGAGTGGAGGGTGGGTCGGTGGGCGGTGTGGATCTAACAAGGGAGTCACGGAGGGCATGGTCTCTGCGGAATGCTGATGGGGATGGGGAGGGAAATATATCTCTGGTGGTGAGGTCTGACTGTTGGTGGTGGAAATAGTGGAGGATAATATCTTGTATCCTGAGGTTGGTGGGGTGGAAGGTGAGGACCAGGGGTGTTCTATCCTTGTTGAGATTGGAGGGGTGGTGTTCAAGGGCGGAGATGTGGGAAGTGGAGGAGATACGCTAGAGAGCATTGTTGACCCCATGGGAGGGGAATTTGCATTCCTTGAAATAGGATTCCATCTAGGATGTCCTGAAGTGGAATTGCTCCTCCTGGGAGCAGATATGGCAGAGGTGGAGGAATTGGGAGTTAGGGATACCCTTTTTACAGGAGGTTGGGGTGGGAGGAGGGGTGGTCCATGTAGCAATGGGAGTCGGTGGGTTTGAAGTCAATGTCTGTGTTGAGTCAGTCACCGGAGATGGAGATGGAGAGGCCAAGGAAGGGAAGGGATGTGTCCGAGATGGTCCAGGTGAACTTGAGGTCAGGTTGAAAGGTGTTAGTGAAGTTGATGAACTGTTTGACCTTCTCGTGGGAGCATGAGGTGGCGTTGATACAGTAATTAATGGAATGGAGGAAAAGGTGGGCGATGGTGCCACACCAGGACATCCCCAATGGCTTCCTATTTCAAGGACTGTAATTTCCCTTCCCACCTGATCAACAATGCCCTCCAGTGCACCTCCTCCACTTCCTGCACCTCCACTATTGAACCCCACCATTCCAACCACAACCATAATAGAACCCCCCCAGTCCCAGCTTCCTCTCCACTAATATCTGGATACTGTGCATTATCCTCTGCCATTTCCGCCACCTACAATCAGACCCCGACACAAGAGATATATTTCCCTCTTCACCCCTATCGGCATTCTGCAGAAAACATTCCCTCCATGACTCCCTCATTAGGTCCACACCACCACCCACCAACCACCAACAACCCACTCTCCACACTCGGCTCCTTCCCTTGCCACTGCATGAGGTGTAAAACCTGCATCCCCCCCTCTCTCTCCCCCCGGCCCTAAAGGATATTATCACATTTGGCAGAGATTTTCCTGCATATCCAAATACCTCATCTGCTGGATCGTAAGTCTTGGATCGTACCTTTGGGGTCCTGAAGGGAGAGGGTGACCAGCCTCAAGTCGTTGTCCATGTAGGTACCAACGACATAGGTAGAAAGAGGGATAGGGATGTAAGGCAGGATTTCAGGGAGCTACGATGGAAGCTGAGGGCTAGAACAAACAGAGTTGTTATCTCTGGTATGTTAACCGTGCCACGTGGTAGCGAGGCAAGGAATAGGGAGAGATATCAGCTGAACACGTGGCTGTAAGGATGGTGCAGGAGGGACCATTTCAGGTTCTTGAATAATTGGGGCTCATTCTGGGGAAGGTGAGACTTGTACAAACAGGACGGTCTTCACTTGAACCAGAGGGGTACTAATATCCTGTGTGGGAAATTTTTTGGTGTTATTCGGGTGGGTTTAAACTAGCTCAGCAGGGGGATGGGAACCGGAGGTGTACCTGCAGTGCACAGGAGGGTGAGAATAGGGAAGGCATGGACAGGATTTCAGCGTCACAGGAATGTGACGGCAGACGGCAAAGTGGTTTGAAGTGTGTTTACTTCAACACCAGAAGTATCCGGAATAAGGTAGGTGAGCTTGCAGCATGGATAGGTACCTGGGACTTCGGTGTTGTGGCCATTTCGAAGACATGGATAGAGCAGGGCCAGGAATGGATGTTGCAGGTTCCAGGGTTTAGATCTTTCATTAAGAACAGGCAAGACGGTAAAAGGGGGATGGGGGTGGGGTGAGGGTGGGGGGTGTGGGCACGGCCTTGTTAGTCAATGATAGTATAACAGTGGCTGAGAGAACCTTTGATGAGGACTCGTCTACTGAGGTAGTGTGGGCTGAGGTTAGAAACAGGGGAGGAGAAGTCGCACTGTTTGGAACCAAAAGAGAGGCTCTGACAAAGGGTCAGTTAGACTCAAAACATCAGCTCTTTTCTCTCCTTACAGATGCTGCCAGATCTGCTGAAATTATCCAGCATTTTCTCTTTTGGTTTCAGATTCCAGCACCAGCAGTAATTTGCTTTTACCACACTGCTTGGAGTTTTTTATAGGTCTCCGCAGAGTTCCAGAGAGGTGGAAGAGAGGATTAGCAAAATTATTCTGGGTAGGAGTGAAAGGAACACGATGGTCATTATGGGGGACTTTAACTTCCCCAACATTGACTGGAAATGCTATAACTCCAGTACGTCAGATTGATCAGTTTTTGTCCAATGTGTACAGGAGGGTTTCCTGACACAGTATGGCGAAGGGCCAACAAGAGGGGAGGCCACACTGGATCTGGTGCTTGGTAATGAACCAGGCCGGGTGTTTGATTTAGTGATAGGTGAGCACTTTGGAGAGAGTGACCATAATTTGGTTACGATTAGTTTATCGATGGAAAGAGATAGGTACATGCCACAGGGCAAAAGTTATCGATGGGGCAAGGGCAATTATAATGTGATTAGACAAGAATTAGGATGCATAGAATGGGGTAGCAAAATGCAGGGGATGCAGACAATGGAAATGTGGAGCTGGTTTAAGGAACAGATATTGTGCGTCCTTGATAGGTACGTCCCTGTCAGGCAGGGAGGAAGTGATAAGGTAAGGGAACCGTGGTTTACTAAAGAAATTGTATCTCTTGTTACGATGAAGAAGGAGGCTTATGTGTTGATGAGGCAAGATGGTTCAGATGGGGAGATGGAGAGTTACAGATCAGCTAGGGCGGATTTAAGGAGAGAGTTAAGAAGAGCAAAGAGTGGACACGAGCAGTATTTAGTAAATAGAATAAAGGAGAACCCTAATGCTTTCTGTAGGTATGTGAAGAATAAAAGGATGATTAGGGTAGGAATAGGGCCAGTCAAAGACAGAAGTGGGAAGTTGAGTGTGGACCCTGTGGAGATCGGAGAGGTGCTACATGAACATTTCTCATCGGTGTTCACTCAGGAAAAGGAGAATATTGTAGAGGAGAAGAATGAGGTACGAGATATTAGACCGGAAAGGATTGAGGTTAGTTACGAACAGGTGTTGTCGATTCTGGAAGGAGTGAAAGTAGACAAATCCCCAGGGCCAGATGGGACTTATCCAAGGATTCTCTGGGAATTAGGGAGGAGACAGCAGAACCTTTGGCTTTGATATTTGAGACTCATTGTCTACAGGTTTGGTACCAGAGGACTGGAGGATTGCAAATGTTGTGCCTTTGTTCAAGAAGGACAGTAGAGATGACCCAGGTAATTATAGACCAGTGAGCCTTACTTCTGTTGTAGGAAAGGTTTTGGAAAGGATTGTAAGAGATAAGATTTATAATCATCTAGCAAGCAACAATTTGATTTCAGATAGTCAATATGGTTTTGTCAAGGGCAGGTCGTGTCTCACAAACCTCATTGTGTTTTTTGTGAAGATGACCAAGCATGTAGATGAGGGTAGGGCAGTTGACGTGGTAAACATGGACTTCAGTAAAGCCTTTGATAAGGTTCCACATGGTAGGCTGTTGGAGAAAGTGCAGAGGCATGGGATTGAGGGTGATTTAGCAGTTTGGATTAGAAACTGGCTTTCTGAAAAAAGGCAGTGAGTGATGGTTGATGGAAAATATTCAGCCTGGAGTCCAGTTACTAGTGGTATGCCACAAGGATCTGTTTTGGGACCACTGCTGTATGTTATTTTCATACGCAGACATAGGTGGATGGATTAGTACATTTGCAGATGACACTAAAGTCGGTGGAGCGGTGGACAGTTTGGAAGAATGTTGCAGGTTGCAGGGGGTCTTGGATAAACTGCAGAATTGGGCTGAGAGGTAGCAAATGGAGTTCAATGCAGCTAAATGTAAGGTGATGCACTTTGGGAAGAATAACAGGAAGGCAGAGTACTGGGTTAATGGAAAAATTCTTGCTAGTATGAATGTGCAGAGGGATCTTGGAGTCCATGTACATAAATCCCTGAAAGTTGCCACCCAGGTGGATAGTGCTGTTAAGAAGACATACAGTGTGTTAGCTTTTATTCATAGAACGATTGAGTTCTGAAGCCGCAATATCATGCTGCAACTTTACAAATCGCTAGTGCGGCCACACTTAGAATATTGTGTACAGTTCTGGTCCCCATTTTTCAGGAAGGATGTGGAAGCATTGGAAAATGTGCAGAGGAGATTTACCAGGATGTTGCCTGGTCTGGAGGGAACGTTTTATGAGGAAAGCTGAGAGACTTGGGTCTGTTCTCATTGGCAAGAAGAAGGCTAAGAGGGGGTTTGATAGAGACACACAAGATGATCAGAGGATTAGATAGGATAGACAGTGAGAGTGTTTTTGCCATGATGATGACATCAGTGCGTACGAGGGGGCATAACTACAAATTATGGGGTGATAGATTTAAGACAGATGTCAGAGGTGGATTCTTTATGCAGAGAGTTGTAACGGTGTGGAACGCCCTGTCTGCCAATGTAGTCAACTCAGCCACATTAGGGAGATTTAAACAATCCTTAGATAAGGACATGGGTGATGATGGGATAGTGTCGGGGGACAAGCTGAGAATAGTTCACAGGTCGGCACAACATTGAGGGCCAAAGGGTCTGTTATGCGCTGTATTGTTCTATGTTCTATGTTCTATGCTGTGTCCACTGCTCTTGATATGGTCTCCTCTACATTGGGAGACAGGACGCCAACTCATGGAACATTTCAAGGCACATCTCTGGGACAAGCACCAAACAACCCTACCGCCCTGTGGCTAACCACTTCAACTCCCCTCCCACTCCGCCAAGGATGTGAAAGTCCTGGGCCTCCTCCACCACCAAATCCAAACCACACTGACACCTGGAGGAAGAATGCCTCATCATCTGCCTTGGGACCTTCCAATCTCATGACATCAATTTCACCAGTTTCCTCATCTCCCCTCCCCCCACCATATCCCAAATCCAACCCTCTAACACAGCACCATCCTCTTGACCTGTCCTAGCTGTCTATCTTCCTTCCCACCTATCTGCTCCACCCTCGCCTCCGACCTGTCACTATCACCCCTCCACTTATATCTACCTATCGCCTTCCCAGCTACCTTACCTCCACCCTCACCCCCCACCCTTACCCTCCTATTTATCTCTCAGCCCCCTCCCCCCACCATTCCTGATGAAGGGCTTATGCCCGAAACATCGATTGTCCTGCTCCTCGGATGCTGCTGACCTGCTGTGCTTTTCCAGCACCACACTTTTCGACTATTCAATATAATCACCAAGAACAATACAGTGAAACACTTAGACCAAACACTCCTGTTTGATTCAATAAATACAACTAAAGGTCGTCTGACCAATTCAATATTTCAATCAATTCGATCTTTGCAACTCACTGCAGATCATCTATGTATAATTGATTCTATTCACATTCCCCAGGATGTCTAATGCCTCATGAGCTGAACATTACAATGGACAATTAAGAGTTAATCTTATTGCTGTGGGTCTGGAGTCCCTTGAAGGCCAGGCCAGGGAAGGATGGCTGATTAGTGAATGAGATAGGTTTTTACATCAATCAATGGTAGTCATTCTGGTCACCATTATTCATTACTAGCTTTTGATTCCAGATTTACGAATACGGAGAGTGAAAAAGAAGAAAATACTTAAAAGTTTTTATCTTTAAAAACATTTAAACATCATCCTGTTCGATCATCCTCTTTGCCGTCTTCTAGATGAATGTTGGACGAAAGGCAGCTGATGCGTTGTACCAGAAGCACGGGACAGAATATGAAGTGGGACCCTTATCAGAGGTTCTCTGTAAGTTTAACCCTCCTCACATATTATCTTTATTTCTGTTAATAATCCCACCTCGCTTCAGGTGTTGCTCACTCAGCTGAGTGACACTATTTGTGGACTGATTTTCATTTAAATCAAAAAGGGGGCTGCTGATGTCATTGCAGAGAGACTAATTACAGTAGTCATACAGGAATAGGACTGATCTGTCTCAATTATGACGCCAACACAGACCAATAGCGATTGAATTTCATTGTCTTGGCATTTAAGTGAAGCATTCCCAAACGGTTGAGGTTCTTGTGTTTGTGACTAAACGTAAAATAACTCGCTTATGTAAGGTGAAATATGAACAAGAGGCAAAAGACATGAACAACACAATGGAAGTCAAGTTCTAGGCTATGCCCTTCACAAAAGATAGATTAGCCTTGGAGAGGGTACCATTGCAAATACTTAGTTTATGGTTTATGTGTATGAGTAAACAGCTTTTTGTTTTGCTTTTTAACTGTAGAAAATGGAGTAAATGCAGCTATAACATGCTGGAAGTCTGTTACATTTACAACATTGAGGTCTTGTAGATTTAACAGGCTAATGTCTAGATGGTAAGTTCATGAAACAGCAGGTGAGCTTGTGTAGCTAAGTAGACATAGCATCTGACATCATTTCACTAATTGCAGTACAAAGAAATGTTTTCCTTTTGTACTTAGGTAAGCCCCGAAGGGTTGTGTAATCCATTTATTTAATCAGATCAAAGAAGGAATGAGGAATTAAGGTCCATGCAGGTAAATCCTAGAGCACGCTACATCATCATGGAGATGGATGGAGCATAAGGGGTTTAATGGTTTAAGTTTATCAGGGTGTTTGTTATTGGAGTTTGTTGCAGCCTGGACCCTGAGCTCACTGTGGGAAGATAGCCAAAGTAGCAGACACTAACTTCAGTAGCAGAAACTAACTTCAACATTTAGCATATGGAATGTGGATGACATTTGATCCCAGTTTGACTTTGGTGCCTGTGTGGAATGAGCTGCCAGAGGAAGTGGTGAAGGCTGGTACAATTACAACATTTAAAAGGCATCAGAATGGATATATGAATAGGAAGGGTTTGGAGACAAATGTTAGGAAATGGGACTAGGTCAGATCAGGATATCTGGTCAGCATGGATGAGTAGGACCGAGGCATCTGGTTCTGTGCTGTGTGGCTCTTCGAGTCTAACCCTTTTGTGGAGAATTGCAAAATTGCCAAATGTGAAGTTGGTGGAAGAATCCAGACAGAATCTTGAGGCAAAAGAAAACAATGAGAGGAAGGAGCTGGGAAGGATACCACCTGGAGTGGTATGCTCCTCTTAGAGATGTGGGGGATCAGAGAGAAGTTAAATGTCCCTCACAACAATGTCTGCAGCAAATGTGTCCAGCCGCAGCTCCTCTCAAACCACATGGATCAGTTGGAGTGGTAGCTGGACTCAATGGAGAGCATACAGGAGGCAGAAAGTTTTATAGATAAGAGTTTCAAGTATGTGATCACACTAATCGTTCAGTCACATAGAGAGGTGACTACCAGCAGAGACAGGCAGGCAGTGCAGGACTTCCCTATGGCCATTCCTCTCTTGACCAATTAAACTGCTTTGGATACTGTTGAGGAAGATGGCCTTGCAGAAGACAGCAGCAGCAGCTAGAAAAAGGAACCATATGTAAGGTTAAGGAAACTGACATCAGGCAAGGCTCTTGAGGTAAGTAAAGAAAGCAGGAAAGACCTTAAACAGGGAATTAGGCGGGCTAATAGGGGCCATGAAGTAACCTTGGAAAGTAGGATTAAGAAGATTCTCTATGCATTTTATACGTCTATTAGGTTAAGTGGATAGTTAGGGAAAGGACAGGTCCACTCAAGGACAAAGAAGGGAATTTATATGTGGGGCCTGAGAAAGTGGGTGAACCCTTGATGAGTACTTCACATTGGCATTGACCAAGGAGAAGGACAATGATGATGGTAAGATTAGAGAGGGGAATGCTGATATTCTGGGTCATGTCAACATTAAGAAGGAAGAGGTGTTGGGTGTCTTAAAAACCATTAACGTCGGTAAGTCCCCAGGGTCTGATGGAATCTATCTCAGGATATTGAGGGAGGCAAGGGAGAAGACTCCTTAGGGGCCTTGACAGAGATCTTTGTATCCTCTTTAGCCACAGGCAAAGTTCCAGAAGATTCGAGAATAGCCAATGTTGTTCTTTTGTTTAAGAAGAGCAATAGGGATAATCCAGGAAATTTTAGGCTGGTGAGCCATATATCGGTGAGAGGGGCATTATTGGAGAAGTTTCTTAAGGACAGGATTTACTCACATTTGGAAAAATTTGGACTTACTGAGGAAAGTCAGCATGATTTTCTGCAGGGGAAGACTTGTCTGAAAAATTTTATTGAGTTTATTGAGGAATTGACAAAGATAACCGTTAAGGGTACAACAGTGCTTGTACTCAACATGCACTTTATTAAGGCATTTGACAAGGTCCCTCATGATAGGCTGCTCCAAATGATTAAGTCACATGGGATCCATGGTGAGCCGGTAAGTTGGATACAAGATTGGATTGGTCATAGAAGGCAGTGGGTAGTTTTGCAGGGATGTTTTTCTGACCAAAGGTCTATTATCATTGATGTCCTGCAAGGATCCAATGTAGTTGGTCTGATTAGTAAATTATCAGATGATATGAAAATTGGTGGAGTTGTGGATAGTGAGGAAGGCTGTTAAAGAATATAACAGGATATAGATCAGTTGGAAAGTTAGACAGAGAAATGGCAGATGAAGGTCAAATATAAAAGGAAAATACAGTGGTGACCCCAGAATCTGATCGCCCTATTGATCGAACAACTCGTATTCCGAATAATTATTTTGAGAAAATTTTGCCCTAAAGCGTGAAGGCATTTTCAGAATCTGAACACCACGTACCATTCAGGTCGCACATTGTTTGTTCAGTTTGTCCCCGGAAGTAGCATCTCTCGTGTGTCCGTCACTAGTTTACCTCGTGTTTTTACCTTGATTTGTGCTGTTTTTTTAAATGATCACCTTTGTGCATTCACCATGGCACCCAAAAGAGCAGTGAAGCAAATAAGAGTAAGAGGAAGTCTGTGAGAACGACAGTTGAGTTGAAGAAAGAACTTATCGCTAAGCATGAAAATGGTACGCGTGTGTCTGATCTCGCTGCCATGTTTGAGATGCCTAAATTGACGTGTGTACGATTCTGAAAAATAAAGAAGTGATAAAAGCAGCTGATGTGGCAAAAGGTGTTACGACTCTGACCTCTAAGAGATCGAAGTTTATAGAGGAAAAACTCCTCTTAGTGTGGATAAACTAAAAACAGTTGTTTGGTGATCCCATCTCTGAGGGCATAATTTGTGAGAAAGCCAGGCTCCTGTATGCTGACCTTAAAAAAGATGTGCCTGTAAGTAGTGCTGATAGTGATGAGTTTAAGACTAATAGGGGGTGGTTTGAAAACTTTAAGAAGAGAACTGGGATCCACAGTGTTGTTACGCATGGTGAGGCTGCTCGTTCGAATGTGGATGCAGCGGCAAAGTTTGTGAAGAAATTTAGTGAGTTTGTGAACACTGTGGGGCATGGGGCACAACAAGTGTTCAGTTGTGATGAGACAGGCCTCTTCTGGAAAAAGATGCCAAGGAGGACCGATATAACTAAGGAAGAGAAGTCTTTACCAGGCCATAAGCCAATGAAAGACAGGCTTACTCTCTAGTTGTGTGGTAATGCTAGTGGAGAGTGCAAGATAAAGCCTTTGCTTGTGTACCACTCAGAGAATTCACGTGTGTTCAAAAAGAACAATGTTATGAAGACTAAGCTTAATGTTATGTGGAGGGCAGTGGGTTACCAGGCAGTTCTTCACTGAGGGGATTCATGAGGAGTTTGCCCCTTTTGTGAAGGCTTATCTTGAGGAAAAGAATCTACCCCTGAAGGCTCTTCTTGTGATGGACAATGCTCCTGCTCATTCTCCAGGCTTGGAAGAAGATTTTGGGGTGAATATAGCTTCATCAACGTGAAGTTCTTGCCCCCCAATACCACTCCTCTCATCCAGCCCATGGACCAGCAAGTTGTCTCAAATTTCAAAAAAACTGTACACCAAGGCTATGTTCCAGAGATGCTTTGAGGTGACAAACGAGACTGAACTGACCCTCAGAGACTTTTGGAAAGATCATTATAATATCTTACATTGCTTAAGAATCATAGACAAGGCATGGAGGGAAGTGTCTCTGAGGGCAATGATCTCTGCCTGGAAGAAACTCTGGCCCAAATGTGTTGCAGGGAGAGACTTTGAAGGCTTCAAAGAACCAACTGTTGTGCCTGTTATTGTGTCTCTGAGCAAGTCCATGGGCTTGGAGGTGAATGATGAGGATGTGGAGGAGTTAGTGGAGGATCACAAGAATGAACTCACCACAGAAGGACTTCAGCACCTCCACAAGACGCAGCAAGAAGACGTGGCAGAGGAAATTTCTTCAGAGGAGGAAGAGGGAACTAGTGGGAACATTTCCAGTGCTGAAATTAAGGCACTGTGCTTCCTGTGGTCTAAAACACAGGCCATTGTTGAAAAGTGGCATCTTAACAAGGCGGTGGTCAACAGGAGCATAAACATGTTCAATGACAATGCGATTGACCACGTCGGAAAAATTCTGAAAAGTCGCCAACACCAGACAATTTTGGATTGGTGGTTCTCGAAAGAAAGTCTGTCCAGTGAGCCCCAGCCCTCTACAAGTGGTCTTAGTGTTACGAAAGTGAAGAGACAAAGACAGCAAACACCAGAGCACAGTTACCTGATGTTATTATGGAAAGTGACTCATCCTTCAAGCAGTAAACCCTCTCCCTCCTTCCTCCTCCCCAGCTCCCACATGCACCATTAGCACTCCTCACTAAGGTAAATGAAATTATTTTCATGTTAGTACATTTATTTCTTGTTTTTATTATTATTAGTTGATATTTAGGTCATTTACTCATCTTATTTTACCTTAACCATATATATTTGCAGTTAAAACTGTCCTGGAAATGTTTTTTATTGGGTCTAGAAATGGATTAATTCACTTTCCATTATTTCCTATGGGGAAAATAGTTTCGGAATTCGAACTTTTTGCAATCCGAACAGCCTCCTGGAACGAATTAAATTCGGATTCTGAGGCACCACTGTATACAATAAATGGCAGGAACCTTATGAACATTGATACACAGAGGGATCTAGGGGTGCAAATCCATAGCTCCCTGAAAGTGGCAACACAGGTGGATGAGGTGGTAAAGAAGGCATATGGCCTGCTTGCTTTCATTGGTCGGTGCATTGAGTATAAACACTGGCAAGTCATGTTGCTGCTGTGTGAAACTATAGTTAAGCCACATTTGGAGCATTGCACGCTGTTCTGTTGGCCACCCTAGAGAAAGGATATGGAGCTTTAGAAAGGGTGCAGATGAGGTTTACCAGGATGTTGCCTGAATTGGAGGATATTAGCTATAAAGGCTAGCCCGAGGGGACATAGCTTTAAATTGAGGAGTGATAGATTTAGCACAGATGTCAGAGGTAGGTTCTTTAAGGGTGTGGAACGGCCTGCCTGCAACAGTAGTAGACTCACCAACTTTAAGAGTATTTAAATGGTCATTGGATAAACTTTTGGATGATAATGGAATAATGTAAGATAGATAGGCTTCAGATTGGTTCCACAGGTTGGCGCAATATTGAGGACCGAAGGGCCTGTACTGCGCTGTAATGTTCTATGTTCTATGTTCCAAAGGAGAGATTGGACAAACTTGGATTGCTTTTGCTAGAGCAACCTGATAGAAGTACTTAAAATTATGAGGTGGATAATTGGAGCCCTTTTCCCCTGGAGGAAATATCAAATGCTAGTGGGCATAGGTTTAGGAAGAGAGGGGGAAGGTTGAAAGGAGATGAGCAAGGCAAATGTTTTTTAATGCCTGGTAAGTGCCTGGAATGCGCTGCCAGGAGAGGTGGTAGGAGCAGGTAAAATAGCAATGTTTAAGTGACATTAAGCCACATGAATGGGCAAGGAATAGAGGGATATGGAGCATGTGCAGGCACTTGGGATTAGAACAGAATGGCATCATGGTTGTGCAGACCATGGGGTGAGGGTCTACTTTTGTGCTGCACTGTCCTATATTCTATTGAAAAGGTAACCAGAACAAGGGTCTGAGAGAACCATGCAAATTTTGCTGAGAATAGTTGGAACTGAGGATAATTAAAAACATTCCCAGAGGATTGTTACAGGTGGTCCCTACAGAAATTTAAGATTGATGTGTCTTATAAGGAAATGCTTTGGGGTGTAGTAAAGAGTAAAACAGTGTATACCATACGTAGTTATAATTTATAGTGTTAAGAGTTTTCTTTGTATTTAATCATAATGTACAATAAAGTTTGGTTTCTTTAAAAGTGCAGAACCATGTGGCATAATTCAATCTGTTAAAATGTTGTTCTATTTCACAGACTATGTTGCTGGCACGTCTTGTGACTGGGTAGCTGACCTTGGGATCGACTTTCCATACATATTTGAGCTCCGAGACAATGGGACCTATAACTTTGTCCTCCCAGAGGATCAGATCCAGCCAACCTGTGAGGAAACCATGGCTGCTGTGATGATCATCATCGAACACGTACATGACAAATATTTCCCGAACTCCACTTCGACCATTCTAGCCCTGTGGTCCAGTGTGTTGGTCCCCAGCTTCTTAACCATATACTTTGTCAAATAATTCCTAGAGCCAGGGGTGAGACCAAAGAAATGGGACAGTGGGTTGGGGTGAGTGGTGTTATTGAGGGAAATGTTGGGATGGAGGAATGGGGACACAAACACATGTCGTCATAGGCTCACTGCGGCTCAGATCACTCCGTAGCACAATCCAGTCAGCCACAGCTCCTGGCTGTGTTGCCATAATCCAGAAGTTTATTTTGCTCAATTTCCTGTCCAATTTCATTTTGAAATCATTGGACGTCTTCCAATTTCCTATAGCATTACCAGTCCCACTGTGAAAAAAAGGGTTCTTCCTCGCCACCCCCTACCCCACATCGGTTCCTTGGTCCTGCTACAGAAAATGGTAATTACGTTTCTTTGTCATTATCATATACAAATCTGCTTTGTCCCAAAGAGGACAATCACAGCTTCTCCAAGCTAACCTTGTAGCTCAAATCTCTTGTCTCTCAAAGCATTCTGGTCAAGCACTTCTGTATCCTCTCAAGGGCTCCCATACCCTTGTTTAACAGCGGTGACTTAAACTGGATGTGATACCCTATTTAAATCCTAACTAGGACTTGATAAAGATTCAGCATAACATTACTGCCTTTGTACTCAATACTTCTACACTATTGATAAGGCTCAATATCTAATCTGCCTTACTAATTACTTTTTCAATATATCCTGTGACCTTCAAAGGTCCATACACATGTACCTCCAGGTCCCTCAGTCTGTACATGTTTACATCTGGATCACTTCCGGGAACAGGAAGAGGAACATGCTCTGACAATGTTTGTAAGTCAGTTTTGTACTATTGCGCCATGTGGCTAGGCCACTCTTGAGAAGGACAGAGATTGAGGATTGTCAGAAGTGTAATGGAGATGTGTATTCCAGTTATCATATGTCATGGTAAAACAGGAATATTCAATGAAAACAAGGGATGACACCCACAGAAATCAATCGTAGGCAAAGTTGAAGGACTGCTGACCAATACATAATGACTGACATCTTTGGAACATTTCACTTGTGTACTTTATTGAAGGAAATGAGAGATTTAATAGAACAACATCACAACATTTTTCCTAAATTCCTGTCCTTTATGTCCCAGCCCTCCCAAAGGGGCTAGGTATATCACATGACAAAGGTGTCACCCTGGCACTCAGATTAAGTGAAATGAAATGCCATTTCCAGAGAGTAGTCGTATGGGCAAACTGACAACTCTCTGGAGTAGAACAAAGTTGTCAAGTAATGCAAATAAATTCCAGCCCAGAAACAGACCATTCAGCCCAAATGGTCCATGCCAGTCTTTCTATTCCACCAGAGTGTGTCTCCTGCCAACTTTTATTTTTAATCTAGCTCTATCAACGTGCCCTTCTGTTCCTTTCCTGCGCTAGCTTCCCATTAACTGTGCCTATGCTATTCACCTCAAATACTCCTCTTATTATTGGATTCCAGATTCTAATCACTCCCTAATCTAAACCCCATTTCAATATATTTGTGACCATGTTTAAGGCCCTCTGTTGACATCTGTCCCATTCAAAACCATTCATAATCTTTCAAACCGTAGCACCCTTCCTTTCTCTCTGGTTTAGAGAAGAGAGCTCCAACCTGTTCAGCATTCTTCTGTTGGGTCCTGGCTTGAGGTCTCGATCCCAAGGGAACAAGGTGGCTGGCCTCATAAATGTCTGATTGAAGTACAATTTGGCAGGCCTTCCCTGCAAGACTCAGCGCACTCTCTTACCAACTCTCTAGGAGCTGCTGTGACGCCCACATTTTAATAGGATTCCACCCAATGTACTACCAAATTCCTGAGTCCAACTTAACTGGTGAACGACAGTGGTCCCAGCACCACTAGGAAGACCATTTGAGGAAGACCATTTCCTGCTTGTTGTTAGTCTGAGTGACCATCTTAAGCGCTAATTCTCCTGGTTTGAAGCCTGGTTTACTCTGTTTCAATGTTAATTCCCTGATTTGACATGATCTAACATTAATCAAGAGTCTAATACGTGCTATCCTATCAAAGGCTTTTTGGAAATCCATCATTAGTGATCTATGCACTTCTATCCCCACATATATGCTTCTCCTTTCAATCGTTAATTTACCAGAGATTATTTGGCATCTTCTGTTCTTCATATTGCCTACGTCTTTAAGAGTTGTTCCTTTCACAGCAATGCAATAGATTAGAAGCTACCACTCGATGCTCAGGGAAAATTAAAAATCAATTTCTCAGCCTGGTAACTGGCAAATTGACTCACATAGTTTGAAAACGAAAGGACTAATGAACTGAATAGGTGATAAGAAAGGAGTCGATATCATAATCATTGCAGCAGAGAGAAAACAAGCTCCTACAAGAGGCACTGGCAGCATCTAAGAAGTATGTCTGAAGTTTGAGTAGGATACGGATGTTCAAATAGACTACAGAGGTTTAAGAAGATGTCAGAAGGACAAGTTCACAAGACAAATCCGGTCAGATTTTCATATACTCCGTCGGCTATAACCAAAACAGGAAGCTATGTTATTCACTGCTGGTTTTACCAAGTCTCAATTTATGTGTAATAAATCTGCACACTTTGACAATATCATTGACTTATTTATCACACCCAAAATTCATTAAACCTCTCAACGTCAAATGCAGGAGATTTGAAACCTACAATATACCAAAGGGTGGTCAGCACATGACAGCCAGTGTATAGACAATGCACATTACTGGTTGCAGCCTATAATTGGGGGATCACTTGGAATATATAGACACTGAAAGGGAGACCTCTAACTTTCACAGAAAAGAAAACTGAGCACCTGACTAATTTTGCTGAGTCAGCATTGCTCCCATGCCTATTTCTCTCATGATTTGGAGATGTCGGTGTTGGACTGGGGTGTACAAAGTTAAAAATCACACAACACCAGGTTATAGTCCAACAGGTTTAATTGGAAGCACACTAGCTTTCGGAGCTACGCTCCTTCATCAGGTGATAGTGGAGGGCTCGATCGTAACACAGAATTTATAGCAAAAAATTTGCAGTGTGATGTAACTGAAATTATACATTGAAAAATTGATTGTTAAGCCTTTCATCTGGTAGAATACAGTGATTGTTTCACTTCTTTCATGTGTAATTCACAAAACCTTTTTTTAAAAGTTGCATTCTCGGGTTAGCTGTTAACAATGGTGATAGCTAGACAATATGTTGAAGGTGTTAGCCCCCTGTGTTCTCTGTCTATGACCTGATGTTTAGATTGACTCTAATCTAAAAAGTGAGATAACAGAGTTTTACATAAATTCATGGAGTTTTTGAGCTCAGAGTTCTACGTGAATGTATGCAGTTTTTGAGTAAAGTGCAATGTAACTCTGCAAGTACAAATTCACCCCACAAAATATATGCGTGCATGTGGGTCTTTGTCTGTGTGTGTCTGTCTGTCTGGGGGTGGGGGTTGTGAGTGTGAGAATGTGTGTGTGTGTGTGTGTAGTGAGTGCAGAGTGTCTTAAGTCTGTGAGGGGGTGCATGTGTGAGTGTGGGAGTGTGTGTGTGTCTATAAGGGTGTGTGTGGGTGTCTGTGTGTATCTGTGTCTGTGTGTATGTGAGAGTGTGTATGTGTAGTGCAATGGTGATCACCTGTAATGTGACATGAACCCAAGGTCCCGGTTGAGGCCCTCCCTATGGGTACCGAACTTAGTTTCCCATAGGGAGGGCCTCAACCGGGACCTTGGGTTCATGTCACATTACAGGTGATCACCATTGTACTACACATACACACTCTCACATACACACAGACACAGATACACACAGACGCGCACACAGACACCCACACACACCCTTATAGACATACACACACTCCCACACTCACACATGCACCCCCTCACAGACATAAGACACTCCACACTCACTACACGCACACACAGACACATACACACTTTCTCACACTCACAACCCCCACCCCCAGACAGACAGACACACACAGACAGACAAAGACCGACATGCAGACATATATTTTGTGGGGTGAATTTGTACTTGCAGAGTTACATTGCACTTTACTCAAAAACTGCATACATTCATGTAGAACTCTGTGCTCAAAAACTCCACGAATTTATTTAAAACTCTGTTATCTCATTTTTTAGATTAGAATCGATCTAAACATCAGGTCATAGACAGAGAACACAGGGGCTAACACCTTCAACATATTGTCTAGTTATCACCATTGTTAACAGCTAACCTGAGAATGCAACTTTAAAGAAAAGGTTTTGTGATTTACACATGAAAGAAGTGAAACAATCACTGTATTCTACCAGATGAAATGCTTAACAGACAATCAATTTTTAAATGTATAATTTCAGTTACATCACACTGCAAATGTTTTGTTATAAATTCTCTGTTACGATCGAGCCCTCCACTATCACCTGATGAAGGAGCGTCGCTCCAAAAGCTAGTGTGCTTCCAATTAAACCTGTTGGACTATAACCTGGTGTTGTGTGATTTATATTTCTCTAATGTTATTACTGAGGGATGATTTTTCTTGTGTAGTATAAATTGTTGTGATTCTGGAAAGTGTGAAAATAGATAAGACCCCTGGACCAGACGGGATTTATCCTAAGATTCTCTGGGAAGCCAGGGAGGGGATTGCAGAGACTTTGTATTTGATCTTTATTTCATCATTGTCTACAGGAATAGTGCCAGAAGACTGGAGATTAGCAAATGTTGTCCCCTTGTTCAAGAAAGGAAGTAGATACAACCCTGGTAATTATAGACTCTGAACCTTACTTCAGTTGTGGGTAAAGTGTTGGAAAAGGTTATAAGAGATATAATTTATAATCATCTAAAGAGGAATAAGTTGATTAGGGATAGTCAACATGGTTTTATGATGGGTAGGTTGTACCTCACAAATCATATTGAGTTCTTTGAGAAGATGACCAAACAGGTGGATGAGGGTAAAGTGGTTGATGTGGTGTATATGGATTTCAGTAAAGCATTTGACAAGGTTCCCCACGGTAGCTATTGAAGGAAATACGGAGGCATAGGATTGAGGGTGATTTAGTGGTTTGGATCAGAAATCGGCTAGCTGAAAGAAGTCAGAGGGTGGTGGTTGATGGGAAATGTTCATTCTGGAGTTCAGTTACTACTGGTGTTCCGCAAGGATCTGTTTTGGGACCACTGTTGTTTGTCATTTTTATAAATGACCTAGATGAGGGTGTAGGAGGATGGGTTTGTAAATTTATGGATGACACTAAGGTCGGTGAAGTTGTGAATAATGTGGAAGAATGTTGCAGGTTGCAGAGGGACATAGATAAACTGCAGAGCTGGGCTGAGAGGTGGGAAATGCTGTTTAATGTGGAAAAGTGTGACGTGATTCACTTTGGAAGAAGCAACAGGAATAAAGAGTACTGGGCTCATGGTAAGATTCTTGGTACTGTAGATGAGCAGAGAGATCTTGATGCCCATATATACAAATCCCTGAAAGTTGCCACCCAGATTTATAGGGTTGTTAAGCAGGCATATGGTGTGTTCGCTTTTATTGGTAGAGGGATTGAGTTTTGGAGCTATGAGGTCATGTTGCAGCTGTACAAAGCTCTGGTGCGGTTGCACTTGGAGTATTGTGTACAGTTCTGGTCGCCGCATTAGAGGAAGGATGTGGAAGCTTTGGAAAGGGTTCAGAGGAGATTTACTAGGATGTTGCCTTGTATAGAGGGAAGGCCTTGTGAGGAAAGGCTGAAGGACTTGAGGCTGTTTTCATTAGAGAGACGAAGGTCGAGAGGTGACTTGATTGAGACATATAAGATAATCAGAAAGTTAGATAGGATGGATAGTGAAAGCCTTTTTCCTCAGATGGTGATGGCTAACATGAGGGGACATAGCTACTAATTGATGGGTGATAGATATAGGACAGATGTCAAAGATAGTTTCTTTACACAGAGAGTAGAAGGGGTGTTGGATGCCCTGCCTACAACAGCACTAGATATGCCAACTTTAAGGGCATTTAAATGGTCATTGGATAGACCAACGGCCGAAAATGGAATATTGTAGGTGAGATGGGTTTGAGATTGGTTTCACAGGTCGATGCAAAATCAAGGGCCGAAGGGCCTGTACAGCGCTGTAATGTTCTATATTCTACATTCTATGTTATAAGTTTGGCGTTCTTGCGTTTTGGCCTCATGAATACAAGATGGAAGGTTGCAGAAGCCTGTCTCTCTTTCATTCAATAAATCCTAAAGTGGAATGGTCACAACACCAATCTCTGGGGGAGGCCCATTGTACATTTATCATGATATTTCTGAAGGAGCTTTTTAAAAAAGTGAGCATAGATACTTCTGGGCCCCAGGATTGGGATTCATGCCATGGCTTTACTTGTTCAGATCAAATGTATGAGGCACAGAGTTGGACAACTCAATTCATCTGCTGTATTTCTGTGCCCTCAGTGCTGGTCTTCTCTTGCCAATACTGCCTGTATGGTCTGCACAGACCAGGAGGCACCCATAAAATTATTTGCCAATCCTGTGATAGAGCCAATGCTTTTTTTTGAAAGAGAGGTTGTCTCTTAAAAGCAAGGCCAGGCTTCCATCGTTAGTTATCTCATCAACGACCTTTCCTTGATCATCACATCAGAAATGGGAGAATCCACTGATTTGTACATAATATTCAGGAAGGCGTGGTGGCTCAGTGGCTAGCACTGTTGTTTCACAGTGCCAGGGACCCTGGTTTGATTCTACTGTTGAGTGACTGTGTGTGATGTTTGCGTATCACCTCTGACTGATAACTCTCAAGTTAAAATTGGTGTCTCACAAATAGCAGTTTTGCAGACAATGACCAATTCCAACAAGAGTGAATCTAACCATCACCCCTTGACAGTCAGTTGCATTATCATCACTGCACTCCTCACAATCAGTACCCTGAGGGCTACCGTTGACCAGAAACTAAACAAATAGAGTCACAGAGTCATAGAGCACAGAAACAGGCCTTTCAGTTCAACTTGTCCATGCTGGCCAGGTTTCCCAAACTGAACTAATCCTGTTTGCCTGCATATGGCCCATCTCCCTCTAAACCTTCCCTATCTGTGTACTTATCTTTTAAATGCTGTAATTGCACTCACCTCTATCACTTCCTCCGACAGCTCCTTCCATATACCTGCCACCCTCTTTGTGGAAAAGTTGTCCCTCAGGCCCTTTTTAAATCTTTCCCCTCTCACTTTAAATCTTTGCCATCAAGTTTTGAACTCCCCTACCCTGGGGGAAGAGACCTTGACTATTCACCTTACCTATGCCCCAGGTGATTTTATAAGTGTCTTGGAGGTCACCCCCTCAGCCTCCGACGCTCGAGGAGAAAACGTCCCAGCCAAACCAGGCTCTCGTCGTAAGCCAAGTATTCTAGTCTCAGTCATATCCCTGGAAATCATTTTTATAGAGTCATAGAGATGTACAGTGCAGAAACAGACCCTTCAGTCCAACCCGTCCATGCCGACCAGATATCCCAATCCAATCTAGTCCCATTTGCCAGCACTTGGCCCATATTCTTCTAAACTCTTCCTATTCATATACCCATCCTGATGTCTTTTTAATGTTGTAATGTTGTACCAACCTCCATCACTTCCTCTGGCAGCTCATTCCATACACGTACCTCCCTGTGCATGAAAAAGTTGCCCCTTAGGTCTCTTTTTTATATCTTTCCCCTCTCAACCTAAACCTATGCTCTCTAGCTCTGGACTCCCCCACCCCAGGGAAGAGACTTTGTCTATTTACCCTATCTATGCCCCTCATGATTTTATGAACCCATATAAGGTCACCCCTCAGCCTCAGACGCTCCAGGGAAAACAGCCCCAGCCTATTCAGCCTCTCCCTATAGCTCAAATCCTCCAACTCTGGCAACATCCTTGTAAATCTTTTCTGAACCTTTTCAAGTTTCACAACATCTTTCTGATAGGAAGGAAACGAGAATTGCACGCAATATTCCAACAGTGGCCTTACCAATGTCCTGTACAGCCGCAACATGACCTCCTAACTTGCACCCTTACCAGTTTAATAACATCCTTTCTAGAGCAGGGGTTACTAGAATTATATGTAGTACTCCAAATGTGGCCTTTCCAATATCTTGTACAGCTCCTCAATATGATGTCCCAATTCCTATACTCAATACTCGGACGATGTAGGCAACCATGACAAACTCCTTCTTCACCACCCTGTAGACCTGGACTAATACCTTTTAAAAATCTGAAATATCCTCTTTCAAATTTAAAATTCATCAATTGAAACTGCCAGGCCAGTGTGTGCCCTGTGACTCACCCCCCGGTATCCTCACCCCTGCTTACTAAGGGTCAACAATTTCTCCAGGGAGAGAGTTGCAGATATCCCCTAGCCTTGATGATATGCATCCCTCATCACTCATGACTGTCTGGCTCCCCAGTTCAAGCTGCAAACCATTTAGACAAGGTACAAGTGTTTAGGCTGGTTTGCACTGAGTTCACTCCTAAATTGGTGAGCTGGCTTTTTGAATGGATTTTAAAATGATTCAGGAAACATGGGCTCTGCTGCTGGGCCGGCATTTTATTGCCCTTGAGGAGGTGGTGGCAGCTGCTTTCTTGAACTGCTTGGTGCAGGCTGACCCACAATGCTGTTAGGGAGGGCATTCCAGGATTTTGGCCCAGCAACAATAAAGAATGGTGATGTAGCTCCACGTCAGGATGGTGAGCGGCTTGGGGCCGATGGTATTCCCATGCATCTGCTGCCCTTATCCTTTGAGATAGAAGTGCTCGTGGGTTTGGGTGATGCTAGGTAAGGATCTTTCTTGAATTTCCGAGATCTTGCAGGAAGTGCACGCTGATGCAACTGAGCATTGGCGTTGGAAGGAATGAATGTTTGTGGATTTGATGCTAATCAAGTGGGCTGCTTTTTCCTGGATGGAGTCACTCTTCTTGAATGTTGTTGGAGCTGCACTCATCCAGACAAGTAGGGAGTATTCCTGATGAAGGGCTCCTGCCCGATCTTCCTGCTCCTCAGATGCTGCCTGACCTGCTGTGCTTTTCCAGTACCACTCTAATCTCTAATATCTCAGTATTCCATCACACTCCTGACTTGGGCTGTGATAACTTGAGAAAGTCCAAAGTTGTGATTCTGAGATAAACAACTCGCCTCCATATTCCGGCCACCCTCTATAAGACAAAAGTTTCTGGAGTATGATAGAAATCCAGGCAGAAGTGGGTACTACAGACACTGGAGATTAGAGTCAAGATTAGAGTGCTGCTGGAAAAGTACAGCAGGTCAGGCAGCATCCAAGGAGCAGGAAAATTGACATTTCAGCCAAAAGCCCTTCATCAGGAATGATAGAAATATGTTCTATCGCCTGGAGCTCCAACAGCACTCAAGTAACTCCACACCATCCAGGACAAAGCAGCATGTTTGAATAGCTCCCCATCCATCATGATAGAATCCCTACAGTGTGGAAGCAGACCATTCATTGAATCCACACTATCACTCCAAACAGCATCCCACACAGATCTGCCCCCTCAAACCTATCCCTGTAAGCGTGTATTTCCCACGGCCAATCCTGGGTCTCTGGCCCTGTAAGGCACCTGTGCTAACCACTGAGCCATGCCAATCATCTTCAACATCCACATCCCCCAACTCTCACCAGCAGCAGCTGGTGTCATTTACAGGGCATACTGCAAGAACTCACCAAGGCAGCTTCCAAACCCAAGACCAACTACTACCATCGGGAAGGACAAGGGGATCAGATACATGGGAACACCACCAACTGCAAGCTCCCTCCAAGCCACTCACCACCTCGACTTGGAAATATATCACCTTATTCCACCTGTGATACCGAGTCAAAATCCCTGAACTGACTCCCTACATTATGGGGGTTACTGCACCCCAAGGGCTGCAGCGCTTTAAGAAGGCAGCTCACCACCACCTTCTCTGAGATAATTAGAGATGGCCAATAAATATTGGCCTGGCCAGCAATGACTACGTCCTGTGAAAACATTTTAAAAGGTACATGCCCCCATCAGTCACACACTAGAGCTCATACCTGACCCCAGATACTGACCCCCCTCACCCTCACACCCTTATCCATGCTGCAAAAACCACAGCCACCTCCCAGTGTCTCCAGCTACCTCCAGCTGATCAACTTTTGTGGGCACATCAACCAAACACCGTGGCAGCACAATCACTTCCATTCTTCATCTTCTCTGTTGTAGGGCAAAGGAAGGTCCAAATGCCAGCTGTCTTGGAGGTCAAGGTGGCAAATGGGCACTGCTTCCTGGGACTCAGATGAAGACTGTGTATAGGGGAGCTCTAAATGAGCTTGCACTCGGACAGGCCGGGTGAATTAGCTGGCCTGTTGGAGAAGTCCTATTTTTCCACAGTCAAGTGCCTGTTGCTTTATGTAATGGCATTGTGGGACCCAGCAAGCTCTCTGAACAGTGCTTGTGAGGGAGAGGCAAAGGGTAGGTTAGTGGTTAACACTACTACCTCACAGTGCCACCAACCTGGGTTTGATTCCAGCCTCAGGTAACACTCTGTGTAATGTTTGCGCATTCTCTCCTGGTCTGTGTGGGCTTCCTCCCACAGTCCAAAGATGAGTGGGTTAGGTAGATTGGCCAGGCTAACTTGCCCATAGTGTGCAGGCTAGGTGGATCAGCCATGGGAAATGTAGGGTTACAGGAATAAGGGGTAGGGGTTGGATTGTGTGGGATGTTCTTCAGAGGATTGGTATGGATTTGAAGGGCTGAATGGCCTGCTTCCACATTGTAAGGATTCTATAATTACCCAAGTATGTTGCCAAGTATCTTCTGTCTTAAAAGAAAATTCAGGACAATACAATTTGGTCAATTAACCACAAAGCGACAGAAAGTGCCATGGATAGTGCTATCAGGCAACACTTACCCAATGATAACGTGTCCCTCTACAAAATGCATTCACTTGAAAGGGCTGGCAAATGGTTAGTTCAAAGTTAACTTTGAAACATGTTGCCTCACTCATTGCACTGAAGTGTCCCCTTGCTTTTTGTGCTGAACTCCTGGAACAAGAATTTAAAACCCATAACTTTATAATGCGGAAGCTGCCCATTGGGTCATGGCTGAACTAAGTCCAACCTCTTGATTTGTTTTCTCAGCCAAAAACTTTTCCTTTCCAAATATTTGTTGGATTTCCTTCTGAAAGCTGCTACAGACTTTACACTTGCATCAGGCAAGTGACAACGTGCTGTGCTCAGAAAAAAAAAACCTCATCTCCCTACTAGTTATTCTGCCCATTTTCTTAAATATGAGCCCTTTGGTTACCAATTCTCCTGTCAATGGAAGAGTTCCTCCCTCTTAAAATTTATAATCTTGATAATATTTCTTATATCTCCCCATAAATTCTCTGCTTTTAAGGAGAACTAGGTTACTTTTTCCACCTTCTCCACATAGCTGAAGTTAATCTAACCTTTCATCATCTTTACTTACAATGCAAAGAAGCTACAAGATGGTAATTTGTGGGTTAAGAATGTGGGCGTGTTACGGGTGCTACCGAAGACAGTTTTATTAGACTGCGTGCTATGCACAGCTCTCAGATCCCAAGTCCATTTGTGAGGATTTGTGAAGGTGCAGTGAATTTGAATGATCATGAAACGGTGGATAAAGTGCATCTTTATCCTGGAGTTAATCCCACTACTAACGGACAGCTTCCAGGCACGATACAATGGGTAAGTCAATCAAATGTTACTGTTGTATTATCAGTGAAGAAGACGGTTGGTATTTGCCTAATGTCAATAATATATGACAATAAATCCACAGTTCTGGTGGAGCTCCCCCACCCAGTGACAATGATCCACCAAATCTGGGCATGATTGAACTCATAATCTAAACCAACCCTGCCATGCAGTGTTGCGGGAGTGCAACACCCTACAGCTGAAATGTAAAACCAGGGTATTGTCCATTCATTTGGGTTGATGCAACAGATCCCATGGGACTATCCTGGTGCCTTGTTCAATATTCCTACTGCATAATGCCATTAGAGGTATGGTAAGCATCCATCTGATTTTGCTGCTGGTAGGATCTTGTCATAACTTGACTGAAGTGATTGAGGTTGGAAGCTTGATGTATCAAATGTTGCTCATTCACTGTCTGTTGTTTAAGTAACTTTTGAATAATCTTTGCCCTTACTTAATTCATGTCCACAATCAGTTCCTCATTAACATCAATGAATACACTTCAAACAGTATGTTGTTGATTGGCAAGTGTTTTTGAAGTACTCTGATGTTTACAATTGTTTTAAAAGCACCAATTATTTTTGATATCTCTCTCATCTGGTACGGTTAGATGCATCAGCTGACTATTAGAACACTTGTCTGTGTTTAAGTAATTCACTGGCAAATCTACTCACTTAACAAGTCTGTGGTCTGCCCAGTGTGTGTTAATGAGCAAACATTAGCACGCAGACATTGCCAACAAATCCTGCCATTATGGTTTTTGGCTAAATCCGCAATGCATTGGGTTCGTTGGAGGGTTTTCAGATGGAGTTTTCTCACCCTGGTTTACCCAACTCACAGCATTAATTACCTACACCGCGCCTATGGCATCTCTCGTGCCCACTTTCCACCCCACCTTACCATGTGCTGTTCCAATATCAAATCACTCCTCAGCAGATACCTATGTGACAGCAGACAGGTATGGGAGGCTGCATTTGCCTTATTGTGTGAGGACCTGCTGACTGATGGATGCCTTCATGAACTCCATTGAGGACAGTCACCTCAGACTTTGAGACATGGTGGCCTGGTTGCCACCCACACACTGGGTATGCTTACCAGGTAAGCCGCTGGCACATAGAGCAAATGTGAGATTGATGTTGTACTGCAAGATATACACCCCCCACCTGGCAGAGGACTGCACAGCAGCAAAGTCAGCTGCCTGTTTGCGTGACTGCACGTCATGGTTGTGATGCTATGAGCACACAGATAGGCATTAAGTGAGTGAATGCCTGGTCTGGTCCGTGAACCTGGCGTCTGTCCCTTTGCACCGAGTCTCTCCGCCATTGCCTTTTCAACGTTCATTGCCAGTCTGCCCTGCAATGCAAGTCTGTGCTACCAGAGCACACAGCTGGTGTACAGCAGAAGTGCCATGTGGCTGTGGTGGGTTAGCACAGGCTGGATGCTAATGGCGTTGGAAGAGGAGTGCATTCGGCCAATGCTGGGCAACATGGAGGTGATTTGGAACAAGGTACACACTTTGGTTTCCTTGGTGAGTTTTCCGAATGTCTAACTTGTTTGGTGAGTCTCATCGGTCGGGAGGTTGAATATTAGCAAGGCAAAGCACTTAACAACCATTAGTCCCTGTCAATTAACATCTAATCACCAGCCTTGCATGAATCTAGTCACACCACTTCTGAAAATCATACAAGATGGAGCGGGATGATCTCGCTGTGCCTGATGGCACTCGTCATCCAATTCTGCCACACATTAAAATTCCCCTCACAGTCTTCTTGCACAAAACTAATGAGGCTAACAGCTGGGCCTTGCATCAAAAGCAGTCAGGGGCTGCCACCGGGCACTCAATATTCCAAGGGAAGCTCTGATGAAGGCCAGGAGTATGGGCAAATTCCAAACGAAAACGGATTTCTGGTTAACATTATTGGGGTGAAGAATGTTGGTTGTGGCAAACATGTTCAGCAAAAGTGTTATAAGCCAATCCAGTTCTAAACATTACTCCGGGACAACACAATATGGCATTTGGTGAGAGAGTTGAATATTCCAACCCTGTCCTGGTGGCCTACGATTTTCTTGGTTGTGCTGTGCTGCTAAAAAAATAGTATTGACACTGTTTGCTGAGATAGGGAAAGCTTTAATCTTATCGTGTTTTTTAAAGAAAATATCTTATTGCGGCTTTATCTTTCCACAAGGGAGATCAAGATCACGTAACCCTTGGTATTGAGATTTAGGGCCTCAATAGTCCATTACAAAGTCAGACTACACACCTTTTACCACACATTCCACCCTTCATGAACTTGACCTCACACAAAAACCCTGCTATCCATATGCTGATATGCCCAAGACCAGCTGATCCACTGTCCCTGTTCTCACTCATCCACATTGGCTGCTGGATCTGCAAACATCAATTCTAAAATTCTTATCCTTGCTTTCCAATCCCACCATGGCTATGTCCTTCTGTATCTTTTAGGATTTTGACATTCCTCCACTATCAGTCTCTTGTTGGTCCCCAAATTTAACCACTTCCTTTTAGCAGTTGTGCCGTAGATTTTGAAATTCTTCCTCCAAAACACTTGTGCCGCTCCACCCTTCCCTCCTGAATGAATCATCTCTTTTGTCAAGCTTTAAGTCATTTATCCAAGTACCTGTTAATGCAGCTTGATAAGGACATGTTTTGAAAAAAACTCCTGTTAAGTTCTGCAGGACATTTTGGAACTATAGAAATGCTCACAGCACAGAAAGTGTCCATTTGACCTGTCAAGTCAGTTTGCTCCTTAGGAGAGTGATTTAGTTGGTCTCACTCCCTTGCCCTTTCCCCTAACACTGGAAATATCATCCCTTCAGGCTGATATCCAATTCCCTTCTCAAAGTCCTGATTGAAACTACCTCCACCACTTCCTTGGGCAGTAGATTCCAGATCTCAGCCACCCACTGGATAGAAACCTACTTTCCAATGTTATTGCTGATTCCTCTGCCATTTCATCTTAAACCGGCGCTCAATTTTTTTTAATACCTTATCCATCCATCCCCCAGATGAGTGCCTCATACCCTCCATGACAAGATTTGCCTCTTCACCCATCCCCATGGACCTTCACACCATCCATGCCAAGCTATGACACTCACACGCCCATTTGCATACCATACACTCTGTTTAGAAGGAATGGAGCCGATTGTAATGTGTTTCTGTCAAGGAAGTCTATCACTACAGCCCAATAAAAGTGTCACTCATTCAGGCTCTGTGAAGTAAGAATTCTCGTGAGCTATTCTGTACTGAGAGCCCAGGCATCCAGTTGATTGTTGAAACACCTGCCACCCCCACAAGCCCCTCCCTTCCATCCCACCCCCAAGAAAATATTGCTTGATTGACAGTTCTAGTTCTCTGATCTATCCTCTCAATGGATTTTTGTTTTCCCTTTTGGGTTGGCACACACAACCTTCCTTCACACCACCAAACCACCTGTAGTACTTTTCATCTGTCACCAATAAATCACTCAATGTGTTTCCAATGAATCAAATGACTGCAATCCCAAGCAAGGGAAATGCAGACGGTCAAAGGTGAGCGAGAGGTAGAGGAAGAGGGAGGGAGCTACACCAAAAAGGAATGGAAATTGCAGGATGGTTAAACGGACAAGTAAAGAGGTTTCAGCTGCTTGCAGTTTCTGCTGTTGACTTTTAAAAAGTCCAGATGGTTGACATTATTACTAGGCTATCTTGATAATATTTTAAAGAAATTGGATGATGATGCATTAATGTTTTAATCATAAACTTCTTAAACGCTTCCTATTGTCACTGAGAGATTAATTGGTTCTTACAGAGTGTATCAGAAGTGAATAGGCATGGCAATATCGTAAGCTAGCATAGAGAGTATGGGGCTCATGGGGTGTCCATGAGAGCATGAAAGGAGTGGGTATTTTGAATTTACATTTCCAAAGGTTCCTTCATGGTACCTCTGAGGTGCCACAAAGCAGGAGTCCATTAAAAGCTAATTCTGAGGACCTGGGACATGTTTAACCAAGCAATAGAGTCTGCCAGGTCTGGTGTGCACAGTGACCACTCCCAAACTCGGTCACACCCTTAACTTGGCAGAAATCTGAGGTGTTGGGAATGGGGCAGGGAATAATGGAATCAGGTCCTGGTTTCCATTTGCACATCTCCACAAAGTCTCCCTGATGCCATAAAAATGCTGCTCCTCATGATTATTGATCATTTTTCTATCAGCCTTTTCTTTCCTAAGGAGGATAAGCCCAACTACTTCAATCTATCTTTCTAAGCACACCATGGGAACATGTGTTTGTAACATGCTAAATACAAGAAGAAACCAAAGTTAGGTAAATGAATTTTGTCTCTCATTTCAGGGACCAAATACTCCAACTCATCCCGAGGGATTTCGAGCAGATGCAGTTTCTGAGACAACTCGTGGAGAACGACTGGGTATGTTCAGCAACGAGTCTGTGTGGTTGGTATTCTGGTTTGGGTTTCAATTAGGTAGTCTCCAGGGTTATCATTCAGCACATTGACCACTCCCAATACACTTATTACAGTAACCTAACATTGTATCCACAGTGTCGTCTTGGCCTTTATTACTGCTTATAAAATGGTGGAGTGAATCTTATCGGACATATATATATAGCAAACTTTATTTTTGCAAACTTTATTTTAAACAGCACTTTATGAGTCAGCACTCTTAATAAATCGACAAAAGATATATACCTCAAATACAGCAATGTTTACTATATAATTCCATACAATTATCATAATTTGCTAAAATGTATTGGCTTCAATTGAATGGCCACACGAAATATCAACAGTTGATTAACTTTCGAGTCAACCTCTCCTCAAATACTGCAATGTTGTCAGTCGATGTTGAGTGAGAAGGCTCTCTGCTGGTAGGTTTCATTTAAGGCAAAGTTACATTATTATTCAAGTGATTCATGCTGTAAGTAAAAGTATAACAGTGATATGGATACCCCTGCATTATGTTTCTAATATTTAGTGTGGATTTTTACTTTGATTATGTTGACCTCTTGATTAAGCGGAATATTTGATCATCTGGCACTCTCCTGGTCCCATAGAATGCCTGTTAATAAGACGTTTGCTGCATTTATAATGATCAGATTGTCTGCTTTAGTAAAAGCTGCAAGCCAATTCACCCAAAGATGTCCCATGCTATTCTTAAATTAATGCTCCAGGGATCTTTTAATGTCCACCTTGTTACGATCAAGTGAGGAGAAGTAAATCAAATCAGCTCCCCTCGTTTCAAGTTTCTCAGCTTGTTATAACAGAGACTCACCAGAAAAAAATTAGGAGCCAATTACAAGGTTTTCTTGAGTGAAGGGAAAGCAATTTTATCACCTGACAGAAATAATGAAGACCCAATATCAAATACACACGCAAAGACAGGCAAAACGTTTAAAAAAAGGGGGATAGCATCTTGTACAAAAAGAATACCAAAGAATCATCAATTTAAAGTGCTTAGGTGTTCTTGAAATGTGAGGTTTTAACCTGAGACTATGGTTAGCTAACAATATTCTGGATCCAAGGTAGCTGTTAATATTGTAGCTCTCAGTCGGATGTTTTTTGCCAGTTTGCTCAGTCCTTCAGTAATTGGGAAATGGAGATTGTCATTCTGGTCACAAATCGATCTTCTCTGGCCTCCCCAGAAATATAGCTGGTTTGTGTATTTCAATGTCTCAATCCCTTGTTTTCAAATGAGATGATCATAGGTGTTGTTGTTTTATTCTCCAAGACCAGAACGTCCCATAAAGCTGTACAGCAAACAGGAGATAGAACAGTGTTTCTCAAACTGTGGGTCATGCTGTCCCGGGGGGGTCAGCTGCCATTCTGAGCAAGTTCTAACAGCTATGAGGCCCCTTTAAAACTCACAGATTTTTAAATAACGCTGAGGCCTAAGTGTTCAATCTTGTAGGTCTGAATCCTGTCGAAAAAGAGCCCTAAAGGGAAGGTTGGTGCTTTTCCCTTAAAACCCTATGGGGTAAACAGATTTTCTCCCCTCTGCTCTTAAACCCTAAAAAAGTCCCACACATAAGACTTGAGCACGCAATCGAGACTGGCTCGTCAATGTCGCACTGGGAATTGTCAGACTGCCATGTTTCATGAGATATTAAACTGAATCCCAAACTACATTCTCGGCTCAACATGATAGTGTTACAATATGGACTATCAACTTTGGACAGCCATCTGATTTAATACGTTGGATTTTCATGGACTCATTCCTGACTCACCTCCACTGTGATATCACAGGCACGTCGTCCCTCTGCTCTCACAGACATCTTCCACTCCTGTGATGGGGTAAATTTACCCCACTTAGGATAATGTTCAGACATCCCATTGGGGTGGCAATGAGAAGAAATGCGGAGAGCACTGAGATACAGGTCTGGTTGATTGGTTTGAGTCTCGTTTGATGACAGTTTTAATTTCAGTTCAGCTGAGTTCTTGGCAATGATGGGTTCACGAATCTTGCCTCAACATGTGGTCAGGTGCATAGTGTGACCAATTTTTAAGTCAGCATGTTTTCCTTTTTGAAACCATTTCATGGGAATGTGAGAAGAGGAGTAGGCCACTCAGCCTGTCAAGTTTAGTCCACCACTCAATTAGATCATGGCTGATCACTTACCGCAATTCAACATCAGTCCATGAAAGCCCAACGTATTAAATCAGATGGCCGTCCAAAGTTGATAGTCCATCTTGTAACACTATCATGATGAGCCGAGAATGTAGTTTGAGATTAGGTTTAATATCTCATGAAACTTGGCAGTCTGACAATTCCCAGTACAACATTGAAGAGTCAGTCTCAATTGTATGCTCATGTCTTATGTGTGAGGCTTTATTAGGGATCAATTAGTCTCACTCCACTGCTTTTTCATCATAGTCTTTTGTCATTGCAAAAATCAACAAAGCCTTTTTTTTCATTATATAGAGGGGGCTCCCTTGCATTGTAAAATGTTTTTTATAAATCAAGGCTCCTGAGTATGACTTTAAACAAAGACAAGATCTTGGATTCAATGATGATTATAGTCACGTGATGTTGAAATTAGTTGTTAAATATTTACTATTCCAGATAACAGTGATATGAAATGATTGTATTATCATTATTAGTTATAATAATTCTTGAGGATCTATGTCAGAGATGACTGAATTTACTGAACCTTAGAACCAAATATAATAACCTGCAAACAAATGAGAGCTGCAAGACACAGAAAACCAGGAAGAATACATTTTTATTACTATTGCGTGAAGATGTTATGAGCCTTAAATTTTCCATTAACATCAATGTGTACCAAGTGTCTAAATTCGAATTAATGTTACATTTTAGATAATGTTGAGAGTTATCAAGGCTCATCAGAAAAAGGGGTGGAAGCCTTGTGAATCCCTCCTGAAACAGCCAGAATCAACATCACTCCTCCAGTGCCCTCAAAAGCAATCTGGAGATTTAAAAACAATGTTTCAAGAAATCAACCCATAATTTATACTTCTGCCTAGCTGCCTGATATGTAATTCTTTCTCACTTTTGTCCGGCTGTCTATCGGTTTGTCTGTCAGTCTCTCTCTCACACTCACAGCCAATCTCTCTCTCTGTCTGTCTGTTTCAATCTGACTGTTTGTCTCTCTACTGTCTGCCTGTCTCTCTCTCACTCTCTCTCCCTCTCTCTCTGTCTATCGCTATCTCTCACCTTTGTCTCTCTCTTATCTTTCAGTCTGCTAGTTTATCTCGTTTTTGCTCTGTCTTGCTTTCTGTACATCTCTCTCTATCTCTGGTCTGTCTCAATCCTGTCTGTCAGCCTAGCCCTCTCTTTATCTGTCTCTATCTCCTTCACAGTCAGTGTGTATCTTTGCGTGCCTCTTTCTATCTGTCCTTGTCTGACTGTTCTTCTCCTGTTTATCTGCCTCTCCCTGTCTGTCAGTCTCTGTCTTTCCACCTGTCTCTGTCTCTCATGTCTGTCCGTCTTGTGTCTGCCAGCCTGTCCCTGTCTGCCTGTCTCTCACTTTTGTCTGTGGGTTCCTGTCTTTGCTGTCACCTCTGCCCACTTCCCATAACACCGACCAAGAAAATACCTGATTGAATAGGCATCTCAGCATTGTCCTTTCAATTTGGGTTCTTCTCAGCCACAGCTAGGACAACCAACCGTCAAGGAGGGAAGGAACCGCAACTCTCATTGTATCTACTTCCTGTGCAAACACGATGGGCCGAATGGCCTCCTTCTGCTCTTTAACAATTCTGTGATCAACGAGGCTTTGCCATTCAGCGGCTTCACATCTGGGCACAGCATCGCCCCAATCAAATTCAAACTAAATCAAATTAAATGGAGAATAAAAACGTAGGCAGGCATTGGGTGGGTGGGATTTTGGAGATTCATGGGGTTTGAATTTCATTGGGGGGGTCAGAGCAGTGAACATTAGCCTGACTGCAATCTCCATGAGGAGAAAGTGAGGACTGCAGATGCTGGAGTACCAGAGTTGAAAAGTGTGGTGCTGGAAAAACACAGCAGGCCAGGCAGCATCCGAGGAGCAGGAGAATCGACGTTTCAGGCATAAGCCCTTCTTCAGGAATGACGCTGGTGTGCCAAGCGGGGTGAGATAAAAGGTAAGGGGAGGGAATTTGGGGGAGGGGTGCTGGAAATACGATAGGTTGGAGGAGGTGAGGCTGAGGGTGATAGGCCGGAGAGGGGGTGGGGATTGAGAGGTCGGGAAGAAGATTGCAGGTCAAGAGGGCGGTGCTGAATCTGGGGGTTGGGACTGAGATAAGGTGGGAGGAGGGGAAATGAGGAAGCTGGAGAAATGTACATTCATCCCTTGTGGTTGGAGGGTTCCTAGGCAGAAGATGAGGCACTCTTCCTCCAGGCATCGTGTTGCCATGGTCTGGCGATGGAGGAGGCCAAGGACCAGCATGTCCTTGGCAGAGTGGGAGGGGGAGTTAAAGTGTTCAGCCACGGGATGGTTGGATTGGTTGGTCAGGGTGTCCCAGAGGTGTTCTCTGAAACTTTCCACAAGTAGGCGGCCTGTCTCCCCAATGTAGAGGAGACCACATCGGGTGCAGCGGATACAGTAAATGATGTGTGTGGAGGTGCAGGTGAATTTGCGACAGATATAGAAGGATCCATTGGGACCTTGGAGGGAAGTGAGGGGGGAGGTGTGGGCACAAGTTTTGCACTTCTTGCAGTTGCAGGGGAAGGTGCTGGGAGTGGAGGTTGGGTTGTTGGGGGGTGTGGACCTGACGAGGGAGTCGCGGAGGGACTGGTCTCTCCAGAATGATGATAGGGGTGGGGAGGGAAATTTATCCCTGGTGGTGGGGTCTGTTTGGAGGTGGTGGAAATGACGAAGGATGGTTCGATGTATCCGGAGGTTGGTGGGGTGGTAGGTGAGGACCAGTAGGGTTCTGTCCTGGTGGCGATTGGAGTGGTGGGTTCAAGGGCGGAGGAGCGGGAAATGGAGGAGACGCGGTGGAGAGCATCGTCAACCACGTCTGAGGGGAAATTGCGGTCTTTGAAGAAGGAGGCCATCTGGGTTGGTCGGTATTGGAATTGGTCCTCCTGGGAGCAGATGTGGTGGAGGCAAAGGAATTGGGGATATGGGATGGCGTTTTTACAGGGGCCAGGGTGGGAGGAGGTGGAATCTAGGTAGCTGTGGGAGTCGGTCGGTTTATAGTGAATGTCCGTGTTGAGTTGGTCGCCAGAGATAGAAATGGAGAGGTCTAGGAAGGGGACGGAGGAGTCTGAGACGGTCCAGGTAAATTTGAGGTCGGGGTGGAAGGTGTTAGTAAAGTGAATGAACTGTTCAACCTCCTCGTGGGAGCACAAGGTAGCACCGATACAGTCATCGATGTAGTGGAGGAAAAGGTGGGGGGTGGTGCCAGTGTAGCTGCGGAAGATGGACTGTTCCACGTATCCGACGAAGAGGCAGGCATAGCTGGGGCCCATGCGGGTGCCCATGGCTACTCCTTTGGTTTGGAGGAAGTGGGAGGATTGGAAGGAGAAGTTGTTAAGAGTGAGGACCAGTTCAATCAGTCAAAGGAGGGTGTCAGTGGAAGGGTACTGGTTGGGTCGGTGGGAGAAGAAGAAGCGGAGGGGTTGGAGGCCTTCGTGATGGCGGATGGAAGTGTATAGGGATTGGATGTCCATCGTGAAGATAAGGTGTTAGGGGCCAGGGAAGCGAAAATCATGGAGGAGGTGGAGGGCGTGGGTGGTGTCTCCAAATGTAGGTGGGGAGTTCTTGAACTAAGGGGGACAGGACAGTGTCGAAGTATGCAGAGGTGAGTTTGCCTGGAGGAAGAGCGCCTCATTTTCCGCCTAGGAACCCTCCAACCACTTGGGATGAATGTAGATTTTTCCAGCTTCCTCATTTCTCTTCCCCCCACCTTAACTCAGTCCCAACATCCGGATTCAGCACCGCCCTCTTGACCTGCAACCTTCTTCCCAACCTCTCCGCCCCCACCCCCTCTCCGGCCTATCACCCTCACCCTCACCTCTTTCCACCTATCGTATTCCCAGCGCCCCTCCCCCAGATTCCCTCCCCCCTACTTTTTATCTCAGCCCACTTGGCACACCAGCCTCATTCCTGAAGAAGGGCTTATGCCCGAAACATCGATGCTCCTGCTCCTCGGATGCTGCCTGGCCTGCTGCGTTTTTCCAGCACCACACTTTTCAACTACAATCTCCGTGAGTGGGAGTTTGAGCTCTCCTCCCCGCCAAGCTCTCCCTCTGACCCACAGAGTTGGAGATAGATTTCTGTGAGCCGCACTCTATGGTTACAGAGAGGCGTGTGACTCACGAGCTGTGGGTTGGCCAGCCCTGATCTACATTGTGATATTTTGCACAGATCGATTTATGGAGGCCCCAGATCCCGGAGGGAATCCAACCTCAGGGTGAGGTTCACGCTCGGGTTCCAGCCTCAGCACTCGGCACAGTCAGAGGTGAACTGAAGAAAAGGGCCATCCAATACAAGTAGGTGTAACTCTGAATGATCAAAGGCATACAGATTAAGAGTGGATGAAGGCTATTTAACTAGAAACATAGAAAACAGGTGCAGGAATAGGCCATTTGGCCCTTCTAGCCAGCCCTGCCATTCAATATGAACATGGCTGATCATGTAATCTCAGTATCCCACTCCTGCTTTCTCTCCACATCCCTTGATCCCTTTAGCTGCAAGGGCCATGCCCCCCTCTCTGTTGAATATATCAAACAAACTGGCCCCAACAGCTTTCAATGCTAGAGAATTCCCACAGGTTCACAACTCGCTGAGTGGAGAAATTCTTCCTCATCTCAGTCCTGAATGGTGTAACCCTTATTCTTAGACTGTGACCCCTAATTCCAAATTTCTACAACACTGGGAACATTCTTCCTGCATCCAGCCTGTCCAGTCCCGTCAGGATTTCGTACGTTTCCATGAGATCCCCCTCCTCATTCTACTAAATTCCAGTGAGTATAAGCAGCCCAGTGGATCCAGTCTTCCTTCATACATCAGCCCTGCCATCCCAGGAATCAGTCTGGTGAACCTTGGCTGGACTCTCTCGGTTCCTTCAGCCTACTTCTTCATTCAATAAGATCACCACAAATTAGATTACTCCATATTCCCACCTACCCCACTCAGGAACATTACACCGTGGACGGCACGGTGGCACAGTGGTTAGCACTGTTGCCTCACAGTGCCAGAGACCCGGGTTCAATTCCCAACTCAGGCGACTAAGTGCGTGGAGTTTGCACGTTCTCCCCGTGTCTGCATGGGTTTCCTCCAGGTGCTCCAGTTTCCTCCCACAGTCCAAAGACGTACAGGTCAGGTGAATTGGCCATGCTAAATTGCCCGTAGTGTGGGGTAAGGGGTAAATGTATGGGTGGGTTGCGGGTCGGTGTGGACTTGTTGGGCCGAAGGGCCTGTTTCCACACTGTAAGTAATCTAATCTGAAAAAAACCCCTTGCTAATCCAGAATCTAAATGATTGTCAAGTTTTCTTTCCTGCTGCCATGCTTATGGGGGTGTGGCTGGTGTAGCAAAAGTTTCACTAGACGAACCACCTCAGGCAAAATGCTCTGGGGACATAGGTTCAGCTCTCACCATGGTGACTGATGGAATTAAAATAGAATTAATTAATCTAAAGCTAATCTCAGTAATGGAGACCATGAATTGATTATCATAATAACCCAACTAGTTCACTAAAGCCCTTTGGGGAAGCAATTTTACCCTCCTTAACTGGTCTGGCCTAAATATGACTCCAGAGCCACAGCAATTTGGTTGACTCTCAGTTACCTATTGAAGTTCAATTTGTGCCAAACTGCTACAGAAGAGACAATCAGAATGAAGATGGATGGACCTTTCAAGAAAAATGCACTGGCACACTCAGCACAACTAAGTCCTCCTTGCTAACATATGGCATTCAAACCAAAATTGGGAGATCAGTCCCACAGACGAGTCTAGCGAGAGCCTGACATCGTTATACTCACAGAATCATACCTTGCAGAAAATGTCTGAGGTATCACCAGCACCATCACTGGATATGGCCTGTCCCACCGACGGGAGTGGTCCAGCAGAGCTGGCGACACAGTGATACACAGTCAAAAGGAAGTTTCTCAGGGAAACCTCAACATCGATTCCAGATCCCATTAGATCTTATGGCATCAAGTCAAACATGGGCAAGGAAACCTCCTTCTGATTAGTACTTGTCACCGTCTGCCCCTCATCATTTCACCTCCATGTTGAACAACATTTGGAGGAAGCACTGAGGGTGTCAAGGGCACAGAATATGCTCTGGATAGGAGATTTCAATATTCATCATTCATTAGCTTGGTAGCACTATTACTGACTGAGGGGGGTGAGTCCTGAAGGACATAAATGCTAAACTGGCTCTGCTGCAGCTAGAGAGAATCAACAAGAAGGAAGAACATACTTCACTCATCTGCTTGTTTCAGGTATATATTTATCCAAGGCACTGATAGGAAACTCACTGCACAGTAATTGCAGAGACAAAACTCCATCTTCATATAAAAAAAACCCTCCACTGTGTTGCGTGGCACTATCACCATGCTAAACAGGTTGCAAACAGATTCAGCAACTCAAAACTGAGTATTCGTGAGGAAGGGTGAGCCATTAGCAGCAGCAGAATTGTGTTAATCCGCAATGTGCAAATTCACAATCCAGCATACCTCCCACTTTAACATTACCATTAGGCTAAATGATCTCACAACCAGAAAATCGAAGCTAAGCTCTGCAGTCCTGCCATATCATGATTGGTCGTGGTAGGTTAAACAACTAACCTGAGGTGTTAGCTTCACAAATTTGCTTACCTTCAACAATGGGGAAGCCCTTCACATCAGTGCAAAAGGGAAGGCTAGAGAATTTGTTCTTCACAGAATCCCTACAACGTAGAAACAGGTCATTTGGCCCATGAAGTGCACAATAACCCTCCAAAGAGCAGCCCACCTAGCCCCACTCTGTCACTGTAAACCTGCATTTCCCACAGCTAACCCACCTAACCTACAGATCCCTGAACACTATTTCCCATAGCCAATCTACCAACCTCCCTTGGTGCTGAGGGAGGAAACGAGAGCACCCGGAAGAAACCCATGCAGACACAGGGAGAATGTGCAAACTCCACACAGACAGTCGCCCCAAGGGGGGACTCATCTTCATGTATTCATCCTCAGTTGCCTCCTGAGGACCACAGCATCACAGATGCTAGTCTCCAGCCAGTTTGGAATATTCCCCATCTATGTCCTCTCCAAAATAAACAGGATCCTTGACCATCCGGAAAGTGGTACAAGGTGTTGTTGACAGTGCACTTACTCAGTACCAACCTGCTAACTGACACTCAGCTTGGGTTCTGCCAGAGCCACTCAGCCCATGATATTTTTACATATTTGGACAGTAAAAGGTGAACACAAACTGAAAGATGTGGTGAAGTGACAATGATTACCCTTGACAGGATGGCAGCATTTGACCAAATGTAGTATCAAGTTCCTCAGGGGATTGCCCCAGACCCAATTAGGTGATGGTCCAACTCCATGAATGAACTTCACTCCTTCAGAAGGTCGGAAGTAGAGGTATTTATAGATGATTGCACAATGTCAGCACCATTCTTAACAACATTGATACAAAAGTGGTCCATGTCTTTATGCAGCAATGAGTTGGAGATGCCGGTGTTGGACTGGGGTGTACAAAGTTAAAAATCACACAACACCAGGTTATAGTCCAACAGGTTTAATTGGAAGCACACTAATGTGCTTCCAATTAAACCTGTTGGACTATGACCTGGTGTTGTGTGATTTTTAACTTTATGCAGCAAGATCTTGACAACACTTAGGTTGGGCAGATAACTAGGGCTGTCAACTTTGGCTTGGTAAATTACATTTGGAGCATACAAAAACTATCTCTCACAGGAGAGAACTTAACCATCACACCTTGACATGCAGTGCCATTACCAATACTAAATCCCACACTATCAACATCTTGGACATTACCATGGACCAGAAACTGAACTGGATGAGCCATATATATCGTGTGGCTTACAAGACCAGATCAGAGATTAGGAATTCTGTTGTGACTTATTTACCTCTTGACTCCCCAAAACTATCTACAAGGCACAAGTCAGGAGTGTGATGGAATCCTCCCCATTTGCCTGGGTGAGTGCAGCTCCAACAACACTCAAGAAGCTTAACACCATCCAGGACAAAGCAGCATGCTTGTTAGGTAGCACATCTAACACCTTCGACATCAAGTCTCTCCACCGCAGATGCACAGTGGGCAGCATTGAGTACCTCTCCAAACCACACGGCACCACTCACCAAGACTCCATTGACAACACCTTTCAATCCTGTAGCCTTTATCATCTTGAAGGACAAGGGCAGGAGATGTATGGAAGCACTACCACCTGTGAGCTCCTCTCTGAGCCATGCACCATCCTGATAGTCTGGTAACAATCCTAGAATTCCCTCCCTAATGGCATTGTGGCTGTACCTGCACCACATGGACTACAGGAATCGAAGAAGGCAGCTTACTCCCACCTCTCTGTGAACAGTGAGGGATGGGCAGTAATTGCTGGTTTAACCAGTGATCCCACATCCCTAGGTTCTGGATTCCTTGTTTTTTAATAGATTTTTTTTGAAGAAAAAGGAAATTTTTAAAACATTTTCTTACAAACTTACAAAATAATGCAAACAAATATAAACACTAATATACAATTAAATATTAAATAAATAATAACCAAAACACAACAAACAAAAAAAGAAGAGAAAACTCAACAAGTACTAATCTAACCTACAAATAACCAAAGCATATAATAAAATATCTTACATTACTCAAAAACAAAATAGTAATTAAATAATGAAGTACATGCTCAGAATGAATTAACATCAAGTCATAATTAAACCTGTTTTCATACAGGATTCTTCCTCTCGGGGGCCCCTGGACCAGCCAGAACCACGGCCACAACTAGATAAAAGCCCTTGATAATAATATGGTCGAAATATCTGTATCTATATAATTCAGGAAGGGCTGCCATATTTTATAGAATAATTCAGTTTTTTGGGTGCACCATATTTGTAAGGAAGTCAAGGGGAATACATTCCATGATTAACCTGTGCCAATTCGAAAGTCCTGGAGGGCCCTCAGCTACCCAATTTACTAAGATATTTTTCCTTGCATAAAAGGAGAGAATGGAAAATAATTTCCTCCCGTGCACATCCAGGGAGGGCAGGGTCGAGAAGCCCAGGAGAAGAGATGCTGGATCTACTCCAATTTCTGCTCCTAAGATTTCTGTTAGCGCATTTGCTATTCTGATCCAGTATTTGCGGATCTTATGACACATCTATAAGCAGTGTGTGAGAGTGCCCACTTCTATTTTACATTTAGGACACATTGGAGATGTTCCTACCCTAAATGTTGCTAGTTGTTCTGGTGCTATGAGTCCTATGGAGTATCTTTAATAGGATAGTTTGGGTTCTATTACAAATGGCATTTTCCCAGATGTCATCCCACATTTCTGAAGGGATTTCCAACCCCAATTCCTGATTCCATGTTTTAAACAAATGTCTTTTGATACTTCATTTTGTAATGAGTGATAGAGAGTATTGACCGAGGGTAGACCCATTGGCCATAACACTCTTCTTTCCCTATACGATTTATAAGAGCTATCTAATAATGTGGTCTTATTCTGTATATAATCTCGAATTTGGAAATATCGAAAAAGGTTTCTATTCAGCAGTCCAAACTTCTGATGCAGCTGTTGAAAAGACATTATAATCTCACCACTGAACAGATCCCCCAAGCAAGAAATACCCCTGGACCTCCAGGTTTTAAACGTAGCGTCTGTGTGCCCCAGTTGAAAATCCCATGCTCCCACTATGGGAGTATAAGGAGAGGTTTTTTTTGTGAATTACCCTCGTTTTGCCACATTATCTTCCAGGCTTTAATTGTATTTAATACAATAGGGTGTTTACAATGGGTCCATAATAACTTTCATCTTATCTAAAAATAAGAGATTAACGAGGGGACACTTTACTTGAGAAGCCTCAATGTCCAGCCAGATTGATTGCGGGTCACATGCGACCCAGTCAGCTACGTAGCTCAATAGAGAACTCAGCTGATATTTCCTAAAGTCTGGAAAATCCAGTCCTCCCCTTGCTTGTGGAAGCTGCAGCTTCTTTAATTTAATAAGGGGCCGTCTATGACTCCAAATGAAAGAACCAAGCCAACCGTATAGTTTACACAAGGCCGGCCTCGGCAACATCACAGGGAGCATTCTCACAGGGTATAAGAGACGAGGCAAAATATTCATTTTAATTACAGCTCTTCTGCCTAACCAAGATATCGGGAGATCCCCCCCAGCGTTGAAAGTCCTGCCTTATCCTCTCTAATAGGTGCACAAAATTGGCTTTGTACAGCTGACCAAATACTGGGGTGATAAAAATACCTAAATATAAAAAACCCTCCAGAGACCACCGAAAGGGAAAGCAAGACCCGTCCAATAAATTGGACATACTAGCGAGACCACCCATCAGCATGGGCCTCTGATTTTGTGAAATTGATTTCGTAACCTGAGAACGCGCTAAGTAAATAGATTACTTGGATCAGGCAGGGCACGGACATCAAAGGATTATAAGAAAAAGGAGAACATCGTTTGCATAAAGGGTAATTTTATGTTTACCCGAACCAACCCTCGGAGCCATTATATTAGAATCGGCCCATATAGCTTCCGCTAGTGGTTCAATTATTAGCGTGAATAATAATGGTGAGAGAGGACATCCCTGACAACGGCCCCTACCCACACTGAAGCTATCCGAGCCTAAACCATTAGTAATCACGGCTGCTTTGGGGTCACCGTACAATATTGAGACCCATTTAGAGAATACCTTTCCGACACAGAACTTTTCCAGTGTGTAAAACAGATATTACCATTCAACCCGATCGAATGCCTTCTCCACGTCTAAAGAGACTACTATTCCTGGTATTCTTTCCTGATGACAGACTTGAATCACATTCAAAACCCTTCTAATATTATGAGATGATCCACAGCCCTTGATAAACCCTCTTTTATGATGTATGGTAAAACCCTCTCCAGCCTTAATGCTAATGTTTTAGAAAGAATTTTAAAATCTACATTTAGCAAAGATATTGGTCTGTATGATGCGCAATCTTCTGGGGCCTTTCCTTTTTTAAGAATGAGAGAAACATTTGCTTCTCACTTCGAAGGCGGGAGGCAGCCCATACTATATGAATAATTATACATGTCTATAAGTGGACCAACCTGTACCCCGAGACACTCTTTGCAGAATTCAGCCTGGAGTCCATCTGGGCCAGGTGCTTTACCCTTCTGAAGTTGCCTGATTGCGTCAAGTACTTCCTGGGTTGTCAGGGGAGCATTCAGGATTGACACCTGTTCCGGGGTTAAGTCTGGAAAAGCCAGGCTTTTAAAAAAGGACTCCATCTTCTTAGCTCTGTCTTCATAATCCTGTGATTTATACAGATCAGAATAAAACTTTCTGAAGGCTGTATTGATCCTTTTGCGGTCATGAGTCAAAGTACCAGCACTTTCCCTAATGGACGTGATAGCTTGAGGGGCCTTTTTTCTCCTTGCGAGATACGCTAGGTATCTATCAGGCTTATCACCGTATTCATATAGTCTTTGCTTTGCAAATAATATTTCCCTCTTTGCTGTTTTGGTAAGTGCGGTATTCAAGGATGCCCTAAGAGCTGTAATCCTTTGTAACTTAGCAATAGAGGGCCTACCAACATACGCTATCTCAGCTGCCTTCAAGCAAGTCTCGAGTAGACGCTGTTGGTCTCCCTTTTGTTTTTCCTGTGTCGCCGAGTATGAAATAATAAGGCCTCGTGCATAAACCTTAATGGTCTCCCACATCACCGACGGGTTACTGGCCATACCTGAGTTAATTTCCAAAAAGGTTTTGAATTCTGGAGAGTAATATTTTACGAATTTGCTATCCTTCATTAAAAGGGAATCCATATGCTAATATTGGGGGCTTGTCTCATCATCCATAGTCTTAACTTCCATATACACTGTGGCATGATCAGAGATTATTATATTACCTATTTTGCAGGATAATATAGAGTTCAAAAAGGTTGAGGGAGCAAAAAACATATCAATTCCAGTATGACACTTATGTGGGTTAGAGTAGAAAGTAAAGTCTTTGCCCTGCGGATGAAGGCACCTCCACACATCTACTAACCCTAGCTCCTTATTCAAATCCACCAATTGTCTGGATCAAAGAGATATATCCACAGTACCCTTGGGTACCCTCCTATCTCTGGGCCCATAGTACAATTAAAACCTCCTCGTATAATTGTGTGACGAGCCCCAAAAGCCATCAGTTTGGAGAACGCTTCCATTATAAATTTGAAGGAGTGTGCTGGGGGACAATAAAGATTCAAAATTCCATACTCCTCTCCATTTATGAGGGCTTTGATCAGTATATACAATCCAGATTCATCTTTTATCTGATTTAAGATTTTGAAAGGCAGGTTCTTCTGAATGAGAGTGACTACTCCCTTACATTTTGAATTAAAAGATTAAAAGAATCCTCCTTGTTATAATTTTAAGTGCTCTTTATCCAGTAGGTGTGTCTCCTGTAAGAGAGTGATATCACCCTTTCTTTTTTGAGGTCTGATAACATTTTCTTCCTTTTGATTGGTGAATTACTCCCCTTAACCTTCCAGGTGCACCACCTAATCAAATGACTAACCATGATCGTCCAGGCAACTCCGAGACCCTCGGGAGGAAGAACCCCACCCAAAACACCCCGAGCATAGACCGTAGAAAATTCACAAAAGTAGAAATTCTTTAATACATTAACGCCAATATAGTTAAAAACTATTTCTAAATAAGAAAAATATAAAACACATTTGAAAGGAGATTTTTCCCCCTTGTTCCCAGGGGGCATCACTACCTGTCAATAAACCCACCGTATCTTCTCCCAACTAGCGCCCCGTCCTCGATCCAGGCACCACATAATAGAATAAACAAACTCAAGTGTACTATGAAACCGAAGTTAAAAGTCAGTGCCCCACACCCCACCCCCACACCAACACTTGAATGTGTTTAGTAAAGATAATACAAAGTATAAACATATAAAACTATAAAGTTACAATCCCAGCAAGTAATAGATAATTAAGTATAATAACAGAAGAAAAAAAACCTGTTCTAAAAAAAACTGCGGTAGGACAGAGCAGACACCTTCACCCCGCACCCCCACCGTGCCCCCATGAATCAGCTAAGCCTCCCGGCCTGTTAAAAAAGACAAAATCTCATAAATAAGCCCTGCTCCCTACCCCCCCGGAGATGATATTAAACAATAAATGGGATGAAAAGAGAAAGAAAAGGTAAACTGGGGGAGGGAGTGCAAAATAGCATCATTAGCCATACGATTTAATTCTTACAGTCTATTTAAGAGAGTCCAAAAATTCTTTAGCCTTCTCCAGTGATCTGAAGTTATAAATGGATCCTTCATGGCTGAGGCGCAGCGTTGCTGGGTAACGCAAGGAATATTGGATGTTTAAGTCTCTCAGCTGCTTCTTCACCTCAGCGAATGCCCTCCTCTTGTGGGCCACGGCTGGAGAAAAATCCTGGAGTAGCATAATCCCAGAGCCCTTGTACACCATGGCCTGGAGATCCTTCCCTAGGATTCTAGATGCTTCCAGGAGCATCTGTTTCTCTCTATAGCATTGGAGCCGGAACAGATCGGACGGAGGCGCTGGTCTGACCCGGGTCTGCGTATAGCTCACTCTAAACCGCACCTGGCCTGGTCGGAACTCTAACTTTAACATTTCAGGGAGCCATTGCTCCAAAAAAAAACTGCCAGCTGGCCTTCCTCTTCCCGTTCAGAAAGCCCAGCAACCGAATATTTTTTCGATGACCCTGATTGTCGAGGTCGTCGATGTGCTCCTCCAAGGTCCGGACTCGCTGTTCGAGAGCCCGGACCCGGCCCACGGCCGATTCAGCGGCAGTCTCCGAGGTTGTGGCCTTTAGCTCTGCCCCTCCAATGCGATGTTCAAGTTTTTCAGTTTCTCAGTCGTGCTTTTGCAGCGCGACCGAGAGAAACTCCCACCTGCTCCTGGATTCCTCGATAAAGGCGTCGATCCTCTCCTGCAGCTGGTTGATCCCGGAGACCAGGCTCGCCTCTGCAGGTAAGTCCCCTGAGGCGGCCGTGGACATCTCTGCCTGCTGTGGGAGGGGTTGGGGGAAGGGTCCCTGCCTGTTGCGAGCTGCAGGCGTTTTTACCTTTAGTCATTTTAAGCACAGCACCAAACTGTTCAAATGACGAAATGTGCTGGGTAAGAGTTATTTTAAATGGTTTAGAGGGTGTGGTGGAGGTGGGTACCCCACTTTACCTGAGTCTTGGGCAGAGTACTACAGACTCAGACTTGTTGGGTCGCCGCCATCTTGAATTCCCCCCCCCTCCCAGGATTCCTTGTTAACAGGAACACACATCTCGCAGTTATCCTTTCTAGTCCTGTTAGGATTTTATAGGTTTTTAGGAGATCATCCTCATTCTCCTAAACATGTGTGAATATAATGCCAACCAAACCAGTCTCTCTTCACATGTCAGCCCTGCCATCTTTTCCCATTATATTTTATACCATTGTGTCTCACTCTGATTCAACAGTGTTTTGACACAAAATGTTCAAGATCTCCTGGACAGTCAAATACAGAGTGAGGATAAGCAGCCTTTCAATGTACACAGCTACACTAAGTATCACCCAATGGAAAAGGTAAGTCTTACCTAAGAGGAGAAGTGAATTAAATCTTTTTCCATTTCACACTTCAAAACGTCCTTCACTGTTTTTTTCACAAACACTCAGATCTACCAGTGGATGGAACAAATGAAGGAAAACTATAAGGAGCTGGTGTCACAGCATCTACTGGGGATAACCTACCAGAAACGGCCAATGTATTATCTAAAGGTATTCAGTGAGTGTTGTACTCAAGTGTTCTTCTTCTATTTTATTACTGGTTCAGAATTAAGCTCCCTGACCAATATATTGTCCCTTCAATGGACTTCACCAGACAGCAGCTCAGTCCCCACCAACCTTGTCGAAAGGGTGACGCTGAAAAAGAACAGCTGGTCAGGCAGTATCCGAGGAGCAGGAGAGTTTCAGGCCTAAGCCCTACATCAGGGATGTGAAGGGGGGAAGGCAGTTGAGACATACATAGGTAAAACCAATGACTGCAGATGCTGGAAACCAGATTCTGGATTACAGTGGTGCCTGGCGCAGCAGTTCAGGCAGCATCCAAGGAGCAGTAAAATCAACGTTTCGGACAAAAGCCCTTCATCAGGAATACAGGCAGAGTGCCTGAAGGGTGGAGAGATAAATGAGAGGAGGGTGGGGGTGGGGAACAAGTCACATAGAGTACAATAGGTGAGTGGGGGGGGGGGATGGAGGTGATAGGTCAGGGACCAGGGTGGAGTGGATAGGTGGAAAAGAAGATAGGCAGGTAGGACAAGCCATGGGGACAGTGCTGAGCTGGAAGTTTGGAACTGGGGTGAGATGGGGGAAGGGGAAATGAGGAAACTGTTGAAATCCACATTGATGCCCTGGGGTTGAAGTGTTCCAAAATGGAAGATTGGACGTTCTTCCTCCAGGCATCGGGTGGTGAGGGACCGGCGGTGAAGGAGGCCCAGGACCTCGGCAGAGTGGGAGGGGGAATTGAAATGTTGAGCCACAGGGCGGTGTGGTTGATTGGTGCGGGTGTCCCGGAGATGTTCCCGAAAGCGCTCTGCTAGGAGGCGCCCAGTCTGCCCAATGTAGAGGAAACTGCATTGGGAGCAGCGGATACAATAAATGATATTGGTGGCTGTGCAGGTAAAACTTTGATGGATGAATGTGGTCTTCTAGCACCACTAATCCAGCTGAGACATACGGAGGAGTGTGGGGGTGGGGAAGGAATTGAGGTAGCTGGGAAGGTAATGGGTAGATGCAAGTGAGGGGGTGATGGTGTTAGGTCGAGGGGGTGGAGCAGATAGGAGGGAAAGAAGATGAACAAGTAGGTTAAATCAAGAGAGTGGTGTTGAGTTGGAGGATTACGGAGGGAATGGTCTCTGCGGAATGTTAATAGAAGTGGGGAGGGAAATGTATCTCTGGTGGTGGGGTCTGATTGGAGGTGGCGGAAATGGCGGAGGATGATGTGCTGTATTCCCTCCCCCCCCCTATCGGCATTCTGCAGAGACCATTCCCTCCATGACTCCCTTGTTAGATCCACACGTCGCACCCTCCCCCCCGCTCCCACTACCCCCCGCACCCCTATCAACCCACCCTCCATTCTTGGCACCTTTCCTTGCCACCGCAAAATGTGTAAAACCTGCACCCACACCTCCTTCCTCACCCCCATCCCTCACCTCCATCCAAGGCTCCAAAGGATTCTTTCACATCTGGCAGAGATTTTCCTGCATATCCAAGCATGTCATCTACTGTGTCAGTTGCTCTTGATGTGGTCTCCTCTACAGTGGGGAGACAGGATGCCAACTTGCAGAACGTTTCAGGGAAATCTCTGGGACACACGCACCAAACAACCCCATTGTCCTGTGGCTGACCACTTCAACTCCCCCTCCCACGCCACCAAGGACTTGCAAATCCTGGGCCTCTTCCACCACCAAATCCAAGCTACCCAACGCCTGGAGGAAGAACGCCTCACCTTTTGCCTTGGGGTCCTCCAACCACACGGAATCAATGTCGATTTCACTAGTTTCCTCATCTCCCCATCCCCCACCTCATCCCAGTTCCAACCTGCCAGCTCAGGACCTCCGTCTTGACCTGTCCTACCTCCCCATCTTCATTCCTACCTATCTGCTCCATACTCCACTCCGACCTATCACCATCACCCCCTCTCACCTGCATTTACCTATCGCCTCCCCAGCTACCCCACACCCCCAACACCCGCCCTCCACCCTGCTAGTAATCTCTCAGCCCCATTCCGTCCCTCCCCACCCCCCACCACCACTACAATTCTGGTGATGGGCTTTTGCTCGAAACATCAATTCTCCTGCTCTTCGGATGCTGCCTGGCCTGCTGTGCTTTTCCAGTGCCATACTTTTTGACTCTGATCTCCAGCATCTGCCATCCTCATTTTCCCCACCAACCTTGTTACAATCCATGTGGCAATACTTCCCCTTATGTTCTATCCCTGGATTATCTCAGTCAGCTTCCCAATTACTTAGGGTACTTTTGCCAAGTACAATGTTGTATAATTGAGATGAATAGTTGATACTGCATGTGAGAATACACTTATCATGTCTATCTGAGCTCAGTTAGTTGGAGTTAAACATCCTGCAGAGAAATTTGACCTTTGTTCCTCTAGACTATAACTGGATTTGAAACTCAAATCTCAGGAAGTCAACAAATAATGTGACAACATCTCTCCTACTCACACCATTGAGAAAAGGAAACTTTCACATCAAGATCTTGGGATTCACTTCAACCCTAGTCACTGGAATGGTAGAATTGCATTTCCAATTGATATCAGTTGAATTGGGAATGATTGGGATTTGGAAGGGACATGCTATGAAGTTAGTACCTTGGGGTGAAGATTACCTTTCAGAACATCACTGGGTCACAAATGGAGCTCTTTGATTGCCTGAACCCATTAGATATAAATAGTCTTGGTCTGCTGTACTGCAGCAAATGACAGACATGTGTTGTATACATTTTAAGATGTTATTAAGACAATAGATATCATCCAAGCAGGAAACCTAAAGTTTGTAACAAGGTTATTCATGTCCTCTACAATGGTTCCTCCAGCCAAGATGTGAGTGGACACTGGAAATTTCCAGCTGGCAAATGTCTGTCATTCTATCGCACTGGCACCAAAGCCTTTGCTACACATCATTCTTCCTCCTGCGAGATGCTGTGATCCCAATCACCCCACACAAATCAACATCAGAACCAGTGGCCCCTTCATCTTCCATCTGTTTTGTTTGCAGATCAGTAAAAAATCCGATAAACCCAAGAAGATTATCTGGATGGATTGCGGAATTCACGCCAGGGAATGGATTGCTCCTGCTTTCTGCCAGTGGTTTGTGAAGGAGGTGAGTGTCCCCTTACTGGAGATCTACAACAGGGCCAGAGGACGGGGTGCAGGGTGAGGTTGGGAGAGTGGAGGTGGAGGAAGGGAATAGACAGGATAGGTCAGGAGAAACTTTCCCCCTTACTGGATGCATTAATAACCAGAGGGTACACCTTTAAGGTAAGGTGCAAGAGGCTTAGAGGAGATTTGAGGAAATGTATTTTCGTCCAGAGGGTGGCGGGTGTCTGGAACTCACTGCCTATAAGTGCGGCAGAGGCAGGAACTCTCAACACATATAACAAGTATTGAGATGAACACTTTGTTATGGACCAGACCAAATCGCCTCAAAATATATTAAGATAGCCTGAACCTTAACTTTTTATTATTTTAAAAGTAAGTGTAAGGCATTGCATTCCAGCTGCAATTCAATTGCTCAAACCACTCAACCTTAAGCAAGACACATTTTATTTTTGCACTGTAGTTAAAATACAGAGAAAATATAAGTAAAAGAATTGGCTTCACTGTAACTCTGTCAAAATGCTTAACAAATATATATATTAGCGACTACTAAGTAACTACTCCAGTATAGTAACATCCCATAATTAAGCCCTTGGCAAAGACAAATTCAGGAAAATGTGAGGACTGCAGATACTGGAGATCAAGCTAAAAATCAGCCCTGAAGAAAGGCTTGTGCCCGAAACATTGATTCTCCTGCTCCTTGGATGCTGCCTGACCTGCTGCGCTTTTCCAGCAACACATTTTTAAATTCAGGAAAATGGCTAGTCTCCATTGTCATTCTATCAACAGGAAGAGAACCCCAGTTTTTAGCTGTAACAGAGAGAGGAATAAAAGCTTCCACATCCACTTTCAAAACCCTGGTAACTGCAAAAAGATAAAACTAAAAACTCTCATTCTGTGAGAGCTTGATCCCACCCATTCAGGCTGCGTCTATTGTTCCAACAGGAAAGGAAAACCCAAGGCTTCAGAAGATGCTTACTTTATTGGCTTTGAGCATACCACTATTCACCTCTGTCTTAGCCTTTCTTCATGTAAAAAAACTCAGGACAAAATGCATCGCTTAAAGCTGTAGTATTGTCACAAGAGGATTTTTGGTAATCCAAGACGGAAGCTGGGAACAAATTGTGGCTGTGAGAGCCCCTCCTTTTTGAGTATTTTAGGTGTTGGAGGTGATTTCCTCCAATTCCAGGAGCAGCAATTCCTGTTTTATATGGTGTTCCATTGTTTTGGAACTTTGGGGAGAAAAAGATCAAAATAACGGCACTTTAAAAAGGAGGAAGGGAACAAAGGCAGAGACCACCTGGTCAGTGAGAGGGGGAGAGAAAGAAACCTACAGTGCTGTCTGCTGTCTGACACAGCAGTGGATCTGCACAGCTACTGCCTTTGCTGTTTAAATTCAAGTATTGCAGGACATCGGAGTGTGTATAAGAAATAATGAACAAACAGCGAAATTCACAGCTGACATGGAGGAGCATGTGTCAGAGAGCTCACAGCACAGGAGCAGATAAGTGCATGGTTTTTAAAACCCCCTTGCCTCTGCTGTTGACCTGTCCCTTCTCCCCCGCAGACCTAGCTGGATCTAGCCTTGTCCCTTCTCAGTGCTGAACCCAAACCCTCTAGACCCATTACCCATCCTTAGCCCTTGTTGGACCTGACTTCTCCCCCACACCCCGACCTGCCCTAAACATTTGCCTTCACCCTTTTACATCCCGGCACCGTGCCCACCTGGCAACCAACCCTCCCAGCACCCTAACATCACACAAACCTCCAGTACTGGTGGCTTGACTACAGATGTCAATGTGTACATTCACATTTCACAACATAGCAGCTGATGGCTGCGAAAAGGGGATGTGGCTTGTCTTCCTCTGACCGTTCTATGCTACAAGTGAACTGTTGGAATGGAAGTATGGCTCCGCATTACTGAGAGACCCCTGCTCTACTCCGAGCAGAATCGCCTCTGAGGAATGCAGGCCTTCCTTCTTTCTTTAAAAAGAAGGGCTAGAGTGATAAAATCTGCAGGAGATTGCCACTCCATGGAATATCTGTCCTGGGTATTATCAATGAGCAGATAATGAACTGACTTTACAGATAATGCAGAATAATGGTGACAGTTCTTTTTTTTATGGCAGCTGCTTTGCAAAAGAATGTACAAAGTCACAGATAATATCAGATCATGCAGAGAAAGCAGTTTATTTCCAATAAAAAGGCATTGCTCAGAGGCCTCAAGATAAATAGCATTTGAGATTAATGCTGAGAGTCCAAGATAGTTCAAGCCAGTTGAGCTAACAACAAATATAATTATATCCAGTCATATCATAATAAGGAAAGTTAGTATAGAGAGCAGCTGGTCGAAGCTCAGGGAGGATAGAACTGAATGGCTTAGAAGTTGGATCATTTTTGACAACACACTGCTAACACTAATGGCATTTACCTCTTGGAATCTGACTTTTGTCTCAGGATTTAATGCCATGGCAGATTAAAGTGCAAAATACTGAAGCTGGGATTTGTCATTTGCTTATCTGCAAATATTGCAGTGTAGACCCTCCCTCCAGTTGCAACTCCACTGCCCCATGAAGCCAGCAATCATTGATTTGACAGTTTTCCCTTTTGAACTCTATTATCTATATAGAGTTTAGGAGCTTTCACCATCTCTCAGTGATATACAAGGTAATAAAGCATGGGCTTTGATCTTTCCTGGAACAGGCCTCCTATCTACCTTCAGAGGCTTCAGTTTGAGAGGCATTATTCCACATCAAGGGTGGCTGATCAGGAGTCTGTGCTACTGTAACTACCCATCACAGGCAAATTGCAAGGATTTACAGATTGACAAGCAGGTGTGCCTTTTCTCAGATGTAGTCCAAATACACTTCACTGAGCAGCGAGTCCCAGAGAAGGAACTTACACCTGAAGTTTCTCACTCAGTCAGGGATGCTATTCACAGTGTCACAAGGTCTCCACTATCGATATTAGAAGCCCCATAAAGAATTAACCCCTGTCCAATGAGGTGTAACAGCCTTTCTAGCCGATAATCACTGGCTCTGGACTTCCCAATCATCAGGAATACCCTTCCTGAATTTACTCTGTCTAGTCCTGTTAGAATTCTATAGGAGCCTATGAGATCCCCCTTTATTCTTTGAAACTCCACTGAATATAGTCCTAACTGTTCAACTGTCTCTTCATATGTTAGTCCTTTCAACCCAGGAATTTGTCTGGAAAACCTTCATCACATTCTCTTCACGGCCAGAACATCCTTCCTCAGATAAAGAGACCAAAACTGCACGCAATCCTCCAGTTGTGGTTAAGGACCTGTAGAACCGCAGCAAGGCATCCCTGTTGGTGTACTCGAATCTTCTAGCTACAAAGGCCCCCTTACCGTTTGCCTTCTTCACTGCCTGATGCAGTTCATGCTTACTTTCAATGACTGGTGTATAAGGACTCCCAGATCTCATTGCACATCCCCCTTTCCCAATCTACCACCATTCCGATAAAAGTCTATCTTCCTGTGTTTGCTACCAAAGTGGATAACATCACATCAATCCACATTGTATTAATTTACTATGCATTTGCCTACTCACTCAACTTGTCTAACTCACACTGAAGCACCTCTGCATCCTCCTCACCCTCCCACTCAGTTTTCTGTCTATAACAATAATAATTTAATCATTAGCATTGGTGCCTGTGGTTGCATTTCATTGGCACGCATAGAAACTCCTGGGCAAAAGTGAGGACTGCAAACCAGAGTTTAGTTCGGAGTGGTACTGGAAAAGCACAGCAGGTCAGACAGCATCCGAGGAGCAGGAAAATCGACGTTTTGGACAAAAGCCCTTCATCAGGAATTGGGTCCGGCCTAGATAACAAACACTGATCAACAGTACTGCTTACAGTCAGGATGAGGCTCCTTGAATAAAGCTTCATCAAAAACTTCTAATCTTCTCTTTCTATAATTTCACTTTGTTTGTGTGTGTGTGTGTGCCAGGTACTACAGACATACACTGCAGACCCTCAAAAAAATCGTTTCCTCCAACATATTGACTTCTATGTTCTGCCGGTTCTGAACATTGATGGTTACATTTACTCCTGGACAACAGTAAGTACAAACCCAAATTGTAATTATGTAACGCCCACTGAAACACAATTCCTACCTGCAAATCCGTGAAACTTGCCTCAGTGTAGTTCATCATTCTACACAAAGTCTAAAATCCTTCTCGATTTCTAGGACCGTTTATGGAGAAAATCCATGTCTCCGTGTGACAACAGCTCTTGTTTTGGAACTGATCTCAACAGGAATTTTAATTCACATTGGTGCAGTAAGTGGTGTTCTCAAGTTTTCTCTTTTGCATGTATATCCATCTCATTTACATTATTCTTTATTTAGGAATCAGCTATCCTCTCCCTCTATTGGTTCCTGTCTTCCCATCAATCAGTCTGTTGACCTTGCTACTATTGTGGATCACAGTGTGGAAGTTAACCTATTTGAATCTTTTAAAAACCCTTTCACAAACTGGGGTCAAGTTTAAGTATAAAATGAGAACCTCTGGCATGGGGCATGGAGTGGGAGATGATTGTCATTTTGAAATGCTAAACAAATATACTGGCAATTCAAATTGAGTTACTATGACATGCTCCTGTTGAATGAATTAAATTTACAAGGATACTTTCACCAACAGTCAAAACTTGTAAAAAATTAATTGAATTCAGAATCTGACAAAAGTCCCTGCATTCTGAGTTGCATTAGCTGTGGCATCATCATATCAATCCCACTCTGGAACAGATTTGGTGCTTTCAGTTTCAGGATCATCCCTTCACAACCAATCACAAGATGGAGGTTGGTTGGTTAGCCAATTGATTCTGGATCAGTGGTGCTGGAAGAGCACAGCAGTTGCTCGTTGGATGCTGCCTGAACTGCTGTGCTCTTCCAGCACCACTGATCCAGAATCTGGTTTCCAGCATCTGCAGTCATTGTTTTTACCTGTTTAGCCAATTGAGTCTGTTCTGCCATTCCATGAGGTTAAGGCAGATCTAATAATCCTTAATTACACTTTCCTGCCTTTTCCCACCATACCTTGATTCTCTTACTGATTAACAATCTCCCTCAGCCTTGAATATAATTAGCTACATAGCCCCTACAGATCTCCTCAGCAAAAAATTCCATAGATTCACTACCTTTAGAGAGAAGAAATTCCTTCTTATCTCTGTTTTAAATGGGTGACCCCTTACTCTGAGATAATGTCCACTGATCCTAGACTCAGTCACAAGAACAACCTGTCCCTATGTCAAGTCCCTTAAGAGCCTTGTATGTTTCAATAAGGTCTTCTCTCATTCTTCAAAATTTCAATGAGTATATGTTCAACTACTCAACATCTCCTCATAAGACATTGATGAACCTCCAAATCATCCTATTCTCCATTCTCTAAATTACATGTTTCTCTTTTTCTGAATGATCTGATAGCAGTTTGTGTGCTAATAACATGGTTAAATTTGATGATGATCAAGTTGGGGCAATGCAAATGGTTCCATTCTTTGTGAAACCTTTATCTTCATCAACCATCCAGGTATTCGAACTGGCACAAAAATAATCCTTGAATAGCCTGTTTAAGTTCACATTCAAAGATTGAACTACAGTATTAAAAGTGACTGATATAACTGTTATATAAATGTTATTTCTTCATAGGCATTTCTTGATATCATTGGTTCTATGGAACCGGATCGTACCACACACTGATAGCTGCATTCTTACATATGTACCACACATTGGATCCATTTCTTCACTTTATCCTCATTCATCCAACTGTTGTTATGGGCGTGCAAACACCCTGCAGGGATTTGGATTTTAGTCTGATTTATGTTTGAAAATGACTGTAGTTTTTAATTTTGTTGCAGGCCTGAACCTTGATTTTTGTTATCATCCCAGTTAATGCTGATTAGACTGATCCCAGAATGAAATTTGGCTTGATTGATCATATTCATTTTTAAATTTAATGTGGCTATCTCTCACTGAAACATAAGCAGGCAGGCTGCAGATATAGTTTTAAAAATAATTTGATTTGTTACACAAATGAAAACTAAAATAAAAACAATCCAAGCTATCTAAGTACGCAGAATTTAAAAGAATTTGAAACACAAGACAAAAGAAAATCCTGTCTATTCCCCAATGCCATCACTTTAGAGTTATTCAAAAACCAAAGAAAATCTTCCTTCCTTGTCCATGATTTGCCTTAACTGATCTTTCTCAGATCCTTCCCTGTGAGCCGTGAGTGAATATTCACGTGAACAAGAGCTTAAACTTTCCCTGAACAACCTACAAAATCTAAACATTCCTGATCTGGACCTTTCGCAAAATACACTCTTGCATTGAAGTAAATTATTTCTTAACTGATCTGAACAATCTCCTTTTTCTGGAAGAGGCTATGCTGGCATTTGATTTCACCCAAATCCACTTCAAAATTCCCCAAACTTTTCCAATTTCCTCATTTTTCAAGGCTGAGATTGATTCTCGCTTGTTCCAATCCCATAAGTAAGTTAATTTTATTCAAAGCTTTCTCTCGCTTATCATTAAACCCTACATTATAAATAAACTTGCATCAATATGCCAGGAGGCATAAACTGGTTTAAAAAATTAAAGTTCCAGAAATACTGAACCAATTAGTTCACAGATACAGACTCATACCCAAATGCTACATTTGAAATCCAAACTATAAAATATATGCTATTATAGTTCCTTTCCCAAAATGTTTATGCCTATGGTTTTCACTAGAACTGCTTTCAAGCCTTTCCACTCCACAGTTTGTTTTCTGGGCCTGTTCATGGGTGTTTCTTTATTTTTTCTTTTATTCAATTGTGAGGTGTGGGCTTCACTGGCTTGGCACCATTTTGTTGTCCATCCCTAGTTGCCCTTGAGAAGGCATTGGCGAGCTGCTTCCCTGAATCTCTGCAGTCTATTTGTTGTAGGTTGACCTACAATGCTATTCTGGAAGGGAATTCCAGGATTCTGAGCCATCCAGGTTGCTGAAATGACATAATGGGCACTTGTTGTTTATGGCCCTGTCTGATGATGAATTGCTAAACATTGGTCAATTGGAGGTTCATTGGTAGTCTTAAAACAATCTTGGTCTTCTTCTGCAATGATAGATTTTCTGGCTGCACCAGCTATTCATTGGTCTGAAATCTTCGCTGGACGTAGGAGTTGATTGGGCCCACTCAAATGTGTATATCGGCATTGCACTTATGCTGACAATGGGACAATTTTCAAAGATGCATCCCTATCTGTTCTTCTCAAGATCAGAGAAGGGGTTGGTCTGTATTCTTATGAAGGAATTGGTCTTGGGAATCCTCCTTTGGACAGGTTTCTTCTATTCTCTCACCAATTTTGCAGGAACGCTGAATTCCTAAAGTGCAACACCATTGTTTGATGATTTGTTTTTAATTAGAATGTGGGTGTCACTGGCTGGCCAGCATTTATTCCCATTCCAGGTTGCCTTTGAGAAGGTGGCAGTAAGCTGCCTTTTGGAACCGCTGCTATAGCTAGACCCGCAATGCCCTTCGGGAGGGAATTCCAGGATTTTGACCCAGTGACAGTGAAGGAACGACGATATATTTCCAAGTCAGGATGGTGAGGGGAATTTGAAGGTGGTGGTGTTCCCACATATCTGCTGCCCTTGTCCTTCTAGGAGGAAGTGGTCATGTGTTTGGAAAGCATTGCCTAAGGATCTTTGGTGAATTCTTGCAGATAGCACACACTGTTGCTGCTGAGTGTTGGTGATGGAGAGAGTGGATGCTTGCAACTGCCCTGGCCTGGATGGTGTTGAGTTTCTTGAGTGTTTTTGGAGCTGCACCCATCCAGGCAAGTGGGGAGAATTACATCAGAAGTAGATAGCAAATGATATGACTTTTACTTTGAAACAAGTCAAGGATGCATTTCAGTTCATCCTTTTCCTTGCGCGTTCTTCCCTGTCTTTAAACCCCTGCACAGAATCTTGGTGATAAAGCCTGCTTGATTCTGTGTGCTGATTTATAAAGTGAGTAAAATGTATATTTATACTTGTAAAGTATCCATTTAGAAAGTGAAAAATTGAAGCTGATGATTAATGTGAGAAATAGCATTTCTCACCAGAGAAAGAGGGGAGGGGGCTGACTTAAAAGCCAAATGTGGGCCAAAACATAATTTTTGGCACCAAGAAAAATAGGATTGTCTCACACACTAGGTTGGCTTCCATGCTTCAACCTACAGTATTTATTCAGCTCTGCTCCAATTGAGCAATGTAACATTATCTATTTAATATCTACAGAAATGCTCTGAGGTAAAATATCTGTAAAGGTATTTGCTGATCCAGTGCTCTGAGTGTACTTGGCCATTTTCTTCCTGTTTATCCAGTTCGGATTGTGGCTGCTTAGTATTCCAGGTTCCCAGCATTTGAACTGCAGGAGTCAGAATGGGACAGTGGAGCAGTGAGAGGTTAGAATTTGTCAGTGTGAGGCAGTGCGAGAACAACAGGGTGTTTATCTTTCAGCTCATACATCACTCATTGTTCTTTCTGGTGAATTGGTTGTGTTGAATTTTTAATTAGCGCGCTATTTGCTCATGGAATCATAATCTTGCTGAGCTCGCTCCACAGATTGTACAATCAATTAGCTGGCCTCTTCCAGTGATTGTACAAGTCTTCTTCCAAATAGAGGATCCGCACCAGGCAGACACATCAAGTCAGCTATAATAGAATAAACTGGACTGTCTTAGTCACTTCGGGAAACCCCAGGCTGTACTTTGTACTCTTTAGCTTAATGTTTCAGCTGTGTGTGTTTGGTGTTAAATATGTATTGGGTAAGTGGTACACTGCTTCCATCTAGTGGCTATGATGTGGGGAAAGGCTTTAAGCCCAGCAGACTGTCAGGGCAGAAACAAAAACTCAGCAAGTCATAGAGACATAGAGATGTACAGCATGGAAACAGACCCTTCCGTCCAACCCATCCATGCTGACCAGATATCCCAACCCAATCTAGTCCCACCTGCCAGCATCTGACCCATATCCCTCCAAACCCTTCCTATTCATATACCCATCCAGATCCCTTTTAAATGCTGTAATTGTACTAGGGTCCACCACATCCTCTGGCAGCTCGTTCCATACACGTACCACCCTCTGTGTAAAAAAGTTGCCCCTTAGGTCTCTTCTATATCTTTCCCCTCTCACCCTAAACCTATGCCCTCTAGCTCTGGACTCCCCAACCCCAAAGAAAAGACTTTGTCTATTTATCCTATCCATGCCCCTCATGATTTTATAAATCTCTATAAGGTCACTCATCACCCTCTGAAACTCCAGGGAAAACAGCCCCAGGCCTATTCAACCTCTAGCTATAGCTCAAATCCTCTAACCCTGGCAACATCCTTGTAAATCTTTTCTGAACCCTTTCAAGTTTCACAACATCTTTCTGATAGGAAGGACACCAGAATTGCCCACAATATTCCAAAAGTGGCTTAACCAATGTCCTGTACAGCCGCAACATGACCTCCCAACTCCTGTACTCTATACTCTGACCAATAAAGGAAAGCATATCAAATGCCTTCTTCACTATCCTATCTACCTGCAATTCTACTTTCAAGGAACTATGAACCTGCACTCCAAAGTCTCTTTGTTCAGCAACACTCCCTAGGACCTTACCATTAAGTGTATAAGTCCTGTTAAGATTTGCCTTCCCAAAATGCAGCACCTCGCATTTATCTGAATTAAACTCCACCTGCCACTTCTAAGCCCATTGGCCCATCTGATCAAGATCCCATTGTAATCTGAGGTAACCTTCTTTGTTGTCCACTACACCTCTAATTTTGATGTCATCTGCAAACTTACTAACTGTACCTCACATCTCAATCATTCATATAAATGATGAAATGTAGTGGACTCAGCACCAATCCTTGTGGCATTCCACTGTTCACAGGCCTCCAATCTGAAAAATAACCTTCCATCACCACCCTCTGTCTTCTACCTTCCAGCCAGTTCTGTATCTAATTGGCTAGTTCTTCCTGTATCCCATGAGATCTAACCTTGCTAACCAGTCTCCCATGGGGAACCTTGTCGGACACCTTACTGAAGTTCATATTGATCACATCTACCGCTCTGCCCTCATCAATCCTCTTTGTTACTTCTTCAAAAACCTCAAGCTTGTGAGACAAGACTTCCCATGCACAAAGCCATGTTGACTATCCCTAATCAGTCCTTGCCTTTCCAAATACTTGTACATCCTGTCCCTCAGAATTCCCTCCAACAACTTGCCCACCATCGATGTCAGGCTCACCGGTCTATAATTCCCAGGCTTCTCCTTATCACCCTTCTTAAATAGTGATACTATGTTAGCCAACCCCCCGTCTTCCGGCACCTCACCTGTGACTATCGATGATACAAATATCTCAGTAAGGGGCCCAAGCAATCACGTCCTTAGTACATCTGATTAGGTCCTGGGGATTTATCCATTTTGCATTTCATGACATCTAGCACTTCCTCCTCTGTAATATTGTCTGGCAGCATCTGTGCACAGAAACCAGATGTAACATTTCAACTCCAGTGACTCTTCTCCACAAGGACTGCAGGTGCCGAAGATCTGAAACAAAAAAATATAAATTGCTGGAGAAACTCAGCAAGTCTGACAGGAACTGTAATGAAGGAGGGTCACTGGAACTTGAAACGTTAACTTTGCTTTCTCTGCACAGATGCTACCAGACCTGTTGAGTTTCTCCAGGAATTTGTGCTTTTGTTTCAGATCTTCAGCATCTGCAGTCCTTTGCTTTATTTTAGCCTTTTGCTTTATTGTAGAGGGAGGACTTCTGAAAGCTGATTGAGACCAGATCGGAGATCAGTGGGCCAGGAATTCCACAGCATTGGCTAGTGTTTCTCAGTTTAATTTTCAGGAAAACCCGGTCTGGGGAGGAGAGGTTACCCTCTCAATTGAGGCAATTAGGGACAATTAAGACCCTTCTCCCACCCCCATCGCAAACGGACCCCCACACTGAGGCTGATTCATGGTCAGCCGGTGGTAGCAACCTCCTGGTGGGATTGTGTTTAGGGTACAGTCAGTGAATCATCTCTTTAGGGACTTACCTCGATGTTGTCCACTTTCCAAGGCTCTAAAATCGTGGACCCCTCTCCATGATCACAGCCTGGCAGCTGTGGCCATTTAAAATAAGTTTTCTTTTAACCTAATCTTCAGAAGTACCTCTGTTGGGGGTGGCCTCTTCCCTCGCGGTGTAGGCACTGGCAGATGCCAGTTCAGATGTTGGCACTGCCAATCAGTTATCATTGGAGGACCTCTCTCTGGCCCTCTAGACCTAGGAGAACTCTCACCTTGATTTAACATCCTCTGCCCAATAATTATAGCTCGGCTAACTTATGTTAGTTGATTACTCCTGACAAGGTTCTCAGTTGGGTTCAAATTTGATCCAGATGTCTGGAGTCATAGTCCAAGAATCAGTCAGCACAGAAACAGACCCTTCGGTCCAACCAGTCCACGCCAACCATAATCCTAAACTTAAATAGAGTCATAAAGATGTACAGCATGGAAACATTCACTTCAGTCCAACTCATCCATGACGACCAGATTTCCTAAACTAATCTCGTCTCATTTGCCAACACTTGCTATCCCTTCCTATTCAGATACCATTAAGATGCTTTTTTAATGTTGTAATTGTACCAGCCTCCACCATTTCCTCTGGAAGCTTATTTCATACACGGACCACCCTCTATGAGAAAAAAGTTGTCCCTAGGTTCCCTTTTAAATGTTCCCTCTCTAACCCTAACCTATGCCCTTTATTTCTGGACTCCCCCACTGCAGGGAAAAGACCTTGTCTATATACTCTGTGCATGCCTCTCCATGATTTTATAGATCTCTACCTGTCTGCACTTGGCCCACAACCCGTTGCCTTTAGTCCTAATCCCAAATGGAAAATATAGGCCTAGAAGAGCCTCAGTTGAGCTAGAGTTGGTGCTGTCTCCATTTGACAAAATCCCCATTTAGCGATAAAACTGAGCTGGCACTCAATTCCATCTAGAAAGTCCATGTGGTGTTATAAATACTTCACACTGGTCCTGTTCTCCTACAGGGAATGTGGGATGTTGTTCCAAGAAAGTTCACTCTGAATTATTATGAATGTACCAATTTATTATATGACATAGGAGCCTACATTACACTTTGTGTTAACTCGTCCCTCAATCTGCATTATAGTTTGGAATATCCATCATTCCCAGGGTTTGATGGTTTCTGGACTATGCTGACTGCAAATAGGGCTCCTTTGTCCCAGATAATCTACAGAGCGACTGGGTAGTCGCAAAATCCAAAATTTAGACTGCCACCCGTACTGCAGACGCTCTTGTTTGTTTATCTGTATAAGGGAATGCAGGTGTCACTGGTTGGGCCAGCATTTATTGCTCATTCTGAAGAGATGGGTGATGAGCTGCCTTTTGGAATGTGCTGTACTCCTTCAGGTAGATGAGCACCCCTAACAGTGATAGGAAGGGATCTGGAATGAAAGCAAAACACTGCATTCTCTTGGTACTGCTGACCCCTTCCTTTACAAATACAAGCCAGCCCCCTTCCAGAATCCTCACTCCATCCCTACAGGGAAGCAAAGTGAAATAGAAGCTGTGGTCCTTGTTTATTCACGTCAAAGAGTCACGCAACAGCAACTTCCATTCACAAGACATTTTAATGTGGTAAAGCATCCCAAAGAGCTTTATAGAGCAATGTTCACGTGACACTTGGTACCCAAAGAGATGTCAGGACAGGTGTATAATGGCTGGCTTGAACAGGCAGTTTTTAAGGAGCTTCTTCACGAACCAGAATGATGCAGAGAGGTTCACATGGAGAAAATTGCACGACTTGTGACCTCAGCTGCTGAGGGGCAACGGTTCACGGTGAAGGTTCTGGGCACAGCATTGGCCAGAATACGTCGATTTATGCTTTCCTTTGAAACTGTGTATTCATTCTTTGCTTCAGGTATTGGCGCTTCAAGAAACTGCTGTTCGAACACCCACTGCGGCTCAGCACCAGAGTCTGAACCAGAGACTGTTGCAGTTGCTACTTTTCTCCGGGACCATCTACACGATATTTTGTGCTACCTGACCATTCACTCCTACGGACAGCTGATTCTTACCCCCTATGGGTACACAAACTCAACAGCCAACAACCACGACGAAATGGTGAGACCTTTTCACTAGGCAGCGCGGATTGACAGTCTAAACTTTGGATTTTGCAACTGCCCAGTCGCTCTGTAGATTATCTGGGACAAAGGAACCTTATTTGTAGTCAGCATTGTCCAGAAACCATCAAACCCTGGGAATGATGGATATTCCAAACTGTAATGCAGATTGAGGGATGAGTTAACACAATGTTTAATGTAGGCTCCTATGTCATATAATAAATGAGTACATTCATAATCCGAAATAAAATGACTTGCATATGTGTAGAATCTACTCTGACCTCCAGATACCTGAAAGTACTTTACAGCCAGTGATGTGCTTTTGAAAGTATAATCACAACTGCAGGAAGTAAGATAACTGATTGGGATCCAACAAAAGGCAAAACATTAACCAGCAGGTCATCTGTTCTGGTGAAGTGGGTTGAGGGACGAATGCTGACCAGAACTTTCGGGAGAGGTGGGTCCTCAAGTCCACAGCTCACCTGAAAGATGTTGCCTGTCTCACATTGCACTGAGGTGTCAGTAGAGATTACCCATCCAGGTCTCCAGAATAGACTTTGAGCCCACAATGTTGAGCTATGACTAGCACATTTTGATCTTCAGCTCCATTCAGATGCATCGACTGACAGTCAATCACTTCGACAATTTGTGTTGTATTGAGAGATGGGACACAAGTTCACTCAGTATCTAGTCCAAAGCAGGTTATAATTACAATCCATATTGTATCATTTACAAAAACTGTCCATTTTAATGCAATCTAGTGACCCAATTCCAGGATCATTTTAAATCTTCTTGAAAACATTCCGGTATCAGGGACCAGGCCTTCAAAAAGAGTTAGACTGTGACCATTTGCAACTCTTTGTGCATGGAAACATCTGATGACCAAGACACAGGGAATGAGAAAAGCAGTAAATCATTTTATTTCACCCTATCTCCAGATAGCAAGTATTTGAAGATATAGGACTTGATTCAGGTTGAGGTAGACCAGCAGTGAGTTGGTGATTGCAGACGTATGTGTGCTTTGGGAAAAGGGGGAACAGTTAAACTGAAGTGGAGACAACATACTCACTTTGCTTCATCCCTGATCTGCAATGTTAAATTGCTGCTAGCAAGGCCACTCACCAGAGCTGGGAGTGAATGCCCTTCAATAGTGGGTAAAGAATGGAGCCTGAAAAAGCACAGCAAGTCAGGCGGCATCAGAGAAGGAGGGGAGTCAATGTTTCAGGTTGGAACCTTTCGTGAGTGCTGATGAAAGGTTCCGGCCTGAAACGTCAACTCCCCTCCTCCTCTGATGCTGCCTGACCTGCTGTGCTTTATTCAGCTCCACTCTTTACCCACTCTGACTCTGCAGGATCTGCAATTCTCACTATCTCCAATGCCTTCCAATATGCAAGCCAGGATCTGATCACCTCGGTGGGAGCCAATCAGCAAAGTCATGGGACTGAAGGAGATCCTGGCAGGAGAGTTTTCAATTGCTGTTTCACTAGTTTTTCCTGTAGGCTAGTTTTCTTTGGGGAAGGGATAGTGGGAGGTGGGCTTGTATGTCCAGGTCCCACAAGGAAATCTGGGGTACCCATGTTCCAAATCCAGCCCTTCTCTTACATGACTAGCAGGGACCATTCCTGAATTGCATGGACTCTTTCACTGCCAGGGTTGGAGCTTGCTGGTTTCATGTGCCACTCACAAAGTTGTGCCAACATTGCAAAGAGCCAGTCATATCAAGAAAGGCTTCTTTCACCGAGCTGTAGGACTCACACTCACAATTGAACTGCAGGTAATAGAGTAAGAAAATAATAGTCAGACAGCACAAGAAACCGATTCTTTGGTCCAACCAATCCATGCCAACCATGTTCCCAATCTAAACTAGTCCCACCTGAGTGCGACTGGTCCATATCCCTCCAAACCTTTCCTATACATCAACTTATCCAAATGTCTTTTAGATGTTGTAACTGTACCCAAATCCATTAATTTCTCTGGCAGTTCATTCCACACACGAACCACTCTCTGTGTAAAGAAAGTTGTCCCTCGTGTCTGTTTTCAATCATTCTCCTCTCACCTTAAAAATATGCCCCCTAGTTTTGAACTCCCTCATCCAAGGGAAAAGACCCTTGCCATCCACCTTCTCTGTGCCCCTCATGATTTTATAAATCTCGACAGTGTCACCCCTCAACCTCCTACACTCCAGGGAAAAAAAGTCCCAGTATTTCCAGTCTATTTTTATATCTCAAACCCTCCAGTCCCAGCAACTGTGGTATAGTAAGTATAATAAATCTTTCCAGTTTAATAGCATCGTTCCTATAAAAGGGCAATTAGAACTGCAGACGGTACTCCAGAAGAGGACTCACCCATGTTCTGTATAACCTCAATATGACATTGCAACTCATATACTCAAATGTTTGAGCGATGAAAGCATGTGTGCTAAATGCCTTGTTAACCACCCTGTCTACCTGCTTTTGTGAGAAGAGAGTTTCTTGCATTAGTATCTGTGTCGAAAAGAAGGAGACCTGCATGGATAAGAGAGGTCTCAACGGGAGAGAAAAGGGAAAGTGGTTCAAATCATTGTTATAAATATGCACGGTCAGCTCACAATAGAACTGGGGATGCCTTCCTCTGAGACTGTATATGGACCAGAGCTGAGCTGCTTCTGAATTCTCGAGTTCTTTTCTGCAAGTTCTGTTTGAGCAACGCTGTCCTGTTATTTTGCAGATGAGAGTTGGAGAAAAAGCAGCCGATGCTTTGGAACAGAAACACGGGACCAAGTTCAAAGTGGGGCCTTCCTCCTGGATCCTCTGTAGGTTTCACCATTTATCCTATTGACCTGGCTGTTTGCTCCTTGTGCATCTCACTTTGATCAGCTCAGATCTCCCAATATAAGCTTCTCTGAAGCTGAACTACAAAGCAATTCTGCTTATTTTATCACAAAGGAAAGAACTGTTTTGCATTACAATGGTCAATATCATTTAGAAGGATGAACTCCCCCTTGAAGGCAAGCCCCAGATTGAAATGATTATTCATTTGAAAACTCTTGAGGGAAGTGCAAATAGTCCAGCAAATACTAATGAGGCACCAAAGACATCTAGTCAGGTTATAAAATGTTCGTAACTTTAAGAGTGCAGTGTTGTGCATTAAGGAAAGCTGTAACGTGAGGTGATAATATCTGGCAAATCTAAACCAGGCAGTGAAGCAAAATCCACTGTATACATTTAATAGAAAAGAAAATTGTAAAAAGAGTAAGCAAAGATGAGATGTGAAAGGCAGTAAAGAATTATGATCTCTAAATGCTCGTGGGGTGGTTAGTTAGGTGGGAGGGCTGGGATTATTATACCAAGGGAGACACCAGGAAATGGAGACTGAGAACTGGGGTGCTGAAGATGAGGCCTTGAGGATTAGATCACAGGCCGTGATTCAAGATTGAGTGCCTGAGACCTTAGGATAGGAATTCCCTGGAGCAAAGGTCAGGTACCAGATGCCATTTTGCTGAAGCTGGGTTGGGGTGTTGTGAGTCCTTTTGCAAAGGTGCCCGTTAGGTCTGGGGTGGGTTGAGGGGGGAGTAAAGGAGGTTACAAGTGGTGGGAAGGACAGGGAGGATGTAATTGGGTTTTGGAGTGATAATGGATTGGGTAGGATTGGAGGGGGGAGCTGAACAAAGGGGTCATTGGAGCAGTGTGCTGGGGGGTTAGGGTCACAAGGGAGATGGTGGATGACACACAGAACAGCAAAGGGACTGAGATGAGACAAGGAACTGCAAAAGGGCAGGGGAGATATGGGGACCTGGGTGAAGAAGGGGTCCACAAGGGGCCTGGGAGAGGCGGGAGTGGCATATAGATGGGGAGGCAGAGGGGGTGGAGACTGGGGGGGCACAAGGGAGGTGAGTGAGGCACGCAACAAGGAGATTGGAAGAATGCAGAAGATATTTGTGGGGGAGAGAGAGAGAGAAAGAGAGAGAGAGGGACAGAGAGAACCTCAAGAGGAGGGAAGAGCATAAAAGGGAAACTACAAAAAGGAATGATTTGGAGATGTCGCTCTTGGACAGGGGTGTACAAAGTTAAAAATCACACACCAGGTTATAGTCCAACAGGTTTAATTGGAAGCACACTAGCTTTCGGAGCGTCGCTCCTTCATCAGGTGGTAGTGGAGGGCTCAATCCTAACACACACAATTTATAGTAAACATTTACAGCGTGATGTAACTGAAGTTATACATTGAAAAATTGATTGTCTGTTAAGCCTTTCATTTGTTAAAATATAGTGATAGTTTTGTTTCTTTCATGTGTAAATCACAAAACCTTTTCTTAAAAAGTTGCATTCTCAGGTTAGCTGTAACAATGGGTGATAGCTAGACAATGTGTTGAAGGTGTTAGCCCCCTGTGTTCTCTGTCTATGCCATGATGTTTAGATTGATTCTAATCTAAAAAGTGAGATAACAGTGTTTTACATGAATGCATGCAGTTTTTGAGCAAAGTACAGTGTAACCCTGCAAGTACAAATTCACCCCACAAAATATATGTGTGCATGTCAGTCTTTGTCTGTGTGTGTGCGTATGTCTGGGTTGGGGGTTGTGAGTGTGAGAAAGTATATGTGTGTGTGTAGTGAGTGTAGAGTGTCTTAAGTCTGTGAGGGGGTGCATGTGTGAGTGTGAGAGTGTGTGTCTGTAAGGGTGTTTGTGGGTGTCTGTGTGCGCATCTGTGTGTATGTGTGTCCGTGTGTATAGAAGTGCCTGTGCCTGTGTATGTGTGTGAAGGAGTATCTGTGTGTGTGTGTAGTGCAATGGTGGTAACCTGTAATGTGACATGAACCCAAGGTCCTGGTTGAGGCCCTCCCTATGGGTACTGAACTTAGCTATCAGCCTCTGCACGGCCACGTTTCGCTGCTGCTTGTCCCGAAATCTGCCTTGGAGGATGGTCACCCGAAGGTCCGAGGTTGAATGTCCTGGACCGCTGAAGTGTTCCCCAACTGGGAGGGAACCCTCATGTCTGTTGATTATTGTGGGGTGCCCATTCATCCATTGTCATAGCCTTTGCTTGGTTTCCGCAATGTGCCATGCCTGAGGGCATCCTTGTCTGCAACGTATAAGATAGACAATGTTGGTTGAGTCACATAAGTACCCGCCATGTACAAGGTGGGAGGTGTCCCCACGTGTAATGGTAGTATCCATGTCCACACTCTGACATGTCTTGCAGGGCCTACTGTGACAGGGTTATATGGAGTAGTCCTGAGAGCCGGGCAGCTTGCTACGAACAACGATCTGTTTGAGGTTTGGCTGTTGTTTAAAGGCAAGTAGTGGAGGTGGGGGAGAAGGTCTTGGTGAGGTGCTCATCCTCATTGATAATGTGTTGCAGGTCACGAAGAACATGGCGTAAGTTTTCAGCCCCTGGGAAATACTGAACAACGAAGGGTACCCTGTCAGTTGCAGCACGTGTCTGTCTCCTGAGGAGGTCATTACGGTTCCTTGCTGTGGCACGTTGGAACTGGCGGTCGATGAGTTGAGCATCATACCACCTTCTTGTGAGGGTATCCCTGAGTATTTCCAGATGCCCGGCCCATTCCTCCTCATCTGAGCAGATCCCGTGTACACGTAGGCCTTGTCCATATGGGATGGCTGTTTTAATATGTTTTGGGCGGAAGCTGGAGAAGTGTAGCATTGTGAGGTTGTCTGTGGGTTTGCGGTAGAGTGTGGTGCTGAGGTGCTCATCCTTGATGGAAATGCATGTGTCCAAGAATGAGACAGACAGTCGAGAGTAGTCCATGGTGAGTTTGATGGTGGGATGAAACTTGTTGATATCACTGTGTAGTTTTATCAGTGACTCCTTGCCATGGGTCAGAGGAAGAAAATGTCGTCAATGTACCTGGTGTATAATGTTAGTTGGAGATCTTGCATAGTAAAGAAGTCTTATTGAACCTGTGCATAAAAATGTTGGTATAAATTTGGTGTAAATTTGGTCCCCACGGCTGTTCCGTGTGTCCGGATGAAGAACTGGTTGTCAAAGGTGAAGACGTTGTGATCGAGGATAACGCGGATGAGTTGTAGGATGGTATTTGGAGATTAGCAGTTGTTGGTGTTGAGTATTGATGCTGTTGCCGTGATGCCATCATTGTGGAAGATGCTGGTGCAGAGTGTGGAAACGTCCATTGTGACGAGGAATGTTCCTGGTTCGACTGGTCCATGGGTGCTGAGTTTCTCTAAGCAATCCGTAGTGTTGCGACAGAAGCTGGGGATCCCCTGTACAATAGGTTTCAAGATGCCTTCAACATAGCTGGAGAGATTCTTATATAGGGTCCCATTTCCCAACATGATGGGACGGCCTGGTGTGTTGGCTTCGTGTACCTTTGGAAGGCAGTAAAAGTTGCCTACACATGAAGTACTTGGGATGAGGGCACGCAGAGGCTGATAGCTAAGTTCGGTAGCCATAGGGAGGGCCTCAACCGGGATCTTGGGGTTCATGTCACATTACAGGTGATCACCATTGCACTACACACACACACAGATACTCCTACACACACACACAAACACACACACACTCTCACACACACAGAGGCACTCCTATACACACATACACATGGACACACATATACACAGATGCGCACACAGACACCCACACACCCTTACAGACACACGCACTCACACATGCACCCCCTCACAGACTTAAGACACTCAGCACTCACTACGCACACACGTACACTTTCTCACATTCAAAACCCCCAACCCAGACAGACACACACAGACAAAGACTGACATGCACACATATATTTTGTGGGGTCAATTTGTACTTTCAGGGTTACATAATACATTGCTCAAAAACTGTATGCATTCATGTAGAACTCTGAGCTCAAAAACTGCATGCATTCATGTAGAACTCTGAGCTCAAAAACTGCATGAATTCATGTAAAACTCCGTTATCTCAATTTTGAGTTTAGAATCAATCTAAACATCAGGTCATAGACAGAGAACACAGGGACTAACACCTTCAACATATTGTCTAGCTATCACCATTGTTAACAGCTAACCTGAGAATGCAACTTTTTAAAAAACGTTTTTGTGATTTACACATGAAAGAATTGAAACTATCACTGTATTCTAACAGCTGAACGGCTTAACAGACAATCAATTTTTCAATGTATAATTTCAGTTACATCACACTGTAAATTTTTGCTATAAATTCTGTGTTAGGATCACCTGATGAAGGAACGTTGCTCCGAAAGCTAGTGTGCTTCCAATTAAACCTGTTGGACTATAACCTGGTGTGTGATTTTTAACTGTGTACAAAATGGAAAGAACAATTTCAAACCTGACAAAAAAATAACAAACTGCTCATTGGGATTGAGAGATCACTCAGGTAAATAACTAGTTACAATAGAATGTGAAATTGCTTCCTTAACGCCACAAACGTTCAGGAGCTACTATAAGGGAAAGTCCAGTGGATGCTATTGTAATGAGCATTATCACATTGTTCGATTTAAATCTGAGACCACAAAATGCAATACAGCAAAAAGGGCAGTAAGTATCTGATTTAAATATTCCAGCACTGTGAATATGGGATACAACCTCATCAATCTCGAAGGTGTGTTTGTGCCGATAGCTTTTGTACATAAAAGTGCATGTATAAAAAAATTCTACTGCTAATTTATGTCTGTAGTACTGTGCCAATTTGAAAACTGTGCGGTCTAGGAAATTAATGTGTATTGTGCTTTAAATTTCAATGGAAGATTGACAATGATTGAGGATTTTGATGACGATCCTTCAGACAAAAGAAAATATTCAGTGCTTTGACCAGGAGGTGCCAAAGGCTTTGTTAAAACCACAGAAGGAATTGATTAGAAATTGAGTCGGAATGAGCAAGTGCAGAGAAGCTGGGTTGGCTTGAATATGGAGTAGGAGAAAGTAAGGACTGCAGGTGCTGGAGATCAGGGCTGAAAATGTGTTGCTGGAAAAGCGCAGCAGGTCAGGCAGCATCCAAGCAGCAGGAGAATCGACGTTTCGGGCATAAGCCCTTCTTCAGGAATGAGGAGAGTGTGCCAAGCAGGCTAAGATAAAAGGTAGGGAGGAGGGACTTGGGTGAGGGGCGTTGGGAATGCAATAGGTGGAAGGAGGTTACGGTGAGGGTGATAGGCCGGAGTGGGGGTGGGGGCGGAGAGGTCAGGAAGAAGATTGCAGGTTAGGAAGGCGGTGCTGAGTTCGAGGGTTGGGACTGAGACAAGGTGGGGGGAGGGGAAGTGAGGAAACTGGAGAAACCTGAGGAGAAATATGGAATATCCTTTTACTTTCACGTGCACGCCATTGTTGAAGAACAGCAAAAAGCTTTTACAATGTCTACCTCTTATGACATCATTTTAGGTACAAGTACCTAGGGCTTAAAGCCAAGAAGCCTGAGGAGATTTGATGGCTTTGTGGATAAATACTTTGAGATAAAAAAAGGAAAGAATGGGTGGGATGGTGGTGAGGAGAGAATTTTAGAATCCCTATAGTGTGGAAGCAAGCCATTCAGCCCATCGAGTCCGCACCAACCCTCTGAAGAACATCCCACCCAGACCTTACCCTATGCTTGTAATCTTGTATGGCTAATCCCTAGGCACTATGAGCAATTTAGCATGGCCAATCCACACAATTTGCACATCTTGGAGAGGGTAGGACTGACTGGATTTCTCTTGGAAAGAATGAGCACAGACCAGATGGTCTGTCAAGGGGTAAAAGAAGAAGGGTGGGATAAGGGGACCTGGAAACTGGAGAAGAACTAGGAGCCAAGACTTCTCTTCCTGGCCCTGGTTCCAAGGCAGTTTTCAGAAAGGTGGTAATTTAACATGGGACCACAAAGATGATGTCAGAACCGAGGTGAAACACTTGGTCAAAAAACCCCGAGGTTTTCATCACCAACTTAAAGGGGGAGCGTGATCTAGAGGGGAAACGAGTGTTGGGAGAGAGAGCTTCCAGAGTTTGGGACTAAATAACAAAAAAAACCAATGAACAGCAGATGCTGAAAACCAGAAACAAATTACTGGAAAAGCTCAGCAAGTCTGGCAGGATATGTGGAGAGAAGGCAGAGTAAACATTTCAGATTCAGCGTTCTGAGGATGGGAAAATTTAATCCTGCTTTCTCTCCACAGATACTGCCAGACTTGTTGAGGTTTTTTTCCAGCAATGTTTGCTTTTGTTCCAGAGTTTGGAGCCTAGGCAGGTGCTGTCTTTGGAATGATGGTACTCATTAAAGGAGGTTGTATAAGTTGGTGTTTAATCATTGGAGGATGGTACATCCGGTCAGCTCATGTATTGAAACATTTCCCCTTTCAGATTATTCGTCTGGCTCCTCACGGGACTGGGCAGGGGAGGTCGGGATTGACTTTTCCTATACGTTTGAGCTCCGTGACAATGGGACCTACCAGTTCCTGCTCCCAGAGGATCAGATCCAGCCGACTTGTGAGGAAACCATGGCTGCTGTGACGACCATCATTGAGCTCGTACATGACAAACATTTCCCGAACTCCTCTCCTACCATTGTTGCTCTCTGGTCGGGTGTTCTGACCCCGTGCTTATTAAGCTTGTACTTTGTGAATTTGCTGTAGGAAAGAGAGGGCTGACAGATAACCTGATGGACCTCTCTAAATAATGAAGGGCTCCTTCATACAAAAAACAATGATCTTCTGGAAACCAATAGCCGTAAAAATATAAGATACTCACAAATAAATCCAGTGGAGAATTCAGGAGAAACCTTGTTTTTTTTTTAACATAGGGAGTGCTGAGAATGTGGAAAATGGAATGGTTGGGGTTTATCTATTTCCTGGAAAGCAAGTGATGTTTATGACAGAAAAAGGAATAGAAGGAAATGGTGATAGGATTCGATGAAGTGGGGTGGGAGTTAGTTTCTATCATCCCAGCATCAACCTGTTGGGTAGTACTAAACCAATATTACAATCACAGCTGTCAGATGGGGCTCAGTGACACTATCAAATCCCACCTCACAGACTTGAGCACAAAACCAAGGCTGGCACTGCCGGTGTAATATTGATGAACTGCATCACTACCAGAGATGCCATTTTTAAGTTGGGTCCCTGATTTTCCTCTCTGTTCGATGTAAAACATCCTCATCTTTTGATAAAGGGCTGCAGAGTTCTCCCTGTGTTCTTCACATAATTGGTCCCTCAGCCACCAGGTAAAACAGACACCCTGGCTAACAGAAAACAAAAAAAACTGCAGATGCTGGAAATCTGAAATACAAACTGAAATTGCTGGAGAAACTCAGCAGGTCTGGCAGCATCCGCAGAGAGAAAACAGAGTTAACGTTTTGAGTGCAGTGTCCCTTCTTCAGAACTGATAGTAGATGGGGAAATGTGGTATTCATGCAGATGGCAAGGAGCTGGGGGGAGGGGTGGTAAAGGAATAAATAGGTAGTTGGACATGGAGCCTAGAAAGAGAGAGAAAGGCAGACTGATAATAAGTCACTGTCATCAGCATAAATACCTCCTTTTCCCAACTCCAATTGATTCTGAAGAAGGGTCACTGGACTCAAAATATTAATCTTGTTTCTCTCCACAGATGCAGCCAGATCTGCTAAGTTTCTCCAGTAATTTCTGACCTGATCATTATCTCATGACTGTTCATGGAAACATGCTGTATGCAATTTGACTGCCCATTTCCTACACTGCAGCACTGACTTGTATTTGCAAAGTATTTTCTTATCTGAGCAACTCTTTGGGATGTACTGTTCTAGTGAAAGTAGTTATACAAATGTCATCTCAATTTTTCTTACAAATGCGGGAGCTCACAATAGTTTGAGGATTGAACTGATTCACTGTGCCTAACAGTCCACAACTACGACAGGCAATGCTAACAATGCTGTTGCAGTGTCTATTAATACATCTTTGAATCTCTGTTAATACAAAATACAACCCTCAATGCAAGTCACGCTAACTGTCCGAATCCCTTAGCATTCTAGACACAAGCAGAGGATAGAGCATTTGTAACTGATTTCTGACTTGCCAAAATGATTGAATGAAAACTTCAGGGTCTTGCTGTAATATTATCTGCATTATTCAACACTGAAAAGTCAAATCCCACAGGCGATATTCCCATGGAAGCAACTGAACAGGAACAATTTGCATTACTTGTTCATCCATCATCATTCTTGTGATAATCCTATAATCTAGGAAAGCAGTGTCTTCTCCAGATAATTTTTGAATAATATATAAACTAGAGCAGTCAATCATTTGTGACTTCTGACATTTAATAGTTTAAATCCCTTAAGTTGGTGCCCATTTGAAAAGGGCAATCATAGAATCCCTACAGCGTGGAAAGAGGCTATTCAGCCTATTGTATCCAGACCAACCCTCTAAAGAGCATCCCACCCAGAGCCAGCCCCCTACCGTATAACTCTGCATTTCCCATGCTAACCCACTTAACCTGCACATCCCTATACATTTTGGGCAATTTAGAATGGCCAATTCACCTTACCCACACAAGTTCGTACAATGGGAGGAAACTAGAGCATCCAAAGGGAACCCTCACATACACAGGAAGAACATGCAAACTCCACATAGGCAGTCACTTGAGGCTGGATTCAAACCTGCACCCCTGGCACTGTGAGGCAGCAGTGCTAACCACTGAACCAGCGTGTCAATAGATCCTTCTAATACTAGCATTGACCTAAATGAACATTCTTTGCTTTTATTTCAGATCTCCAGCCTCTGCAAGTTTTTTGTATTTGTTCATGGATTGGGTCATGGCCAGCATTTATTGCCCATCTGGATTGCCTATTGTGCCTTTGTTTAATTCATCACATTCACTGCTGCCTCACAGCGCCAGAGACCCGGGTTCAATTCCCACCTCAAGCGACTGACTATGTGGAGTTTGCATATTCTCCCTGTGTCTGCGTGGGTTTCTTCCGGGTGCTCCGGTTTCCTCCCACAGTCCAAAAATATGCAGGTCAGGTGAATTGGCCAGGCTAATTAGTGTTAGGTGAACGGGTAAATGTAGGGGAATGGGTCTGGGTAGGTTGAGCTTCAGTGGGTCGGTGTGGACTTGTTGGGCCGAAGGGCCTGTTTCCACACTATAAGTAATCTAAGCATTCATACTTCTTTTCCAGGTATGCCTATCTTGTAGAATCTCTGTTCTTCTCTCCAATGGATTTCTTTTTAAATCTTTCAGTTTGTTCATGTTCATTGCTTTCCACTTCCCTCGTGGTGTTTGGTAAAGTATTTGCCAAAATTTGTTTTCACAGCCAGTGCCTGTCTGAGACAGCTGCTCCCTTTCTGTCCTGAGATCTCCACTGTATACTATGAGTCACCACATGCACATTCCTAGCTTCTCTCCCCATCAGTGCTGTCTCTATGCTGTCCCGGTCCCCTACTTTATTCGTCATCTCATTCAATGCTTTAATAAGAAACATCTTCTCAACCTTTAATGGCTTAAAGACCACAAGCTCCAACCATTCGCAGGCATTGATACATCTCTGGATTCTTACAACACTCCCCTTTCTTCTGATTCTATCCCATCTTCTAATCTCACCTTTTGTCATGTATTGATGTATTTCTCTGATCTTTCTGACGCTGAATGACCAACACACAGCAAAGCACTTAGTTTTAGATCTTAACATCAAACTTTTCTTCCATCGCCCTGGCCTCCATATTTACTTCCTTGGCCTCCACACAGATCCTTTCACCCATCCACACTAGTCTTCTCCCACTCACACCAGCAAACACCCCACCTGGACCCTCCTTCTGGCTTTTAACATGACATGTACTACCTTAATTTATTTGCGCTTCTCCCCCACTCTGTCTCCTTCTAAATTTGCTACACACTTTTCTCTCAGATCTAATCCTGACTTTGTTATCAAACACGGTGGCTCAGTGGTTAGCACTCCTGCCTCACGGCACCAGGGATGCAGGTTCGATTTCATCCTCAGGTGACTGTCTGTGTGGACCTTCTCCCCGTGTCTGCATGGGTTTCCTCTGGGTGCTCCAGTTTCCTTCCACAGTCCAAAGATGGGCAGGTTAGGTGGATCGACCATGAGAAATGCGGAGTTATCAGGATAGGGTAGGTGGGTTGGTCTGGGTGGGATGCTCTTCAGAGGATTGGTGTGGACTTGACGGGCTGAAGGGCCTGCTTCCATGCTGTATAATGGTTTCTATGACAAGGGTTGTGTGTGAACCCAACCATGCAGAGGCTGATGTCAACTCTCAGACAGCTTCCCCTACCTCCCACTGAACTCTAAGCCCACCACTCATCATCAAGCCATCCTTTCTCGGACTCTCATTGACCTCATCGCCACTCGAGATCTTCCCACTTCATTGTCCCACAGTCTGCTTCTAATTCCTTCCCAAAATCTACATAATGGGACTATCTTTGCAGACCCATCACTCCAGCCTGCTCCTGTACCAGTGAACTGATTTAGAGTCATAGAGATGTACAGCATGGAAACAGACCCTTCGGTCCAACCTGTCCATGCTGACCAGATATCCCAACCCAATCTAGTCCCACCTGCCAGCACCTGACCCATATCCCTCCAAACCCCTCCTATTCAAATACCCATCCAGATCCCTTTTAAATGCTGTAATTGTACCAGCCTCCACCACGTCCTTCGGCAGCTCATTCCATACACGTACCACCCTCTGCGTGAAAAAGTTGCCCCTTAGGTCTCTTTTATATCTTTCCCCTCTCACCCTAAACCTATGCCCTCTAGTTCTGGACTCCCCCACCCCAGGAAAAGACTTTGACTATTTATCCTATCCATGCCCCTCATAATTTTATAAACCTCTGTAAGGTCATCCCTCAGCCTCCGACGCTCCAGGGAAAACAGCCCCAGCCTGTTCAGCCTCTCCCTATAGCTCAAATCCTCCAACCCTGGCAACATCCTTATAAATCTTTTCTGAACCTTTTCAAGTTTCACAACATCTTTCTGATAGGAAGGAGACCAGAATTGCATGCAATATTCCAACAGTGACCTAACCAATGTCCTGTACAGCCACAACATGACCTCCCAACTCCTGTACTCAATACTCTGACCAATAAAGGAAAGCATACCAAATGCGTTCTTCACCATCGTATCTCCCTGTGACTCCACTTTCAAGGAGCTATGAACCTGCACTCCAAGATCTCTTTGTTCAGCAACAAAGTCTATAGTTCCCTGGCTTGTCTTTACCACCCTTCTTAAACAGTGGCACCACGTTTGCCAACCTCCAGTCCTCCTGCACCTCACCTGTGACTAACGATGGTACAAATATCTCAGCAAGAGGCTCAGCAATCACTTCTCTAGCTTCCCACAGAGTTCTCGGGTACACCTGATCAGGTCCTGGGAATTTATCCACCTTTATCCTTTTCAAGACATCCAGCACATCCTCCTCTGTAATATGGACATTTTGCAAGATGTCACCATCTATTTCCCTACAGTCTATATCTTCCATATCCTTTTCCACAGTAAATACTGATGCAAAATATTCATTTAGTATCTCCCCCATTCTCTGCGGCTCCACACAAAGGCCGCCTTGCTGATCTTTGAGGGGCCCTATTCTCTCCCTAGTTACCCTTTTGTCCTGAATATATTTGGAAAAACCCTTTGGATTCTCCTTAATTCTATTTGCCAAAGCTATCTCGTACCCCCTTTTTGCCCTCCTGATTTCCCTCTTAAGTATACTCCTACTTCCTTTACTCTTCTTAGGATTCACTTGATCTATCCTATCTATACCTTACATATGCTTCCTTCTTTTTCTTAACCAAATCCTCAATTTCTTCAGTCATCCAGCATTCCCTATACCTACCCGCCTTCCCTTTCACCCTGACAGGAATATACCTTCTCTGGATTCTTGTGATCTCATTTCTGAAGGCTTCCCATTTTCCAGCCTCCCCTTTAGCTGCAAACATCTGCCTCCAATCAGCTTTTGAAAGTTCTTGCCTAAAACTGTCAAAATTGGCCTTTCTCCAATTTAGAACTTCAACCTTTATATCTGGTCTATCCTTTTTCATCATTATTTTAAAACGAATAGAATTATGGTTGCTGGCCAAAGTGCTCCCCCACTGACACCTCAGTCACCTGCCCTGCCTTATTTCCCAAGAGTAAGTCAAGTCTTGCACCTTCTCTGATAAGTACATCCACATACTGAATCAGAAAATTGTCTTGTACACACTTAAGAAATTCTTCTCTGTCTATACTTTTAACACTATGGCATTCCCAGTTGATGTTCGAAAAGTTTAAATCCCCTGCCATAACTACCCTATTATTCTTACAGATAGCTGAGATCTCTTTACAAGTTTGTTTCTCAATTTCCCTCTGACTATTGGGGGGTCTATAATACAATCCCAATAAGGTGCTCATCCCTTTCTTATTTCTCAGTTTGACGCAAATAACTTTCCTGGATGTATTTCCGGGAATATCCTCCCTCAGCACAGCTGTAATGCTATCCCTTATCACAAATGCCACTCCCCCTCCTCTCTTGCCTCCCTTTCTATCCTTCCTGTAGCATTTGTATCCTAGAACATTAAGCTGCCAGTCCTGCCCATCCCTGAGCCATGTTTCTGTAATTGCCATGATATCCCAGTCCCATATTCCTAACCATGCCCAGAGTTCATCTGCCTTCCCTGTTAGGCCCCATGCATTGAAATAAATGCAGTTTAATTTACCAGTCCTCCCTTGTCCCTGCCTGCCCAGACTGTTTGGCTCACTTCTGTTCTCAACTATACCAGTCTCAGATTAATCTTTTTCCTCACTGTCTCACTGGGAACCCCCCGCCCCTCTCCACCCCCCCCCCCCACCTTACTAGTTTAAATTCTCCCAAGCAGTTCTCGCAACTTTCCCTGCCAGTATATTAGTCCCCTTCCAATTTAGGTGCAATCCATCCTTCTTTTACAGGTCACTTCTACCCCAAAAGAGATTCCAATGATCCAAAAATGTGAATCCTTCTCCCATACACCAGTTCCTCAGCCATGTATTCATCTGCTCTATCCTCCTATTCCTGCCCTCACTAGCTCGTAGCACTGGGAGTAATCCGGATATTACTATCCTTGAGAACCTCCTTTTTAAATTTCTGCCTAACTCTCTGTAATCTCCCTTCAGAATCTCAACCTTTTCCCTTCCTATATCATTGATTCCCATGTGGACAATGACCTCTTGCTGGCCCCTCTTCCCCGTGAGAACATTCTGCACCCTCTCTGAGACATCCTTGATCCTGGCACCAGGGAAACAACACACCATTCTGCTTTTTCTCTTCTGGCCACAGAAACGTCTGTCTGTACCTCTGACTACAGAATCCTCTAACACAATTGATCTTTGGAAACCGACATACCCCTCGTTGCATTAGAGCCAGTCTCAATACCAGAAACTTGGCTGTTCGTGCTCCGTTCCCCTGAGAATCCATCACCCCCTACATTTTCCAAAACAGCATACCTGTTTGAAATGGGTATATCCACAAAAGACTCCAGCCCTCGGTGCCTACCTCGCTTACCCTTCCTGGAGTTAACCCATCTATGTGACTGTATCTGAGACTTCCCCCTTTTCTATAACTGCCATCCATCACATACTGTTGCTGTTGTAAATTCCTCATCGCTTCTATCTGTCTCTCCAACCGATCCACTTCATCTGATAAGATTCACATCCAACAGCATTTATGGCAGATATAATCTGCAGTAACCTTTAAACTCTCTTTAAACTCCCACATCTGACAAGAAGTACATATCACTGTAAAGGCTATTTTTGCTCCTTCACAATCTACAGACCCAGAAAATAACACCGTCTTATTCCTCTACAAAACACTGCACCAGGTTAAATTAATAGTGATGGCTTATATTTTCAGTTTAGTCAAGAGATTTATCTCCAAAAACATATAATCAAGAAAGAACCCGCTGTACTCACTAATACAGCCTTTCTCTTGGACAGACTTAAAACAACAACTAACTTATCTGATTCTGTGTTGTGAACTTTGTCCAAACCAGTTCCTCCAAGATTAGTTGTGAAATTCACTGTTTGTTAATTTTCCCAGATGCACTCCGATGTCCAGCGACACATGAATTCAAAAACAGCAAAGGCAGTAAATATACAGGTTCTCTCTCTCTCTCACTCTCCTGCACTGTCCACACCAGGTGCCAATTCTTCCTATCTTGACTCTATTTTATTCCCCGCTTGTTCAGTCTTATGTTTGTGACTCTTCATTGGTTGCACAATGTCCAGTTTTCTGGTCCTAGCCACCCCTGCATTACCATGAATGTGCAATCCCTCTACACATCTGCCCCCAACAGGACAGTCTTGAGGCTCTCTGCTTCTCCTGTGAAAGAAGGCCTGAACAGACCCCATCCACCGACCATCCTCCTCGGCCTGGCTGAGCTCGATCTCACTTTGAACAGTTTCTCCTTTAACTTTCCTCAAGACAAAAGTGTGGCTGTGGGTAATCATATGGGTTGTGCCTGTCTGTTTGTAGAGTATTCCTGGTTCCAATCCTAGTCAGGCCCTAACTTACATCCCTTTCACTGATACATAGAGTCATAGAGTCATAGAGATGTACAGCATGGAAACAGACCCTTCGGTCAACCCATCCATGCCGACCAGATATCCCAACCCAATCTAGTCCCATCTGCCAGCACACGGCCCATATCCCTCCAAACCCTTCCTATTCATATACCCATCCAAATGCCTCTTAAGACTTCTCTGTTATCATTTTCTGGAGGTTGGCTGTCCAGCAATATCTATGAGAGAAACTCTTTGATTCCAACTGTAAAAAAAGAGTCTTTGGTCTCCAAATATTAGCTTCATTTCACCCACCACAGATGTTGCCAGACCCATTGAATTTCTCCAGTTCTTACTGCATTTAATTGCTCTTTCAAGTTGTTATAAAAACCATGTTCCAATAGCCCAGGTGAGTCATAATTTCAGCCTGCTGCAGATCATCAGAGTATTTGTTGTTAACATGGACTGAAGTCCATGAAGGAAATGCTAAGGATTCCTGATGCAATGGAGTAACAGCCGCACAGAGCATGTAGTCCAGCAGAATTTAGAGTGTCTTGGGTCTCTCAAACTCAGCTTTGAAATCAATGCTTTTTTTAACCCGGTGCAGGTTGCATATGTTCATAAGTTGGCAGACAACTCCAGATGTGAACGAATGACACATTGCTCAATGCACTATTAATTACGGCAATATTGAAAAAATGTGTTCACCACTTTCATGCACTGAATATTTGCCAGTCCATAATGTACTCAAGGATACCGTATTTCCACAATACACAATGTCAGCTGTGTGTGCTTGACACAATAATGAGGATTTTATTTTCAGAAAGGCTGGCATAACAAATCTCCCTTTGTTCATTGACAAATATTGAATCGTTTGAGAATAGCAGGTCTTTTGAAAGTTAGATTTTATCATAAGTTCCAAAAATGAGGTCTTGCCCAAATGAGCAGTCAGTAAGCAGCTGCACAAAGTTGTGAAACTTTACAATTCTACTCATTAAAACTGTGCAAACAAACTTTAGTCGCAACAACATAATCTGGGGGGGAGAAAAAAAAGCACTGTAATTTAACTTCCATTACTGAATGTTAATTGTGGTCATGGAAACATGCAGGAGATGGGTGGCAGCTGTGCCCCAGTTGCTGACTCCTTCATTTCCCAGTCAGAAGGTCATGGGATCAAAGACCACTCATGAGATTTGAGCACACAATCCAAACTAACACTGCACTGTGGTACTGAGGGAATGTTGCACTGGCAGAAGTCCTGTTTTTCAGTTTAAACTGAAGCCCCAGGTTTGAAGAAGAGCAGGAGAATAATCCCTGGTGTCCTGGCAATATCTACCTGTATTACTGAAACAAAAAATAACTTGTCGTTGTCACTTATTGTTACTTATAGGAGTCCGCCATGTGGTCTTTCTGCATTATGTGACTGAAGTTCTTATGCTGCAAAAGTGACCACATGAGCAAACTTCATTGGCATATATTTCATGAAACTTTACTCCCACCAAATAAAAGACCACCTAAGTTCCCTTTCTGACCCCCAGGTTAAACAAATCTGCCACTACCATGCCTCTCAAAAAGTCCATGCTCACCCCTTCATCTTGCAAAACACCTGCAGCCTCCCATTCCTCGCCAATGTCCATCAATGTGTTATAATTTCTCAAATGTGTGTTCACATGATATTTGCATCTTGTAACCAATTGACCTTTTAAGAGATTAATGAAATGCGATCTCATTAAAATTTACAGGAATTATGTGGCTAGACAGGGTGAATGTAGGTAAGAGGCTTCCAATGGGGAAAAGGTTTAGTATAGAAGCCTACAATGCAGGAAGAGGCCATTCAGCCCATCAAGACTGCACCGACCCTCCAAAGAACATCCCACCCCTCACCCCATATCCACTTAGTTTGCACACTATATCGGGCAATTTCCCACAGCCAATCCACGCAAACTGCACATTTTTGGACTGTGGGAGGAAACCCATGCAGACAGGAGGAGAATGTGCAATCTCCACACAGACAGTTAGTCAAAGCTTCAAAGCTGGAATTGAACCCAGGTCCCTGGCGCTGTGAAGCAGCAGTGCTAACCACTGTGCCAACCAGGTAGTACCAGATAGACATTCTCAGATTAATAGGCAGACCATTTAAGACTGAGCTGAGGAAGATTTTCTTCTCTTCAGAGCAAATGAATGTTTGGAATTCTTGAAGAACTGTGGGAGTTCAGTCATTGGATATGTTCAGGGCACAGGTCCATAGAGTTTTAAATATTAAAGGCATCAAAGGATATGATGAGTGCTTTGGAAATAGTGTTAAGGTAGATGATCAGCCATGATCTAAAAGTCTGCATCCCATAATTAAAAGAAAATCCATCTGCTTGGATTTAACTTAATTTCAGTAATTTCCTCAGCGTCCACACTTTGCCAAAGTAAAAATCCCCATTCCCCCAACACTGACCTGATACCAGTTGAACTTCCTTCCTCCAAAACCTTTCAAGAACCTTGATATCCCAACCATGCAGGAAGCCAAAAACTGCGCTTGGTGGATTCAGAGATGTTTATCTCTTCGTAACAATTTAATCAGAACAATGGGATAGCTGGCACCTTTGGAAAAATGTTTGGAATGTTTTGTTCAGTTAGACCATTACTTTTTAGGTCAATAAAATGTCTAATTTCATGAGCTTATCTGGGGGGGAGCAGATATTATATGTGGGCACTTGGATGCCATGCAGAATGAAAGAGGGATGTGTGCCCTCTGTTAAAATCATATCATTGACAGGCACTTTTGGAGCATAGAACAAGAACTTTTGCTTATTGCGTGACTTTTAAGGTAACACAGCCTTGGGATATCTCCTGACATAACACAATGTTAGGGTAGATGACCAGAAACCTGTTCAAAGATTCAGAGTTTTAAGGAGTATCTTATCGAAACAAGAATAGGAAGAGGTGAGAGTTTTCGGGGAGGAATTCAGTTGTTTAGGTCCATGGCAGCAGAAAGCATAGTCATCAAGAATGGAGCAATTAATATGAAGTAGCATTCTGTCTGGGTGCATAATGGCCTTGTACAGCAACTGCTCTGCCCAGGACCGTAACAAATACTGGAAGGTTGAGTGCACAGCACAGACCATCACAGAAGCCAATCGCCCATCCATGGACTCCAGTTACACTTCCCGTTACCACAGAAAGGCTGCCGACATCATCAAAACTGTCTCTCACCCCAGTAATGCTGTCTTCCAACCTCTTCCATCAGGTAGAAGACACAGAAACTTGAACACAAGCACCAACAGGTTCAAGAACAGCTTCTTACCTGCCATTATTAGACTGCTGAATGGACTTTCTAACTTCAAACAATGTTGATCTTGCTTTGCACACCTTCTGTAGAGCGGTAAATCTTGTGTGCTCACTCTGTCTGAGCACCCTATGATCTGTATGTCCTTGTTTGCTCTGATCTGCCTGTACTACTCGCAAAACAAAGCTCTCACTGTACTGAGCTACGTGTGACTACTATAAACCAAATCAAATCAAATGATAGGCCAGAACTGGAATAGTGCAAGTATCTTAAGCTGTGGGGCTGGAGGAAGAGATAGAGAATGGTAAGCCCATGGAGGAATTTAAAAATAGCAAAGGGAGCAAGCAACAGAGCAAGAGTGGCCTTAATCTTGGGTGCGATTCAATGCTCCTTTGCATACATTAACTCAGAGCCATAGCTCAAATCAGAAGGAGGTTCCAAGGAGCATCTCAACGTGATCCCAATTAGGAATATCTTCCTAGTTTGCATTTTCTCATTTGGAGAATTCAGGTGTGGAGCTCGCTCCCATAACCTCCAGAAGCTCTGACAGTGTTACAATTTGAGAAAGCACTAAGATCAGATAGACACCAGTTAACCTCTACTGAAGAACATCTCTACAAACTGAATCCCCTTCGAAGTATAGTGAAGTGCATACCTGGAGATAAGCACCTCCTTCTCTGGAACTCAATACACATCTGCAATTTCTATTTGATTAAAAGAACTCTTTACAAATTAGATTAGATTACTTTTAGATTAGATTACTTACAGTGTGGAAACAGGCCCTTCGGCCCAACAAGTCCACACCGACCCGTCGAAGCACAACCCACCCATACCCCTCCATTTACCCCTTACCTAACACTATGGGCAATTTAGCATGGCCAATTCACCTGACCCGCACATCTTTGGACTGTGGGAGGAAACCGGAGCACCCGGAGGAAACCCACGCAGACACGGGGAGTATGTGCAAACTCCACACAGTCTGTTGCCTGAGTCGGGAATTGAACCCGGGTCTCAGGTGCTGTGAGGCAGCAGTGCTAACCACTGTGCCACCGTGCCACCCACAAATGAATATCAGTATCCCAATGAGATTTTCACCACAATATGAGTTAAGTCAAGGCCATTCCCAAACAAATCAGGACTCATCTGTGACGGTCATATGATATGACCGAATGTGATTCAGTGGTTTGTTTCTTGACTATCACCTTGGTGCGCTCTTTCTCTCGCTCTCTCTTTCTCTCTCTCTCTCTCTTTCTTCGCTCTCTCTCTCTTTACATTCTGAGGATTTGGAGAACTGGAGGTCATGGAAAATGAAGAAAACTCTAACTGGTGGCTATTCATAGTTTGCCGTCACTTTCATTGATTGATTTTCATTAGCTAAGATGTTTCAGCTGTCTCTGAACTGTTTCAAAATTGCAGAAAGGCTTACTACCAATGTGCCTTTCTCTGCCTCAGAAATGAATGCTTTGTGCATGTAGGATGTCCAAAACATGAGAGAGTTATCAAATGCTTTCAGCACAGGAGGAGGCCATTGACCAACTGTGTCCATAGTAACTCTGCAAAAACAACCTGCCGAGATCCACTCCCTTACTCTCCTTCGGCGTCTTCAAAGGTTTCTCTTCAGATAATTATCCTATGCTCTTGAATCTGTCTCCACCACACCCTCAGGTAATCCAGATCCTAACCACTTGCTGCATAAGAAGAAGCTTTCCTCAAGTAGTCATCACCATGGTTTTTCAATCACTTTTGATTACCTCCCTGCATATTGGTTTTGCCACCAAAAGAATGTTTCTCCCTGTTCCGACCTCCCTTGTAATTTTGAATGCCTCTGTCAAATTTCCTCTGGTTTATCCTCTTCTCCAAGAACAGCTCCAGCTTCTCTTATTCATCCATAGAACATAGAACATTACAGCACAGTACAGGCCCTTCAGCCCTTGATGTTGCACCGATCTGTCATACCAATCTGAAGCCCATCTATTCCATGTACGTCCATGTTTGTCCAGTGACGACTTAAATGCACTTAAAGTTGGTGAATCTACTACCATTGCAGACAAAGCATTCCATACCCTTACTACTCTCTGAGTAAAGAAACTACCTCTGACATCTGTCCTATATCTATCACCCCTCAATTTAAAGCTATGCCCCCTCGTGCTCACCGTCACCATACTTGGAAAAAAACTTTCCCTGTCCACCCTATCGAACCCTCTGATTATCTTATATGCATCTATTAAGTCACCTCTCAACCTTCTTCTCTCTAACGAAAACAGCCTCAAGCCTCTCAGCCTTTCCTCACAAGACCTCCCCTCCATACCAGGCAACATCCTAGTAAATCTCCTCTGAAGAGAAACCTTTCCAAACGTTTCTACATCCTTCTTATCATGTGGTGACCAGAACTGTACACAATACTCCAAGTGCGGCCGCACCAGAGTTTTGTACAGCTGTCGCATAACCTCACGGTTCTGGAACTTGATCCCTCTATTAATAAAAGCTAAAACACTGTATGCCTTCTTAACAACCCCGTCAACCTGGGTGGCAACTTTCAAGGATCTGTGTACCTGGACAAGGATCTCTCTGCTCATCAACACTACCAAGAATCTTGCCATTAGCCCAGTACTTTGCATTCCGGTTACTCCGACCAAAGTGAATCACCTCACACTTGTCCGCATTAAACTCCATTTGCCACCTCTCAGCCCAGCTCTGCAGCTTATCTATGTCTCTCTGTAACCTACAACATCCTTCGTCACTATCCACAATTCCATCGACCTTAGTGTTGTCTGAAAATTTACTAACCCACCCTTCTGCGCCCTCATCCAGGTCATTTATAAAAATGACGAACAGCAGTGGACCCAACACCGACCCTTGCGGTACACCACTAGTAACTGGACTCCAGGATGAACATTTCCCATCAATCACCACCCTCTGTCTTCTTTCAGCAAGCCAACTACTGATCCAAACTGCTATATCTCCCACAATCCCATTCCTCTGCATTTTGTACAATAGCCTACTGTGGGGAACCTTATTGAATGCTTTGCTGAAATCCATACACGCCACATCAACCAGTTTACTCTCATCTATCTTTTTGGTCACCTTCTCAAAGAACACAATAAGGTTTGTGAGGCACAACCTACCCTTCACAAAACCGTGCTGACTATCCCTAATCAAATTATTCTTTTCTAGATGATTATAAATCCTATCTCTTCTAACCTTTTCCAACACTTTACCAACAACTGAAGTAAGGCTCGCTGGTCTATAATTACCAGGATTGTCTCTACTCCCCTTCTTGAAGAGGGGAACCACATTTGCGATCCTCCAGTCTTCTGGCACTATTCCTGTAGACAATGACAATTTAAAGATCAATGCTAAAGGCTCGGCAATCTCCTCCCTGGCTTCCCAGAGGATCCTAGGATAAATCCCATCCGGACCAGGGACTTATCTATTTTCACACTCTGCAGGATTTCTAATACCTCTTCCTTGTGAACCTCAATCACACCTAGTCTTGTAGCCTGTATCTCAGTATTCTCCTTGACAACATTGTCATTTTCTATAGTGAACACTATCAAAAAATATTCATTTAGTGCTTCCCCTATCTCCTCTGACTCCACACAACTTCCCACTACTATCCTTGATTGGCCCTAATCTTACTCTCGTCATTCTTTTATTCCTTAAATACCTATAGAAAGCCTTAGGGTTTACCCTGATCCTTTCTGCCAACAATTTCTCATGTCTCCTCCTGGCTCTTCTGAGCTCTCTCTTCAGGTATTTCCTGGCTACCTTGTAACCCTGAAGTACCCTAACTGAGCCTTCACATCTCATCCTAACATAAACCTTCTTCTTCCTCTTGACCAGAGATTCCATTCCCTTAGTAAAGCACAGCTCCAGCGCTCTACAGCTTACTCCCCGCCTGACAGGTACATACTTATCTAGGACACTCAGGAGCTTTTCCTTGAATAAGCTCCACATTTCTAATGTGCCCATCCCCTGCAGTTTCCTTCCCCATCCTATGCTTCCTAAATCTTGCCTAATCGCATCGTAATTGCCTTTCCCCCAGCTGTAACTCTTGCCCAGTGGTATACACCTACCCCTTCCTATCAGGACAGGAGAAAGTGAGGACTGCAGATGCTGGAGATCAGAGCTGAAAAATGTGTTGCTGGAAAAGCGCAGCAGGTCAGGCAGCATCCAAGGAACAGGAGATTCGACGTTTTGGGCATAAGCATGCCCGAAACGTCGAATCTCCTGTTCCTTGGATGCTGCCTGACCTGCTGCGCTTTTCCAGTATCCCTTTCTATCACTAAAGTAAACATAACAGAATTGTGATCGCTATCACCAAAGTGCTCACCTACTTCCAAGTCTAACACCTGGCCGGGCTCATTACAAAGTATCAAATCTAATGTGGCTTCGCCCCTTGTTGGCCTGTCTACATACTATGTCAGGAAGTCCTCCTGCACACACAGGACAAAAACTGACCCATCTATAGTACTCGTACTATAGTGTTCCCAGTCAATATTTGGAAAGTTGAAGTCCCCCATGACAACTACCCTGTCTATCTCACTCCTATCGAGAATCATCTTTGCTATCCTTTCCTCTACATCTCTGGAACTATTCAGAGGCCTATAGAAAACTCCCAACAGGGTGACCTCTAGGTAACTAGATAACTAAAGTTCCTCATCCCTGGAACCATTCTTATGCATCTTCTGTGCCTCATTTGTACGTCTTCACATCCTTCATAAATTGTGGTGCCCAGAACTGAACACGATAGTTAAGGCCTAGCTAGTGTTATATCAGAACCTCTTTGCTTTTGCACTGTAAGCCCAGCATCCCAATTGACCCCTGCAACTTTCAATAATTTGTCCAAGCCTATCCACAGATCCCACACAACTTACTTCACACCTTCTTCCTTCAAAAATGAATCACTTCATACATGCACTAAATTTCATCAGACACCTGTCCATCCAAGCATACATCCTTTCAAAGGTTAAAACTATCCTCTATAAGTGGTAGCCCAGATGACTTGATGCTATTGTGAGAGCTGCCGCATGTACTGCCACAGCAGCCCCTCTGCCTCCAGTCATCCCCCTAGCACTGTCTGAATTTCCAGTCACTCCAACTTGCTGAGCTCCTTGCCTTCGTGAAAGGAGACTGAGGAGGTTTATAAAATCATGAGGGGCATGGATAGGGTAATTACACAAGGTCTTTTCCTCCAGGGAGTGGAGCCTAAAACTAGAGGGCATAGGTTTAGGGTGAGGGGAAAGATTTAAAAAGGACCTTAAGGGCAGCATTTTCACGCAGAGGATGGTGCATTTATGGAACGAGCTGCCAGAGGAAGTGGTGGAGGCTGGTACAATTATAACATTGAAAAGGCATCTGGATGGGTATATGAATAGGAAGGGTTTAGATGGTTATGGGCCAGGTGCTGGCAGCTGGGACTAGATTGGGTTGGGATATCTGGTCAGCATGGACGAGTTGGACTGAAGGGTCTGTTTCCATGCTGTACATCTCTATGACTCTAAAGAAGATGTTCAGCTTCTCACTGATCCTGGCTAAATAATAAAGGAAGTAAATTAACTCTGGGAGTGGAGTACAGCCCCTGAAGGGGGTAGGGTAATGATAGAGAAGGGTGGAGTACAAACAGAGAAATAATAGGAGCATGTCAGCAAGGTGCAGCTTTCTGGATGTAGGTTTGCTCGCTGAGCTGGAAGGTTCATTTTCAGATGATCAGAGGCTCGCTGAAGATGTTACCTAGTATGGTGATGAAACATCTGAAAATGAAACTTCTAGCTGAGCGAGCAAACCTACATCCAGAACCTCAACCTGAGCTACAAACCTTGGCAAAACTCACTAGGTGCAGTTATCATCGTTGGGCAATTTTAATCTGCATGTGAAAAATCACATGGGCAAAAGGAGCTTACAGAAGAAATGTTTCCAAGATATTTTCTTAGAACAGTGTGTTCTGCAGCTGACCAGAGAGCAGGCTATACTTAGACCCTGTAATGTGCAATTAGTTGATGACTGAATAGTGAAGTACCTCGAAGTAGCAGCACTCATAACCTGATTGAATCTTACTTTTCTCTTCCTGAAAATGAATGTTAGTCGAGATCAAATAAATGGAATAATGAGGGCAAAAAGCAGAGGTAGCTAAAGTGAACTACCGACTTAGGCAAAGGGATAAATCAGTTACACTGAGGCAGACACTGATGGCCATAAGTCCATGGGACGCACAGGCAGTAGATCAAGTTTGCTCTGTCATCCAATGAAATCCTGGTTTATTTAATACCCTTCAACTCCATTTTCCTTTGTTTTCATCATGAACCTTTGATTCCCTGACTAAAAATCTCTCTTAGCCTTGAGTAGACTTAATGATCCAACTTCAACAGTCCTCTCTGCCAAAGAGATTCACAGCCTCTGAGAGAAGAAATTCCTTTTCATCTCTGTGACAGCCTGATTACACTGAACTTCTCTGAGATCTCTGCTACAGTATATGTGATAATAGTTTCAAGCATTTTCCTCATGACTGCTGATTAGACAACTGTTTTAGCACCTCCTTATTCTGAGATTAAATCCTCTGGTTCAAGACTCTCTCATAAAGGGAAATCAATCTTGCCATATCTACCCTGTCAAATGGCCGAAGAATCTTGCCTGGTTCAATAAGATTGCCTCTCATTTTTCTCAGCACAATTTGAAAAGAATGTAGTTAACAAAGTAAATGGCAGTCTAAAGAGAGTGAATTGGGGATACTAATAATGAGAAATAATCTGATGGTAGGTGAATTTAAAAAAGAAATACGGAATTGTCTTCACTGCAGGGAATGCAAGTCACATCCCAAACAATAGATATTAGTCAGGAAGTAGCAGGGAGGGAAGAACTCAAGGAAATTGCAATTCTAAGGCAAATGGTTATGAACGAATTATTGGAGCTGTGGATGACAAGCACCTGCGTCCTGGTAGATGTCAGGACCACCCTATGGTCAGAAAAGTAGTGGCCAGTGAGGTGGTTAATGCATCAGTTTTAATTTTCCAAAATTCCCTCGAGTTTGGGAAGGTACTACAGGCCAGTTGTCTAATCAGCAGTCACAGGAAAAAATGCTTGAAACAATGATTACATAAGTTATAGCAAGGATCTTAGAGAAGTTCAATGTAGGGGTGGCACAGTGGCTAGCACCACTGCCTCACAGCGCCAGGAACCTGGGTTCAATTCCAGCTTTGGGCGACTATCTGTGTGGAGTTTGCACATTCTCCCCGTGTCTGCGTGGGTTTCCTCCGGGTGCTCTGGTTTCCTCCCACAGTTCAAAGACGTGCAGGTTAGGTGAATTGGTTATGCTAAATTGCCCGTAGAATTAGGTGCATTAGTTAGGGGGAATGAGTCTGGGTGGGTTACTTTTCGGAGGGTTGGTGTGGACTAGTTGGGCCTGTTTCCACACTGTAAGGAATCTAACTAGGCTGCCAACATGGTTTGGTGGAAGGGAAACCATGTTCAACCAATTTATTGGACTTCTTTAAGGAAGTTCCATGGATAAAGGGAAACCAATGGATGCACTGTACTTAGATTTCAAAATGCACTCGATAAGGTGCCACTTCAAAGGTTATTGATAGGAAACTAAGAGGTCATGATGTAGAAGGTACTGTATTGACATGGATTGGAGATTGATAGCTAACAAGAAACAAAGATTAGACATTCTTGTTTGGCAAGATGTAGTGACTGATGCACCAAAGTGATCAGTTGGGATCTCACCACTTTACAATTTTTATAAATGACAGAAACCAACCACTTGTAAGAAGGTGCAACAGTGCCCTTTCTTCATCAGGCTGCTGAGGAAATTCAGCACGTCCATAAGGACCCTCAACAACTTTTACAGATACACCAGTGAAAACGTACTGTCCAGATGCATAATGGCCTGGTACAGCAAATGTTCTGCCCAGGACTGTAAGAAACAACAGAACGTTGAGTGCACAGTTCAGACCATCACCGAAGCCAACCTCCCATCCATGGACTCCATTTACACAGTTTGCTGCCTCGGAAAGGCTGGCAAGATCAAAGACCTGTGGCACCCTGGCAATGCTCTCCTACAACCTCTTCCATCAGTCAGAAGATACAAAAGCTTGAACACGTGCCAGCTGATCCTAGAACAGCTTTCTCCCTGCAGGTATGAGACTGCTGAATGGACCTCTCTAACTTCAAATAATGCTGATCTTGCTAATGTTGATTCTTGCCTGACCCATGCCCTGTGTGGAGTAAACTGCATGTTTTTGTCCAAGTTCTTTTCATCCTATGATTTGTATGTACTTGCTTATTATGAGCTGCCTGTGCTGCTCGTAAACAAAGCTTTTCACTGTACTTAGGTACATGTGACAACCAATCAATCAACTTGGTTGAAGGAAGTTAAGACACGCTAAATTTACTGATGACACAAAGATGGGTCAGAAAGTGAGTTATGGATAGGACATAACAGAGCTATAGAAGGCAACCTGATTGAAATGTGGGGAGATCCTGAGGGGTCTTGGCATAGTGAACGTGGAGAAGATGTTTCCTCCTGGGTGTCAATCTAGACCTAGGGGTCACTGTTTAAAAATAAGGGTCGCCCATTCAGATAGAGACTTGGAGAATTTGTTTCTCAAAGGTCATGAATCCTTGGAAAACTCTGCTTCCACTGTATTTTGAGGTAGAGTCTTTGAATATTTTTAAGATTGTTAGACTGATAAGCAAGAGGGTGAAAGGTTATCAGGGAAGGCAGGAATCAGATCAGCCATGATCCAAATGATTGGCAAAGCAGGGACAAGAGTTTTTCTGCCCATTTACCAAATGTCTAGATTATTTCAGATCCCTGCTTCAGCGATGTGCACAGGCTGTTAGCAATTGGCTCTCATACCTCGTTCATGAAGAAATTAGATTACTTAGTGTGGAAACAGGCCCTTCGGCCCAACAAGTCCACACTGACCCGCCAAAGCGCAACCCGCCCAGACCCATTCCCCTATATTTACCCCTTCACCTAACACTACAGGCAATTTAGCATGGCCAAATCACCTGCACATTTTTGGACTGTGGAGGGAAACCCACGCAGACACAGGGAGGATGTGCAAACTCCACACAGTTAGTCGCCTGAGGCGGGAATTGAACCTGGGTCTCTGGTGCTGTGAGGCAGCAGTGCTAACCACTGTGTCACCATGCCGCCCATGGTCATATCTTTTGATTCTCCTCAGGTCCAGATTCTTTCCTTAAAGTAGCTGTGCCTTATTTGGTAATACTTGCCCTTCCAAGCCAGAAGATTGTGGATTCAAGTCCAAAGGCTAGAGCACAGAATCGAGGTTGACATTAAGTGCCAGTAGTGAGGGAGTACTGCACTGTTGGTGGCTCCACCTCTGGCATGAAACAGCAAATCCCAAGTGTCCTTCTGCTGTTTGGGTCCAGCCAAATCAACATCATGACCTCATCTCAAAGTAGGTCTCCTCGTCAATATATATTCCTCAACCAATATTGCTAAATCACAGGTTATTTTGGTCATTGTCAATGACCTGGCAAACTGGTTCCCACATTTTCTACAGTATAACAGTGTCTGCATTTCACAAGTTATACTATAATGGTTATACTTCCATTTATTTGCAGCGATTAGCATTTACACAATCTGTATGTGTTACTGTTTGTTTATCAAAAGTTCATTTTATTTAAAACAAGTGTGCTTCCTGTCCATATCCTTCTAAAATCAGGAGTAAAGGGAAGACAGCAACGAACAGTTGTTCATCGGAATGGAGATAGCTTCATCGTGGAGTTCCTTCAGAGTCGGTGTTAGGACTCTTGCTCTTCCCGATCTATATTAATGAGTTAGACCTTGGAGAATAGGGATAACTTTAAATGTGCAGATGACACAAAAACTTGGAAATGATGTCGCCTTACTAATACTGAACGTATCACAGCACTGCCATGTGGGACAGCTCATCTGCACAGGGGAAGGTATTGCACAGCATCTGCTCAGTCAACCATTACTCCAGTCACCTCCATTTGTCATGCCACTAGAAACAGTGACTGAGAGAGTGGGGCTGGACAAGTGCATTCTATCTCCATTGTAATCAAATGAGACACGGGTGGCTTTCTTTGTGGGCACACCTCAATAACTCTTTCACACACGTTCCACCAAATCTCAACATTCAAAAAAAATGTACTCTTTAATAATACTCAGCCACAAGAGGAGGTGATAGGGACAGCTTCTTGGAACATATGAGCTCCACTAGATAAGACAGCAGCTCTGGAACCACCCCAGTGCAGAATGACTTTGGTTGTCAGGGTCTTCAGGCAATACAATAGTCAATATTGAGGCTTTAGCAGAAACTGAGCTAGCAAAGGAGTATTAGCTCACAGAGCTATCAGCACGATTCCAATTAGGGAAGCCAACGTGTCAGGCGAGAGAGGGGTACTCGCATTGCTAACAGACCAGTACATTCTGTTGGAGCAAACGCAATTGCTTCATGGCTATATGACTACCTCTTGTAAACAACACATTTGGGACAACTGTGACACAACTAAGAGATTTAAACTAATGTATTTTAATATGGTTTTTTGCAACTTTGATTTCTTGCAATTCTAAGTTAAACATACGTGTTTGTCTGTGTATTTGGAGTCGACAATACCCCTTTAAAAACTATAATATTCATCATCTGAAGCAAGAGAAAATTATCCAGAGCTCCTTGGGAACTACCCAGAAGGCTGATGGGGAGAACTTTGCAAATTCTGATTTTCATGGTCAATCTGTGCTGAGAAGTCTCTAAATTCCTGTTGTTAACAAACTTTTGTTTGGCTTTATTGATAAAACAAAAACTGCAATATTGCATGCTTATGTTATAGTAAAAGATCAGTTTGGTCACAAAAGTAAAGAAAAATTACAATCTATCCAACCAGCTTCCTGTTGGGATTCTGACAGGCCTGGTACTAACATCAATATGGATTCCTGAAGAAGAGCTTATGCCCGAAACGTCGATTCCCCTGCTCTTTGGATGCTGCCTGACCTGCTGCGCTTTTCTAGCAACACATTTTCAGCTCTGATCTTCAGCATCTGCAGTCCTCACTTTCTCCTCAACATGGTATTACCCAATAACAGGGGCCACAAGATCAAAATACAATCATCAATGCATATGCTCTAAAAGCCCTGAGAGAATTAGAGACAAATTCTTGATGGAACTGGACACATTACAAAGGAGGACAAGCTCATTGTATTGGGGGACTTCAACGTATATGTAGGAGCTGTCTCTTGGACGTGCGATGGTGTTTCGGGATTCGAGATGTGGCGAAATGCAACAGCATTGCAACACACTTTTCCCAGGTTTTTGCAGTCACATGAAGATGTCAATCACTAACATCATCTTTACAGCAGGCCAAGTACAAGGACATTTGAATGCACACACAATCTGAACACTGGCATCAGACTAGACTTTATCATTACCCTGAAGAGCAACATAAAAGACGCAGTGCTCTACAGACTGGGCGATACTATGCTTCCAGATGAAAGTTACTATCTCACCAAAAAGAAGGCCAAGTGATTCATTAAACCTGCCCCACACATGATTAAGACAGGAAGTGGAGTGCATCCCACTACATTTCAGTCTCAACAGGAGATCAATTTGAATTGACAGTTTCAGGATAAACAATGAATCAGTTCAAGTTGGGGATATCAGTTCTCACAGAGGGCAATGGCAGCAGAGACCAGTCAAAGAGTTTGAAGCCACCAGGAGCGATCAATTCCTTTGTTTTGTTCCCTCAGCACAAGTGGCACTGACTCTCACGACCCAATCATTCAGCGAAGATGGCACTCTTCAGGAAGCCAACTCGGTCATCTTCAGAGAGCTTCGCGAACTCATGTTCTGAGACCTGGAATAAACAAAGAGAAATCGGTGACAGAAAATCCAAGTCAAAATATCGAAGGAAGACAGCTTGCACAGTTGAAGGCATTTCAGCCCAACGGGTCTGCGCTGGCTGTTTCGAAGAGCTGACTAATTAGTCCCACTCTGTTCCCCTGTCCCTGCAATTTTTATCCACCAATTATTTATCCAACTCTCTTTGACAGCGACAGCTGAATTGGTACGCTCCACCCTATCTAAGCTGTGCATTTGAAATCCTAACCACTCGAGTCAAAACTTTTTCTCATGACACGTCTGGTTCTTTTGCCATTCACCTTAAGTCGACTTTGGTTACTTTGAGGGATCTAGAAATAATATGTTTGTTAAATCTGCATCTTCAAGTCCTCAGGTACTGAGCTCTAAAGGCAGCTAGCTGATCAGTAAGAAGACATAAAAATATTTTAACGTGAAAGATTTTTTTCTTTAGATTCTCCTGATTTCCTAAGGCAGCCTTCCTAGCATTCACTGATGTACCCTTCTCCCTTAGATTAAAAGTACAGTGATTTAGTCATCAAGTCACTGGATTAGTATGAAAAAGCAAAGACCTTTGAAGTGTAATCACTGATGTAGGAACATGGTGTCACTTTGTACACAGCAAGTTCCCACAATAGCAATGAAATAAATGACCAGATAATGTGTATTTCAGTTGATGGTCACAACATAGCAGATAATTTCCCTGTTGTTCTTGAAAAAAAAGCGCCACAACATATTTTATGTCAGCCTGCCTCATCTGAAAGGCTCAACCACAAGGTGGTATCTCAACAGTGCCGTATTCCCTCAGTACTGCACTGCAGTGTCAACCCAGATTTTCTGCTGAACTTGCTGGAACGAGAGAGAATTTGAATTCAGCTAAAATTCTAAGATGCATTTCGCTACATCTCAAATTTGAATTCAGTGGTTAGCACTGCTGCCTCACAGCGCCAGGGACCTGGGTTCAATTTCCGCCTCAGGCGACTGACTGTGTGGAGTTTGCACGTTCTCCCCGTGTCTGCGTGGGTTTCCTCCGGGTGCTCCGGTTTCCTCCCACAGTCCAAAGATATGCAGGTCAGGTGAATTGGCCATGCTAAATTGCCCGTAGTGTTAGGTAAGGGGTATATGTAGGGGTATGGGTGGGTTGCGCTTTGGCGGGTCGGTGTGGACTTGTTGGGCCGAAGGGCCGGTTTCCACACTGTAAGTAATCTAATCTAAAACAAAGAAGCCTGGAAATAAAACAACAACCTAAGTAAATATGAACACAAAGCTGTTTGCGCTGGTAGTAAGGAAACCCCATCAGATTCACTAACGTTCTTTAAAGGAGGAAAGCCACCCTCCCTACTTAGCTGGCCCAGACTCCAGTCCCAATGGTAACACTCTCTGAAGTGGTCCAGTGAGCCACACAGTTGTGTCACAACATTTCAAAGGCAGAGCTTCACCATCACTTTCTCAGGGCAACTGAAAACACAGCCGAATCAATGCCCTGTACAGATGCAACATGGCCTTCCAACTCCTATACTCAATGCTCTGACCAATAAAGGAAAGCATATCAAATACCTTCTTCACTGTCCTATCTATGATCCCCCCCCCCCTTCAAGGGACAATGAACCTGCACTTCATGGTCTCCGTTCAGTGACACTCCTCAGGACCTTACCATTAAGTGTATAAGTCCTGATTTGCCTTTCCAAAACATACCTCACATTTATCTAAATTAAACTCCATTTGCCACTCCTCAGCCCATTGGCTCACCTGATCAAGATCCCATTGCACTCTGAGGTAACCTTCTTTGCTGTCTACTACACCTCCAATTTTCATGTCATCTACAAACTTATTGGTCAGAGTATTGAATACAGGAGTTGGGAGGTCATGCTGCGGCTATACAGAACATTGGTTAGACCACTGTTGGAATATTGTGTGCAATTCTTGTCTCCCTCCTATCAGAAGGGTGTTGTGAAACTTGAAAGGGTTCAGAAAAGATTTAAAGCATGTTGCCAGGGTTGGAGGATTTGAGCTACAGGGAGAGGCTGAACAGGCTGGGGCTGTTTTCTCTGGAGCGTTGGAGGCTGAGGGGTGATCTTATAGAGGTTATAAAATCGTGAGGGGCATGGATAGGGTAAATAGACAAAGTCTTTTCCCTGGGGTTAGGGAGTCCCGAACTAGAGGGCATAGGTTTAGGGAGAGAGGGGAAAGATATAAAAGAGACCTAAGGGGCAGCTTTTTCACACAGAGGGTGGTACGTGAATAGAACGAGATGCCAGAGGAAGTGGTGGAGGCTGGTACAATTGTAACATTTAAAAGGCATCTGGATGGGCCTAGATTGGGTTGGGATATCTGGTCGGCATGGACAAGTTGGACCGAAGGGTCTGTTTCCGTGCTGTACATCTCTATGACTCTGACTCTATGACTCCTACGTTCACATCCAAATCATTTATATAAAATGGCAAGGATTGATTAGCCTCCCATAGTTTTGCAAATTAAATAAATTGGGAAAAGGGTTACAGGCTCCATTTCCTAATTCCCTCAGAGATCTGTGCTCAGCAGGAGCTACAGAAATGGGAAGTGAATCCATGGGGACATTGATCAGCATACGTGCCCTCTTGGAGCAGTTGTACAGCTACACAGCTCAGAGTGAATGTTGGCTACAGATAAAAGAGGTCTTTTAACTACAAATCTGAGATACTATGCTATTGACAGATGATATTTAAGGCAACAGTCCAACACAATTCGAAAACGTCATTCATTTGCAGAATTATCATTACAGCCTGAGCGTCTGAAAGTAGAATTTTTAGTTTTGCACAAATCCAACCTTTTGAGCAGATTAGGCAGGTCACAGCCCAAGGATTCCATTAGAAATACTCACCAATACCACATGGTACCCCAGCAACTTGAGATGGCGAATCCTCATTGCCAACCTGTCCTTGGGGTGGGCTGTGCCAAAGCAAAAGGCAGATCCTGGAGCGTGAAGCACAGCCACTCTGCAGGATACAAAATCATGGTTATTACCAGGGGCGGGGGGGAACATTACAACGACAGGACAGGTTGATGCTATTACAGTCGGACTTCGCTTGAAATAATTACCTCTTTGGTTAAACCAATATCTTTCGTTTCTCTTTCCCCAAGACACTCCCCACCCTATCAATTGCTGGTTTGCTTTGTAACCTGTCTTTCTGAATGAAAGACTCTCCCAGTCTTTCAGATAGTGTCTAGACAGGTGAAAATTACAAAGATAATATACTAGGAAGCCACAATAATGGACTGCACCATTAACCAAGATTTGAACCAATTGTTTGGAAACTGTGAATCACAGGCCTCATATAATGACAATGGTGTAGAAAATATTGCATATAGGGCTCGTGAAGAAATTTGTATCAATCCTTTGAAAAGGCATTTTAATCATAACTCTACATGACCAAGTACACCGACACAACTGCATCAATCAATAGATTTACAGTAATCCTTACCGCTGTACGTTACTCTCACTGGCAATCTCATCATCCTGAGGAATGGGAACCAAATTCTTACTCTTTTGGTCAAAAGCAATTGTGTAATCTTGATGGGAGCACAGAAACAGAGATTACTGTTGTGGAAAGTAGGTTGGAAAAGTTTCCATGCAGACAAAAAAAAAAATTACTTGCATTTCTATACCTAGTCCATTCATTTCCACTGAGATTTGAATACTCTAGTAATGCTCTCCATCATCAAAACTGTCCACTTGCAAATCCATTATATTGCTCACCCCTGCTCCTGCCTCAGGTTCTCTGCTGTCAAAACCCTCATGCAAGCTTCTGCTCCACCCAGAATTGACTCTTCCAAGTGACATGATTCCTACTGACTTCTGCATAGATTCTCGATGGTTGCCGTGACCAGCAGTGAAACTTTCTTCCAGGGTCATACTTCTGGACTGTGCTTCGAAAGAGTCAGCAGCTTAGTCCCACTCCCCTGATCTTTGCAAAAGCTGTGCAAATCTTACCCTCACAACTACATATTAAAATTCCTTTTGCAAAGCATTTTTGAACCTGCCTCTGACTCACTTTCAGGTAGTGGATTCCAGGTTGTAATTTACTGCGTTAAAGAAACCTCATCTCCTCTTTGATTATTTTTGCCAATTACTCTAAATCTGTGTCCTTTATTACTGATTCTGTCACCACAGAGTCATAAAGCATGGAAACAGACCCATTCGGTCTAATTCAACCATGCTGACCAGATATCCTAAATTACTGTAGTCCCATTTCCCAATATTTGGCTCATATTCCTCTAAACCCTTCCTATGCATATACCCATTCAGGTGCCTTTTAAATGTTGTAATTGTACCAGCCAACATAATTTCCTCTGGCAGCTCATTCCATACACGTACCACCCTTTGCGTGAAAAAGTTGCCCTTAAAGTTCTTTTTCATTCTTTCCCCTTTCACTCTAAACCTATGCCCTCTAGTTTTCAATTCCGCTCCCTGCTCATTATTTTATAAACCTCAATCAGGTCACCTCCTCAGCCTCCACAGCTTCAGGGTAAACAGCCTATTCAGCCTCTCCCTGTAGCTCAAACCCTCCGACCCTGGCAACATTCTTGTAATTCGTTTTTGAACACTCCAAGTTTCACAACATCTTTCCTATAGCAACGAGACCAGAAATAAACGCAGCGTTCCAGAAGTGTCCTGCACAACTGCAGTGTGATATCCCAATTGCTATACTCAATGCACTGACCAATAAAAGCAAGTATACCAAACACCGTCTTCAGCACCCTGTCTAGCGGTGACTTCAATTTCAAGAAACTATGTGCCTGCACTCCAAGGTCCCTTTGTCCCTAGGTGTCACCATTAAGTGTTTGAGTCCTACCCAATTGAAGCATTTTCTACTTATTTGCTCTATCAAACTCTCATTTCGACAGGGTTTATAAAGTCTATCTTTTCAGAAGAACAATCTCAAGTTCTTCTGTCTCTCCACCTGAATGAAGTTCCATGTCCATGATTCATTCTGACAACCAGCTCTCCTCCCTCTACAAGTCCTAATATCCTCTTAGTGATGGACACTTTCTGAGCTACAAAAAGACCACAGAGTTTTCAGGTAACTGCTCACTTTAAAACAAAACGCTCACGCACCTATAAAATGATAGTTTTTCAACAACACGCCCTGCTGATACAGGCTGCTGTCACCCAAGATGGTGTCCACTGTTTTCTGTAACTCTGCATTCACTGGATGACTGGACAATGAGGGACTGGCAGCATTGTGATTATCTGAGTGCCTGAGGAAGGATGGATTTTCTAACTCCAGGCACAGGTTAATGCCCTGAAGCATCTGCTCATTCGCCTCATGGTAGACATTGCCTGGAACAGATCAAATTAGAGAGAGTCACAAAACAACGACAAATAATTTTTATTGTGGTTTAGTTGCGCCTTGACTGAAACGATCCAGGTTGGAATAGTCCAGAAAGCCAAGTGGTGAAAATATTTTCTCTCAGAGGATCACGTACCTTTGGAAATGTCTTCCCAAAAAAGGTGGGAGAAGCAGAGTCCTCGAATATTTTGAATGCAGAGGAAGAGAGGCTTCTTTGAAGTGAGGGGCAATAGGTTATCAGGGATAAGTGAGAATGTGGATCTGAAATTACAACCACGGGTGGCATGGTGGTGCAGTGGTTAGCACTGCTGCCTCACAGCAGCAGGGACCCAGGTTCAACTCTACCCTCAGGCAACTATCTGTGTGGAATTCGCACATAGTCCCTGTGAGTGCTTGGGTTACCTGCAGTACTCCAGTTTCCTACCACAGTCCAAAGATGTACAGATTAGGTGGACTGGCATGCTAAACTGTCCACGGTGTCCAGGGTGTATAGGCTTGGAGGATGAGCCAATGAAAATGCAGGGTTAAAGGGATAGGGTAGTTCCACACTGTAAGGGTTCTATGATACAACCACATCAAGCATGATTCTATAGAATGGCAGAGCAGGGCCAATGAATGGCCTACATCTGTTCCTTGTATGGATGACAGAACCGGATCTAATCGTTACACACAGAAAGAGATACATGTTTCAAACACGCACCTCCTGACCTAACTAGCACAGTTTCAATTTCAAGTGAATTTGCAATTAAATGTCCAGCGTGACTTTCAATTAAAGCAGGTGACCATTGCTGCTACAAATGTATTAAGGTTGTGTTAATTCCAGCAAATTGAGCTTGGAAGTGATGGGTGGGGTGGAGAGGTGGTAAAGCAGAGACAGTGGCTTTGTTCTCCAATGGGCAGGATATGACCAGTCTCATCTCCAAGTACTGGGGCTGCAGCTTTTCACCATTTTTACAAATGACTTGGACAAGGGAAACAGAGCTGCACATCCAGATTTGCTACTTGCTCAAAGCACTGTGGTATAGTAAGAAATCTGGCTGAAAGCAGAACATTGTAATGGGACACAGAGTGGGCAAGGTGGTGGAAGATGGAGTTCAATGTGGGGAAATGTCTGAGATCATCAACTTTGTTACAAAGGAGATTATAATAAAAGATTAGTGGACAGATACAATGCAACACTGACCTTATCTCAATGTATAGGAAGTCCTTATTAGACCATGGTTAGCATGTTATGTGTAGGTCTACACATCATATTTCATGTATGATAGAATGGATTTGACATCATACTGCTGGAAGAATATATTGGGGGTGGAGATGGGGGCAACTGAAAACGTCAAAATGGGGATTGATAGATTTTTGTTGGATAAGGGCAGAAAGGCAACATTAAGTAGTTATGCTTAAGATCAACCAGATCTAATTTAATGGTAGCGCAGACTCTAGTGTCTGAATGCATTCTGCTTGCTCCGAACAGTTCAAAAGATTTAGAAAGAGCAAAGTCGCTACAGTCCCAGAGGACCATGGGGCTGCTCTCTCATGACAGAGAGAGAGACACACACACACACACACGAAGGATGGTCAGTTTAGCCTGAGGTTCACCATGTCTCAGGCAAAATTGAGAAGATGGTAGCCCAGATGCCATGGGAACTGAACCCATGCTGCTGGCATCACCCTGCATCGCAAACCAGCTGACCAGCCAACACAGCTATCGATCACTCACCTGAAGAACAAAGTTCATTCAGAATGTCGTCCTGGAACAGTTGGTTTAGAGCAGCCTGGGGATAGTGGCCCATCAGACACAAAGAATAAACACCACGGAGAAGCTCCAGTGATGAGCACTTCGACAAATACAATTCAAACACATCACTCAAAGTCTGTAGGAATCTGTGCGGGGGGGGTAAGGACACAAAAAAATACTAAATTCCTCTTCCAAAACCAGTCAAAATAAATGCCATGGCCAAGGCTGACAGTGAACATCAACTTGCAAAACAGAGTTCTACAGTACGTCTACACACCCACATACAAGTTCAAAGTTAATTTGGTCTCCACATTTTACTTTCGGAAACAGGTCATTCCGCCCAAATTGTCTTCTCCCCGGGATTAAAGGGGCAACATGGAATCTTATGAGCTCAGAGACACAAAGCAGGAAGTAGTTGTGAGTGGTTGTCTTTTAAGCTGGACAGATGTGTGCAGAGGTATTCTGCCAGGAATTTGCCTTGGGAACAGTGCTTTCATTTATTAATATATATATATATATATATATTAATAACTTAGAATTGGGTAAACCTCCAGGAATTCAGATGACACAGAACTGAAATGCAGGAGCAGAGTTTAGAAGGAAATGGACTGACAAAATTGGCCAATACACGGCAGATGCAATTGAAGGCGCGCAAACATAAAGTGGTCTATTTGAGCAGCAAGAGTGAGAAGATGTAATACAAACTAAAAGGCATGGGTACAGCATCAGAGAGTCTCCTCTGTGACACCCTGGTTCACTTCTCTCTCACCCCTGACCCTTCATCCCCCTATCATGGCACCTCCCTGTGCAATCACAAATGGTGTAATATTTGTCCTTTTAACCACTCCTTCCTCACTAACCATGGCCCGAATGCCCCTTCATGGTGAAACAGTTACTTAGTTGTGTTTCTTTCAAACTAATCTTTTGTATTCGCTGTTCACAATGTGTTCTCTGCTACACTGAGGAAGCTAAACACAGACTTGGTGATCACTTTGTGAAACAACACTGTTCAGTCTGCAAGCATGACCCCTGACGTTTTGGTCACCTGTGACTTTAATACACTACCTTGCTCTCTCACTCAGATTTCTGTCCATGGCCTGTTGCAGTACTCAGTGAAGCTCAAAGCAAGCAGGATGGACAACACCTCATTTTCTGTTTAGGCACCTCACAGCCTTTCAGGACTCAACAATGAGTTCAACAACTTCAGACCATAAACTCTGGTCTCAGTTTTGTTTCTCCTGCCTCTCGCAGCCCAAGTGATAACCCCTGGGGTGTGGCTTTCTTGATTTTGCTTTCTGACATTAGCACACAACATGAGGTTTATTTGGAAATACACCTTTCAGAGCACTGCTGCTTCATCAGGTGGTTTTGGAATACAAGGTCGTAAGACACAGAATTTGTAGCAAAGGTTATCTGTGTTCTATGATCTTACACTCCACAACCACCAGATGAAGGAGCAGCACTCTGAAAGCTAGTGCTTCCAAATAAACCTGTTGGACTATAACCTAGTGTTGTGAGATTTTTAACTCTGTATACCCCAATCCAACAACAGCACCTCCAAATCATGATCTATTATTAACACCAAGCTCGGACCTCTCTTACTGCCCAAATCCATCATCACTCATCTTGCTTTTGTGACACCATGACCTCTAAGCTTCCTCATCCTCTAACCTTTCCTTAACCAGGCCACTAACAACCAAAATGAAACTGGAAATGATGGTCTAGTGCTAACTTCCGTGAACTAGTAATCCAACCGGATTCTCTGGGTTTACATCCAACTATGGGGATTTAAATTACATCGTAATAACTGTAATTGGAAACTAGTCCATTGTGACCACGAAACTAACAACAACTGTTATAAAGACCCCTTGGTTCACTAATGCACTCTATCCTCCTGGCCAACATGTGACTCCATACCAATAGCAATGTAGTTGAACCTTAACAGCCCTCTGAAATGGCCTAGCAAGCCATTCGGTTTGAGGATCAGTATCAGGCAAATGAAAATGTCAGAAAATGAAAAAAGCTTTTAAACAATCCAGGACCAAATATGAATGAGATAGGAAGCAGATATGACCTTAAATAGTTCATAAAATAGGTTTACTTGAGTATTAACCAGACATCAAAATTTATTTCAACAATACTGAGTTTGTATAATGAATGTAAAGGGGTACTAGTCAAATTGTCTCATGTTGAAGATGATCATTGCCTAGTACTTGTGCAGTGCAAATTTATTTGCTGCTTGTCAGTGCCAGCCTGGTTATTGTCCAGGTCTTGCTGTATTTGGACATGGAGTGCTTCAGTATCTGAACACTGGCAAATGGTGCTGAACATTGTACAATCATCAGCGACTGTGCCCACTTCTGACCTTACAATGGAGGGGAGGTCGTTGATGAAGTGGCTGAAGGTGGTTGGGCCTAGGACTCTACTCTGAGGAACTCCTGCAGAAATGTCCTGGAGCTGAGACCACCTTCCACGTGCCAGGTATGGAATCAGTGGAGTTTTCACCTAATGATTCTTGGCCATGTTAGCCAAAATGCTTGCTGCAAACCTCAGGGATATGAAGATGCTAAATATTCAAAATTATCACCTTAAGTTATTCTGCCTGCCTTGTTCAAGGGCAATTAGGAATGGACAATAAATGCTGGCCTTGCCAGTGACATCCACACGCTATCAACAATTTAAAAAAACTAATTAGTCTACAACAGATATAACAAAAAGAAAATCTGAGAGATGGCTGTTGTTTCAGCTATAAAGTCTAGAATTCTCTCTGCAAACCTCTTTGTCTCTTCACTTCTATCTCCTTTTGAGATACGCCTCCTAACCCATGTTCTCTCTGTATTTTTGCTCACCTGTCCTTATGGCACCATGGTGCTAACACACCCATGATGCACTTTGGGATGCTCGGTTACATTAGAGATGATTTCGGAATGCGAGTTGCTGTGGTGTTAGTGCAGGGAAAACTCGAACAGACGCGACATAAACTTACTGCTCCATCAATCCCTCGTCTGGTCGATGGTTCAGCAGGGAATACACGCGAAGAACTGACAGCACATCCTTCAAAGTCAAGGACTCGGAATTTGCCAGCATAGTATGTGCAAACGCATTCATCAACTCGATATGGCGAAAGTTGAGCTCCGAAAACAGCACGAGGAAGAGAATCAGCTAGAACAGAGAACAGTGAAATAATGGTCAAAGTTTTCTGTGCTCATCAAGATATGAATTACATTCTGGAGCAGTACAGCTTCTTCCCACTTTCAGTGTAAGCCAGTTATTATTTGGCAGGTTCTTGATTTCATTACCTTTTGTATGAAAAAAGTATTTCTTGATAGGACTCCTGACTGGCCGAACTCTAATTTTAAGGTTTTGCCCATGTTCTGGACTTTGCATCAGACGGAATGGTTTCCCTCCACCTAACCCACCAAATCCTTTTCTCACCAAATCAGACCCCCTGCCAAACATGTACACGGGTGCCTCTGGGTAGGATGCTCTTCAGAGGGTTGGTGTCAACTCGATGGGACAATTGGTCTGCTTCCACACTATAGGGATTCCATGAGTTTATACTCAAGAGAATGCATGCCACATTACACAAATTATGTTTTTCATAAATTTATCCTTTATGGCCTAGCTTTGCACAATCATTAAGTGTTTCAGAAAAAGCCTTCACCACATGAAGGGTGTTTCAGTGAAGCACACAAGACTCCAAGAGCTTTAATGGCTGTTTTAACTGCAGCTCAAACATTCAAGTAATGTGCAGCTTCTCAAATGATGAAGGGATAAGACTATGGATTAGGAGGTCACAATCTAAAGGTATATAAAATCAAATCTTGACACAACATAAGGTGCTACTCCTGGGTAAGAGCAAATCTTTCCAACAGGCTGTTGACTTGGTGGGTATACACTGCCACTGAATTCCTCCAAGCAACAGTTAGACCTGTGTGGTGACAGTGGTCTTGTTTGAGATACTGGGTAACATTAGTCTGGCCCACAGTGAGATCCTGGATTAGTTTTGATTCTATAATGGCATGGGAGGGAAATTCCTTCAACTCAACCCTCAGCCTGCCATTGGCTTAACTTTATCTGGTTTCATTCCTCTCCGAACATTGAATCATTTCGGATGAGGTATGGGTTGTAATTATTGTGATGCATAAGACGTCGCAGTCACGTGAGTACAGGTTGGATGATGCACGGAGTCTTTTGTACACCACTGTCCATCTGAAGATGGATCAAGAAAATGGATTTAATAGATATCAGCTTATTCTGTCGACATCTCATCTGTATTACACGACTCACTTTCTAACAGGCATCTGCTTTCCCAAAGAGGGCAAGGAGAAGGCAGAGCATGGGAAAGGAAATGGGATCACAGCTATTGAAGGGTGGCTGTCTTAGTCCGAGACATTAGAGAGACTGAGAGATATTCACAGAAGAATGAATTCCTGATAAGGTCCAATCTCTGAGAGAGGTGCAGGGAGAGAAAGATAAAGTCAGAATTCACTATGAAACTGCAACTGCTCTTGTTTATTAATTGATCTTGTTTTGTAATGTGAGAATTATTAGAGTCAGGAGATTGAGGCAAAATTTTACAGACGCACAAAAAAAGGCTGTGGTTATTTGCACCCCAACACCAGGGGGAGCACTTCCTGCATAGTTTCCCTGTCGGGCAGCTGGAAGTAAGAGATGCCTTTGAATGGAGGTCTACTTTCTGTTGTTGAATTATGCACAAGCTGGTGTCTTATAAATGTCTCCCTTTAAAACAAGGTCAGACAATGGAAAAGTCTGCTGCTACTCAGGCAGCAAACATTTTAATTGTCAGGATCTTTTGTATACAGGCCATACCTGGGTGATAACAATAAGATTTATTTTCCCTACAAACAAACGCTATGTTTTTAACTGTGGAGAATCACCATTGGGAAACAGCCTTAAGAAATGGATTTTAATTAAAATATTTAAAGATCAAAAATAATCACTTGATTTGGGATTCAACAGCGTGACCCTGGGATTGAGAATCCCATCATGTACAAGCTGGGCTGCGTAGAAACCTTCTGTATAAGCCTTTGCAAGTTGTTCACTTGTTCAAATAAATCAAAAGAAAATATTAACCAGTGGTTACAAATGCAGTGCTGCAATGACCTTTGTGCAATAGTTAAAAACTTCAGTTACACTTAATTTTCACTTAGGGTTTGCTCTTTTTAAATTGACTTCAGTAGCTAATCCCAATATATTATAATTGACAGTCTTCTAGTACAATATTGCACCTTACAATGTTTCCACTCAGCTAGAATGACAATATTGCATTATAATGATTGAAAATGAATTTGAGCTTCTCCCAATTATTTGTGTCATAAATTTCAACTGTGACAGTGCCATCAGAGATTCTATGACTGGGCAAAGAGGCAGTGAGAGGGCACAGGGGGTTGTCCAGGATAACTTGCAGACCAGAAGCAATGTTATAAAAACATACATATCTGGTCAAACATAAAATAAAAACAAAGCGCATGGTGGCTTAGTGGTTAGTGCTGCTGCCTCTCAGTGCCAGAGACCCAGGCTCGATTCCTGTGAATCTAATGGTAGCTAGGAAAATGTTGGTTTTCATACAGAAGATAGGGTTGGGGGAGGGTTTAAGGAGTAAACAATAGGTGGAGATAGAGCCCAAAGAGTGAGAAGAACAATTGGACAGACAGAGGAGGGGTGGTGGCTCAGTGGTTAGCACTGCTGCTTCACAGCGCCTGGGACCTGGGTTTGATTCCAGTCTCGAGCAACTGTGTGGATTTCGCACATTCTCCCAGTATCTGTGTGAGTTTCCTCTGGTGCTCTGGCTTCCTCCCACAATCAAAAGATGTGCAGGTTAGGTGAATTGCACATCGCATTCAGGGATGTGTACAGTTAGGTGCATTAGTTAGGAGTAAATATAGACTAATAGGTTAGGGCAATGGGTCTGGGTGGGTTCCTCTTCGGAGGGTCAGTGAGGACTTGTTTGGCCAAAGGGCCTGTTTCCACACCGTACGGATTCTATGAAACCGAGCTGAAAACAATCTGCAGGTTTTTCTGGGGAACTGAAGGAGAAGAGGACAGTAATATTCCGTGTAGATCAGAGTACACAAGAGCTCTCGCTTACTCAAGGTCTTTTCTTTCAACCTGTGGCTTTGACAGTGATCTGTAGGATTGTAATCACTTACTTTCTTAGCTGATGGAGGACCTGCAGCTGTCAGTCACTGTGGCCCAGGTAAGGTACATCACAAAATCACACAGCACAACATTGTGGGCCGAAGGGCCTATCCAATGCTGGCCAGTTCTATATTCTAGTCCTGCCGCACCGTTGACAGTCCTGACCAGTTAGCCACACTTGCCGGCTCTTTCCCCGCAGCCCAACATATTTGTCCTTTTCAAAATCTGTCCAGACCACAAAAGATGGATCCTCAAACTCAGCTCTTGAAGTCATCTCACCTGCTTAACCTGCCAGATCGCCAGGCTGGACAGCACGTGGTTGCCTATCGCACTGAGCAGGGCGGGGTTGCGGTACCAGAGATCCTTGCACGACTGCAAAACGTGGACGAGGCACCAAAACGGGATGCTGTGGATATTCTCTGAGGGAACAACATGGTTCAAACTTGGCAAAGTGAAGCACTCTTAGTTTTTCTCTTTTCAAAAAAGTCACAGACAAGCTACCAGGTCTGCTGGGATTACTCACTTTCCTCCATCACAGCCCTGGCAGCCTTTTGCACATGATCGGTTTTTCATGCTTCCCTCTTCTTCTGGTCTCCTTGAGACACTTCTTTAGTTTCTTTCCTTGCCTTGTTTATTGATTCATTGATTTATTTTGTGAATGGAAGTCCCTGAAGTCAAGTGACAGCCTCCTCATTTGCTCAGTGTAAGAGTTTCAGTTTGCCACTTAGTCTACAGAGTGGACACTCTTCACTAATGCTGGTTGTGTCTCTCCGCAACAGGACTAGTGCTGGAGCCCTGTGGTGGTCAGGGAGCCCTGGCTTACCCTGACCTTGTTTAGCAATGACCATTCTCACCATGGTCCAAACACAATGCTGGCCATTTGACAGATTGGAGTTTGTCACAAGGAACTGGCTCATGACTTCCCATCGTTTATTTATTAGATGTGTCGGGGAGTGATACTTGTGAGAACAGGAAGACAAGGAGTGTTCTTGGATTGAGGGTTTCTTTCAGTGTCAACAAGATATGTGCCATATGTCAGATGCACAGCATAAATTTAATAGGGAAAGTGCTGTGTAATCATGATCCCATTAATAGCCTCTCTTGCCTTGCACTGTCATCCCCTTATTCCTTTAATCTGTCTGGCCTTCTGCCTTATCACACACATTCCCCCTTACCACCACTCTGGACTTGTTTAAAATTGGTTAATCTGTGTAGAGAGGTCACTGATTAGGAAGGTTAACTTTGCTCTGGGATTTTTGCCTGACCTCATGAGTATTTGCAGCAGTTCCTGTTTTGATTTTGGTAATCAACTGGTGACAACAACCACATGGCAAAAACAATTGAGATCTGAATCCCCACTGAGATGAGTAACAAACTGCATTAATATAACACCTTTACCGCAGTAAGGTATCCCAAGTCGCTTCCCACTGACAAAATCTCACAGCGAGATACACGAGGTTCAGGTGAGGCAAAGAAAGCAGATCAGAATTGAAGGCAGACAGAGATCTGAGAGAGTCTTGGGGCTAAATGGGCTTACAGAGATAGGAAGGGCAGAGCCCATGAAGGATGAGAAATCCCTCCATAAAAGTTATTTTCCAGCTAGTATCAAAAGTGAGTGCTACCTCAAATTGCCAACACTTGATCGTTTTGTATTGACTGAACGAAGGACCACAATAATGAACCCCACTCTAGACCAATAAGCAGAGAATCCCAAACCAGTAAACCATCCCAGTCACTGTACCAAACTGAATTACAGAAGTGAACCACAGACATTTTATGCATCCAACTTTAAATGTCCTTGCCTTTGAGTCAAGGGTTTAACTCTCCCCCTCATCAAGCTGCAATCAAAACAAGAGGCTGACACCCCTGGTGCTGTAATGAGACAGCGCTCAACTGTTGGAGTGCTACCTTTCACATCAGATGTTAAATTGGGGCTGCCTGCTCTCTTTCCTAAATATCTCAGGGGATAATCCCAAAGAAGAGTAAGGGAGCTATCCCAAACATCCTGGTCAACACTTATCCCTCAACCAACATCGAAAAGAGAGATTTGTTGGTCATTACCACTTCAATGCTTGTGGGAGATTACTGCGTACAAATTAGTTGCCATGTATCCGACATTTAAAGAATTTCTACACTTAAAAAGCATCTTGCTGACTCCAAAGCATTTGGGATGTCCTAGACAAGAAAGGCACAACATTAAATGCAAGTCGAAGAGTGTGGTGCTGGAAAAAGCACAGCAGGTCAGGCAGCCACCGAGGAGCAGGAGAAACCGACATTTCGGGCATAAGCTCTTTGTGAGGAATGAGGACATAAATGCAAGATTTCCTCTCAGGAATTGGATGATTTAGCACAATCATAATGCAGTGAAAAATCATGAGAAGGGAAAGAAAGAAACACTGATAAGGTAATGTGAGCTCTACAAACTGACCTCTAAGCAATAATGCACACAACAGTTGTGAGAACATACAGGTGGTAAACAAGTGAGGAGCAGAAGTAAGCTATTTGTCCCGCGACTTTGTTCCACCATTTAATAAGATCACGGCTGATCAACTCCATATCCTACCAATACTCTCTCGTTCCCTCACTTTCTAAGAATCTATGCCTTCAAAATATTCAAAGGCTCTCTTTGCACCATCTTTGGAGGAAGAGACTTTCATGCTGAGAATTTCACCTCAACTCTGCCTTAAATTGGGAGATTGCTTATTTTTAAACTACCAACTCCTCATTCTAGATTCTCCCGCAACAGAAAACATCCTCTCCACATCCACCTGCGAACATCCCTTAGGATTTTAGATGCTTCAAACAAGTCACCTCCAAACTCCAGTGGATCTAAGTGGATCCTGTCCAACCAAGTCTCCTCAGCCAACCTGCCCATTCTAGGTATTAATCTGGTAAAGCTTCTTTGAACTGCACTGATTTCTGTGGCATACCACTCACAACTTTTGCCAACTATTTATTCCTATTCTCAGCCTCCTGTTAGCTATGTCTTTTATCCATCATCAGCTTTTACCTTCCTTGAATGTGACACCTTATCAAATACCTTCTGGCATTCCTCCACAGATTATCGTTTATGCACAAAGAGCACCAACAATTCGGTGAAACGTGATTTCCCTTTCACAATGTTGACTCTGCTTGATTACCTTGCATTTTTTTAAAGTGCCACAAATCTTTAATAATAGCTTAAGGTCTTCTCTCTGATGGATGTTAAAAACTAGCCTGTCATTTCCTGCTTTTTGTCTGCCTCCTTTCTTGAGTAAAGGAGTAACATTTGCTACCTTCCAATCAAATGGAACATTCTCCAATCCAGGAGATTTTGGAAAATTAGACCCCAACACACTATCTCCTGATGGTGAAATATGGAACTCATTAGGCCACAATTTGTCAGAACCATTTCCCTGGATTTATAGTTTTCTTTAATATCCCCCTCCCTGCCATTTCCCAAACTACAGCTATTTCCGCAATGTCACTTAGATCTCTATGGTGAAGACTGATACAAAATACATTTTTAATTCAGCTGCCATCTTCTTATTTTCCACTACTAACTCACTGTCTACTGGACCAGCATCGACTTCGAATGTTCTTTTCCTTTTCAAGTTCCTATAAAGAACTTGGGGCGGCACGGTGGCACAGTGGTTAGCACTGCTGCCTCACAGTGCCAGAGACCCGGGTTCAATTCCCGCCTCAGGCGACTCTCTGTGTGGAGTTTGCACATTCTCTCCGTGTCTGCGTGGGTTTCCTCCGGGTGCTCCGGTTTCCTCTCACAATCCAAAAATGTGCAGGTTAGGTGAATTGGCCATGCTAAATTGCCCGTAGTGTTAGGTGAAAGGGTAAATGTAGGAGTATGGGTCTGGGTGGTATATGCTTCGGAGGATTTGTTGGGCCGAAGGGCCTGTTTCCACACGGTAAGTAATCTAAAGACTCTACCATTTTTAATATTTTCAGCATTCCTCTTTCATTATAATGTTTCTTTCCTCATTATCCATTTAGACACTTTTCGCTGACTTTTATACTTTGTCCAAGATACTGACTTGCCACGTATCTTGGCAGAATCCAATGCTTTTTCTTTATCTTTTATAGTACCTTTACCTTTTGTTTAGTTAATCACAGATGATGAACCAACCTTTGGAAAATCTCTTTCTTTTCAGAATGCATTGATTGTTAATTCTAAAGTATCAAATATCCTAAATGTTTGCCACTGTATCGCTATTAATCTATGTCCTATCCTAATTTGCCAGTTCACTTTATCTTGTACTACTTCCGTGCTCTCGTAATTGTCCATATTTAAGTTTAAAATACTAGTCTTGGACCCTGTCCTCTCTCCTTCGAAGTGAAGGAGAAATTCAATTAAATAATGATTGTTGTGACCTAGGAATGCCCTCACTTTGAGATCATTAATAAATTAATCCTATCTTGTTGCATGATATTAGGCCTACTCTCTGGTCAGCTCCAGAATGTGCTGCTTTAAGAAACCGTCCTGAACTTCTTTTCACAGCTACTTTCGCCCCCTGATTTTTCCAGTCTACATGTCAACAAGACTTCACAAGTCGGAACTGGAATAGAGTTGGGTCTGAGCATTCTCAAAGCTGGGAAACACTGGAGGAGGAGTTCTTACCAAATATCTGAAAGCCATTCAAACCTAAAAAGATTTTTAAAAATATATGGTGCCTGTAATGTAGCAATACTATCCCAGGATATTTTGTAGAAATGGCAAACAAAATCTAGTACTAAGCTGCAGAAGAGGAGACAGGAAGTGACCAAAAATTGAGTTAAAGCAGGATGTTGTGCATTAGGGAAGGTTATCCGGAGTCCCCGAACTCAGCAGTTAAAGGTCTGGCTGCCAGTATAGAGCAATGAAAATCAGGGGTGCACACAAGGTCAGAATTGGGAGTGTGCAGAAGTCTTGAACAGTTGCAGACTGAAAGTGGTTACAGTGGGGCAACGGAGGTCATTGGAAACAAGGGTGAGAATTATAAATGCAAGGTTCACTTACCAATAATCCTGTTACTGCACGCCTCTAGGAGTGGGAGTGACCGGTAGTCCATAACTGCTAAAGTGACGAACATGTACTGACAGTTGGGAAGGGTGAACTCATTCAGCAAGGAGAGGGCTTTGTTCTGTCAAACAGAGAGCAACAACCTTTAAATAACTTTTCTGCAGCCCGAAACTAGTTTGCATCTTAAAATAAAGCACTGCTACATACCTGAATTGCAGCCTCAAAATTGCATTAATGATATCCAAAGCAGTATTTACAGTGAAACAAACACAATATTCACTGCGTGTTCTGTAGCATCCCCTGCATAGCAGAACAGAACTGTCACCATCACTAAAATAGTCCTTGACCAGTCATCTGCTCGAGGTAGATCGTGGCTGATTTGTGTCTTTATGCCATTAACCTACCTTGGTACCGTATACTTTAGTAGATTTACCCAACAGCAGTTCACTAACTATTAATCACTCCAAAGCACATCCAGCTGGTCTCCCTGTGTGAATGTGAGGTCATTCAACACTTTGTTGCCTTTGTTTTAACATTCACTCAACACTCCTGCGCTCGTTGACTCACATTGATACATGCAAATGGCGATTTCAAGAATTTCACCCTTCTTTTCAAATTCCATCAGGATCTCAACCTTCTAGACATCTGTAAACTCCTTCAGCTCCATAACACTCGGAGACATCTGCAGACCTCAGATCCTAACCCCTTGAGTGCTCCTAATTTCAGCTGCTCCACGACTAGAGGCTCCACCATCAGCTGCTGAGTTCTGGAATTCCCTCGACCCAAATTTTCCTATTGCAGACGTTGCTTAAAATCCACTTCTGACCAAGCTTTTGGTCACCTAACCTAACCTCTCCTGTTATGTCTTGGTGCCATGACATTGTTTTACTATGTGCCCAGTTGTTGTTGTTAATCTTTGGTGGTTACAGTTAGCCCCAGAGTCTCATGGCTTGTTGGAGGGCAGTGGGAAAGAGTTCCAGACTTCCACTGCCCTTTGGGAATCTATTGATGAGTGGAACTGCTCAAACTGATCTACCGCATGCTCTGTCCCCATCAAGATGGAACAGATTCTCCCGATCCAACCTCTCAATTTCACCATCTTAAGCAACTCCATTAAATCACCCCTGCATCTTATAGATTCAAGTATTCATAAGCCTATTCCATGTGACCTTCCCGACGATCTAATCCTTTAAATCCTGTTAGGACTCTGGTCATCCCTGGAAGGATCACATATTCTTCTTGCGGTGCAGTGCCTGAACCTGTACACTGTGTTGCAGGTTGGTTTTTACTAGAACTCTAAACAGTTTCATGGCTTGTTTTCGTTTCCTTTGCTCCACTTTTGGCTTGACTGAGAGGTCCTCTGGCAGAACTGATATTTCTAGGGGCCAAGATGGCACAGTGATAATGTCACTGGATTCGTTCACCAAGGATGGTCTTTAGACACAGGTTCAAATTCCAACCAGTACTAGAGGGTGGAATTTTAAATTAATATAGAAATCTGGGGTATAGAGCTAGTTATCAATGAATTGTTTGACCATCTGGTTCACTTTAGGAATTTGCCATTCTTACCCAGTCTGGCCTACATGTGACTCCAGACACACAGCAGTGTGGTTGGCTCTGAACTGCCCTCTGAAATGGCCTAGCACCTGTGGGTCGGCAACAAATGCTGGCCTCGCTAGTGACGTCCACAGCCCATGAGAGATGCCAGTGCCTGAACCTGTGAAATGGGACATGACTGTCAATGAAAAGCAATCGCAACTCCAACTCTGCAAGCTCCCACCGCCCTGGCTCTCAGCTTCTTGTTGAAAATGCCAACCCAACAGAATAGATGTTTCTTCAAACAAGTCCTTTCCCCACCCAATGGTTTCTGCTTCAGATTTTTGGTCATTTTCTACACTCCTCAAAGAGGGAGTGGTATGGATGGTTGCCCTTCCAATTCCATGCCTCCATCAATGAAGTAACAGGGGGCATCATACAGAAAGGCCATATCACAAAGAGTCATAGATATGTACAGCAGGGAATCAGACCCTTTGGTCCAACTCATCCATGCCAACCAGATATCCTAAATTAATCTAGTCCCATTTGCCAGCATTTAGTCCATATCTCTCCAAATCCTTCCTATTCATATACCCATCCAGAGGCCTTTTCAATGTTTTAATTGTATCCGCCTCCACACTTCATGCTCCACCAAGATATAACTCTGCTCCTTTTCACAAAAAGCCAGTCTCCATCAAAATGACCATGGTGCTGTTGGGTTGTTGGAGATTGGACCTATATATGACTTCATACCAATGTGGTTTCCTCTGAGGGGTAAACCATCACCTCCTCAAAAGGCAAGCAGGCATGGGTAGCAAATGCTAGCCTTGGCAGTGACACCAACAGCCCAAGAATTAAATATAACTTACCTCCAGCTTTTTCTTTAGAGGCAGTGGGGCACCTTGCCCAATACATCTCATCATGGTCTGCAGGGCCATCACTCTCCTGATTGTTGGAATGCGTAGTTCTACGAGAAGCCTATCAGGACACAACAGCAAACATTGGTTCTCATTCTTTTTATAGGAAAATAAGGAAAAGGTGAGCATTAGGCAGGTTGGCCCCTCAAACCTGCCCCAGCACTCAATGAGATCATGACTGATCTTCTACCTCAACACCATTTTTCCAGAGTATCTGGATATCCCTCGATGTCTTTAACACCTGGAAATCTAGCCATCTTTGTCATAAATGTATTCAATCTCTAAAGGTTTACTACTCTCCAAGTGAAAGAATTTCACCTGATCTCCATCCCGAACAGCCTATCCCTTACTCTTGGACTGCGTCAGCTGGTTCCAGGCCCAGCCAGGAAAACATACTTCCTGCATCTGCCCTGTTAACTCCTGTGAGACTTTAGCATGAGACCACCTCTCTATTCTCAACTCTACAGAATACAGGCACAGTCTGCTCAATCACTCCTCGGAGGATAATCTTGTCATCCCCAGTATCGGTTCTCTGCATCCCATCTATGGTAATTATATCCTTATTCAGGTAAGGAGATGAAAAGAAGGAAATAAAAACTGACTCAAAACTTCATTGCTTCAAAATTTCACTTCCAGTCATTCGGTGTAGTATATTGTCTGGCTTAGCGGAATGAGTTGTAAACAGTGTTGGGATGAAAATTATTGCAAGCCATTCTTGCAGGAAGTACAAAGTTAAAAATCACACAACAGCAGGTTATAGTCCAAAGGTTTAATCGGAAGCACTTGCTTTCGGAGTGCTGCTCCTTCATCAGGTGGTTGTCTGGTGTTGTGTGATTTTTAACTTTGTACACCCCAGTTCAACACCATCATCTCCGAATAATTTCTGGAAGTAGGCAGTGTGCACCAGGTAAACTGCACACTCCCCGCCTCTCAATATCCATCCATTAACATAGAACTAAAGCATTACAAGTGTGAGTTACTAGCATGGAATCTCCCAAACTCCCCGGCATTTGCTAAGAATAACAGCTGATGTTGCCACGGGCTAATTCAGATCCCAGAATTACATTTGACTTGAGGATTTTTATATTAATTTCAAGTGGTTGTTATTTTTCACTGAAGCATAAGCACACAAAGCTGCGGATATGTATAACAGACATAATACACAAAATACATTTTAAAAATGAAACTAAACAAACTGACCAAGTTAAATGTAACAGTTTGAAAGATTTCAAAACACAAGCCAGAATCCCATCTACGACCCCACACCATTACCTCTCACTTAATCAAAATCCAAATAAAATTTCCTTCCCCATCAAATCTGTAGATTTGACTTAACTGCTTCTTCTCATACCCTGCCTTGTGAGCTGCAAAGTCTTATCCTTAAATACTCACACAACGGAGAGCTTACACATTCTCAATTTTGCTTGGCGAATGGAAATTTGTAGCGGAACACTCCTGGTCTGGAAGCTTCACAAGTTACACTCTCTCACCGAGGTAACTTCTTTGCTTGACTATTGTTTGCAATCCCCTTTTTTTCTAAAATGAGAGTATACTTGCATCTGACTTCAGTCAGGCTCATTTTGAACTGAACCCAAATGCCATTGAACTATTTAAAAAAAATTGATTGTTAGACTCTGCTAAAGCTAATGTCGTAAGATTTTATCTGTCCTGTTGTAAACATTTCCCCATAACATCAATAAACTTCCATTGAGACTCCAGGAGTCCTTGAAATCACTGGCTTTCTGATGCATACTGCCTTTAAAATCACATTTATGCAAAGACTGATTTCATTACTTTTTAAATGCCTTCACAGAAATATTCCTTCAATAGCAATTGTTTGAAAAAAAATACAAATCACAAACTCTGATCGCACCCATCAAAAGAAAAGAATGCCAAGCCCTTGTGCTGAATCTGTATTATAAACAGGGTATTACAAGTAAGGGAGCACAGAGCTAACCCAAGGATAGTATTCTCACCTACAGGTGGAACTGCACAGAACTGTTAAAATGAAAGACAGTTTCTACTTTTTTTTATATTTGGGTTTTAAAATACATCTTTCTATATGAAGCAATTGTAAGTGCACTGGAGAAAGTGAGGAAAAAGTGACAAGGGTGAGACTAGAACTAAGAGATGCAACTCTCAGGAAATAGCTAAACAGGCTGGGCTTCCTCAGTTTCAAAACGAGGCAGCACCGTTTGAACAGATAGATGCTTTCAAAATTATAATAGGATTTAGAGTCATAGAACTGTACAGCATAGAAAAAGACCATTCAGTCCAACTTGCCTATGCTAAACAGATATCCTAAATGAATTTAGTCCCATTTACTAGCATTTGGCCCGTATCCATCCCAACCCTTCCTAATCATATACCCATCCAGATGCCTTTTAAATGTTGTAATTGTACCAGCCTCCACCATATCCTCTGGCAGCTCATTCCATACACGTACCACCCTCTACATGAAAATGTTGCTCCTTAGATCCCTTTTAAATTTTTCCCCTTTCACCTTAAACCTATGCTCTCTAGTTTTGGACTCTGCTCCCCTGGAGCAAAGACCTGGGCTATTCACCTGTGACCAGTACCCCTCATGATTTTATAAGCTTCTGTGAGGTCATCCCTCAGCCTGTGATGCTCCAGGGAAAACAGCCCCAGTCTATTCAGCCTCTCCCTATAGATCGAATCCTCCAATCCTGGCAACATCCTTGTCAATCTTTTCTGAACTCTTTCAAGTTTCACAATATCCTTCCTATATGAGGGAGACCAGAATTGCTCACAATATTTCAAAAGGGGCCTAACCAATGTCCTGTATAGCCACAACATGACCTCTCAACTCCCATACTCAAAGCACTCATAAGGGGGCGGAGGGGGAGGGGGGGGGGCGGAGGGGGCGGAGGGGGCGGAGGGGGCGGAGGGGCTGGGGGGGCGGGGGGTGGGGGGTGGGAAGACCCAGGGAGATAGTGAGGAAAGAGATCAGTCTGAGACTCATACACTTGAGAACAGAAGTGAGTCAAACAGTCAGGGCAGGCAGGGACAAGGTAGGACTAATAAATTAAACTGCATTTATTTCAATGCAAGGGGCCTAACAGGGAAGGCAGATGAACTCAGGGCATGGTTAGGAACATGGGACTGGGATATCATAGCAATTACGGAAACATGGCTCAGGGATGGGCAGGACTGGCAGCTTAATGTTCCAGGATACAAGTGCTACAGGAAGGATAGAAAGGGAGGCAAGAGAGGAGGGGGAGTGGTGTTTTTGATAAGGGAGAGCATTACAGCTGTGCTGATTGTACAGGACATTGGTTAGGCCACTGTTTGAATATTTCGTGCAATCCTGGTCTCCTTCCTATCGGAAAGATGTTGTGAAACTTGAAAGGATTTAGAAGAGATTTACAAGGATGTTGCCAGGGTTGGAGGATTTGACCTAAAGGGAGAGGCTGAACAGGCTGGGGCTGTTTTCCCTGGAGCGTCGGAGGTTGAGGGGTGACCTTATAGAGGTTTATAAAATCATGAGGGGCATGGATAGGGTAAATAGACAAAGTCTTTTCCCTGGGGTTGGGGAATCCAGAACTAGAGGGCATAGGTTTAGGGTGAGAGGGGAAAGATATAAAAGAGATCTATGGGGCAACTTTTTCACACAGAGGGTGGGAAGTGTATAGAATGAGCTGCCAGAGAAAGTGGTGGAGGCTGGTACAATTGCAACATTTAAAAGGCATTTGGATGGGTATATGAATAGGAAAGGGTTTGGAGGGATATGGGCCGGATGCTGACAGGTGGGACTAGATTGGGTTGGAATATCTGGTCGGCGTGGATGGGTTGAACCAAAGGGTCTGTTTCCATGCTGTACATCCCTATGACTCTATACCAAATACCTTGTTCACTATGCTGTCAACCTACGACTCTACTTTCAAGGAACTATGAACCTGCACTCCAAGGTCTCTTTGTTTAGTAGGACCTTATCATTAAGCCTTGACATGACTTGCCTTTCCAAAATGCAGCATCCCACATTTAATTAATTAAACCCATCTGCCACTCCTCAGCCTACCGGCCCATCTGACCAAGATCCTGTTGTACTCTGAGATAACCTGCTAGGCCGTCTACACCACCACTTTTGGTGTCATCTACAAACTTTATTAACCATTCCTCCTATATTCACATCCAAATCATTTATATGGATAAATATGGACCCAGCACCGATCCTTGTGGCACACCACTGATCACAGGCCTCCAGCCTGAAAAGCAACCCTACACCACCGCCATCTTCTGTCTACTACCTTCAGTCTAGTTCTGTATCCACTTGACTAGTTCACCCTGTATTCCATGTGATCTAACCTTGTTAACCAGTCTACCATGCAGAACCTTGTCAAATGCCTTAATGAAGTCGATATATATCACGTCTACTGCTCTGCTTTCATCAATCCTCTTTGTTACTTCTTTGGATAGATGAAGAGAAGATGTTGTCACTTGTGTAGGAGTTCAAAAATATGGGCTATAAACATACAAGAGTTTCTATTAAATTCAATGGAAAATTCAGAGAAAAATCCTTTATGAGGGAGTTGAGAGAATGTGAAACTCACCATCATAGGGGGTTGTTGAGGTGAATAGCATTGATTCATTCGGGCAGAAATTAGACAAACACAAGGTAGAAAACATTAGAAGGAAATACTGACAGGGTGCTTTGTCTGGATGAGTTGGGCTGAATACCCTGTGTCTGTGGTGTAAAGGTTCTGCAGAATTAAGGCATTTCTAAAACATGTACTGAATCGGGGCAGTTATGCAGAGCAGATTGAGATGGTAGATTCATGTGCCACTGCCTTACCTGAGGCCTACTCGCAATGCATTTACACTCCTGCTGTCTTCCATGTTCTTCAAACAACTGGAAAGCACTGAGAGAGCTCTCTCATCAAATTTGTTCAGACGCTCCTATAAGACCACAAACAGACCAGGCAGGTTACTGCAAATGCAAGGTGAACTCACCTTCTCTAGTTTTCAATTCTATTCCCCAGTAGTAAAACCCCACAGTTTGGTTTCCTTTCTCATTGCCTTACTGGCATGTGTCACTAATTCTAGTTATTTGTCTATTTGGAATCCCAGATCCTTTGGTTCCTCTAACCCATTTAGATTCTTATTTTCAAAGTAACTGTTGACCTCCTTATTGATCTTACCAAAGTGAAATACTGCATGCAAGTATGTGCTGAATTTAGTTCACAAATTCTATTTTCTAGTCAATCTGTTCAGAGATGTTATTACACACCTCTGGAGCAGGTGGGACTTGAACCTGGGCTTCCCTCTCCAGAGGTATGGACACCACCACTGCATCACATGAGCCCATCATTTACAGATTAAGTGCCAATTGTGTTCCTAACTTCTGGTCTCATCGGTATTGACCATCTCTATTACACCGTCATACCACCTCCTGGCTATTTTGGTGTTATTTGAAATTTTAAAATTGCGTTTTTCATTCCAAAGTCAAAATTATTCATTTAAATTGTGAACAATAGTGGTTCCAGTCCTCATCCTTATGGGACCTAATGTTCCCCTTCAGCCGCTGTGAACACCTCATTTTATCACTACTTGCTGCCAGTTCATTGGCCAGTCTGCAACTTACCACTGAACCCACATGCACTAGCCTTATTAATCAGTCCATGATATAATGTTTTCTCAATAACTTTTAAAAGTCTAGATACATGGAATAGACTGCATTCTCATTAACCTTCTCTGTTGGCTTCTCTAAGAATTCAATGTGATTGATCAAATAAGCTTTTTCATTTTGCAAGCCGTTGCTAAAATGCATCTTTGGTTTCCAGGTGATTCTCCATTTTCTCTTTAAATAAGGATTTGGTTATCTTTTGTACTAATAATGTTAATCCAACTGGTCTACAGATCCCAAAACATGCTGTAAATGTTCGATAAATAATGTAGCTACCTTCAAATTCTGAGCTACCATCCCAAACCTTAAATCAACAGATATAAATGTTCACCTGAAAGGAGAAGAAAAAGCATTCCAGTATTGCTTCTTCCAGAAGCAGTTAGGTGTAGACATTTTAAAACTGACTGGAGTAAAGATATTCAGGGATTAGATTTATTTCCTTATTGAAAAAGCGACTGATTAAGTTCCACACAATTTCTTCAAAGGATTTCTGTCCTTTTATTCAACAGTGTAATGGCAGTCTAGGGCAGAAACCCATATGAACTAAATCAGGTGAAACTACCACCTCGCACATTCCCCTCCAAGCCACATACTATCTTGACTAGGAACTATATAATTGTTTAGATTAGATTACTTAGATTCCTTACAGTGTGGAAACAGGCCCTTCGGCCCAACAAGTCCACACTGACCCGCCGAAGCGCGACCCACCCATACCCCTTTTACCTAACACTACAGACAATTTAGCATGGCCAATTCACCTGACCCGCACATCTTTGTGACTGTGGGAGGAAACCGGAGCACCCGGAGGAAACCCACGCAGACACGGGGAGAATGTGCAAACTCCACACAGTCAGTCGCCTGAGTCAGGAATTGAACCCGGGTCTCTGGCGCTGTGACGCAGCAGTGCTAACCACTGTGCCACCGTGCTGTTGTTCCTTTACTGTCACTGGATCTATATCCTCAAAATCCCTTCCGAACAATACTGTGATAGCACCTGCAACAGGTGGGAGTGGTTTATTAAGGTGACTCACCACCACCTTCTCAAAGGCAATTAGGAATGAGCAACAAGTACTCATCTTGCCCACCTTCCATGCAAGATCCATCTGTCCCAATCTTAAAAAAAAACAAGGGAGAGAATTCCACACTTACATTTGCCTTTGTGTGGATAGTGTGCTTCTGTATTGCCGTTAATATGGCCTGGGCTCTAATTTTAAGATCATGTCCCTGAGGTCTGGATTGTTCCTCGAAAGAAGGCAGTTTCCCTCTATCTACCCTATTGCTGTTATTTTGCAATCAGGTCTCAAGGAGGCTTCAATATATTAGGAATCACACTACAGAATGCCTGTATTAGAACAAACAACTTGTATAATGCCTTTAACACAATGTAACATTCCAAGGTGCTGCACAGGAGCATTAATAAAATGAAACAGGACACTGAGGCACACAAGGCATCATTGGGTTAGATGACCAACAGATCGGTCAAAGAGGTGGGATTTTTAGAGTAGTGTGGAGGTGGCATTCCAGAGCTTTGGCCCAGGCATTTGCAAGCAGGGGTACCCATGCTGCAGCAACAATGATGTGGAGTGCACAGACTAGAAGAATGATGTTGATTCACAAGGTTTTAGGATTAGAGGAGATTACAGAGATAGAGAAAGGTGAAGCCATGGAGTGATAGGAAAATAAAGATCACAATTTTGCTGCTTTAAATGACAGCCGATTTAGGTCAGCGAGCACAGGGATGGTAGGGAACCTAGACCTGTCACTAATTAATACAGAGACTTTTGGGTGAATTTTACAGCAGGGGGAGCCTATTCAGCCAGCTCCACCATTCAATAGGGTCACCTGGTTGTGGTCTCACGGCCACTTCCTGCCAGCTCAATAATCTCCACTTCCTTATTGATCAAACATCCACTGAACTGCACCTTAATTAATGCAATGACTCAATCTTCACTGCTTTCAGGAATAAAAGGTCTACATTATCAAAAGAACTCAACTCTATCTTAAATGGGAGACCTCTTACCTTTCAACTATGCTCCCTCATTTCAGTCTCGCTGAAAAAAGGAAATAACCTCCTTAACAAGTCCCCTAAAGATCTTGTTTGTTGCAATATCATCTCTCACTCTCCTAAACTCCAATGGATACAAGCTGAGCCTGTTCAATCTTTTTCATTAGATAAGACATCACCATCAGATTGTGTTGAGTGAACCTATTCTGAACTAGCTCTAATATACGTACGTCCTTTTCCAAATAAAGAGTCTTACACTGTACATTGCACTCTACATGCAGTCTCACCAAAGCCCTGCACAGCTGAAGTAAAACTCTGCTACTCTTGTATTTGTGTCCCATTGCAGATACATAGAGAGGAGGAGGAGGAGGAGGAGGAGGAGGAGGACAACAACAACAGAAATTGTTGAGTGTACAGGTAATGAAGGTATCAATGAGGATTTCGGATGGAGGTGAGCTGTGAATGAATCCCTATTTGCTATAAATACTTGCGTAGTACTAGAATTTAAAATTGAGAGTGTGGTGCTCGAAAAGCACAGCAGGTCAGGCCAATCACCAGCCTTTTTAGACCTTCTTGCTCACTTTCTCTTTCAGTTTGCTAACCAGAGGAACTACATTACGGATGCTAAAAAGAGTTTCTCAACGTGCTGTTACACCAATTTATCCTGCAATGCATTCATTGTAAGGCATTAATTGTACCTACCTGAGTCAATCTCAGCAGGGTATGAATGAGCCGGCTATTCTGGGACACTCCAATCTTTACCAAAGCAAAGAGACTATATGACAAGTCAATGCAACTCATTAACTGAGCTTCTCTTAAAGTCTGCTGGCAGATCTTCTCAAAGACGGGATGCTCAAACATCAGCTTCCGCTCATATCGCTTTTGATCCTCTGACATTCTTTTGGTCGTCTTCCACATAGTCATCAGGCAACTGCTAACCTGTTTCCAGGTCATTGTGGATTCTTTATATAGGTCGAGCACATCACTGGGGGAGGTGCATGTCTGAAGCCTGCCAAGGAATTGTTCCAAAGGTTTTATTCTTGTAGCTGATGACAGGCTTTTCTGCTCAGTAATAAATTCCTCTTCAAGCGGCTCCAGGTTTTCTGAGATTGTCGTTTTTGATAAGTTACTAATTGAAGGAGCAGATACACCACTAATCTCTCTGCTGTAAGTACTCCCATCCTGCGGCTCAGTGTCTAATACTGCTGTAGGATTTTGATATTCAGTCTTTTCAGATGAATGGAATCGGTTTGATTTTAAATCCAAACAATTTCCGAGCCAGTAGGGAATGCCATTCTGTCCCTTCAGTGGCACAAATCTGTATGTCTGGATGATAGTGGCATGGCTTCGAACACCGGTTAATGCACATCTACGAGACAGAAAGCTGCAGAATCTCAAGGTCCTGACAAGCAGATTTCCAGCTGAATGGATAGTCATGGTAAGGAAACAAAGTACCTGCCTCACTTCAGTCGTCACAATAGATGAACACAGCAGTTTATTTTATTACAATCTGCAACAAGAATAAAATATTTTTTAAAATAGATAACATTTTATAAGTTTTGAACATTGAAAAAACTTTGTAAACAGCACACAGCAATATTCTACTCATAACATTTACAGGTTTCCATGTTCCTGTTGATCTGGATGGAGATATTTCAGTTTTAGGAGATTCTATCAATGAATATTTGACATGATGATGCAATGCATCATGTTGGTCGTGCACACTACTGCACTATGTGCTGGTATAGGAGTAAACTTTAAGATTAAGATTGCCAATAATTCAGGACCTGCTTTATCTGACATGGTGTTGAACCCAAATATTGTTAGGGCTATGCCTATCCAGGCAAATGGGGAGCATTCAAAGAACGGTACAGGCCCTTCAGACCATCAAGCACTCTTCCCACTTTGTGCATTATGGATGGTGGACACGGGACTCAGAATTCCCAACCTTTGACCTGCACTGTAGCCCTTCGAATTATATGCCTGGTCTAATTCAGTTGCTGGTCAATGGCAACCCCAGGACATTGATGGTGGGGAATTTGACATGATAATATCATTAGCAGCATAGTGGATTCGTGGTTAGCGATACTGCCTCACAGCACCAGAGGCTGGGGTTCGAATCCACCCTCTGACGACTGTGCAGACCCCATACATTCTCCCCCTGTCTGCGTGGGTTGCTCTGGTTTCTTCCCACGTGCAGGGTTGTGCTCTTTGGAGGGTTACTGTGGACTCAATGGGCCAAATAGCTTGCTTCTACAATGCTGGGATTCCATGACTCTAACGTCAAGTCGAGAAACAAAATGTTGTTGGCGATGGAGGGGCTTTTGTGTCCCATCAATGAACATCGGATTCCTGGAAATGAAATTTGGCTACACAACTGAAGTTGGGAGGGAAGGTCAATGCCAAGAGGAGGGGGTGGAAATGAAAGTGAAATTCATCACCAATTCATTGAAGAAACTGCCACTGCCCTGCATCTACCTCATTTCTCCCCCAAAGCTAGTGCTTCCAATTAAACCTGTTGGACTATAAGCTGGTGTTGTGTGATTTTTAACTTTGTCCACCCCAGCATCTCCAAATCACCTCTCCTCCCTGTCACTCTATGGAGAAGGCCAGGGACTTGATCTTCTCTCATTCCACGCCTTACCTCAGCATGTACCTACTGTCAGGGCGCCGCCATCTTAGAAATCCTGAAGTATCGCGAGATTCCAGCCGCGCTGGAAATGATAGAGCGGTTTCACCAGCGGAAGTGACGATTCAAAACCTGCCGGCGCGTGCGCACAATGGTTATTCTGTGTCAGTGTAGTGTCTCATTTTTCCCAAAGGTTGCGGAGCTTCAGCGGGTCTACTTTCTGCTCCCCCCCACCCTACCCCCTATATTATTCTCATGAAATAATATTTAAGGGTTCAAGAGCGATCATTTCAGGAGTGACTTTATTTTTTGAAGGAATGTTATAATTAGCCCGCACAGAGGGCAGCAAAAATCTGCAGCTATCTTTCAAAACTGGGGCGGCGATAGTTAAAGCTTTATAGAGCTGAGATTGCTATATATTTGTTCGGTAGGATGTGGATCAAAGGCGGGCGAATGGAATAGATGCAGAGATCAGTCTTTAACAGGCCCGAAACTGGAAGGGGCACAGGGTGGACCGAGAACCAGAAGGTGGGTATGGGCGGGCTGCCTTAGAGTGGTTGGAAGGTGGAAGGTGGAAGGGGTGGGGGGCTTGCTGTGTCTATATTGTCTGCACTTTTGTATGTAACCGTATTGTCGAGTGTACAAATGCTGTTGTCACTGTCATATGTGGAACTGGGATTTGAGGTTTGTCCTCATCTCCCTGTAAAATGGTCTAGGGTTTGGGGCCTAGCTTTGCTGCTCCTCTCCCTTGTAAAATTGCTGTCTCTTGCACAGCTGTAAATGTTTATTGTAAACTGTTTTTGTATTTGTTTAATAAAATAATAATTTAACAGGCCCGAAAGGCTGAATGGCTTGTTCTGATCCAATATCCTTCATAAGCTGAATGGCCTAATGATGTGGATATGCCACTGTTGCACTGAGTGGACAAAGCCAGAAGTCACACGACACCAGGGTGTAGTCCAACAAGTTTATTTAAAATCACAAGCTTTTTGAGCACTGCTCCTTTGTCCAGTAACCCTTTTCAGATTGACAAAAACAACACTTTAATAATTTGGACCTGTAAAATTGAGCTCAAAGTTTCCTGCACACATTACAACTTACACTGAATCCAATTCAGCCGTGAACTCGGTGCTCACTGGCCGACATGGCTCCTTCAGCAACTCAAATTTCTCCTATATCTGAAATGTGGTCCAGGCCTACAGCCCTCTGAGATGTCTGTGCTCCTCTGTAATTGGTCCCTTGCAAAGCCCCAATTTTTATTATTCCACCATTGGTGACTAATCGTCAGAGAGCAAGACTCCGAGCTCTGGAATTATCTCATTAACCTGCCTCCCATCTTCACTTTGGTTTTTTTAACACACTCCTGTTTTTCAGCGGTCATAATGCCTCCTAATGTGGCTCAATGTTAAGTTTCATCTGAAACTGCATTTATGTAGCACCTTGGAACACTTTACTCTGTTCAGAGGTGCTGCATAACTTTATGCTGTTGTCCAAGCGGGGATGAATATCAGTAGGTCGTTTTATGGTGAGAGTAACCATCCCATTTTTTTTTGACACTTAAACCCCATGTATTCTCCATCCTTGAGATTCATAATAAAGTGCAAAATGCACTTAAAAGGCCTTACTCAACATCGACAGTAATAAATCACTGAGAGTTCCCACAATTGCCCACTCAGCAGATTACAAGTTTCTGATGATATTAGTGTGGGTTTCTGTTTAGCTATGCACACACATTAAAGATTAAGTTAGAGATATTTCAAATTCTAATTAAAAATGGAAAAAACTTAGATTTCTAGATCATGTTTTGTAACTTGAGGGCATCCCACAGTCAATAAAGTATACATACTGACAAATATGTGAAATAGGAGCAGGAATAAACCATTGTGTCCCTCTAGACTATTATTAAATAAGACAATGGCCAATCTGATTATGATTTTAACTCTACATTGCCCATACTGCTGATAACTTTTACTCCTGTGTTAGTCAAGAAGCATATTCACTATTAGAATAGAGGAAATGCAGCAACAATCTCCCATGAACGATAATGTGATAGTAACTGAAAAATAAGTTACTGTGGATGTTGAAAATCTGAAGTAAATACATAAAGTGCTTTAATTATCCAGCTATACTAAGAGATTTTATGGCCAAGATTTGGTGACGCAATGTCCAAAATGTGCAGAAACAATTGATTCCACTCCAGCAAGGACTCATAGAGGCGAGGGTGTTGGTGGAGGCGAGATGACACTGAACAGTGATGATCTTCATTCCAGTGGCGGTAGTGCGGCGAAGGGACTCGTGTCTGGCCACCAGGCCCATGGCCCATGAGGGACACTTAACAAGAAAGACTGTAAAGTTGGACATTTTCTTTATTTCTTCATTTTTCTGCCTTTATATGCTATGTTTTGGTTTATTCTTCTGTGTTTTAAGATGGCACCAGTGAGTGACGATACTATACAACGCATTTCACTCTATTTTGTGACAAGATACATGTGATAACTAAATCCCACCCCACCAAGAGATAATTCACCAGATTAATTTCCAATCAGCCATTTCAGAGCTGCCTGGGGGGGGGGGGGATTTCCCATGAGCCTTGATAGAACATAGAACAGTGCAAGACCTTCAGCCTTCAATGTTGTGCCGATCCTTTATCCTACTCTAAGATCATACTAATCTACATACCCTTCAATTTACTATTATTCGTGGATCTATCCAAGAGTTGCTTAAATGTCCCTAAAGTCTCTGACTCTACTACCACTGCTGGCAGTGCATTCCACGCATCCACTACTCTGTGTAAAGAATCGACCTATGACATCTCTCCTGAACCCTCCGCTGATCACTGTAAAATTATGCCCCCATGTGATAGCCTTTTCTGCCCTGGGAAAAAGGTCTCTGACTATTCACTCTAAGTATGCCTTTCATCATTTCATACACCTCTATCAAGTCACCTCTCACCGTCTTTGTTGCAGTGAGGAAAGTCCTAGCTCCCTCAACCTTTCTTCACATGACATGGCCTCCAGTCCAGGCAGCATTGTGGTAAATCTCCCCTGCACCCGCTGTAAAGCTTCCACATCCTTCATATAATGAGACAACCAGAACGGAACACAATATTCCAAATGTCTAACCAGGGCTCTGTATGGAGGTGCATCATAACCTAATGGCTCTTAAACTCAGTCTCCCTGCTAATGAAAGCCAACACTCCATACACCACCTTAACAACCCTATGAACTTGGGGGGGGGGGTCTATGGACATGGACACCAAGATCCCTCTGTTCCTTCACACTTCCAAGAATCCTGCTTTTAGCCCTGTATTCTGTATTCAAATTCGACCTTCCAAAGTGAATCACTTCACACTTTTCCAGGTTGACCTCCATCTGCCACTTTTCAGCCCAGTTCTGCATCCTGTCAATGTCCTGTTGAAACCTACAACAGCCCTCCACACTATCGACCACACCACCAATCTCTGTGTCACTGACAAACGTACTAACCTACCCTTCCACTTCCTCATCCAAGTCATTAATAAAAATCCCAAAGAGCAGAGGTCCCAGAACAGGTTCCTGCAGAATAACACTAGTCACCGAGCTCCAGGCTGAATACTTTCCATCTACTACAATCCTCTCATCTTCTATGGGCCAGCCAATTCTGTATCCAGACAGCCAGATAGTGAAGTCCACTGCCACCAGAAGGTGTCAGGAAATCAAAGACCAACATCTCTAGCTCTTAGAGATGGTCACTGGAGTCCCAGGCTTTATGGGAAACAGGAAGGTGTTTTGAGGGATCATGAGGTCAGGGTCTTGAGGACAATGGATCTAAGGGTATGACCTTCAGCATCACCCACTTGTGTCCATCCTTAACCATAAATGACTTGAAGGTGAAGCACATTGAGGTTACTTTAACCTCGTAGGCAGGTCGTCCCAGTTTCCTAGTTGGGAAGCCAACCATTTTTCTTGCATGTGAGGCGGCAGTTGAGGCTTTTTATATAGCTATTAATTGAGCAACGTACCTTCTCACCCATTCTGTGATAGTGAAAACAGGGTGTGTAGCTCTTTTGGTCAACTGGTCCACTTACTTACCTTTCTTGCCATCTTACTCACCCCCTCCAATGATTCAGATTGATGGCCTGATTATGAAAAGAGTTCAATTGAAAACTTCCCTCCATTTTCTGTTTTTAGTTATGGCAATGTGATACAAACCGCATTATTTTTATTTGTGATGTTAGTTGAGGGCTGAATATTGGATCTGATGTGAGGGATAACTGCTGTGCTCATCTTTGAATAGTGCCATGAGATAGTTTACATATTCCTGAAAGAATAGACAGGGCCCTAGTTTAACACTACACCTGAAAGCAATTCTTTTAGTACTGAGACTGGCCAACCTTAATCAAGTGCTCAAGGCTTAGGAGTGGAACTGTGAAACCCTCAACTTTTGGACTCAGACGGATATCCAGAAAACAACAACTGACGCCATATCACTCAAAACCTGCTGATGTACCGAAGATATTGACATGTCTCACTTGTTAACCAAGACAAAACACCAGTAAAAATTACAGTATGCTTTATTGGACATATATTAATTGAGAGTGAGGGCTATCTCTTAGAAAAATAGTATCATTCTAACAAATCTAAAAAAATTACCAAGTAACCAATCTAAACTTTGTGACAAAAGAATGTGCCAATATACCATTGTATATGACTGTGGTAGTGGTTTTGTAGAATATGTACTTTTAAAGAAATAATTGCAATCACATATACAGACTAATATTTATAAATACATTAAACAATATATTGTTTGTATTTTTAAACATTTTTGTATTGTAGTTTATTAGTTATTAAAATATTAAAGACTGACAAGATGAAGCAACCGGCATTGAGAGGTTGTCTGACAGCTATGTCCACTCATAATCAACTCATAAAAGTTATCAGTTCAACCTTTGACCCTGTGTCGAGTCATAGTCAATACTATATATATATAAATTATTGGTTACTAAAATAATGGACATGGACAAAAGACTATTTGATGGACCATCAAGAATCGTCCAATGAGATAATAAAGTGTAAATTACAAGAGAAGGTTGTGTAAGAATTTGTCCAACTACAGTTGGGAATCCTAGTGTGAATGTACTAGCCATTGTTCAGGTTTACATGTGAAGAATGGGGAACATTGTGGGAGTATACAGGAATATTGGGGAGTATACAGGAATCATGGCCCAGCTAATAAGCCAAAGCTATGGAAGGTGGGACAAAATTGATAATTTAATTTAGACAGGCAGTTGGTGGCATGTTTTGTGATATTGTGCAACTGGACAATTTCCTGTTTGTTACCCCAATAGAATCAGAAAAGTTTATAGCCCAGAAGGAAATCATTTAGCCCCACTTTCCTGTGATTGCTCTTTGTAAGAACTTTTCAATTAGCCTCACTCTCCTCTCCCCATTGCCTCATGTCTGCTGTTGTAACCCTCTTTGTGCCTTTAATCCTTCTCAGTGTGGTGTGGACTTCCACATTCGATTCTCTGAACATTTGAAGAGGTCCAAAATTCTGTTGCCTGTGTTTTAACGCACACTAAGTTCTGTTCACCTCTCGTGTTGGTGCTCATTGACTGACATTAGCTTCTAATTAGGAAAAACCTCATTTTTAAAATTCGCATCCTTGTCTTTAAATTCTTCCATGGCCAAATCCTTCCCTATATCTGTAATCTCCTCCAACCCCAGGACCTTGTGCCCTTCCAATTCTGGTCTCTTGAACATTGTCAGTTTTAATCACTCCATCACAGACTTCACTTCTATTTGCACTCTGAACCCTAAGCTCAGGAATATCCTCCCTATGCCTGTCTGCCTGTTTGCTTCAGTTTCGTCTTTAAAGACACTTCTTAAAACTTACATTTTTAACCAAGTTTTTGGTCACCTGGCCTAGTACCTTATTTAGATCATATTTAACTTTGTATCTGTAAAGTGCCTTTGGATGCTTTAAGGCACTATATAAAATAAGTTGTTGCTATACATATTCAGTTCCTATTTGAAAGTTACCACTGAATCTGCTTCCACCTGCAGTGTGTCAAATCATAACAGTTCACTGCCTAAAATGTATAGGCCGTCTTCTGGTTCTTTTGCGAATTGCTTTAAATCTGTATCTTCTTGCTGGTGGAAATAGTTTCTCTCTATCTACCTGTATCAAAACTCTTCATAGTGTTCAACACGTCTATTAAATCTCCTCTTGACCTTCTCTGCTATAGCAGTGACTACACTTTAAAACTACCTCATTGGCTGTAAAATGCTGTGGGACATCATTCCTGAGATTATACAAATGTTACATAAAGGCCTCACTATTTCTTTAAACATTTTCAAGGCACTTCACCAGGCAGCATACAAGGCAGAAATGTAAAGAGATTTGGGAAGAGTCATCTTGGAGCTAGGAACCTACTGAGCTGAATGACAAGTGTAAAGGAAGACAAAAGTGGATGAGACGTCAGAGATGGAGGTCTCAACAGAATTGTGCAACTGGAGGAATATAAAGAGATGGGAAGAAGTGAGGACATTAAGGATTTTGAAAACAAAGCTAGATATTTTAACAATGAAATGGTGCCAGAGCAGGAACCAAAGCAGGTCACAGCACAGGGGTGATGAGTGAATGAATGGGACTTGGGGCAGATTATAATACAGACGGCAGCATTTTGGATGAGCTTACGTTTCTGGAGGGTTTGTTAGAATAGTATCACTTTGAAAAGGGATACGGACTGGGGCCAATGAGAGCATCAGCTGTTCAGATGTCTGACTGATCTAAGAGTTAGATATGACGTAGGAGGCAAATGCTGAAAGGTTAAATGATCCAGAGGCACTCTGGAGTTTTCTGTTAAGTCACGATCCTACAAGGCCCTCCCACCCAACAATGGTTTTGAGGGTTAGGAAAAGGATATTCCCATCCATACATAAACACAATGACCAAAAGGCAACCTATTGTTGCCTGAGTGAACCACATCATAGGGGAGCCATTATAACAGAGCAGATTTTCATCAGAAAGTCTGAGGGTGTAAAATGGCATTAGAATATTTTCTTTATGAAATAATTGGCTTGGAAAGACAATTATTGATTGAACAGCTAGCATGTGCTTTAACAAGGGACAGGCTTCGGGATTGCAATTCTGAGATATGACCAGCTGACCTTTCAGTTTAATGAGGGCTACTGGAAGCTTCCTGTTGCTTTTTGGGTATTGACGTAGCATTGTAAATAGCTGTTTGTCAAAATTCCAGCAGCAAGTCACCTGCAATGCATGGACTAGGGAGTGTAGCAAAGGGCATGCCATCATCTTGATCAAGCTGTGAGGGATTCAAACTTCCCAATCACTCCATTTAGAGTGGGTCATATTGTGCAGACATTGTATTCTAAAAGCATCAGGCCTTTGGGAGATGGATAACACACACACACACACACACACACACACACACACACACTCATTTCTCCTGAGTGTCAGTGTTGTTAATGACTCCATTAGATCCTCAGCACTAGAGGCCTGTCAATTTCAATTTATGAACAATACTTAGGCCACAGACAGAACCCACCGTCACTGATGTAACATGGCCCTTAATTGTACTGGACTCCAAATGATTGGGCCAATTGTTTAAAGTAATGTTGGGACATGCAATCAGTGGATTGCAAGATGACTGATCTACTGGATCATCATACAAGCCATTGCTAAATCTCAGCTACATTCTGATGTTCACCACAATGGAATATCAAATGGGTCTTTAATTTTAGTTGAGGATTTCTGCCCTCAGAAAGGATTTCTTCCTACATTACATTTCCAAAACAAAACAGTGTGGAATTCAAAGTCAGAAAGTTTTAAATTTATGTCTGTTAAAATCAGATGTTTTCTCACCTAATCCATATTCACAGAGCCCTTTAATACCACCAAATTTTTAAATATAGACAAACTCACGTAAATACAATGGAAATAACAGCACACAAGTCTCAATTATGATGGATAAGTGATGAGTCACTGTTAGTGTCAACACTGTGGGGATAGTTCTAAAATCATAACGTGCACATCTCTGATGGATTTGTATTGTTCATGACTGGTGTCCGTAAGAACATAACAGGTGTTCTCCTGTGAAAAGTCATCAATTCTGTAAACAGTTGAATACAGTGGGATAAAGAGCAGATAAGTTAATTAGTGATTACCATCCCAATAAGCATTCTCTGCAAATGATCAGAGTGTGCATAACCAAGTCAGCTTTAAGCTTTAATCCTACAAACTTTAAAGAAGATATATTCTATAAATAAATATCTTGCTTTTTCTGACCGAAGTACCATATTCAGTGGATCTTATACAGTCTATTCAGGCCATCAGACCTTTGATGGTTCTTTGAAGGAACTATCCAGCTTTCTCCCCATGAGCCTGAAAATTCTCTGTTCCAGAAGGCAGCTCACCACCACCTTTCCAGAAGCAAATGCTGGCCTGGTCAGTGACAGCCATATCCCTTGAATAAAAATTATAGAAAGATCTTTTGTATGACACAATGCAAATCATGAACTTTTCCCCACAACAGTACAGCATTTCAATAAGCTCCCAGCATAATATTTCACATTTCCATTCACCGAAGCTTGAAGTTGGCAGTCACTGGTATTGCCATTCAGGAAGCCACCATGAAAATCAATTGAGGAAACGCCAGTGAAACGGCATTCCTGTGATTAGTTTTGAAAAAGACTGACGTGTGCCAGGTACCACAATGCAAAGCAACATGGATAATTCCAAATAAAATAAATGAATTAGTGTCCACTCTTGAAGTTCAGATAGTCTTGAGTGACTGTGATAGGAGTATCAATGAATTATCACACAAAAACAATAGTCAACAGCCTTAGGATAAATTTGAAAATTACGAATAAACTCTCATGCAAAGGAATGTGGATTGAACTTAAAGTGTTAAACAGAGTGCTTGAATTATGTTGATATTTCTTACCGTGAAACTAATGTTCGACATGAGTCATAATACCCCATAGAAGCAAGCTGACATACCTCATACAGTGATATAACAATGAATTTGATGCCAGCTATCAATGTAGGGAGTTGATAGCTGGTATCAACATATCTTTAAACTGTTAACACAGGCCTCACATTTGGACTTCATGTCCAATGTTTTATTGCATATTCATTTTACTTGATTCTAACCAGAAGTCTATTTTAATCCTTTGTCTTCTCTTTTTTTAACCAGAAGCTATAGTGTTCGAGCCTGGCTCAGTGCGCTCCTGCTGAGTGGAGGTCAGAGCTGAGTTTCTGTTTACAATTGAATGTTTGGATCATGATGTGAAAGTGCTGGTGTTGGACTGGGGTGGACAAAGTCAGCAGTTGCTCAACACCAGGTTATAGCCCAACAGGTTTATTTGAAATCACAAGCTTTTGGAGCGCTGCTCCTTCATCAGGTGAAGTATTTCGATCAGTGAGTGTAAGTGCTTGAGGTACTTTGTGCACATAACTGGGTTGTAAGAAAACCTTGCTGTCACTATACATCATTAACCATCCTGAAAGATCTGTATAAAATTGGAAGCAGTGTACACACTGTGGACCAGCAGATTGTTAATCTGCTACCAAATCCTTCCACTACAGTTGTCCAGATAGAAAACAATATGAAGTACTCCTTATTAATCTGATGAATGATTATGAGTAAGCTGTTGAAATGTAAGGAAAATGCTCTGAGCCTTGTGCCTCACTGTTGCAGAGGTCAGCTCGCAGTTACAAAGGCATGTCCTCGTTTGTTCTTCTGGGATATTTCATCCTGTACACTGGTTCAGAATTACCTCGCGCACATTGGCAACCTCAAAAAGGAAAGTATCTGCACATAATTTAAATGTTGGATTGTTGGCTCAAACATTTGATTATTATTTTATATGAGGATCAAATCCTCTTTAAATAAATAAATCAGAAATGAATTCTTTGTATTTGCAGATAAAGAGGAAACCAGGATATGGAATAATGTTCACATAGTATGGATGATCAAGATTTCAGACCATAATATATTCATACTCTAGAAAAAAAAATAAATCCAGATGTAATTAAAACAGAAAATACACATATAAACCATCCTTCATTTGAATTTTTAAAATAATATTATTTTCATCCTTAAGATACCAGAGTAAACCTATTGTTTTCTGATACAATTCCAGATACCCTGCGCAAAGATGTTTCCGGAAGGTTCCTTGTGAGGAAGACACATGTTCTCCTGGTCTGACTGAATTGGGAACCTGATCTCAAAGTTCCAGCTTAGGTAGTGTTTTATGTTCCAAATCCAGGTTTGGTTAGAAGTTCCAGGCCAGTTACATTTTGATGCCGTAGCTTTATGTAGTTTCCTGTTGTCTGGCCTGTCCCGTGCAGCTTGGTACTCCCATTCAAACCACAATTCAGTTTCCTTTTCCCAGGTCCAGTTTAGTTTCCCAGCCCAGGCAGACACAAAGGGACAATTACATTTCCTGTTCTTCCTAGTACAGAGCAGCAGTTTCAAATAAATTCAAAACACAGATTGGATGAAGTAGCTCATAAAAGTCAAAGGAATTAGGAATGTTCCTTATCTCCTAGCCCTTCCTTGCTACAACATTCCAATCAGATTGAGGCTCTAACCAGTGGGTATCAAACCACAGTCTGTCAATTTGCGCAGAACTTGCAATATAACACTTTGAGGTATACCTGCACCCTAAGTGAAGATGAGCTAGTTGTTTGCTTTTAAGAGGTTCTCCTATATTTTGCCCTGGCTCCGCCTCCAAGGGAAGTTGAAGACAGATCCTGCAAAACCATTAGACATTGTTACCTTTCATAATGGTTCCTCAACAAACTTATTTCCCCTTGGTTCTTCTGTGTGAGGTTTTCAATTGCTTTCATTCAGCTCAGCTAGGCGACGAGATGAGAATGGTTCTATATAGTGCAGAGTAAGGCGAGCCATGGGAATGAGATCAAAGCAGTAACCGTGGGGTGGGAGGCCTGCTCCCTGCCTTTTAGCCAAGAAATTTGTCCAAATGGAAACATCAATCCATGTAGCAATATGGACACTGCTGGGAGTACCGTGTGTGTAAGTATACACAGTTATTATATATTTATCCTATATATAAATCTATATAAATAAATAAAAATCGCTTATAGGTCAAATTCTCTGTCCATCCAAGAATGCCATATATCATGGCATATTCATCTTCACGTCTCATCACCTCAATAGAGCATCTGCACTCAGTCAGTTCTTCCAGTCACATGTTCATGGTAGTACAGGGAAAATAACTGAGCAGCAAATTCATAAAGATTACTAAAGAAAAATCCAATGGTGCCTTCTTTTCAGTGCTCAATGTAATCTCCTAATCCCAGAAATGAAAAAGGAATCCTTCAAACAAAGTAAGGATTGCCCATCCTGCTAATACAAAACCTGGTTAGCAAGGGAAACTGCTCCCTGTGAGAAAGACCTTTTGGGCTGACTGGTCACTTGAGTGAGCTGAAGGATCTTGAACTTGAATTCAATGCTTTTTCAGCAGAGTGTTGACTGACTTGTCCCCTTTGTCAATAAGTCTTCAGTTTGAGCACCTTGGAAATGCGTTCCTTTGCACTGGAATAGATGAGGTATGAGCCATCTGCTGTGTGGAACTTTTCCCAGTCTGTGCATCCATATGTTGGGAGCTGGTGGACTGGAACAAAACTTTCATAACCCTGCCACCTACAAGAGAAAAACAAAAGGTCTCTTAGCGACTGTTCGGTCAAACTTTATCTTTTATGTTTCAGAATGTGCTCACATCCAGTCCTCAACATCAACAATGTGCATTTATGTAGCAATTTTATCATAATAAAGCATACCATGGGGCACCTCCAGAACATTATCAGATAAAGTTTGACACCAACCACGTGAGGAGATATTAGGACAAGTGAAAATAAGATGGAATTAAAGGAATACCTTAAAGGAGGAAACTGAGGCATTGAGGTAGGATTCTTTAAAGTGGGAATTTTCCAGAACTCTGGATTGAGAGAGTTGAAGGAACAGCTGCCAATGGTGGAGCGACCAAAACTACTGATGCTCAAGAGATCAAAATTGGAGCTGGTCCCAGGAATTAAAGAGAGAGGGAGGAGCCAAAACTGTGGAGGGATTTAAACATCAGGATGAAAATTTAAAAATTGAGGTAGAGGCAGGCTGGCAGTCCATGCAGCTCAGTAAGCACGGTGAGAACAACTGAGCAGGACTTTGTATGGGTTACATTCAGTCCTGACATTATCTCCTGTGTGAGATAGTACGCTCACCTGTATATAACACTGTTTAAAAAAAACTTGGAGCCATCAAAAGAGTTGGCCACGACCAGAAAACTGTCATCACCCACAGTGAAGAACTCCCAGTCAACTGCACTGTAACAGAAAGGAGATTAGAGCCAATGAGACCACAGTAAAATCCCTAATCTCTGTTAGAAGTTATCATACAATATAAGTTCCTGGTTCTTACAGAATTCCTTCCTGTAAAGTTTGTTATCATATAGATGAATAAGGGATAATTGAGATATTTGAGATATCCCAACAGGATCCCCCCTCCAAGTTTGCCTCCAAGCCACACAACATCCTGATTTGGAACAATCTCACTGTTCCTTCACTATCACTGTGCCAATATCCTGGAACTCTCTCCCTCAGTGCACAGTGAGTGTCCCTACACACCCGGGACTGCAGCAGTTCAAGACGGCACCTCACCATCACCTTCTTAAGGGCAGTTAGGAATGGGTAATAAATGCTGCACTAACCAACACCACCCCCTTTTGGTGAAAGACTGAAAAACAGTGAAAGGATTTGATTGTGTAGGGAGAGAGAAAGTTCAGAGATTTATGGGTGATCTTATAGAGGTTTATAAATTCATGAGGGCTATGGATAAAGTGAATGGTAGGTATCCTTTCCCTAGGGTGGGGGACTTTGAGACTAAGGGGCATATTTTTAATGTGAGAGCAGAAAGATTTAAAAAAGACATGAGGGGCAATTTCTTTACACAAATGGTGGTTTGCATGTGGAATGAACCTCCAGAGGAAGTGGTGGATGTGGGTACAATTACAACATTTAAAAGACACTTAGATAGGTACATGAATAAGAAATGTTTAGAGGGATATGAGCCAAGCACAGGCAGGTGGGACTAGTTTAGTTCAGGATTATGCTCGGCATGGATGGGTTGGACCGAAAGGTCTGTTTCCATGCTGTATGACTCTGTGACTCAATGGTGGCAGAATCCAAAAGCAAAGGGGACAGAACCCTAAAGCTAGGATTAGGCCATTCAGAATGATGTCAGGAAGCACTCCTTCCTGCAAAGGGGAGTGGAGATTTGGAACATTCTCCAACAAAAAGCTGCTAAGTGGGCAGAAATAGCTGATTTCTGTTCCTATGTGTTTGTTTTGGAACTGACGCACCAAGTGAATATCTACTTGCGGCGTATAACATTGCAAGGGTTTAGATGGAATAGAAAAGCCGCATTCCTCTCAGTTAAAGGATCCATTGTAAAGTGTGTGGAGAAGGATTGCTTGGATTCAGGGTAAGAGTTCAGTGGGAGACATTTTCACTTAGAATATGGTCAGGTGCTGGAACTCACTGTTTGAAAATGTGGTCAATGCTGTAATCTTTGAAAAACTTTGTGAGGTATTGATAGTCACTTGAAGTACTGGAACCCACAAGGCTATGAACTGCTGGCAAGTTGAACTGAACCTGGATTGTACTTTTTTGGATATTACAGGGAGGATAGGCCCAGTGGCCTCTCTCTGAGCCATAAAATTTAAAGCACATACAAATAGATTCAAGAACAGCTTCTTCCCCACTCTTATCAGATTTTTAAATGGACTTCAACGTTAATTCTGATCTCTCTCTGCACATTCTCTGTGGCTGTAACTCTCTGTAATCCTGCACTCTCTTCTGCTACCCTGATGCATATTGTATGGTATGATCCCCCTGCAAAGCATGCCAAACAACACTTTTCACTGTATCTCGGTGACAACAATAAATCAAATTTCTACAATTCCATCAAGATTCACAGAGTGTGATAAAATCAAGATGGAAAAAGAATAACAGGGCACAGCCACTAGGTGGTGCTGTCGACAGGCAAACTCTCAGTGGTTCCAGTGAAGTTCCTCAGAAGCTGCAGGATTAGCAACCCAATATTCAGTCGCACACTTTACAACCTCCCGGCCTCTCAGCACTGAATGGATCCCAATTTCAGACCATTACCTCTGTTCCCTCTCTAATTTCCCTTCCTTTCCCTTTGCTTGTTTAGGTTTCATTTTCAGTCAGCAACAGCTGGGCACACCTTTCATTCCTTTGAAAAACTCAGCAGGTCTGTCAGCATTTGCGGAAGTAAAGCACAGCTAACATTTCGGCTTCAGAACTTCTGAAGAAGGGTCACTTGAGCCAAAGCATTAATTGTGCTTTGTCTCCACAGACGCTGCCAGTCCTGCTGAGTTTCTCCAGCAATTTCTGCTTTTGTCTCTGATTATTGCATCCACAGTTCTTTAGTGTCTTTCATTTCTGTTTATTTGTTTGCCCTGTCACCATTCTAGTTGATCCCAGAGGTCCAAATCTGTTATTCTATTTCTCCTGTATTCCACCCTCGCACTGATCTTCCTTTTGCTTGTGTCTCCCACCTGCTCCTGACTCAAAACCTAGGTACATAAGCAGTCCATGCTGAACATTAGCCCAACACTAAGCCCAACCGCCTATCCTGGGCCATATCCCTCCAAAACCTTTCCTATTCATGTCCTTATCCAAGTGTCTTTTAAATGTTGTAATTGTGTCAGCATCCACCACTTCCTCAGGAAGTTCATTCCACAAATGAACCCCCCTCTGTGTAAAAAAAAATTGCCCTCATGTCTTTTTTAAAATCTCTCTCCTCTCACCTTAAAAATATGCCCCCTAGTCTTGAAATCCCCCAACCCTGGGAAAGAGCAGCAGCCATTCACCTTATCCATAGCCCTCGTGATTTTATAAACCTCTATAAGGTCACTCATCAACCTCCAACATTTCAGTCCAAATCATTTATGTAACTGACAAAACGTAGAGGACCCAGCACTGATCCTTGTGGCACTCCACTGGTCACAGGCCTCCAGCCTGAAAAACAACCCTCCACCACCACCCTCTGTCTTCTACCTTTGAGCCAGTTCTGTGAATAAAGTCCCAGCCTTTCTTTCTAACGCAAACTTTCCATACCTGGTAATATCCTGGGAAATCTCTTCTGAACCCTCTCCAGCTTAATAATATCCTTCCAAAACAAGAACTGGACGCAGTATTCCAGAAGATCTCTAACTTTCTCCCAGTTTCTAAGGGATGCTCACAGAGTTGAGATCTAAACTCTGCCTTTCTTTCTCTCAACCATGACCTGACCAGTTTCCCTGGCCTTTTCTGCTCTTATTTCAGTTGACTTCCAAGTTGAGAGTTTCAGTTTTGTTAAATCCTGCATTCTCCCACACCCCTCTTGCCTTCCCCAGCCCCATGGTCAAATCTCCCTTATTTTATTTCCTTAAATTGCTCACCCTGGATGCTGTTGTAACATGACCACTAGTGTATATAGACAGTGGCAATGTTTGCACATAGATTTCTCATAATTGCCTCGGAGATTTGATTGAATGTTAATATAAATCAGCGCACACAGAAGGCTTTTTAAATTAAAAAAAACAAAACTATTGCTTATGGTAATCTAAAGTAAATCAAAACATATTTGGAACAGGTGGGCCTAAATAATTTGTGTACAGTTTAATGTGCATTGTTACTTTTATATTAAATTGTGTGTTAAGGCAGCACCATTAAAATCCTTTGTTCTAAAAAGCCAAACCTTGTTTCATTTGGCATTTAATTGCAAGTCTCACATCTTTACTTGCTGTCATTAGTTTCAGGGTGTACACCGGCATTTTGCCCTGGAGGCCTTTTCATGCGTGTGAGACACACACAAACAGCACTCACAGAGATTTAGGCATAGAAGATCGATGGGTCAGCTCCCCAAAAGTGATGCATTCGCCAGGACAAAGACAAAGGAGTCATCTCTTTATTGTGATATGAGCAGTAAGTGAATCTCCAAGAGCAGATGGTGGAATCTCACCCACCAGCAGGGGGGGATAAAGACCTGCAATCATTGAAAAGGTTCCCTCCGGTATGGAAACAGGCCCTTCAGCCCAACAAGTCTACACTGACCTCTGAACCCACCCAGACCCACCGACTAATGCACCAAACATTATGGGAAATTTAGCATGGCCAATTCACCTGGCATGCACATCTTTATGATTGTGGGAGGAAACCGGAGCAAACCCACGCAGGCACGGGGAGAATGTCCAAACTCCACAGAGACAGTTATCCGAGGCTGGAATCGAACCCGGGACCCTGGTGCTGAGAGACACTACTGTGCCACCATGCCACCCATTTAGGGGCTTACTGCCTACAGAGAAACCCAGTCAGAGCTCCATTGCTGTTTTGAACCTCCCGACCCCAAAATCTTGTCACGACCACTTCACTAGGCATCAAATCCCCCCTCCCCAGTTTGAGAACCGCTGATCTAGACTGACGTGGACCAGTGCAGTCAAGGTCAGGGTGGTGCTGGAAAAGCACAGCAGGTCAGGCAGCATCCGAGGAGCAGGAAAATCGACATTTCGGGCAAAACCCCTTCATCAGGAATCTGACGTGAACTAGTGCAGTGCTGAGGACGTGACAGGCTGTGAGAGGTGCCACCTTCTGGATGAAAGGTGTTAAAGCAAGCCCTCCTCAGCTGGACATAACATTTCTCCAAGGGGAGCAGGGTGGGATCCTAGTGGTCACCTCGTGGATACTTGTAGGAATTTCCTGGTTGGTACAGCCTCCATTGCAGCAGTGACTATACCTTGAAAGCAATTTATCGGCGAGAAGGGACTTCTGGGGCAAGCCAGTTCATGCAAGGTGCTATAGAAATGTAAGACACACTTTCTTTTCACACCACTTTTCCAAGACAGCTGGTTCTTGGCTCCTCTGCATACCCGCTCCCAAACAGAGTTACCCTACTCCACAGAGCGAAAGGTAACTAGTTGAAATACTTTAAAGACACTTCCTGAATTCAGTGAAAGGCAGGTAAAAAAAAAGTGTGGGAACCACAGGATCAAAAGCTCTTTGAGCTGATCTGTACCTGAATTCTACCTCCCCTCTTGATTGAGAATCCTGTGTGACCAGAGCCAACAAAGAGACCTATTTCGAAGTTTCTAATTGATTCCTGGCTTCAACAGCTTTTTGGGGATAGTTTTCCAGGATTCCGCAGCCTTATTGAGTGAGAGGAGCTGAATGACATTTCATGTTCCTGCGGAGTATTTCCTGACATTGTTCCTCAGCGTCCTGCCTCGAATTTTGTTCCTTGTTCTGGACTCCCCGACCAGAAGAAATAGTTTCTCTTGACCTATCTCTCATATCCTTTAAACAACTTAAGCACCTCAATTAAATTATGCTTTACACTTTTATACGTGAATGCACCCAAAGCCAGTCTGTGAAATCTATCCCTGTGTAGGTACTCAAAAGGGACTGTTCGATACAGCTGACAAAGAGGCAGGCGTACCTGGGGCCCATCTGGGTGCCAAAGGCCAATCCCTGCATTTGGAGGAAATGGGAGGAGTTAAAGGAAAGGTTGTTGAGGGTGAGAACCAGTTTGGTGAGGTGGAGGAGGGGGACTTGATGGGTATACTGAAGAGGACTCAGCAGACCCATCCAGTCCCCCTTACACCAATTCCTTCCTCCGCCTGGCTGAACTGGTCCTCACATTTAATTACTTTCTCTTTAACTCCTCCCATCTTCTCCAAATCAAGGATTGGCTGTGGTCACCTGGATGGGCCCTAGCGATGCCTGCCTCTTTGTCAGCTACATCGAGCAGTCCCTCTTCAGTGCCTACACAGGTACTGTGCCCCAACTCTTCCGTCGTTATCTCGATGACTGCATCGGTGCAGCATCCTGAACCCAGGCCGAACTGGGGCAGTTTATCAACTTCACCCACAACTTTCACTCTGCCCTCAAATTCACTTGGTCCATCTCGGGCACCTCCCTCCCCTTTCCATCTCCGGTGACAGTTTCCAGACGGACATTTACTACAAACCCACAGACTCCTACAACTACCTGAATTACACCTCCTCCCATCCAGTATCCTACAAGAACTCCATCCCATTCTCACAATTCCTCCACCTCCGCCGCAGCTGCAAGGATGAGGAAACATTCTACTCCTAAGCATCCCAGATGTCCACCTATTTTGAACAACATGCCTTTCCTCCCTCTGTCATCCAGACAGCCCTCCACCGCCCTACCTCCATGCCCTGTTCCACTGCTTTAACCCCCGCCAATGCAATAAAGACAGAGTCCCCCTTCCCCTCACCTACTACCCCACCAGTCTCCACATCCAACACATCATCCTTAAACACTTCCGTCAACTCCAACCAGATCTCACCACCAAGAACATCTCCCCCTCCCCAGCCCTCTCTGCCTTCTGCAAGGACCACTCACTTTGACAGTCCTTGGTTTGCACCACTCTCCCCACCAACGTTCTCCACACCCCCCCCGCCCATCCGCCCACCCACCCCGGTGCATTTCCCTACAACTGGGAAAACATGCACAACCTGCTGGTACACCATCTACCTCACATCCATCCAGGGCCCCAAACAGCCCTCCCAGGTGAGAGAGAGGTTCACCTGCCTCTCTTCCAAGCTAGTTTACTGCATCGGGTGCTCCTGATGTGGTCTTCTCTACATTGGGGAGAGCAAATGTAAACTTAGGGAACAGTTCACGGAGCATCTCAACCAGGCCCACAGGGGCCGACCGGACCTCCCAGTCACTGCTCATTTTAATTCCCCTTCCCACTCCCTTTCCGACATGATCATCCTTGGCCTCCTCCTTTGCCATAACAAACCACACCGCAAATTGGAAGAATAACACCTCATCTTCCGCCTGGGCAGCCTACAGCTCAGAGGACTCAACACTGAGCTCTCCAATTTCAAATAACCTCTCTCCCCATCCCCTGACTCCATTCCCAACCCCACCCCAAGCCTTCCACTGCTCCCTGCCACCAACCGGATTCCTTCCTCCCACTGGCCAACCAGGTTGTACCCTCTACCTGCCTTCACCTATCCCCACTTCGCCATCCTGCCCCACCTCCCCCTTTATCTGCAGATCCCCCTACACTCACCCCCAGTCCTGAAGAAGGGTTACACCTGAAACGCGACTTCTCCACCTCCCGAAGCTGCCTGGCTTGCTGTGTTCTTCCAGCCTCCTGCTTTCGTATTTTCAGCATTGGTTAGTCAATCCTGTGTCCAAGCTAATAAATAATCTCGGATGATCTTACTACTGGGGGCTTGGGAAGTTAATAGTACCTTGTTGCTTTCTCCATGGCAATGCCATGGCCAATCACAGCCAAGGTTAATCAATGGTTAACTGGTTATTCAATCAGTGTCTTTTTTACTGTGCAGTATAAATTGTGGTGATCATTTAAAATTTGGCATTCTTGTGATTGCCAGGACGGTTGCAAGGTCCTCAGCAAGATGTCTCTGCCTTCAGCAATGGGTCAGCATGTTCAGTAGGGTTTAGCCAATAATTTGCACCCTTTCATATTCCAAGTATTGAATATCAAGCGACCATCCCAGAGATCCTGCCTGTGTCCTGCGCAGCCATTCTGTGCAGCTAAACTTCCTTGTCGTGCCTGGTTGTTGAAATAAAGGATCAGAATAAACAAAAAGAAGGATCTATTTAGTAAGAGCCCCACTCAGCCACATTAAAGAGCTACCTGTTTGTTGGAATGTCTTGAAACTTGACAAACATCTGGGCAGTGATGTTGAGTTCATAGATGGTAGAGTTAATATTGAAGGCGTTGACTCTATTCACTGCCCCTGTCTCATAGCTCTGGCTGTTTGCAACTGCCAGAAACACTCTTTCTTGAACGCGGAAAACCTCCCAGTCAGTAGCACCAAATGTCTGGGGAAGAAAGGTAGAGTTAGTGCTCCGCTGATTATGAACAATTCTGATGACATACAAGCATACAATATGCAAGGCATCATTGACAGTGTAATCAGCAGTACCCACTCAGTCATAACCTGCTCACTGATGCTGAGTTTGGGTACCTCCAGGGCCACTCAGCTCAGGAACCCATTCCAACCTTTGTCTAAAAATGGACTTATAAAGAGTCAAAATGGTGACTGTCTTTGACATCAAAGCAGGAGTCAAAAGGAATTGAGGAGTGGGCATGGGGTGGGAGCTCCTCATTGGGTCGAGTCATACCTTGCACAAAAGGAAGAAGATTGTGGTTGTTGGGGGTCGGCCATCTCAATGCAAGGGCATCTCAGTTCCTCAGGGAAATGTCCTACACTCAACCTTCTTCAGTTACTCCATCAATGACATTCCCTCCATAAGATCAGAATTTGGGATATTTGCTGATAATTCCACAATTCCACGCTTCCCTGATACCAAAGTAGCAAGACCCAAACAACATTCAGACTTGGCCTGATAAGTGACATGCATTTATTTTGAGAGGGCTTGGATATAAAAGCAGGAAAGTCCTTCTAAAGCTCTAGAAGGCTCTGGCCAGATCACATTTGGAGTATTGTGTGCAGGTTTGGGCCCCATATCCTAGGAAGGAGCACTTCCAGAGGAGGTTCACGAGGATGGTCCCAGGAACGAAAAGCTTAACATATGAGGAAGGTTTGAGGATTCTGGATCTGTACTCGATGGAGTTGAGAACGATGAGGAGCGATCTAATTGAAACGTACAGAATACTGAATAGCCTGGACAGAGTGAAGTTATTTCCATTGGTGGGAGAGACTAGGACCTGATGGCACAGCCTTAGCATAAAGAGAAGACCTTTTAGAATGGAGATAAGGAGAAACTTATTTCGCCAGAGAGTACTGAATCTGTGGAATTAAATTGCCTCAGAAGGCTGTGGAGGCCAGGTCATTGAGTATGTTCAGGATGGACATAGATAGTTTCTTGAGTATCAAAGGGATCAAGGGTTACAGGGAGAAAGCCGGAGAATGGGGTTGAGAAACTTATCAGCCATGACTGAATGGTGAAGCAGATTCGATGGGCTGAATGACCTAATTTCTGCTCCTTTGTCTTATGGCCTTATGGTCATATGATAACATTGATGTCACACAAGTACCTGGCTATGACAATCTGCAGAGAGATTAAACCATCATCCCGTCACATTCAATGGGATTCCCATCACTGAATCCCCTGCTATCAAAATCCTTAGGATTTCCATTGACCAGAACCTGAACTGGACTAGCCATACAAATGTAATGAGTACAAAAGCAGCTCAGAAAATAGGAATTCTGAGATAAGTAGCTCACCTCTTCTCTCCACAGAGCCTGTCCATCGTTCATAAAAGATTTACAAGGATGTTGCCAGAGCAATAGGGAGAGGCTGAATAGGCTGGGGCTGTTTTTTCCCTGGAATATCAGAGGCTGAGGGGGTGACGTTATAAAGGTTTATAAGATCATGAGGGGCATTGATAGGATAAATAGACAAGGTCTTTTCCCTGGGGTCGGGGAGTCCAGAACTAGAGGGCTTAGATTTAAGGTGAGAGGGGAAAGATATAAAAGAGACTTAAGGGGCAACTTTTTCATGCAGAGGGTGGTACGTGTATGGAATGAGCTGCCAGAGGAAGTGATGGAGGCTGGTACAATTACAGCATTAAAAAGGCTTTTGGATGGGTATATGAATAGGAAGGGTTTAGAGGATTATGGGCCAAGTGCTGACAAATGGGACTAGCTTAATTTTGGATATCTGATCAGCATGGACAAGTTGGACCAAAGGGTCTGTTTCTGTGCTGTACATCTCTATGACTATCTACAGTTCACAAGTCAGGAGTGTGATCAAACTTGTCTGGCTCAGTGTAGCTCCAACAACACTCAAGAAGCTTCCAGCTCCAATGGCTCCACATTTTCTACCACCTACCAGTAGTAATTCAATGTTGCGAGCTTCCATTTTGTGCCAGGAGGATTTTTTAGAATGCTTCAAAGGTACTGAGACAATTGCCAACTCTATTATCTGCTCTGTCAGTTTAGTGTCTGGAAAGGCACATTTGTTACCCTTGTTATGGCCTCAACTAACAAAGTGAGCTGCATTTAGGGACAGCACGGTGCCCTAAATAACAATCCCTGAAACAGGGCTCAGGCCTAAAAACAGAAAAGGTACATGCGACACAGTGATGCACTTAGTACTGTACCACAGAAAGACGGATATCAAATTCTTCACTATGAATTGGCAAGCCATGGATCCATTATCCTGCAGCTTTTCCTTCTAGGACATCAATCCTAAGCAAAGAATTGCAAAGTTTACCCTCACATCTTGCTGATCTTTGAGCACTTTGTACGTCTTTACAACATCATTTTGGTCCTCTTCTGTTAAGCCTGATTCTGAGTCTATGTAATCGCTCGTTACTAACTGCTAGTAGTATTTTCACAATCCACCTAACCAATTCTGCAACTACTTGGTCAAGGAGGTAGAACAGCATTCTTTGTTAAAAAAGTTGGAACTTTGCTAACAGATCCATGGCTTTCCAATTCATAGTGAAGAATTTGATATCCGTCCTTCTGTGGCACAGCACTAAGTGCATCACTGTGCCTCATGTAGCATTTCTATTTTTTGGCTTGAGGCCTGTTTCAGGGATTGTTATTTCGGGCACCGTGCTGTCCCTGAATGCAGCCCGTTTTGTTTTCGGTATTGTATAAACGTAGGTACATTCATCTCAAGTTCAGCACGGGGCCGACTGCAGACAGCTGTCAAGTTTGAAATGATCTTTCACTGGGGTGGGTTTAAATCAGCTTGCCGCCTGCACAAACCTGGCCAACTTGGGGATACCCCTCCGTTTGTGAAGAAATCTTATTTTGTTTTCTATAGAGAGCCAACACCAAGATTGACAATATATTGGGTTAGCTGTTGTTCGCCCTCCAAGGTTCTAAGGCTGGTGTCATCTTTGTTTTGTTTCTTTGAAAGAAAAATATCCCAGCTGCACATATCTAATAATATCTTCATGTTATCTAAATGGAACACAAATTAGGTACATGGATTCCATTTGCATGAAGATCTCTGGTGGGTTTATTTGCAATTAGAGTCATAGAGATGTACAGCATGGAAACAGACCCTTCGGTCCAACCCGTCCATGCCAATCAGATATCCCAACCCAATCTAGTCCCACCTGCCAGCACCCAGCCTATATTCCTCCAAACCCTTCCTATTCATATACCTATCCAAATGCCTCTTAAATGTTGCAATTGTACTAGCTTCCACCACATCCTCTGGCAGCGCATTCCATACATGTACCACCCTCTGTGTGAAAAAGTTGCCCCTTAGGTCTCTTTTATATCTTTCCCCTCTCACCCTAAACCTTTGCCCACAAGTTCTGGACTCCCCGATCCCAGGGAAAACACTTTGTCTATTTAGACTATCCAGGCCCCTCATAACCTCAGCCTCCGATGCTCAGGGAAAACAGTCCCAGCCTGTTCAGCCTCTCCCTGTAGTTCAGATCCTCCAACCCTGACAACATCATTGTAAACATTTTCTGAACCCTTTCAAGTTTCACAACGTCTTTCCGATAGAAAGGAGACAAGAATTGCATGCAATATTCCAACAGTGGCCTAACCAATGTCCTGTACAGCCACAACATGACCTCCCAACTCCTGTACTCAATATTCTGACCAATAAAGGTTTGCATACCAAACGCCTTCTTCACTATCCTAATTACCTGCGACTCCACTTTCAAGGAGCTATGAACCTGCACTCCAAGGTCTCCTTGTTCAGCAACACTCCCTAAGACCTTACCATTAAGTGTATAAGTCCTGCTAAGATTTGCTTTCCCAAAATGCAGCCCCTCGCATTTATCTGAATTAAACTCCTTCTGCCACTTCTCAGCTCATTGGCCCATCTGGTCCAGATCCTGTTGTAATCTGAGGTAGCCCTCTTCGCTGTCCACTACACCTCCAATTTAGGTTTCATCTGCAAACTTCTAACTGTACCTCTTATGCTCGCATCCAAATCATTTATGTAAATGACAAAAAGTAGAGGACCCAGCACTGATCCTTGTAGCACTCCACTGGTCACAGGCCTCCAGTCTGACAAACAACCCTCCACCACCATGCTCTGTCTTCTTCCTTTGAACCAGTTCTGTATCCAAATGGCTAGTTCTCCCTGTATTCCATGAGATCTAACCTTGCTAACCAGTCTCCCATGGGGAACCTTGTTGAATGCCTTACTGAAGTCCATATAGATCACATCTACCTCATCAATCCTCTTTGTTACTTCCTCAAAAAACTCAATCAAGTTTGTGAGACATGATTTCCCATGCACAAAACCATGTTGACTATCCCTAATCAGTCCTTGCCTTTCCAAATACATGTACATCCTGTCCCTCAGGATTCCCTCCAACAACTTGCCCACCACTGAGGTCAGGCTCACCGGTCTATAGTTCCCTGGCTTGTCCTTACCACCATTCTTAAACAGTGGCACTACATTTGCCAACCTCCAGTCTTCCGGCACTTCACCTGTGACTATCGATGATACAAATATCTCAGCAAGAGGCCCAGCAATCACTTGCCTAGCTTCCCACAGAGTTCTCGGGTACACCTGATCAGGTCCTGGGGATTTATCCACTTTTATGCGTTTCAAGACATCCAGCACTTCCTCCGCTGTAATATGGACATTTTGCAAGATGTCACATCTATTTCCCTACAGTCTGTATCTTCCATATCCTTTCTCACAGTAAATACTGATGCAAAATACTCATTTAGTGTGTCCCCCATTTTCTGCGGCTCCACACAAAGGCCACCTTGCTGATCTTCGAGGGGCCCTATTCTCTCCCTAGTTACCCTTTTGTCCTTTATGTATTTGTAAAATATCTTTGGATTCTCCTTAATTCTGTTTGCCAAAGCTATCTCATGTCCCCGTTTTGCCCTCCTGATTTCCCTCTTAAGTATACTCCTACTGCCTTTATACTCTTCTAAGGATTCACTCGATCTATCCTGTCTATACCCTATATATGCTTCCTTCTTTTTCTTAACCAAGCCCTCAATTTCTTTAGTCATCCAGCATTCCCTATACCTACCAGCCTTTCCTTTCACCCTAACAGGAATATACTTCCTCTGGATTCTCGTTATCTCATTTCTGAAGGCTTCCCATTTTCCAGCCATCCCTTTACCTGCGAACATCTGCCTCCAATCAGCTTTCAAAAGTTCTTGCCTAATAACATCAAAATTGGTCTTTCTCCAATTTAGAACTTCAACTTTTAGATCAGATCTATCCTTTTCCATCATTATTTTAAATCTAATATAATTATGGTCGCTAGCCCCAAAGTGCTCCCCCACTGACACCCCAGTCACCTGCCCTGCCTTATTTCCCAAGAGTAGGTCAAGTTGTGTACCTTCTCTAGTGGGTACATCCATATACTGAATCAGAAAATTGTCTTGTACACAATTAACAAATTCCTCTCCATCTAAATCCTTAACATTATGGCAGTCCCAGTCGATGTCTGGAAAGTTAAAATCCCCTACCATAACCACCCTATTATTCTTACAGATAGCTGAGATCTCCTTACAAGTTTGTTTCTCAATTTCCCTCCAACTATTAGGGGGTCTATAATACAATCCTAATAAGGTGTCATCCCTTTCTTATTTCTCAGTTCCACCCAAAAAACTTTCCTGGATGTATTTCCGGGAATATCCTCCCTCAGCACAGCTGTAATGCTATCCCTTATCAAAAATGCCACTCTCCCTTCTCTCTTGTCTCCCTTTCTATCCTTCCTGTAGCATTTGTATCCTGGAACATTAAGCTGCCAGTCCTGCCCATCCCTGAGCCTTGTTTCTGTAATTGCCATGATATCCTAGTCCCTTGTTCCTAACCATGCCCTGAGTTCATCTGCCTTCCCTGTTAGGCCCCTTGCATTGAAATAAATGCAGTTTAATTTATCAGTCCTCCCATGTCCCTGCTTGCCCTGACTGTTTGACTTGCTTCTGTTCTCAACTGTACCAGTCTCAGATTGATCTCTTTCCTCACTATCTCCCTGGGTCCCACCTTATTAGTTTAAATCCTCCCAAGCAGCTCTCGCAAATCTCCCTGCCATTGAAATGACATATACAGTACTGTAATTTCCCAGATAGTCTGTACTCTGAGTGCTACAGACAGAAAGCCCGTGATCTGGGTGGTTGGCTTATTTGCATATTGAGGCGTTAATGGGAATTCACCCTAAACTGTAGTCAAAGGCTTAATCAAAGGGTAAGCTTTTAAAGGAGCATCTTTAAGTTGGGGGATGGGAACGGTTTTTGAAAGCATTGGAGGAACGAGATAACTAATGTGGAGAGGATAGTGAAAGGATTGGAAAACTGTTCAGAGGAGTTCAGTCAGGATAACTAAGCTCTGAACGAAGAGAAGCAGAGGGAGGAGAAACATAAACAACTCACTGGAGGTGGAGGCTCGACAAATATCCCCATCCTCAATAATCAAAGAGACCAATACAACAGTGTAAAAGATAAGGCTGAAGTATTTGCAGGTGCGAGGTGGACGATCCATCTTGGCCTACTCCAGTGGTCCCCAGCATCACAGATACCAGTCTTCAGTCAATTTGATGCACTTCACATGATATCAAGAAACAGTTGGAGACACTGGATACTGCAAAGGCTATGGGCCCTGACAACATCCTGGCAACAGTACTGAAGACTCGTGTTTCAGAACTTGCCACTCCCCTAGCCAAGTTAATGCCAAGGGCAGCACGGTGGCTCAGTGGTTAGCACTGCTGCCTCACAGCCACAGACACCCAGGTTTGATTGTGGAATTTGTCCATTCTTCCTGTGTATGTGTGGGTCTCCTCAGGGTGTTCCGGTTTCTTCCCACGGTCCAATGGTGTTCAGGTTTGGCGGATTGGCAATACTAAAGTGTTCACACATCCTGGGATGTGCAGGATAGGGGGGTTGGCCATGGGAAATGCAGGGTTGCAGAGATAGGGAAGGTGGGATGACTCTGGGTGGGATGCTCTTCAGATAGGCAGTATGAACTTGATGGGCCGAGAGGCCTGCTTCCACACTGTAGGGATTCTATGATTCTATTTGCAGTTGGCAAAGCAACCATGAGGGAGCTTAAGGAAGAAAGGGGAAGGTGGGGGCCTGTGCAGCTGTTTCAGCCGCAGTTGGAGGTAAAGGCTGTAGAGATGGAGAACCTGGTCATCACTCCCCAATATGCAGGGACATCCGGCTGAGCTCATGTTGCAATATCGAGAGAGGAAATGGTGCACAGGCTCCATGTCACTGAATCCAAGTATGAAAAGGAATGGTGAAAATCTGTGGCATAACGCCAATATTGTGAGAAATATAACAGACATAGGAAAGAGTGGCCAAACTGGCGAGGGAGCTCATGGAGATGTGAACAGAGATTGTGAGCATCAATTGAAACAGTTGAGCAACTCAAGGAATGGAATCCCTCACAAGTCAAGAAGACCACCTCCTGGTGAAACGTGAGAAGTAACAGAAGACAGTGAGGGAAGTGCATAACACACCGACAGTGAAGAGAAAAGAACGCATCCAGACAACCGCAGCATGATGGAACACAGAGACAACAATAAACTCACTATCGACAGACCAAGAACAGCCAAAGTTGACATCCACACTTCCAGGAGATTACACCATAATAAGATCAGGAAATCCCGTCAAACCGTTGATATGCTATACGGACTCTTTGACCTCTGTACTTGTTTGTTTTACAGTCCTGTCACTTCATAACTCATTTTGGTTTAACCAATTTTTATCTGTTTTCGTTTGTAGTGTACAAGAGAAACTTCTGACGAAAAGGAGGATTAGCTCTCATATTTGGCTCTCATATTTAGCTCTCATATTTAGCTCTCATATTTAGCTCTCATATTTGGCTCTCATATTTAGTTCTCATATTTGGCTCTCATATTTGGCTCTCATATTTGCAGTGATGTCCTTTTAAGAGCTCAACATGTAAATAAGCCAAATATCCAGATATTGTCACAGGAGCACAGGCCATAATCTGTCTACCCTAAAGCACACAAGGCACAAACTGCATCTGGAGATTGATCACTACTTGTATATATTAGTTGAGCTGTAAATAAGTCCACCAGGGAGATTTAAATAAAGGGAATCCACACGCCACTGTTTGGGCGCTGCTTAAACTCTATCTGCCAGAGAAAATGGTGGAGGTTGGTACAATTACAACATTGAAAAGGCATCTGGATGGGTATATGAATAAGGCGGTTTTAGAGGAAAATGGGACAAGTGCTGGCAAATGGGACTAGATTAGGTTAAGGATATCTGATTGGCATGGACAAGTTGGACAGAAGGGTCTGTGTCCGTGCTGTTTACCTCTATGACTCTGTGACTCTGTAATCCATTTGAATTAGATTTAGATTACGTAGGAATATTATTACAGCTACCTGTCTGCTACATTCTGATTCAGGACTTCACAAAGTGGGGCTTTGGACCTCGTTAAGTGTTGTCAGTTGAAAGTTTGAAAGTTGCAATAGCTACGATGGAGCCCTGAACAAGTTTTCACCACTGTGCCCCCCTAACAGACCACACTCTCATAAATTTCTATCTGCCACCATGCACCCTGCTCCCATCTCCACTCTCACTGAGTTGCCATGACAATTTCCAAGCTTCAGAATGGGGTCATAGAGGGAAGAGGTTTGGGAAGCATTTCTGATAATGCCCCTGTTTCACACCTTGGAATGCTCTAATACGAGATAGAAGCTTCACATCTGTGGAGGTTGAAGTTAAAATCAGACTGTGCTTAGCTACAGGAATGCAGAATCTAGCAACAGCTGATCCAAACATTTGGATACAAGCAAGACCAATAGCTCACCTGCCCGTAAATTCAACTGGTTGTGAGTTCTCCCACTGCAGACAGTCATCTACATAACCAAGGCTGACTTACCAATGCTGCACTGTTGGAGATGCAGACTCACATGTGATGCCATTTCTACCCTCTCAGAAAGATCTCCTGATGCTTTTACAAAAAAAAACTGGCCAATATTCATGCCAGAGAATGTTTATTTATCGTTACATTATGGTTTGAGGGATCTTTCTGTGCACAAAATGGCTGCTGCTGTCTGACAGTGGCATCACCTCAAATGAAAGTTGTTAGCTCGAATACGCTTTGGGACATCCTGAGATCATGAAAGGCACTACAGAAATGCAGCTGTCGTCATTATAATGAGGCCAGCCAGTTGGACATCATAGAATATGAGTTCCCTGGGTACAGCTGTTAATCTGGTCCAATTGGAGAGCCCTGTTTGACAGATATAAATAGGCGTGTCTCCCACTGTTAGGCAGTCGTGTGGGGGAAAAACAAAAGACAAGAAAAAAAAGCAGGAGTGTCAGAGGTTCGGTTGACTCTGAGAGCTGGCTCTGAGGGAGCTGGATCAGTGTCAAGGACTCTCCACATGTAAATAAAGGGTGACTTGACAATGGGATACCACCCTCTGTGGTTTTATTTCAGTAACCTTTTCCTTTTAGATTTTCTTTAGATTACTTACAGTGTGGAAACGGCCCTTCGGCCCAACAAGTCCATACCGATCCTCCAAAGAGCAACCCACCCAGACCCATTCCCCTACACTTAACACTACGGGCAATTTAGCATGGCCAATTCACCTAAGCTGCACATCTTAGGTGGGAGGAAACTGGAGCACCCGGAGGAAACCCACGCAGACATGGGGAGAATGTGCAGATTCCACACAGACAGTGTTGTAACATCCATCGCCCACTATCACAATGGAAATAGAGCTTGCCTTATGTTGTTTTTGCTGGACAACGATCCCAGTCTGAATGGCGAGTACAGCAACATGAAGTAACCACGTGGCTGCTTAGGGGAGGTCTCAGTGGCACAGACGGTAATGTCTGTGCCTCTGATTCCAAGACCCACTTCAGGACTTAACAACCACAGAAGGTGTGTTGACAAACCAACCAAACAGAGGGAATACTTGCAAATCCTTCCACTCATTCAAGTGTCAGTCAGTAAGAATAGGGGAGCTATTGAATCGGCTGCTGTGATGATGATGATGGGAAGGATTTGGAACCTCCCACATTGTTATCCATTGTTCTGGACTGCACACACACACACATATCAAAGTGTATGCTGTCAAAGCAACTCAGACCCTTTGGGGGCCAAATGACTGGATATCTGATCAGATTGGTGCCAATGCAAAGAGTTTGATTCCCACTCTGGCTGGGGTGGATTTAGGTATCTGGATTTGGTGGAAGTTATAGCACTGTGGGTCAGACCTGTCAGCAGATAGTGAGCTCACAAAGAAAAAGACAGACCACCAGTAAACCCAGAGTGGTGGGTTGTGTGGCGCTGGTGTGGAGAGACAATCAAATTCATTAAAATAATGCTCACAATTAGCCAGAAATAGGGAATCCATTGGCAAAACATCCAACAGGACACAGTCCCTGGCAACTATCTTCATAGAGTTCGAATTCAAAAGTGAGAAAATAATGTTTTGTTGTATAAAGCATTGGTCAAACCTGACCTGGAGTCATTGCATTCAATTTTGAATGCTACACTGACAGTACATATAGGGCAGCACGATGACGCAGTGGTTCGTACTGGTGCCTCACAGCGCCAGGGGCCCAGGTTCAATTCCCGCCTCAAGTGACTGATTGTGTGGAGTTTGCACATTCTCCCCATGTCTGTGTGGGTTTCCTCCGGGTGCTCCGGTTTCCTCCCCCAATCCAAAGAAGTGTAGGCTAGGTGGACTGGCCATGGGAAATGCAGGGTTACAGGAAGAGGGCGAGTCTGGGTGGAATGCGCTTCGAAACATTGGTTTACACTCGATGGGCTGAATGGCCTGCTTCCACATTGTAGGGACTCTATACCTAAGGAACAAAATTTGGATCTTAATTGGGCCACAGCACAGATACAGCTGACTGATCCAGAGGGGCTTAAATATTTAAATCGTAAGGGTAGGTTGATTGGATTGGGTTTGTAATCCCTTGAGTTCAGAAATCTGAGGGGGTAATCTGATCGAGATGTTTAAATTGATTCAGAAATTGATAGGTAGAGAAAAACTATTCCGCCTGGAGGCAGAACAAATGCATATCTACGTTTTATATTTGCACCAGACCACACAGTTGTGGAATTAGAACGTTTTTTTCTTTGCAAAAAGAACTGTGGAAATGTGGAATTTCCCCTAACCCCCTGCCCCTGACAGGCTGTTAGGGTGGGTGAAAGCCGATTGGAATTTCTAAGACTGAGATTGATTGTTTTCTATTAGGTGAAGTCATTAAAGGAATATGTAATTGAGGCAGGTAGATAGAGACATGATTGAGTGAACACTGGAGCAGGCCTGAGGGACTGAACGACGTTCTCACGTTTTCATAGAGAATGGGGACTGGGACTTTCCAACAAGAAAGAAGCATGACAAAAAGGGAATATGACAAGACAATTCCTGTTAGGTATCATCGTTTACTTGTGTCAGCTGCTTGTATCTCTCAGTCTATTCCCCAGGGACATTTCGGTGCCCTCAGATGGGTTGTCGACACAGAGTGAAGCTATTCCAAAAGAATTCTTTTCTCCAGACAAGATGATGTCAACAATTTAACTCGTCATTTCCAAATCCAGATATATTCTCTTATGTTAGTTTTAGTATTTATAACTATTAAAACTATTGGGTGAGCTCTCGAAATGTACATAGGCAAAACTTCACTTTATATCAAATTAACCTCGGCTTGAGTCTTGAGGACTAGGATTTTTCCGGGGAATATCTGTACACTGACTGAGATTTCTTTGGGAGATACCTATATACTAACTAGGATTTATCCAGAAAACATTTATACATTGACTGGGATTTCTTAGTGAGATATATGTACACTGACTGAGATTTCTCTGGGAGATACCTATGTACTAACTGGGATTTATCCAGAAAACATTTATACATTGACTGAGATTTCTTAGTGAGATATATGTACACTGACTGAGATTTCTCTGGGAGATATCAATACATTGCTTGAGGTATTTCTGAGGGATATCTTGTGACAATGCTGTCACTTTAGAAGGACAAAGTTAAAAATCACACAACACCAGGTTATAGTCCAACTCATTTATTTGGAAGTACCAGCTTTCAGAGCACTGCTCCTTTATCAGGTAGCTAGTACTTCCAAAGAAACCTTGGACTATGACTTGGTGTTGTGAGATTTTTAAATTTGTCCACCCAAGTCCAATACTGGCATCTCCTCATCGTCACTGTAGAAGTTATTTTATCCCAAGTGTTTTTGAAGAGAGGTTATAAGGCAGCGGTGCAGAACCGCTCACTTGAAGATGACGTAAGTAAACAGCTTAGGAGGCTGTGAGTTTTTTTAAACAGCCTGAACGGGTGCGGCCAGCTCTCATTGATCAGGATTTCCGGGATTTGATTTTCTCAGTATAGCATCAGAAGCTGTTTGCAGTCTTAGAAGAGTTGGAAGCCTCAGCAAATAATTCCTAGCTGCTACTTCTTTGGAAAACCCCCCTGATGTTTCTTCCTCCCAGATGGAAGTTTGCATTTGAGAATCTGTGCCTGAATTTGCCTTTTTGCCAAGGGGTGTGTGTTTATGGATGTTACTATATTGGAGCAGTTAATTCGTAATTGTTATTGTATCTACTATTCTGTTAAGTTTTCCAATACTTAACTTATTCTAAATTCCTCTTTCTTTTGTTTATATTTTAACTATAGTGCTTAAATAAATTGTGTTTCGCTTAACATCGAGTAGTTTGACCAGTCACATCACATCTGGAACATGCATTTATTTCTACTTTTAAAATAAGGAAAAAAATTAGGGTCTAGGCTACCTTCTGAAAATATTTTGAGGGGATCTGGTCTGGTCCATAACAAACTGTACACTGAGACTTTTCTGGGAGATATCAATACACTGACTGGTGTTTCTCAAAGAGGTGGCTGTAGACTAATTGACATCTGTCAGTCTTTCCCTCAGGAAGTTGCTACACACTGAACTGGAGGGTCTGATGTTTAATACCCTCCTCAATCAGGCATTCAGGCAAGATTTGCCAATTATCTGTTATCGCTAATGATATTCCCACTGTTTCCAAGGCTGGGCAGAAAACATTGGTTAGTTCTGAAGAGCAGAGAAGGCACTTGCCCAGTGGTGTTGTTCCAGGAGACACAGCAATGAATCGATAGCAACCAGCAGCTGAAAAGAAGGAAAGCTCTATGATGAAGGCAGCCTGTCAACTCTGCTCTCTGATACTGCCGCACAGTGACAATCCTGTCTGCCCTTGAAATCGCTACAAAACATGAGCAATCTTTATGCCTCCCTCTGCTTAGATTGTGAAACCATTTGGCTCAGAAAATGAAATCTGATTTCCTTGTAACAAGGTGTAACTAATCCTGCAAGTCCTGAGGGTTTAAGTAATGTAAATATTTTGTACACACAGCATCTTCAAGATTGTGCTGAATTGTCAGTCATTTGTAAACAGTGGCCTCAAGATGACGCTTATTTAGCGATCAACTTTATTTACATCTTGAAATTTTCCCTATCCTATAGCTTTCTCGTGTGTGTGTGTGTGTGTGTGTGTGTGTGTGTGTGTGTGTGAGAGAGAGTGAAAGAGAGAGATGATTGGTGGTGTTTTAACCTAAAGGTCACCATGCCTCAGGTGAAGGGACAGGTTGAGAACACAAGACCATCATGACAACCTCATCCAGCATGGGAATTGAGCCCACGTTACTGGCATCACCCTACATTGTAAAACAACTGTCTAGCCAACTGAACTAACCGACACCCAGCACTGGAAATTCATTCCTCCCAAAACCCACCACAGATCATAACCTGTATTTATATATAGCCTTGAACACAGAAAAAGATCCTGAGCTTCTCTACTGGAGCACAGCCACAGAAAACTTGATGTTGAGACTCATAAGGAGGTCAAAAGGAATACATGGGCGGAGATTTGGAGAGAGAATGCCAGAGTTTAACATCAAGATGGTTGAAGACATGGACAGCACTGATAGGAATTGCAGGAATACAGAAAAAGACTACAGGGTGAATACAGTGTTGGCAGAGGCTGGTAAGATCGTGTACAGATCTTAGTTGGAGTACCCACAGACTTCCCACAGACACGAGACCGTTACCCCTGTTGTAAGTGCCTTTGGATGCATTCATTTGGGCGCAGACATTAAACACTTATTAAAAAAAGTGATGTCAGGAATGGTGCAGCTGAAAAATATGTGAATTAAGAAAGACTGCTACTGAAAGAAACAGCAAGGAAACAAAATAAATGCAGCAGGCTGCCACTGCAGGTATTAGCCAGGTCAAAATGGCCCTGCGTTTTCCAGTCCCCACTATAGAGGAAATAAAAGGAAACTTAGAGTCATAGAGATGTGCAGCATGGAAACAGACCCTTTGGTCCAACTCGTCCATGCCTACCAGATATCCCAACCCAGTCTAGTCCCACCTGCCAGCACCCAGCCCATATCCTCCAAACCCTTCTTATTGTTATACCCGTCCAGATGCCTTTCAAATGTTGCAGTTGCACCAGTTTCCACCATTTAGACATAATCCGATGTCCAGCAATACATGAATTCAAACAGCAAAGGCAGTAATGGTGCGGGTTCATTGCTGTGTCAATTAGCAGTGCCAGTTTCTTTCTCTGTCTCTCTTTCTCTCTCTCCTGCACTGACCTCACCATGTGCTCCCTTTGTCTGTTCCTCTCCCTTTTAAAAGTGCAGTTGTTTTGACTTTTTCTTTCTCCAAAGTTCCAAAACAATGCAACATATAAAACAGCAAAATATGAATAGTTACAGAATTATTGTTTTAAAAAGATGAGTAAATAAGATGAGTAGTTGTGGTATCAGTGAAAGTTAGTGAACGTATGCAATATAACTTATTGCAGCCTAGATTTAACATAGAGGTGGAGGAGCCAGAAAGGAGAAATTTGAAAATGCACTTTTCAACCTATACTAACATAATGTACGAACAGTTTGCTGAAGGAAAAAGGAGGATGATTGGTCGAGATGTGATCATATTGGCACATCTAGTTGGATCTGTGAGTTTGGGCAAGTGAAATTAGAAATAGGATAGTCTTAGGCATGAGGGATCCTGCTGCGAAAGCACATCTGCAGAGAAAGGAGAAACTTACACTTAACAAAGCTACTGACATGTGCAGAAGCGCTGAGATTGTCAATCATCAGCTTGAGCATATTAATGAAAAAAACCTGGTGAGGCTTTCCATTAGACATCCCAGACTGAATAAAAATAATTGATTAGAATAAAAGGAAAAAAAAATTGCAGAAAAGTCAGGAGAAAGACTGAGGTGAGAGGGCAGCATGTAACTATTATGCAGAATAAATATGTAGCAGTGAAGGAAAGGGAATCAAGTGAATTGGAAGTAAGTTAATGCTGATAGATAGATGGAGAGGAAGAAGGTGGAAAAATCAATTTCACATTGATTTAATGTTTACAAAGATACAAACATAAGCCACATTTTCATAATTCATCAACACTGAGGTTGGATTCTACCCAAACCTGATATTGGTGAGGATTAGTCACTGTGTAATTGCACGGCATTCTTTTGTTAGTCAATTATGTGAGGGTTCACAATGAGACTACACAGAGTTCATTGACATCATATATGGGTATTCATTGAGGGGTGGGGTTTAGATTCAATTAGTCACCAAATCTGAAACAGAATGCCAATCTCATTAATAATCACAAAACTCCTGAACTGTATTTAACCCATTCCGTTCTCTCTGTGGGAGGAAATTTGCCAACCTTGCAGGGTCGGGCCTGGAAGAGATATCCAGGCCCACACCAATAAGGTTGACCCTTGTTTACTCTCTGAAACAACCAGTTCAGCTGCTTTGTTGTATCCAACCACTGCAGAAAAAAATACGTCCATATACTATCCTGGTTTGTGCACAGCGCAGTGGTTACAGTGATACCTGTGGAATCTTGTGTATTAGACAGGTATGTTTTATTTTCACTCATGTAAGAATGGAGACCCCATTTCAAAGTAAAGCATTTCCTGTGATGGTTTCTGATGTGTTCCTGAGTAACAGGTTAAATGGAGTTTAGACACAGATCACCTATAATCTCATTAAATAATGGAACAGATTTGAGGGACTGTATGGTCTCTTCCCGTTGCTATTTCCCATGACGGGTTAGGATGCTTTATAAATGCAAATGTCTGCTCCTATTTCCTCATCTTGTGAGGTCTGGTGACTACTTAAATGATGGAGGAGAAACATAAAGAGAAAATGCTAAAGAAACTCAGCAGGTCTGACAGTATCTTTGGAGAGAGAAACAAGCGTTAATGTTTCAAAACAGATATGACTCTTCAGAACTGAAAGGGGATGGAAAATGATGGAATTTATGCTGTTAACAGAAGGGGAAGAGGGAGTGGAGCAGCATTAAAGTTGTCAACAGCATAAAACCACAATGTTCCAGCCCTTTTCCGTTCTGAGGAGATTTGAAATGTTAACTCTGTTCCTCTCTCCGCAGAAGCTGCTGAGATTCTCAGTGCTTGCTGCAGACTCCCAGCAGTATTTTGCTTCCTCTTGGATACTTACTGGGATTGACTGGAAAAGTCGGAACATTCCTCCTAGCTGGATGTAAATCCGAGAGTAGATCCGGGTTGATGTCCCATTGAAGGTGTTCGCCACCACCAGAAAGGAATAGGGTCCGATTGTAAAGAATTCCCAGTCATAGGCTCCTGAGGTTGGGATGGTCTGGTTCCTTTCAAACATACGGGCGTTGGGGTTCCACTTGTAAATGATGCTGTCAATGTTGTGATTGTTTCCTTAAAAGGTAGAAATAAACCCAGTCAGATACCAGAACATAACCCCGTTCCTCACTAAGAAAACTAACGGGGTCATGTCCACATATACCTACAGCAGAGCAATAAACAGTGACTACATTCCCCCAGTAGACCAACAGCCTGTGACCAAGGAGAAAGAAATGAGCTTGTGTCTTACCTCTGACAACCACAAGACAATCACAACACACTTTACAGGCAGCAAAGTACTTTAGAACTGTGGTCACTGCTTTATAATGTGGAAAATATAGGAGACAATCTGTGAGCAGCAGGATTCCACACAGGGCAATGAAATAAATAGCCAGCCAATTAATCTTTCATACATATTGGTTTCAGGGATAAACATTGTCAGATTGCCAATGATAATTCCCTTGCTCAGTTTCATTGAGGACCATGGGATCTTTTACATCCACCTAAGAGGGGAAGCAGGGTCTCAGTTTAATGTCTTTTCCAGAAGACTGCTTTTCTGGGCAGTGCGGTGCTTCCCCAGTACCACACAGGAGCAGAAGCCTGGATTCTGTGCACAAGTCTTGGAGTGGAACTTTGAATCCATGGCCTTCTGAGTCAGACACAAGAATGATGAGCTGTAACTGATAGTACACAACAGAAGCTGGTGGTTGCTGAATATACGTATGCAAGTGCATATATGGCCCCAAGTACAACTATGGCTGTGAATGTATGTGACTGCAGCCTGTGATTACATGTCTCATTCCATGTGAGAATTGAGATGCAGAGGAATGCCTGAGAAAGTCATGCAGATTAGAAACAGACCCTTCGGTCCAACCAGTCCATGCTGAACATAATCCCAAACTAAGCTAGTCCCAACTGCCTGCTCCTGGCCCATATCCCTCCAAACCTTTCCTGTTCATGTACTTATCCAAATATCTTTTAAACATTGTAATTGTACCCAAACCCGCTACTTCCTCATTCCACATGCGAACCACCCCTCATTTCTTTTTTAAATCTCTCTCCTCTCACCTTATAAATAGATTCCCCAGTCTTGAAATCCCTATCCTAGGGAATAGACAACTACCACTAACTCTATCCATACCCCTCGTTATTTAACAAACTTCTACAAGGTCGCCTCACAACCTCCTGTGCTCCAGTGAAAAATGTCCCAGGCTATCCAGCCTTTCTTTCTAACTCAAACCTTCCATACCCGGCAACATCCTGGTAAATCTGTTCTGAACCCTTAATAGTATCCTTCCTATAACAGAATGACCGGAATGGGACACAATAATCCAGAAGAGGCCTCACCAATGTCCTGTACAACCTCAACATGTCATTCCAACTCCAATACTCAAAGGACAGAGCAATGAAGGCCAAGTGCCTTTTTAACCACCCTGTCTCTATAAACTTAATGGAAATTGGAGATTTAGAGGAAATAAAACAAGAAAATCAGTTTGCAGAAGAAGGACAAAAACACACGAAGCAACATATTTAAAAATTGATTTGAAAATGCTAGCAATGACACAATTCGGAATCTGCTGTTCAAATGGATATTTTATTATGCAGTCTCAATGTCTAGCTAACAAATTGTTGTAGTCTGTTATGGCATTTAATATAAAAACAAAAAGGTAATACTCAGTATGACTTGATTCCTCCCCTGCTTGAGACTGAGGTGTGGTGAGATTGATTTAATTATAGTCGTTTGGTGGTACAAAACCTAAATCTTGCTGAACAGAGAAACGTTGCTGGAGTTTTCAACTTGCACTCATCAGGAAAGACACATGAACACCAAATAAACTATTGTCTTTTGAATTTTGGCACTGATGCACTTGTCTTGATGAATGCAAGACAAAAGGCATGTCTTTCTCTGCAGTGGTATTGATTTAATTATTTAAGCCCCTCAGCCTAAAGCTGAAATTGAGAACGATTGTGATTTGTGATTTGCTTGCATGTGCGTCTCTGAATCTACCCTGTCTACTCGTCCTGTCAACAGTTTCAATATTTATTTCAACAGAATACCAACGAAGGCTGATCCCCCACTGCCTCCACAGACCACCTCATTGCCTCTCCAACTGTCTCAAAAAAAGCAACTGAGGGTTGGCATAAGCAAAGCATTCAAAGACTTTTCCAGCTTTTGTTCTGACTTGCTGTTCTGCAACACATTGTCTAGTGTGCAATGCTATGAAACTATTTCCCTGAAAGGTTAGCAATTATTTTAGAAGTTCTGCATCATTGTGTCATGTCATCCCAACACGAGTATTTCTTTGATAGACCCAGGCAGCCTGGATTCAAGTGTCTGGTTGAAAGCTTTTAAGCCTCACTCTGTCTTTACAAAATCCAAAATGAATTCAATTATTATCAGAGTCTGACAGTTTTGACCATTTATCTCAAGAAAGGGAAGCTTATATACCTGCAGCATCTTAATGTAACTTTAACATGTCACAAAGCATGATGCAATGAAGTCATTGAGCCATAGTCATTGATTCATACAGCACAAAAACAGACCTTTCGGTCCTACCAGTCCATACCAACGATTACCCCAAATTAAACTAGTCCCACCTGTCTGCGCTTGGCCCATATCCCTCCAAACATTTCTTATTCATGTACTTACCAAATGTTATGATTTGGAGATGCCGGTGTTGGACTGGGGTGTACAAAGTTAAAAATCACACAACACCAGGTTATAGCCCAACAGGTTTAATTGGAAGCACTAGCTTTTGGAGCGCCGCTCCTTCATCAGATGGTTGTGTCCACACAATTACCTCGATTATCTAAAGGCCTTCGTTCATTCCATATGTGAACCACATATGTGTAAAAAATTGCTTCTCATGTCTTTTTTAAATCTCTCTCCCCACCCCTTAAAAATGTGCCCCCAGCCATGAAATATCTCATCCTTGGGGAAAAGGCAACTACCATCAACCCTATCTATACCCTTCATTATTTTATAAACTTCCATAAGGTCATCTCTCAACCTTCCAGTGAAAAGCATCCCAGCCTTTCTTTATAACTTCCATACCAGGCAGTATCTTATTAAACCTCTCCTGAACCTTCTCCACTTTTAATAATATCCTTCCTGTAACTGGGCAGCCAGGAATGGACACAGTGGTGCTTGTTTGCAACTGTAGTCATTGTTATGATGTGGGAAATGTAGCAGCCAATTTTCACACAGCAAGATGCCACACAACAGCATTGTGATAGTGACTGGATGATCTGTTTTCTGGATGTTGATAGAGGGATAATTATTGACTGGGGAGATCAGAAAGAATTTCCTTGTCCTTCTGGGGGAAAACATGATCCAGTGGTGATGTTACTGGACAGTTGTTGGACTGGGGTCTGGCGCGGGTGGTCAGACTGTGTGTGGAAGTCCCTGAGCTCAGCTACTGCAGTGTAATGTTTACATGTAATCTGTTTACAGAGGAATTTCGATTATCTAAAGGCCATGGGCCTTCGTTCAGTTAATCGAATGCCAGATAATTGAATGCTGGATAACATAGGTTAGCCAGGCATTGGGACTTTGCGATCTTGTTCAGATAATCCAAAATTCAGATAATTGAATGCCAGCTAATCAAGGTTCCTCTGTATTTGACTGTAATGACTATCCTTCTAACTATGTCTCATTTCTGTAAAGTAATGCAACTACTTTTTTTTATTCCCCTTTCTATATGTAAAGTTCATACCTAGGTACTTGTACCTAAGATGGCGCCATAAGAGGCAACATTATAAAACTTTTCACTGTACTCCTGTACTTCTGTACTTGAGTACACGTGACAATAAAGGATATTCTATTCTATTCTGTTCTATACTATTCTTTAAGCCAGAGATCCAAGTTAATGCTCTGGTGGACATGGGTTCAAATTTCAAGGAATTTAAACAAACTTAATAAATCTGGAACTGAAAGCTAGTGTCATTCATGGGGGTGACAGTGCAACTATCATTAATTGTTAGGTTAGATTCCCTACAGTGTGGAAACAGGCCCTTCGGCCCAACAAGTCCACACTGACCCTCCGAAGAGCAACCCACCAAGACCCATTCTCCTACATTTATCCCTTCACCTAACACTACGGGCAATTTAGCATGGCCAATCCACCCTAACCTGCACATCTTTGGACCGTGGGAGGAAACTGGAGCACCCGGAGGAACCCCACGTAGACACGGGGGGAACGTGCAAACTCCACACAGTTGCTCCAGGCGGGAATTGAAACCGGGTCCCTGGCACTGTGAGGCAGCAGTGCTAACCACTGAGCCACTGTGCCACCCCACTTGTTGTAAAGATCCACTTGATTCACAAATGTCATTTAGCAAAGGAAGTCTGCTGTCCTTACCCGAATTGGCCTATATATAACTCCAGACACACAACAGTGTGACTGACTCTTAACTGCCCACTCAGCCCATGTGCAATTGGAGTGGGCAACACATGCTTGCCTTACTAGTGATACTTGCACCACATGAATGAATAAATCAAATAGAATGGAATTCTGTACCTATTTTACTGTTTTTAAAAAACTATTTAAACCATAAATTCAATAATATGAAGGTGCAAATATTACCATATCCGGTGTGCAAATACCTGGAGTGTTACATCACTCATAACTACACTACAGTCTGTGTTTTGAACTAAAAACCTATTAGCCCACAGCCTATGGTGCGATCTGAGAAATCAATGTTACATACGGAAGCCTCAGACACCTGAATTAAGAGCAGTGGTAGATCATTCGGCCTCTCTGCTGCTCCACATTCAATAAGATTGTATCCCCAAAATTGCATTCCTACTTGCCCCTGCTAACCTTTCATTAGGTCCCCTCTCACCTTGCCTATTAAGTATCTATCCACCTTTGCCTTAAAAATATTCAAGGACTGTGCTTCTACCTTTTCAGGAGGAGCATTCAAAAGACTCATGACATTTGGAAAAAGAAATGGTCTCATCTGTATTTAAAATGGACCGCCACTGATCTATCAAACAGTGACGGCCGAGTTGTGGATTCTCCTACAGAGAAACACATGATCCGCATCTACTCTGTCAAGACCACTCAAGGAGTTATATGTTTCAATTGAGTTGCCTTTTACTTTTGTAAGCTCCAGCAAACACAAGCAAAAGACAACCTGTCCAAATCCAGGTATTAGTCATTTCTCTGAACTGCATCCAACACATTTACATTCTTCTTTAAGTATGTCGACACACACTGTACAGGGTAGTCCAGATGAGATCTCACCATTGCCTTTTCTGACTGAAGCATAATGTCTCTATTTCTGGATTTAATTGGCTTCATGATAAATGATAACATTTTATTTAGCTTTCCTAACTCTGGCTGTACCAACCTTTTAGTGACTCGTACATTAGGAAACCCAGATCCCTTTCTATGTCAGTACTATGCAATCTCTCACTATTCAGAAAATACCTGTTTTCTTTATTCTTCCTGCCAAAATAGGCAAGTTCACATTTTCCCACATTATACAGGATGTCCTCTAATCACAAATGTCTGACTTACGAACAGTTGTACTTATGAAGGTGATCCACACAGGGTGTAATTTTAAAGATCTACCACGTTACCATTTCCTGTACTTATGAACAGCTATGTTATATTGTCATGCATTGTGTTCCAACATGTGTCCAAATCAACTCACAAACAGACTTAAGAAGAGGTATGCCTGTACTCCATTCCTGCAGCAGTGTTCCTGAGGCTGAGTTCCTAAATTCCTGTGGCTAGATTTTTATTTTTACAAGGAAAAAGTAACAGAACATCTCTTTCCCAAGTCACTTAGCTAATTTCCTCGATTGCAAGCCAGGTTTGAAAATGGTTGATGCTAAAGTGATGAAAGTAGGTGGTTTTGGTGATGGGGAGGTTATCATGTCAAAAATCTAGCTCAAGTTTGTAAAATTCCTGCAGTGTGGAAGCCAGCCATTTGGCCCATCAAGACCACACCAGCCCTCCAAAGCCATCCCATTCAGACCACCCCCAACACTCAATTATGGTAAACCTGCATTTCTCACAAAGGTAGTGGCGTGGTTGAGACAGCTGGTGGTGAGGTAGCAGTGGGTGCCATTGCATGCATGTTGCTCCTGTCAGTATCTTTTAGCTTGGTGTTGTCAAGGGGTAGCATCCACAAACAGCAGACATACTAAACTGTCTTTAGCCTTTTGTCTGCATGATTCTGAAGAACAATGTCTAAGTCGTCATCCAATAGGATGCCCATCAGCCATGATTGAATGGCAGAGAGGACTCGATGGGTCGAATGGCCTTACTTCCACTCCTATGTCTTATGGTCTTAGGACACCAGCAAATTCTATAATGAATCAACAATTGCAATAGATGGCCCCTGGTCTTTCTGAATAAAATATTAATTATGTCCTTTCAGAAAAGTCTAATATGGAAGATCACTGTACATTTTACCTTGGGACATTTAACTACATCAACACAAATTATTATGCACATCACTTTTGTACCCAGTACCCATTGGTGAGTCCACCAAAAATATACATAATATTCTGGGAAAAAATGGAGTACCACAGACATGGCTTGAACTGGACACTCTGAGGTACTGCCTTTTCAAAACATCAAACCACCAACAACAGAGCACGCTCAAGGGTAATAGTCAACTCTTGCTCCCAATTCATTTGTCTGTATGAATAAAAATGCCAAATGGAAAGGACAAATCATAGGTAACACATTTCCAAAGGGATTTAGTGAGCCTCCCTTTCACCCCTTACTTGGAAATCGTAGTATTCGGGTAAATTAAACTCAAGAATTGGGTGTAACTCCTGCACACTTTGGGACACCGTAAAGGTTATATGTCAAAGTCTTCCTTTCTCTGCCTCATGAATGTATAATCTGACATTTTCTTTCCTGATTATTCCGAAGTACGGCAAGAACCAGCTTCAATGGGACCAAACTAGGGTTTGAACCTGTTCCTACAGAATCATATAATCACCACAGTGCGGAAAGAGGCCATTTGGCCTATTGAGTCTGCACTGACACTTTGAAGAGTGTCCCACCCAGATCCAGAGCCCACCCTGTTTTGTAACCCCGCATTTCCCATGGCTAATCCATCTAACCTGCACATCTTTGGACTGCGGCAGGAAATTGGAGCACCCAGAGGAAACCCAGGCAGACACAGGGAGAACATGCAAAGTCCACACGAACAGTTGCCTGAAGCTGGAATCGAACCCGGCACTGGGAGGCAGCCGTGCTAACCACTGAGCAACTGCCATCGCAAACTAGATGAAATTGCGATTGGTCAGGAGGATGTAAAGAGGTTTTGGGGTGATTTGGACAAGTTAAGTGAATGGGCAAATGCATGGCAGATGCAGTAGCCCTACCACACCATAGGGCTGCTCTCTCCTGACAGAGGGGGTCACCCACGCCTCATGCAGGGGGAAGAGTTGAGAAGGAAAGTCCTATATGGTAACCTCAGCTGGTGTGGGAATTGAACCCACGCTGTTGGTGTTACTCTGGCTGCATTGTAAACTGGCTGACAAGCCAACTGACACAGGGCTTCCTGCTGCACAGGTCACTTCCTGGTGAGAAATGGGGGTGATCTCCTGAAAGACCCGAGGAGAACCCACACATTCCATCTGGCACTTTCAACAGGCAGAGTAACGTGGGATCCACAGCCATTGAAGGCACTCCAAGTTGCTTTCCTGCCTTCCAGGTAATTTGATCACCAGCCAGCACTAAATAGACGCGAGGGCACACCTGCTGAAAGGATCTCTCGGGGATCGCCTTGTGGAGGAGGGGGAAGGCAGCACGCAATGTTCAAATCCCAACCCAAATCCTGTCAACAAATTGCTGACATTGGGCTCTTATGGGTGGTCTCACTGGGGAAGATCACTTTGAGAATGCCTGTCCTGACAGATGCACTCCAATTATTACACATGTACACATGCCAAACTGAAAGATGAATTGACATGCTCCCGGTAGGAAAACCTCGCGGGGTGATTTTCCTCAGTTTACATACTTCATGACCTTTTCGGTTGGTGGGAGAGAAATCGAACCAGTCGTAGGCATTTAGGAGCTTTTAGCTTGAGCACCATGTAAAAAGAGTTAAGAAAGCTGGCTTACGGCTCCAACAGGTCTCTAAATAAATGCATGTGCAGTCTGAACAGGCCCTGACCACCCTGGACCCATGCCAGACCTTGCAGGTGTATACCTCGGCTGCATCAATATATCAGTCAGGTTCAACCCTGTTCCTTGCATTACGCAGCCCGAGATTCTGAGTGCAGACATGGATCCATTGCCTTTATTGAAAGGTGAGTGCAAGAAGACTTGGCCTCCCTCTGACATCAGTCTCTCTCTCTCTGTGAGGAGACAGCTTCTTCGAATGTATTCTGTACATCCAGTACATCGTAGGAGGAGACCAGTCAGACTTTCACTCAGGTTACACTGAGATTGACCTGCATCTTAGCTTTATTCACCTCACTTGGTCCTACATCCCTCAGCATGCTGGTCAAACAAAAAATCCATTGATCTCAGTTTTGAAAATTTCAATTCACTTTGTCCCCTGCTCGAAGCCTCATGAGCTTTTTTAGGGGAGAGCGCTCCATACTTCAACCACCTTTACTGTCGGCGTTCTTCCTGACATCACCCCTGAATGACCTGGCTCTAATGTTAAGGGTATTCTTCCTTATTGTGGATGCATCAATCACAAGACAAAACAGTTTCTCCTTATTTACTCCATCAAATCCTTTAATCAGCTTCGGAACAGGAGGAGGAAATTCAGCCTCTCAAGCCTGTTCCATCATTCAATGAGATTATGTCCAATCTGTGGCACAACTCCATACATCTGCCTTTGGCCCATTTCACTAACCACCTTTGCTTATCAAAAATCTACGTGTCTCAGATTTAAAATTAACATGAACAACTTCTTAATCGGAGCACTCTTTAATCTTCCATACTTCGTGAGGATGCTTCTGGTGCAGTGGTAGTGTCCCTACCTCTGAGCCAGCAGCTCTGGGTTCAAATCCTCCTTATGAATCATAGAATCCCTACAGTATGGATGCAAGCCATTCGGCCCATTGAGTCCACACTGACCCTCCAGACCCATCCCTATTCCTGTAACCCTGTATTTCCCACGGCCAATCCACCTAACCTGCACATATTTGGACTGTGGAACTGTGCTCAGCACTGAGCCACCATGCTGCCCATACTTCAGAGGCGTGTGTTAACATCTCGGAGATTAGAAAAAGTTTCCATACTCGAGGGAATACAAGCCTGGCCTGTGTAACCTGGATACATAATTTAACCTTTCAACATCATTTTCACTTGCCCATCCAAGGTTAGTCCTCTCACTCCTGTAGTGTGGAGTCCAAAACTGGACAGAGAGCAGTAAAGACGGGGTTTCATTCTAGATTTAGACAACTGCAACACAATCATATTCCTCTACTGATTGTCTCAATCGAGGGAGAGAGGAGCTGGCAGCTAGCAACACATGATTCTGAAGAGTGTACCTTCACGATGATTGGCCACAGCAAGGAAAGTCTCCCCATCGATCTGGAAGGCCTCCCAGTCACGGGCACTGTGAGTTGGTAGTCTCTGGTACAGAACAAACCGCAGCCTCCTCTGGCTCCATCTGTAGATGACTGAATACTCCTGGTTCCGTTCATTCTTTTCAAAATTGGCCACGGCCAGGAAAACCTAAGAGGACACGGAGGATCAATAGTGTGCAAGATAGGGGCATGGGTCCCTTTGAGGTTCTCGGGCTCACTTCCATTCCCACAGTCAAAATGTAAATCTTGGAAAAGCCTTTATTAGAAAGTTCCCATGTTAATCAGAGATTTATCCCTGCACAACTCTTGCCCTTCTTTTATAAAGTGATAGAGTGAATCTAAGTGTGTACTCACTGGAACAACAATGCTTTGATCAGGGACAGTTAGGGTTGGGCAATAGCCAGCAAAACCAACATCTAGTGAGCAAATAAAAAATTAACTCCAACCTAAGGATTTGACACAGCTCAGAGCTAACCCAATCTATAACCAAGGATGTGGGGGAGGCAGATTGAACCATGTCTTTCATGGAGTCATAGGGCAAAGGGCCCTTCAGTCCAACCAACCCACGCTGAACAGGAACACTAACTAAACTCATTCCACCTGCCTGCTCCTGGCCCATATCCCACCAAGCTTTTCCTATTCATGTACCCAGCCAAATGTCTTTTAAACACTGTAACTGTACCCACATCCACCATTTCCTCAAGAAGCTCATTCCACACTCAAACCACCCTCTGTGTACAAATGTTGCCTCTTATGACTTTTTAAATCTCTCTCCTCTCTCCTAGTCTTGAAATCCCCCATCCCAGGGAAAAGACAACTACCATTAACTCTTATCTATACCTCTGGTTATTTTACAAACTTCTATCAATTTGCCTCTTAACCTCTTAGGTACCAGTGGACAAAGTCTCAGACTAGGAGAAAGTGAGGTCTGCAGATGCTGGAGATCAGAGCTGAAAATGTGTTGCTGGAAAAGCGCAGCAGGTCAGGCAGCATCAAAGGAGCAGGAGCAACACATTTTCAGCTCCAAAGTCTCAGACTATCCAGCCTTTCTTTATAACTCAAACCTTTCATACCCGGCAACATCGCTTTTCCAGCAACACATTTTCAGCTCTGATCTCCAGCATCTGCAGACCTCACTTTCTCCTAGTCTGAGACTTTGTCCACTGGAACTCTCTCCAGCTTAATAATATCCTTCCCATAACTGGGTGACCAAAATTGGACACAGTATTCTAGAATAGACCTCACCAATATCCTGTTCAACAACATGATTTCCCAACTCCTGTACTTAAAGTACTGAGCTTCGAAATAGAATGTAGAGGAAGAGTTGATGGCAAGTATGGAGGCTCAGTGGTTAGCACTGCTGCCTCACAGCACCAAGGACCTGGGTTCAATTCCAGCCTCGGGTGACTGTCTATGTGGCGTTTGCACATTCTCCCCATGTACGCGTGGATTTGCTCCCACAATCCAAAGATGTGCAGGTTAGGTGAATTGGCCATGCTAAATTGCCTATAGCGTTTATAGATGTATAGGTTAGGTGCATTAGTCGGGGTGAATATAGAGTAATAGGTTAGGGGAATAGCTTTGGATAGGATACTTTTCAGAGGGTCGGTGTGCACTTGTTGGGCCGAAGGGCCTGTTTCCACACTGTAGGGATTTTATGAAGTAGGAGTTGGTCTTGTAGAGAGCTGGCACTGACAGAAAGGACTAAATGGCCGCCTGTTGATTTGTAACTATTCTATGATTGTGCCGAGATCTGTCCTAACATTGTGGCCAGGTTAAAATAATGAAACCAAGTCAGTTAATGCTCATGTGCACAAGCACATTAAGCACCGAGTCAATGAAGGCAATTTCATTTCTTCACCATGCCTATACTTTGTGAAATCTGAAAACATACCATTTACCCTTTTCCCAGCCTACCTCAGGGCCAATGGAGAAGTGTTTCCAGGCTTGGGCTTCATACGTTGTGATGTTCTGATATGGCTCAAATCTCCCATTTAACCACTTGAAGATCGTTGAACCTGGCTGGGGCTTCCTATTGGCTGTGGCGGCAAAGAGTCCAATGTTTGGGATTTCAAAGATTTCCACATCTAGTGTTTCGGAGTTGGTCACCAGATTTTGATAGTTTTCCACATAGTCGAGTCTTTCCTTAGCTGAGAAATGAAAGAAGAAAACATGGGAGTGGTGGGGGGGGGGGGGGGGGGGGAGGTGAGGAGGCGGGGATGTCAGATCATCAATGAGTCCAGTACCAACTGTCCTGTGTCGTTCAACCAATTCAGGATGTAGAGTGCAGCAATGATGGGAAAGCAGGAAATGTGATGGTGCTCTTGACCAACTTTAGCCACTATTTCAAGGAGAGTCCCAAAGTATGAAAGACCGTTTTGTGGTTGTACAACTCGTCATGACCTTGGGGTCCCTAGCAGCATTTTACAGCCAATAAAGCACTTTTTAGTTTGTTGCAATGCGGAAACATGGCGGCCATATTGCACACAGCAAGGTCCCACAAAGACTAACATGTTAGTGGTCAGAAAATCTAAACTTGAGGAAGTTGGCAGAGGGATGAATGTTGAAATACTGGTGAAAACTCACCTTATTTCCAGAAAAATGGCAGCTTGGGAGGAGACATGGAGTTTCATCTGAAAGTCTGCATCCCTAATCATTCAGCATACTCTGAGTTGCAACAGCGGAGTGTCAGCCTGGATTAACATTCTGCAACCTCCAGAGTAAGGTTTGATCCCACAACCTGAGGCTCAACCTGGGGAATTTTAAGCAGAATTGATAGCTCTGGGTCCTCAGCTGGTGACTAGGGCTTAGCCTGCCACCTCTGGCCTGGGAAGTTGTGATTCGATAATGTGTGGCTCATGTTCAGCCAATTAGATTCTTGAGGTTGTGGAGAGGATATGTCCCACCTCCAAGAGGTGCCAGCTAACTAATGATCCTCCAGGGCTCAGTAGTTAAACTGCTGGGTTTGACTGTCTGTGTGGAGTTTGCACATTCTCCCTGTGTCTGCATGGGTTTCCTCTGGGTGCTCCGGTTTCCTCCCACAATCCAAAAAATATGCAGGTTAGGTGAAATGGCCATGCTAAATTGCCCAAAGCATTAAGGGATAATGTGGGTTAGGTGCATTAGTCAGGGGTAAATGTAGAATAATAGGGTAGGAAAATAGGGTGGGTTACTCTTTGGATGGTGGCTGTGGACGTGTGTTGGGCCAAATGGCCTGTTTCCACACTGTATGGGTTCTATGTTTCTGATTCTACTGGTGCAACCACTAGCTGTGGACACTGCTGGGACTGCAGACATCCAGATTATGAGGTAACTGAAGCTGCCTCAGGAGGGCCAGTCAGGAAGATCCCTGCAAGCTGGTAGAGAGGGGAGGTATGCGTATATTCAGGAAGCTGAGGAAGGGGGGAATGGTTTCAACTAGTAGCGGCCCTTTCCACAGAGCCAGAGTACCAGAACATACCTGGCTGCCTCCCCATGTGGCACAGGCAGCCCCTACTACTGGTGAAATAGTGCTGGCACATATGAAAAAGCCAGGAGTTCAACTTGACACCTAACCCACAGCATTTATTGTACCAAAGGAGGTGGGAAGGCAATGGGCAATGCCATCCCATTCCATTTTGCACCAACCCTTTCCCACCTGCCAGCCTGGTTGAGGTGGCACTTTGTTATTCTGACCCTTTGAGCTAAAACTGGCACCTTTAGGGATGAACAAAGCATTTACAAAAATGTCAAGTTTTGAGTGGCTCTTTACTCTGTTCCTGAAAGGTTAAAAATTGACCTTTAGAGCAGGAGACTGAGATGTGTTTGTTTTATTTATTTATATTTTATTTACTTCTATGTTTGTAATGATCCAGACAGCTCTTGAAGCAGACAGACATTACTTTGTCACCAAAACGTCCCCATTCTATCCACAAATGAAATCATCTGCTTTTGAATCCGGGTTTCTAAGCCACACTAATAATTTGCTGCTGTTTCTGCGTGTGTGGTGCAGCTGAAAGCTTCTATTTGTATGGCCATTTCAAAGTTAAGGCCAATTGTAAAGTCTTAAGTTCCCCAGGCTGATTTCTGAAATCATTTAACAATCCAAAAGTAATCATTCTTAGGCTTTGGCGGACTGCCCAATTTGTGTCAATCTCTTCGCTCATTGTTAGTAATCTGCATTGACATAGATGGGTCTTGACATGCTGTTAACCATGTTACTAGTTTTGTAAGCATGTCTACTGCTTCTTAATAGAGACTGTGGAGAGATGTGCATTGAGGTTCCTGCTGACTGTATACATGCCAAGCACAATTTGGTTTGAAGTGCAATTTGTAGTTGTATTTTTCAGAGTGATAGGCATGGAGTCTGTGTCACTGTTTTGAAGACTTTCCCTGAAACCACGAACTGTCTTAAGACAGTTCACCCATCATCTCTGTGCTGATTGACTTAATCCAGTTCCTGGTAGAGGAATGTCTCACCGCTAAAATTCTGGCTGCTGTCTTCAAATTGCTTCTCGGCTTCAGACTGGCCCATCCCTGTTAGCCCCCGAGGCTCAGACATTCTGCATTTCCCATAATTCTGACCCCTTACACTTTCTATACTTGCCATGATCCAACATTACTGTCCATACCTCTAGCTGTCTGGAGTGCTATCCCTAAAAGCTTTTGCCTTTCCACATGCTGGTCCTCCTTAAAGATGCTCTTTAATTCCTTTTCATTAATCAAGTCTTTGGTCCCAAAATCTCCTTAAGGTTTTTTTTGTGATAACACTCCAGAGAAACACCTTGGGATATTTTATGATATTAAAGATGCAAAAGCCATGAAAGATGGGGTTGCTTTTTAAGCAAGTGCCAGACTACATATAATATGATCATCAAACTGCAGTCCATAAATGTAACATTTGTGGGGCTTCAATCGAGTTTTAGGAAGTGAAGAAGCTTTTTTTTTAATGAGAGTGGTGCAAGGAAAAGGTCTTAGCAAAAATAGCCAATGTGGCATCAATTGGTTCATTAAAATGGCAACTGGCTTGAATATTGGAGGGGAATATGACTGATGGTTCTGGAGCATATATTTTTAACTAACCTGTTCAAATGCATTATGACATACCTCTGGAGCAAATGGGAGTGAACCTGGGCCTTCTGACCCAGAGGTAGGGACAAGTCCAAAGAGGTTATAGGGAAACAGAGACAAATAAACAATAAACATAAATATCTATGGAATAGCTTGCTTCCTGACTTGGAATGAAGAAAGATCAATTGAAACAAACTAAAGTTGAGTCATGGACACAAGGGAATTGAATAATCTGAGTTTGAGGATTGGATGATGGCTCTATCGATCTACTTGGGAGAGTAGATGGATATGTTTGAGCTCATGATGAAACTGTGTCTCTTGGCTTGAATAGCCTTTTCCTTGTTCCACCTGACTTCAAATTTTTTTCCAAATTAATTCACAGGAGGAGGGCCTCGCTGTCTGGGACAGCGTTTATTGCCCATCCCAGAGGGCAGTTAAGAGTCAGCCACATTGCTGTGGGTCTGGAGTCACATGTAGGCCACATCAGGTAAGGATGGCAGCTTCCTTCCCTAAAGGACATTAATGAGCCAGATAGGTTTTTTTCCCCCAATAATCAACAATAGTTTTATGGCCATCATTAGATTCTTAATTCCAGATATTTAGTGAATTCAATTGGAAATTTGTTAAATTCAGTTTAACAAAGACCCCATGAATCAAAGACATTTGTGTACTTTTGAAATTTTGTTTATGGCAAGATCACAAATGGTCTTTTTTTTTAAATAACAAAGAATAATTGCATTAATATAGCACTTTCCAGCCAATTAAGTACTTTTGAAGTATATTGAATGTTGTGAAATAAGGAAATTGAAAATAGTGAGAACTGCAGATGCTGATGAAGCATCAGTCCTAATGAAGGGTCCTGCCCGAAACATTGATTCTCCTGCTCTTCTGATGCTGCTTGACCTGCTGTGCTTTTTCCAGTTCCATTTTCCATCGACTGTGATATAGGAAATGTAAATTACATGCAAATAGCTCCCACAAACAGCAACATGATCATGAGCAGATCATCTGTCTTTCCTGATGTTGACTGAGGGATAAATATTGATTTGGATATAGAGGTTGATTCTCCTGCTCCTCTTGTGAAATAGTGCCATGTGATCTTTTACATTGACTCAACCAGGCAGACAGAGCACTGGTTTATTATTTCTTTGGAAAGACAGCACCTCTGACATTGCAATACTGCACTGGGGTGTCAATCTTGAATTTTTTTACTCATACATTTAACTGGAACCTTGAAGCCCATGTTCTTGAGGCACAAGTGCTTTGAACTGAACTACAGCTGACAAAAAAAAACACTTTGATAGCAAAAGCTATTGTGATCTTTATTAAAAACTTGTTCACTGTTTATGGATGGTGTTGGTGAGGCCCAAATTTATTGCCAACCCACAATCGTTCTGAGAGCTGTTTTCGTTGAGACCATTGCAGTTTTTGGGTTTGTACGTAAATCCACAGTTCTGTTAGACAGGAACTTTTTGGATTTTCACTCAGAGATAGTGAAAGGAAATACTTCTAAATCAGCATGGTGAGTGACTTAGAAGGGAACCAGTTTTTGATTCCTTCTTCCTCAAATCAAATTTGAGAAAAAGATTCAGCAAAAAGTATGTGTGCGAGTATATGTGTAAATTGTGTGTGAGAGAGAGGGTGTGTGTATGTGTGCGAGAGAGAGATAGAGTGGGTGCATATGTGTGCGTGTGTGTTTGTGTGCGTTAGAGATAGAGAGAGTTGGTGTGTGTGTGTGTGTGTGTTACAGAAAGAGAGTGGGTGTGTGTGGATGTGTTGTGTGGGGAGGGGATAATTTATTCAACACCTTTATCTGATTATTGGCGCACGTGGAAGACAGTACCGTTCAGCACTGATGCACTCTGAATTAGCATGACTCACTACTTGAACCCTGAGCGCTGAGTTACAATATTCTGAGTCAAAGTGCCTCTCCAGAAAGTTCTAATCTGGGTTGACACTCCTGAGGCAGGGGTGTACAGTCAGAGGTGAATTGTTAAGAAAAAAGGTCCCATCTATCTGGCATGGTAGCTCAGTGGTTAGCACTGCTGTCTCAAAGCACAAGGGTGTTGCGTTTGATTCTACTGTTGGGTGACCGTACGTTCTCCCCGTGTCTGTGTGGGTTTCCTCTGGGTGCTCAGGTTTCCTCCCACAATCCAAAGACATGCAGCGTAGGTGAACTGGCCATGCTAAATTGCCATAATGTTCAGGGATGTGTAGGTTAGGTGCATTAGTCAGGGGTAAGTATAGGATAATAGGGTAGGGGAATGGGTCTGCAGACTGGTTGAGCTGAAGGGCCTGTTTCCACACTGTAGGGATTCTATGATTCTATCCTCTCAAGTGGAGGGAGAAGATCCCATAGCACAATTTTAAAGAATAGCAAGGGAGTTAACCCTGGAGTCCTGACCAATCAACACTGGCAAAAGCAGGTCACTTGGCAATTATCATATTGTGGGAGCTTATTGTGCCCTGTTTCAATGGCTGAGTAAAAAAAATTTCATTGACCGTAATGAGCCATGCTGAGGTTCATACAAATGTCACTTTCTTTCTTTATGTATTCTATTTATTCATTAACAACTTCACTGAAGGGTGGCACTACAAACAATCCATCTCTACGTTAATGATATTGTTACATTACCTTGTAAGATTGACACCCAAGTCTTCCCATCGCAGATATAAAGGTCTTTCTTGAAAACATCAAACCAGAGGCGGCTGATTTCAGTCTCAGTGCAGGGTGGGTGGCTTCCAATTGTCACCTTCAAGTCTGTTTCTGATTTCAACACAAGAGGAGATCAGCAACGTTCATATTTACCAGAGACGAGTCATTGAGTTAGACACTGTGGCTTCACTATGGCTGGGTCAAAATCTCGGAATTCTCTCCCGAACGGCATTCTGGGTTAACCCACAGCAGTTGAATTGCAGCAGTTCAAGAAAGCAGCTCACCACCACCTTCTCAAGGGCAACTAGGGACGGGTAATAAATACTGACCATCCCACAATGCCCCCATCCCACAAATGAATAAAGAAAAAAGACTGCAAAGTGTACTTTACATACTATTTTGATCTATATTCACATTTCTCCATCAGTAACAACAGCTTCCATTCAATAGTGCCTTTAACATAGTAAATTGCCCCAAAATGTTTCCGATGAGAGTTCTGACTAAGTTTGCATACATTGGTCACATAGAGAAATATTAGAACACAGGCTTAGTCAGGGACATACATTTTAAGCAGCATATTGGAGATGAAAGAGATAGAGAAGCAGAGATGCTTTTAAATGTATACAATCTTGGGATATGGATGTCATTGGATATGGATGTCATTGACAAGGCCAGTATTTACTATCCATCTCCAATTGTACTTGTTAGGTAATGGTGACTGCCTATACACCAGTCCTCATGGTATATAGGGACTCGCAGGGCAGTTATGGAGGTAGTTCAAGGATTTCCACCCAGTGACATTGAAAGAATGGCAATATATTTCCAAGTCAGGATGGTGAGTGGCTTGGGGGAGAACTTGCAGTTGGTGATGTTACCAATACTTGCATCAATAGGACTATCCATTAACAACTCACATTTAAATACATTAACATTGTTTTGATGGCAAGAAAAGGGGCGATAGTGTCATAAGTGCACCACTAAATTAGAGCAAATCACTGCAGTACAAAGATTGGACTCACCTTTACCAGGACTGTCCACAGGGTAATGTTACCAATACAGACTGAAAAGATCATTTGGAACAAGTACATTGATAAGAAAAGCTTTTTTCCTTCATGTTGATTATCTCATCACATGTTAGAGCCAGTTTGGCTCAGCTTTGGGACTCAGCCATCTTCCTCAATAGTGGTGCTACTCTTGGTAATGGACAATGAAATGCCCCACTTAAACTACACTCTGTTCCCTTGTTCCCCTTGGTGCTTCTCCCAGGCAGTGTTCCATGGAGTACTAGTCTTGTCAACTGAGGAAGGCTGGAAAATAGTAATCAATAGGAGGATTCTTTGCCTATAATTTCACGAGTCTTCATGAGTAAATATTAGCACTGGCCAGAAAGTATAATTCAATGATTTAACATTGGGCTATTGTTTGACTAGTCTGTGAAACAGCTCTCCCAATTTTGGCAGAAGTCCCCAGATGTGGGCGAGGAGAATTTTGCAGGATTGACAAGACAGGATGTACTTTTGTTGTATCCAGCGCTTAGGTCAAGGCCAGGAGCTCCAACTGGTTGAAATATCCTTATGCTTTCTTTGTAACAGAGTGGATATATTTCCCTCCCCTCCCCTATCAGCGTTCCGCGAGGACCACTCCCTTCGTGACTCCCTTATCAGATCCACACCCCCCACCAACCCAACCTCCACCCCCGGCACCTTCCCCTGCAACCGCAGGAAATGTAAAACTTGCGCCCACACCTCCACACTCACTTCCCTCCAAGGCCCCAAGGGATCCTTCCATATCCGCCACAAGTTCACCTGTACCTCCACACACATCATCTATTGCATCCGCTGCACCCGATGTGGCCTCCTCTATATTGGTGAGACAGGCCGCTTACTTGCGGAACGCTTCAGAGAACACCTCTGGGCCGCCCGAACCAACCAACCCAATCACCCCGTGGCTCAACACTTTAACTCCCCCTCCCACTCCACCGAGGACATGCAGGTCCTTGGACTCCTCCACTGGCAGAACACAACTACACGACGGCTGGAGGAGGAGCGCCTCATCTTCCGCCTGGGAACCCTCCAACCACAAGGTATGAATTCAGATTTCTCCAGTTTCCTCATTTCCCCTCCCCCCACCTTGTCTCAGTCGGTTCCCTCAACTCAGCACCGCCCTCCTAACCTGCAATCCTCTTCCTGACCTCTCCGCCCCCACCCCACTCCGGCCTATCACCCTCACCTTGACCTCCTTCCACCTATCCCACCTCCATCGCCCCTCCCCCTAGTCCCTCCTCCCTACCTTTTATCTCAGCCTGCTTGGCTCTCTCTCTTATTCCTGATGAAGGGCTTATGCTCGAAACGTCGAATTCTCTATTCCTGAGATGCTGCCTAACCTGCTGTGCTTTGACCAGCAACACATTTGCAGTTGTAACAGAGTGGCCTGCTAGGGCAGTTAAGAGTCAACCACATTGCTGTGGGTCTAGGACCACATTGGGCCAGTCGAGATTTTAGGACTATCCAACAGCTTTATGGTCATGGACGCTGGCTTTTAAATTCTGGGATTGCTTAATTAAGTGAATTCAGACACAACAAATAGCCATGCATTCACATCTCTGGATTACTGGCCCATTCACATGAGCGCTGTGCCACCTATTCATATGGGGATCTTCAAAGTTTAGGGGCTTAGTGAGCTAAAGGCATGGAATGCACAAGAGACCAGAAGTAAAAGTGAACAGAGATCGCCAATGACTGGACAGTTTGCCAATGACGGGGAGAGCCACGGTCCTGAGGAAGTTGCAAACAAGGTTCGGAATATTTAAATCGAGGCGTTGTCAGGCCGGGAGCCAACTAGATATATCCACAGGGACAGAAATTGTGATGATTCACACCTCAACCTGAGTTATCCTGAAGGCAGTGATTCATATGTTGTGGGTGTCCCCATTCTTCCAATTCCACACCCATAATGACTTCTGTTTGCCTGGAATGTCTAGGCAGCAATTTATATTGATAGAGCACTTTAACCATAGTAACATGGACATGAAATGCTAAGCAGCATGGAGTCAAAAAGTGTGGCACTGGAAAAGCTCAACAGATCAGGGAGCTCCAAGGAGCAGGAGAGTCGCTGTTTCGGGCATAAGCCCTTTATCAGGAATGGAGAAAGGGGAACAGCAACTGAACCTTCGCAAGGAGGCTTGTAAGAATTGACGGAAAGCTTGGTCAAAGAGATGTTTTTGAGAAGCTGTTTAAAGGCAGATGGAAATTAAACAGATAAAGGAGTTTAGGAAGACAGTTCCTGAGGGAAAACCTCAGGTTCCCACCGGAAAAATGGAGTGAAGTGTCACTGCAGTTCAGCGACAGAGGGTTAGAGGTATTGAGAGGCAGAATGTAAGGTTTGCATATGCAGGGTCAGATTAGGTGTGGAAAGAGCTTGTAAGTGAGCACAGGAGTTCTGAGGTCTGTGTTATGGTGACATGTGACTCTGAATGGGTCTGCACAGTCTTACTCTCAAAGCGAGGCCTTCCTGCGAGGAGGGTGGCTAAAGTTATCTTGAGCAGGAGCCTGAGCGGAACTTTCTCATTTCTTCACTCAGGCCCCTTAGTTTGCCCACATGTGATCTTAATTAAACGCAGCCAGGACCAAACATGGGATCTTCCCTGCCTGTGTGTATATCCATACCAGACCTTGAAGCAAATGCTACAGTGTCAAAAGTGCCATCCTTCAGATGAGATGGTAAAACCAAGACACCTTTTGCCCTCTCAGATGGATATAACAGATTCTGTGGGACTGTTTAGAAGAACAGCACTAGAGATATCTTCAGAATCCAGGCCAATGTTTGATACAACATTTAACATCACTATAAAGCAGATTTCATGGTCATGACCACCGTACTGTTAGTTGGAGCAAATTGGCTGGCATACTTCCTGTAACAGTCTTCCTGTGTTAGCTAAGTGTAACACAAATTAAATACATTTATTCTGTTTATTTGAAGATTGCTGGTGTGTTTATTTGAAGCTACACTAATATATACAGAGCGGAGCTAATCTCCAGGCACAGCTTGCACCTTGAGTATTACAGTGCAGGGAGCCTGTTGCCCGTGGTCATGTGATAACATTCCAGTACTTGGCTTATATGCATTTTCTCCTCTTAAAGAGACATCAGTCCAAATGTGATAAGACAACACTTCCTACATCAGTACAATGACAACACTTCAATAGAAGTAACTCAACTGATTGTAAGGCGCTGAGAGAAATCTTCCTTTCTCTCCCTGTCAGATGAACTGAAGCCAGAAAGGAAGGTTTACATTGACTGGGTCCCAACAATAGGAGGTGCAAAACCCTCAGACTTGTTCTGGAGATTCCATGAACTGAAGATTAGTTTATGGAACATTTGGGAAGCATTATAAAATGCTGAAGTATTTTTCTTCATTGCCTTTGATCATTATTGATTACTAGTTATACAACTAGGGAGGTGTGGGTTGGGGGAGGGGGATGCTGATTGACTAACCATTAGAAATAAAATTATGGCAGTAATGAAGTCTTTTTATTTTTCAGTTGGGTGGAAAGGTGGCATACCTGGACAATGGACATGTTGGATGATCAATTGGAGGAAGGTGTGGTGGTGGGAGGTGGGAGGTCCTAGAAGTTTTCTAGGAATACCAGCAACTAATTAGCAACCTTATGTGTTCCATTTCTCTGAAAATTACTGAATTACCCTGTAAAATGAGTCAGGTTATAACCCTGCAGCGCACTGGCAGTAATTGCCTGATGTCAGTTATACTCAACCACCAGTTAAAACTCAACCCAGACAGGCTGAGCATAAGTTTCAAATAGAGTCTCTAAGAGAAGTGAAGAGGAAAATTAATGGAAGTGTTCAAAATTATGACTGATTCTAATAGAGAAGCAGGGTGGGGCGGGAGGGGGGTTTGGCAGTGGTAGTATTCCCATACACAAGAGGATCAGTAACCAAAAGACACATTTAAAAGAAAATAAAACTTTAAAGCATGGTGAAAGAATCTTGAAGGGGATGAGAATATTTTTATGCAGTGCGTTGTTGTGATCTGGAATGTGTTACCTGAAAGGGATGGTTCAATAGTGAGTTCCCATAAGGAATTGAGTAGATAATTGAAGAGGAAAATGTGCATGACTCTGGGCAAAAGGCAAGGGAATGGGACCACTTGGATAGCTCTTTCAAATATCTGGTGGCCCATGAAAAGGTAAATGACCTCCTTCATTGCTCATAATTCTAGTAATGAACAACAATGAGCTCGTGTAGGTATTAATCATGTTATTCTCATATCTGTCTATAGTCTATAGCAATACACTTACATAATAAACAAATGGTCTGGTCTTACGCGAAGTCATAGCCATAGAGTCATAGAGATGTACAGCACGGAAAAAGACCCTTCGGTCCAACCCGTCCATGCAGACCAGATATCCTAAATTAATTTAGTCTCATTTGCTAGCATTTGGTCCATATCCCTTGAAGCCCTTCCTATTCATGTACCCACCCTGCTGCCTTTTAGATGTTGTAACTGTACCAGCCTCCATCACTTCCTCTGGCAGCTCATTCCAAACACACACCACCCTCTGCGTAAGAAAGTTGCCCGTTAGGTACTTTTCCCTCTCAACTTAAACTGTGCCTCTGGTTTCCCTTACCCTGGGCAAAAAGACCTTGGCTATCCACCCAATCCATGCCTCCCATGATTTTATAAACCTCAGCCAGGGAAAACATCACCAACCTACTCAGCGACTTCCTATAGCTCAAGCCCTTCAATCCCAGCAACATCCGCAAAATATAAAACATTCCAAGTCACTTCACAAAAGCATTATCAAACAAAATCTCACACGGACCCGAGTAACCTGATGTTCAGAACTGGAGACAAAAAAGTCTTCAGTAAACCCCTTGCTGCCTGGAGCTTCCTTTTGGGAGACCTGGCCCCTGCCACTGGTTTGCATATGTCTTGACAGATTTACGGATTGACCTGGAAAGCCAGGAATATCCTGTTCTTCGCTGGCCAAGGGAGGTGTGTTGGGAGAGGCTGTGAAAGGGAGTCAAACACCATTAAGATAGCATATGCATACCCGAAACTGCCTCGCCCAAATACTTGAGGCAGCTCCACCCAACATCATTACAGCAAAATAAAAGCAAAATATTGTGGATGCTGGCAAGCTGAAATTACTACTGGAAATTGCAGAAATTCTCAGCAGCTCTGACAGCATCTGTGGGGAGAAAAACAGAGTTATTGGTTCCATCCTGGACAGCTTTTCAGAATTGGAAAGTCTGAAGGGTCACGTCAACTCGAAACATTAATTTCATTTCTCTCTCCATTGATGCTGCTTGACCTGCTGAGTATTTCCAGCAATACCTGTTCTTAAACTTCTGGTTTTGTAGCTGAATAGTGTATTTAGGTCCAGTGCTGTATACATCTTCAAGTCTGCCAACAACACTAACTGGCATGCCACAGTTGATGGGAGCAGAACGGTGCAAAAGAGATTGTGGGCAAAATTGTGATAGATGGACTTCAGTGGGGGAAATGTGGAGTCATGCAAGCATCAGGATAAGGAGGTTAGGAATTGAGGATAAATAGGAAATTTAGGGATCTCAAATCACTGAATGCTAATGGACAGGTACAAGCAGAAACTATCGTGGGATATCTCGAGAGTTCTGAATTCAAAGAGATCTAAGTTATGTTTCAGGCACACAGAGCTCTGGTTAGACCCCATTCTGTAGCAATGTGTTAAGTCTGACTGCCACATCTCAGCAAGGGGACATTAATCCTTCAGGGGTGGACCAAATCCACCAGAACGATCCCGGGGCTAAAAGGGTTGTACTAGAATTAGCATTAGAATTTATTGTCACATGTATTCAAGTACAGGGATATAAGGAGTACAGTGAAAAGTTTACAATGTCGACATTCACATCATCATCTTAGGTACAAAGGTACTTAGGCACAAAAAAAATTAGGAACATAACTAAGAGTTCAACATTGCAGTCCTTCTTAAATGCTTAACCATGCTGGGCTCGCACCCCCCACAAGGGTTCCATCTCCTCCATGCTGAGCTCAATATTGTGAGGACAGGTTGTGCAAATATGACTTGCATTCCTTATGGGAGATTTAATAGTGATCAAATTGAGGTCTTCTCAAAAGTTTAGAGGACTTGATTGAGTAGACAGCACAAAATAGGTGGGAGGCATCCAGAACACTGGATATAACCTTAAAGCAAGGTCCAAGCCAATGGGTGTAACACTGGAAATCACTAGTTCAGCAAATTGGAAATCCAGATCTCCCTCCCCCCACTCTCCAAGCAGCTATTGTGGCTGAACAGTGATTAAGGTTTTCAAAATAGAGGATGGTTCATTTTTTGTTCAGGAAGTTAAATGAAGGTAACGGAACCACAATGGGCAAATGGAGATTTGCCAGGATCGAACTGAATGATATAACAAGGTCAAACAGCCCACCCCTGTTCATTCATAGAGCAACAAAACAGCCAAGTGGCAAATGATGCACTGGCACAAATAGCTTCAGGGATGTGCTAGGAATTTAATGATTAAGAAAAAGAGTAACTATTTACTTGTATGAGTCTCATCTTTCCTGTTGAAACACTCAAACATTTTGCCAATCCCAATGTATGTAAACTCCTCAAGCCTCACAGCCCTCTGACATTTCACTGATCCTCCAATTCAGGCCACTAGCACATTCTTGGGTTTAGAAATCCAGCTCCCTAACATCAACCCCAACCATAACCCCAACCCGAACCATAACCGCAAACCTAACCCTAACCCCAAGCCTAACCTTAACCCCAAACCGAACTATAACCCAAAACCTAACCCTAACCCTAACCCCAACTCAAACCTCAACCATAACCATAACCATAACCCCAACCCTAACCCCAACCATATCGCCAAACCTAACCCTAACCCTAACCAGCTCCCTAACCTCAAACCTAACCCTAAATCCAACCCTAATACTATCCCTAACTCTAACTCTAAAATTAACCATCACCACAACCCTAACCCTAATCCTAATCCTAAACTTATCCAGATACCGAACACCAAGCCTAACCCCAACACCAATGCCAACCAAAACCCTAATCCTAACACTAACCCTGACCAGCTGCCTAACCTCAAATCTAACCCTAAACCCAATGCTAACCCGAAACTAACCGTATCCATAATTCTAATCGCGACCCCAACACTCACACCAACTTTAACCCTAAATCTAACCCTAACCCTCACCATAAATTTAACCCTAACCCTAACCTCAATCTTAAACCTATCCCCGACACTGAGCACAACTCCAACCCCAAGCCGAACGCCAATCCTAACCACAATCTTAACCCTAACCTAACCATAATCCGAACCCTAACACTAACACTAACTCCAATCCTAACCCTTACACTAACCCTAATCCTTATACTAACCCGAGCCCTAACCTCAACCATAACCCTAACCCTAATCATAACCTTAACTCCAACCCTAACACTATTGCTAACCCTAACTCTAACGCCAACCCTAACACAAACCCAAACCCTAAATCTAACCCGAAAACAAACACTAACCCCAACACCAACCCGAATACTAACCCTAACTCTAACTCAAAACCTAACCTGAACCCCAACATCTAACCCCAACCCTAATTTTAACCCCAACCCTAACCATAACGCCAAACCAACCCCAAACAAAAGCAAACCTGAACCATTACCCCAAACCTAACCATAACTCTAAACCCATCCTGATACTCGAACCTAACCATAATCCCAACCCTAACCCCAAGCCTAACCATAACCCCAACCTTAACCCCAAACCGAACCATAACCCCAAACTTAACCCTAACCTTAACCAGCTCCCTAACCTCAAACTTAACCCTAAACCCAACCTAAATACTATCCCTAACTCTAATTCTGAAATTAACCATAACCCTAATCCTAAACTTATCCAGCTAACTAACACCAACACCAACGCCAACCCCAACCCTAATCCTAACTCTAATCCTGAGCAGCACCCTAACCTCAAACCGAACCCTAAACCCAATCCTAACGTGAAACTAACCATATCCCTAACTCTAATCCTGACACCAACACTAACTCCAACCCTAATTCTAAATCTAATCCTAACCCTCACCATAAACTTAACCCTAACCCTAACCTGAAACCCTAAAACCTATCCCTGACACTAAGCACAATCCCAAACCCAAGCTGAATGCTAATCCTAACCCCAACCCCAACCTCAAACTTAACACTAACCCAACCGCAACCCTAGCCCTAACACTAACCCCAATTCTAACCCTAATCCTAACAATAAACCTAATCCTAACTCATACACTAAACCTAACTTTATAATAAGTCTAACCCTAACCTCAACCCTAATCCTAACCCTAACGGCAACCCCAGCCTTAACACCAACCCAACCCTAACCCTAACCTCAACCCTAAACCTGACCTTGGTCCTACAACTTTCTAACCTCAACCCTAACCCTGAACACAACCCTAACCCTAAACTTAATCCTAACACTAAACCCAACCCAAAACTTAAACCTAACCCGAACCTCAAACCTAACCCAAACCCTAACGCCAAATCCACCTGAAATCCAACCCTAACCCTAACCCTAACCCAACGCCTAACACCATACTAACTGCAGCTGTAACCCTAACCCTAAATACAACCCTAACCCGAACAATAACCTAAATCCTAACCCAACCCTATCCCTAACCACAAGCCTAAACTCAAGGCTAACTATAACCTCAACCCTAACCCTAACCCCAATTCTGTACCCTAACATCAATCCTAACCGCAGTCCAAACTCTAAACTTAACCCTACCCTTAACCCTGGTGCCCCAGCTACCTAACCTCAACCCTAACCCTAACCTTACACCTAACCAAACCCTAACCCAACACTAACCAAAACCATAAAGCTACCGTAACCCTAGTCCTCCAGCTTCCTAAACCCAATCCTAACACTCAACACAACTCTAACCCTAATCCTAATCCTAACAATAAACCCAGTCCTAACCCTTACACTAACCCTAACCCTTATACTAAATGTAACCCTAACCTCGACGCTAACCCTATCCATAACCATAACTCCAACCTCAACCCTACCACCAACCCTAATCCTAAACCTAACCCTAATCTCAACCCTAAGGCTAACCCTAACCCTTGGCCTCAGCTTCCTAACTTAAATGCTAAACCTAAATACAACTCTAACCGTAACATTAAACCCAACCCTAACCCCAACCACAATCCTAACCCCAACCCTAACACCAACCCAAGCCCTAAATCTAACCCAAACCCAAACACTAACCCCAACATCAACCCTAATGCTAACCCAAACCATAAACCTAAACCCAACCTTAACCCTAAGCCTAACTCTAACACTAACCAGCTCCCAAACCACAACCTTAACCCTAACCCAACCCTAATCCTAACCCCAACCCTAACCAGAACCTAATGCTATCTCTAACTCAAACGCCGACCAAACCATAACACCAACCCTAACCCTAAATCTAACCTTAACACTAACCCTAGCTCCAGTCCAAACCTAACGCTAACTCAAACCTAACCTCAACCCAAACCCTACGCTAACCCAAAACCTAAACTTAACCCAAACCCTAACCCCACACAAACCACAGCTGTAATCCTAACCATAACCCTCGTCCTCCAGCTTCCCAACTCTAACCCTAATCCTAATAATGAAACCAATCCTAGCCCTTACAATAACCTTAACCCTTATACAAACGCTAACCCTAACTTCAACCCTAGCCCTAACCATAATCTTAACTCCAACTCTAACTCTAACTCTAACCCTAACCCCAACTCTGTACACTAACACTAATCCTAACTCTAATCCTCACCCCTAACCCTAAACCTAACCTCACCCAAACCCTAACCCCACACTTACAAAAACCGTAACCCTAACCCGAACTCTAACCCTAATTCTAACCCTAATCCTAGCTCTAACCCCAACCCTAACCCTAACTCTAAGCCTCACCAGTTCCCTAACCTCAACCCCAACCCTAACCCTACCCTTACCCAAACCTAACCATTTATCTCTAATTCTAACTCCGACCCAACCATAACACCAACCCTATCGCTAAATCTAAACCTAACCCTAACCCCAAATCCAACCTGAAATGCAACTCTAACCTAACCCTACACCTAACCCAAACGCTAACCCCACACTAACCACAACCGTAACCCTAACCCTAACCCTAAACCTAGTCCTCCAGCTTACTAAACTCAACCCTAACCCTAACCATACACCTAACCCAAACTCTAACCCCACACAAACCGAAACCCTAACCCTAACCCTACCCTCACCCGAACCTAATTTTATCTCTAACTCTAACCCCGACCCAACGCTAACTCCAACCCTGACCCTAAAGCTAACCCTACCCCAACCTTAACCCCAACACCAAACGTGAATGCAACTCTAACCCTAACCCTAAACCTAACCCAAACTCTAACCCCACATTAACCGCAACTGTACCCCTAAATCAAACCCTAGTTCTCCAGCTTTCTAAACTCAACCCTCACCCTAACCCCAAACCTTACCCTAACCCCAAACTCTATCCCCACACTAACCAAAACTGTAACCCTAGTCCTCCAGTTTCCTAAACTCAACGTTAGCCCTAAACACAACTCTAACCCTAACCCTAATCCTAAAATTAAATTCAACCCTAATCCTAACACTAGCACAAACCCTAGCCTCGACTCTAACCCATCACTAACCAAAACTTTAACCCGAACCTTAACTCCAACACCAACCCTAAGACTAACCCTAACCCTTACCTAACACTAGCCCTCCAGCATCCTAACCTCAACCCTAACCCTAAACACAACCCTAACCTTAATCCTAACACTAAACCCAACCCTAACTCCAACCCTTACAATGAACATAACCTCAATGCTAACCCTAACCTCTAAGCTAACCCTAACCTTTACACTAACCCTAATCCTAGCCATAACCCTAAACCTAACCAAAATCCTAACCTCACACTTACCACAACCGTAACCTTAACCCTAACCCTAACCCTAACCTCAAACCTAACCCTAATCCTAACACTTACACCAACCCAACCCTGAAACCAACCCTAACCCTAACCTAAACCCTAACTCTAACCTTAATATTGCTCCAGCAGCTTCCTAACCACAACCCTAACCCTAAACATAACCTCGACCCTAGTCCTAACACTGAACCCAACCCTAACCATACCCCTAACCCTAACCCTAACTCTAACCCTAGCCCTTACACCAACCCCAACCCTAACACCAAACCTCGCCCTAAAGCTAATCCGAAACCAAACCCTAACCCCAACCACAACGCTAATACCAACCCTAACCCTAACCAAATCTAGCCCTAAAGTTAACACCAACCCAAACTCTAACCCTAACCCTGACTTTGGTCCTCCATCTTCGTATCTCAACCCTAACCCTCAACACAACCTTAACACTAACCTTAATCCTAACACTAAACCCCACCCAAAACATAACCCTAATCATAACCTCAAACCTAAACCAAACCCTAACTCCAAACTCCAACCCCAAACCAACCGCTAACACCACACTAACCGCAGCTGTAACTCTAACCTTAAACACAATCCTAACCCTAACCCCAACCCTAACCCTAACCTCAATTCTAAAACCAACCTTAATCCTTACCACAAGCCTAACCTCAACCCTAACTCTAACCTCAACCCTAAACTTAACCCTAAATCTAACCCAACACCAACCATAACCCTAACTCAAATCCTAACCCAAACATCAACCCAAACTTAACAACAACCCTAACCCTAGCCCCAATCCCAACTCTGTACCCAAACATCAACCATATCCACAGCCCAAAACCTAACCTGAACCCTAGCCCTAGTGTTCCATCTCCCGAACCTCAACCCTAACCATAACCATACACCTAATCCAAACCCTAATCCAACATAACCAAAACCGTAACACTAACCCTAAGCCTAGACCTCCAGCTTCCTAAACTCAACCCTAACCTTCGGCACAACTCTAACTCTAACCCCAATCCTAACAATAAACCCAATCCTAAGCATTATACTAACTCTCACCCTTGTACTAATCCTAACCCTTACCCCAACCCTAACCCTAGCTCCACCCCCATCCATAACCCAAACTTGAACCCTAGACAGCTCCGTAAACTTAACCCTAACCCAAACCTCAATCCCAACCCTAACCCCAACCCCCATCCAAACCCCAACTCTTACACAAACCCTAGCCTTACCCTAACCCCAATCCTAACCCTAATCCAAACCCAAACCCTGTACCCTAGCACTAAACCTAACCCCAACACTGAACCTCGCCCAACCCTAACATTAACCCTAACCCTGATCCCCAACCATAACGCTAACCCTAACCTTAGGGCTCCAGCCCCCTGATCTCAAGCTTAACCCTAGCGCAACCCTATCTGCAACGCAATCCCCCAACCCTAACACCAAATGGAATTCTAACCCTAACCCTAATCCATACACTAAACCCAACCATAACCCTAACCTTAACCCTAAACCCAAACCTTAACTCCAACCGCAACACTAACACCAACACTAAACCTAAATCTAACCCAAACCCAAACCCTAACCCCAACCCCAACCCTAATCCTAACCCTAACCCAAACCTTAACCCCAACCACAACCCTAAAACTGACCCTAATCTCAACCCTAACCCTAACCTAACCCTAGTCATCCAGCTTGCTTGCCTCAACCCTAACCCTCACCCTAAACCTACCCCTAATGCTAACACTAAACCCAACCCTAACCATAACACTTACCCTAACCCTAATTCTAATCTCAAACCAAACCCTACACCTAACCTTAACCTTAGACCTAACTCAAACTCTAACCCTAACAGCAACTCTCAATCTAACCCCAACTCTCACACGAACCCTAGCCTTATCCTAACGCCACTCCTAACTATAACCCATACCCCAAACCTGTACCCTAACACTCATCCTAAACCCAACACTGACCCCAGCTCAACCCTAAAGCCTAATCCTAACCCTGATCCCCAACCATAATGCTAACCCTAACCTGAGGGCTCCAGCTCCCTGATCTCAAGCATAACCCTAACGCAACTCTAACTATAACATAATCCAACCCTAACACCAACACTAACCCTAAATCTAACCCAAACCCTAACTCCAACTCCAACCCCAAACCTAATGCTAATCCTAATCTTAACTCCAACTGCAACCCTAAAACCAACCCTAACCTCAACCCTAACCCTAAACCTAACCCAAGTCCTTCAGCTTCCTAGCCTCAAACCTAACCATGCAAGGACTGCACAACACACTATATAGGACAAACAGGAAGACAGCTAACAATCCGCATACATGAACACCAACTAGCCACAAAACGACACGACCAGCTATCCCTAGTAGCCACACACGCAGACAACAAGCAACATGAATTCGACTGGGAAAACACTACTATCATAGGGCAAGCCAGACAGAGAACAGCCAGGGAATTCCTAGAGGCATGGCATTCATCCACAAACTCCATCAACAAACACATCGACCTGGACCCAATATACCAACCACCACAGCGGACAGCTGAAACTGACACCCGGAAGCGGCAAGGACAGACCACTATAAATACCGGAAGAAACATCAAAGAAGCGCTTCGCAGGAGGCTCCAAAGCACTGATGATGTCGCCTAGTCAGGGGACGAAACGTTTGCAACAAAAACTTCCAGCTCGGCGAACAGAACCACAACAACGAGCACCCGAGCTACAAATCTTCACATAAACCTCAAACCTAACCCTAAACACAACCCTAACCGTAACCCTACCCCTGATGCTAACACTAAACCCAACCCTAAACATAACCCTCATCCCTAACCCCAACTCTAACCCGAGTCAGTTCCGTAAACTCAACCCTGACCCTAAACCTAACCCCAACCCTAAACCTAATCCCAACCCTCACACAAACCCTAGCCTTACCTGACCTCCAGTCCTAACCCTAACCCAAACCCCTGTACCCTAACACTAATCCTAACCTGAGACTGACCCTAGCCCAGCCCTAACCTTAACCCTAAACCTGATCCACAACCATAATGCTAACACTAACCTTAGGGCTCCAGCTCCTTGATCTCGAGCCTAACCCTAACGCAAACCTAACTGTAACACAATCCCAAACCGAACCCTCACCCTAACCCTAGCTATAATCTGAACCCCAACTCTAACCACAACCCCATCTCTAACCCTAACCAAAACACACACCCTTACACAAACTTAACCCTAACCCTAACCCAAAACCTAACCATAATCCTAAACCAAACCCTAACCCCAACCCTGTAGCCTAGCACTAACCTTAATCCTAACTCTAACCCAAACCCAAACCCTAAACCCACCTCAATCCCAACTCTAACCCTAACCCTAACTCGAACCTTGCTTTCCTTTCCTTACTAACTAACCCTAACACTAACCCCAACCCTATACCTTAACACTAACTATAACCCCAACCCTAATCCTAACACAAAAATTAACCCTAACCTCAATCCTAAAACTAACCACAACCCTAACCCTAACCTCAACCTCAACCTAAACCCTAACCCTAACCCCAACTCTCTACGCTAACATTAACCCTAACCTCAACCCAAATTGCAACCCAAACCTTAACTCGAACCCTAGCCCTAACCCCAGAGCTCCAGCTCACTAACCTCAACCCGAACCCCAACCCTATTCCTAACCCAAACGCTAACCCTAAACACATACCGTAACGCTAACCCTCAGCCTAACCTCAACCCTAACCCTAAATACAACCGTAACCCTAACCCAAACCCTAACCCAACCCTAATGCTAATCCTAACCTGAACTCTAACCCCAACCCTAACGCTAACTCTAACCCTAGCCAACTCCCAAACCTAAACCCAATCCCTCACCCCAACCCAAACCCTATCCCTCACCCCAACCCTATCTCCAACCTTAACCCCAACCCCAACCATAACCCCAACCCCAACTCTAAACTGAACCCAAATGCTAACCCAAACCCCAACCCTAAACCTAACACTAATCCCAACATAACCTTAACCCCAACCCAAAGCCTAACCCCAACCCTAACCCTAACCCTAACTCCAACCTTAACCTTAACGCCAACCCTAACCCTAACCCCAACTCTAAACATAAACTTAACACTAACCCAACCCTAAACTTAACCCTAGCGTTAACCCCAACCCTAAGCCTATCCCTAACTCCAACACAATCGCCAAACCTAACACTAACCCCAGCCTTGGCCTTAACCCCAACCCGAAGCCTAACCCCACTCTAACCCTAACCCCAACCCTAACTCCAACCTTAACCTTAACGCCAACCCTAATCCTAACCCCAACTCTAAACATAAACTTAACACTAACCCAACCCTCATCCTAAACTTAACCCTAGCGCTAATCTTAACCCCAACCCTAACTCTAACCCTAACCCTAACCCTTCTCCAGCCCTTTGCACATCCTTGGGTTTTAGTTCTCCAGTATTGGTGGCTGTACCTTCAGCTTCCCAACTCCTTCAGCTCTTGAATTCCCTCCCGACTTCTTTTTCTTCCTTTGAGCTGCTCCTTAAAACCCATCCCTTTGACCAGGTTTTGGTCATAGAGTCGTAGAGTGGTACAGCATGGAAACAGACCCTTCGGCCCAACCTGTCCATGCCGACCAGATATCCCACCCCAGTCCAGTGCCACCTGCCAGCATCTGGCCCATATCCCTCCAAACCCTTCCTATTCATATACCCATCCAAATGCTTCTTAAGTGTTGCAATTGTACCAGCCTCCACCACATCCTCTGGCAGCTCATTCCATACATGTACCACCCGATGCATGAAAAAGTTGCCCCTTAGGTCTCTTTTATATCTTTCCCCTCTCACCCTAAACCTACACCCTCTAGTTCTAGACTCCCCCACCCCAGGGAAAAGACTTTGTCTATTTACCCTATCCATGCCCCTCATAATTTTGTAAACCTCTATAAGGTCTCCCCTCAGTCTCCGTTGCTCCAGGGAAAACAGCCCCAACCTGTTCAGCCTCTCCCTGTAGCTCAGATCCTCCAACCCTGGCAACATCCTTGTAAATCTTTTCTGAACCCTTTCAAGTTTTACAACATCTTTCCAATGGGAAGGAGACTAGAATTGCATGCAATATTCCAACAGAGGGTTAACCAATGTCCTGTACAGCTGCAACATGACTCCCAGCTCCTGTCTGATGGGAAGGGGAGCAGACTCCAAGTCAATTTTTTTGCTTGATGTTGCTCCCTTGCACCTTTCGCCATTTTGCTGTGTTGAAGACCGATGTAAATGCAAGCTCTCATCACTTGTATAACTGCTGACAGATATATGGGATTCGAGCACATGTGGGGTCAGGGTGTTGGGACTGGAGCTTTGTACTGATGCTTTTTCCCAACATTGACCACAGGCTGGACACCTCTTGAAAATGTAGCACAGTAAAATGGTTTTTAAGAGGCAGAGCAAACAAATGGAAGAAAGGCTTTAAACATTTATCATCAAACCATACGCATCGCACTCCACATGCACAAAGAATCTGAGATGGACCGGCTGACTTACCATAAGGATACTTCCCGATGTCAGGATCCAATGGCTTGAAGGGGAGCTCCGTCAGGATCTTTGGGACTGAGAGGGCAGCTAATCTGGGACTGGGATTCGGGCAGATTCTTTGAGTAGCATCAGATCCTGGAAGCAGCACCAGCTGTCTCAGTAAACCCTGCATGACAACAGAAGAAGAATATTACGACTCTTTATTTTACCTGTCCCTTTTCCCTCTCCTACTCACCATTCTTTTTTAATACATTCATGGGATGAGGGTGTCATTGGCTAAACCAGCATTAATTGCCCATGCCCATGAGTCAACCACGTTGCTGTGGTTCTGGAGTCACATGTGGGCCAGACCAGGTAGGGATAGCAGTTTCCTTCCCTAAAGGACATTAGCGAAGCAGATGGATTTTTCCAACACTGGATTCATGGTCATCATTAGGCTCTTAATACCAGATTTGTATTGAATTCAAATTGCACCATCTGCCATTGTGGGATTTGAACCTGGGTCCCCAGAACATTTAATAAAAACTGAAAGAACTGCAGATGCTGTAACAAAAACAGAAATTGCTGGAAAGGCTCAGAAGGTCTAGCAGCATTTGTGGAGAGATATGTCAGGGCTTCTCCCGTATTCTTACCCAAGGCCCACAGACCAGGCCTTGTTATCACATGGTCTGCTATTTACACATCTTCCATGGTCAGCCACTGATTGTCCACTAAAGGCTATTGATTTTCCCAGACTAATCAGTATTAGGATCCCTACAGCGTGGAAACAGGCCCTTGGGCCCAACAAGTCCACACAGACTTTCTGAAGAGTAACCCATCCAGACCCATTCCCCTTCCCTATATTTGCCCCTGACTAATGCACCTAACCTACACATCCCTATGGGCAATTTAGCACCTCTTTAGACTGTGGGAGGAAACAAGAGCACCTGGAGAAAACCCACGCAGACATGGGGAGAATGTGTAAACTCCACACAGACAGTCACCCGAGGCTGGAATCGAATCCAGGTCCCAGGCGCTGTGAGGCAGCAGTGCTAACCACTGAACCACCACCCCTCCTCTCTCTATCCAATTGTTCTTCTCACTCTTTGGGCTCTATCTCCACCAATTGTTTACTCCTTAACCCCTCCCTCAACCCTATCTTCTGTATGAAAACCAACATTTTCCTAGCTACCATTAGTTCTGAGGAAAGATCACTGGAACCTGAAACGTTAACTCTGATCTCTCTCCACAGATGCTGCTTGACATACTGAGCCCTTCCTGCAATTTCTGTTTTTGTTGCCAGAACATTACCTGAGTCCCTGGATTAACAGTCTAGTGATAATACCATACCTCTCCTATCTTTTCCCACCCACCCTCCATTTGGTTAGGTGTATATTACAGATGTTATTAGGGTGCAGCTCCCAATCCGTGCTGACTTCCCCCAACTTACATTGCACAGATAACAAGGATAGTCTTTTTTAAAATTCATTATAGACCTCTGAATGTCACAGCTAAAGCCAGCATTTATTGTCGATTCCTAATCACCCTTAAGAAGGTGATGGTAAGCTGCCTTCTTGAACCACTTCAGTATTTGGAGTGTAAGGACAGTGGTCTATACAGGGGAAGAGCCAAGAGTATGACCTAGCAACACTGAGGGTCTGGCAGTGTATTTCCAAGTCAGGATGCTGTATGCCTTCGAGGGAAACTTGCAGGGGTTGATGTTTCCATGCATCTTCTGCGCTTGTCCTTCTAAAGCATAAATGTCAATGAGTTGCAAGGTTCAAATAATCCTTGGTGTGCTACTGCACTGCATCTGTGCATCTGTAGTGAAGGGAATGGATGTTGAAGATGGTGGATGGGATGCCAATCAACCAGACTGCTTTATCCTGGATGTTGTTGAGCGGCTTGAGTGTGGTTGGAATTGCACTCACCTAGGCTAATCCATCACATTCCTACTCAAACACACTTTTGCTCTGGAAAGGCTTTGGGAGTCAAAGGAGTGAGTTCCTCGCTGCAGAATTCCCAGCCTCTGATTCACCCCAATTGTCATTTGCTTAAACGGACATCCCAAGGAGAGTGGAGCAGTGGTAATCAATGTCCAACACTAACTGGCTGTCACTGAGGGAAGAACACTTTGGGATGTTGATTCGGTTTAGAAAAAAGAGCCGGGGGAATCCAAGATGGCAGCAACCTAAGAGGATCGCATTTGCTGGGCTCCGCACCACAACATCAGCAGGACAGAGCTAGAACCCTTCCCATGTATGTTACTGTGAGTAAAAAAAAAAGTCAAAGAGCTACAGAACCTGAAAATTTACTTACCTTTGTTTTTGCCGAGAGAGCGTGCCAGAGAAAGGAGGAAGTTTACCTGGGGCCCGGGCCATGGCTCAACTCACCCAGGCGGTGGGCTTGCTTACTCACCAGGCCCTGCTTGCAGAGCTTGCTAAATCTCACAAGGTCCTCAGGAAGCAGATTGAAGAAAAAAAAATTGAGGAAAAGCTAGCCCCGGTCTCTGCTACGCTGTAAGACCTAGGGAAAAGGACTGATGAGCTCAAGCATTGGGCCACAGGAGTGGAGGCAGAGGCTGATCCATCCAAGAGTTGGATTGAAGCCCTGGAAGCACAGGTCCGTGGTTTGCTGGATCTGTTGGATGATCTTGAGAACAGTGGCAAAAGAAAAAACCGCCATGTTGTTGGCATGCTGGAGGAGACGGACAGTGATCGGCCAATGGGATTCTTTGAAAAATGGTTCCCAGAATTCCTAAGTTTGAAGGCTGAAAAGGGAAGGATAAAGATTGAGAAAGCCCACCAGGTCACGGCATGAAGGTCAGGAATGGACCAGCGCCCTCGCCCTGACCTAGTATGGTTCCATCATTACGAAAACAAACAGAGTCATGGAAGCTTCCAGAGCCCAAGGGAAGGAGCTGGGAGAGTTGGTGTGCGAGAGCTCCAGGGTCATGTTTTCCCATGACTTTTCAGCGGCGGTGATTTGGAAAAGGAAGTCTTACGACAGCATCAAGAAGATACTGAGAGAGCTTGGGAACTAGTACTCTCTAAGCTATCCAGCGGTGCTTTGGATTAATTATAATGGATCTGTACGTTTACATGACTCGCCAAAGAAAGCACGGCCAGTTCACCTAACCTTCACATCTTTGGACTGTGGGAGGAAACCGGAGCATCAGGAGGAAACCCATGCAGACACGGGGAGAATGGGCGGGTTAGGATGGAGTTTTTTTTAAGAAGTTGGCCCTCCTGGGAGTGACCCCTGAGCAAGAGTCCCTCCTTAATGCCCTGTTGTCAGTGCAAGAGGTGCAGGAGACTGTGAGGCTGCTCCAGAATGGAATGGTGCCTGGTCCTCAGTGAGTTCTATAAGGAATTTATAAGTATACTGTCCGGACTGATGCTTAGTACGTTTAACAATTCACATAGTCATGGCCTCCTCCCACCATCTTTAAGAGAGATAAACATCTCTTTTATCTTTAAAAAAGGGAAGGCCCCGGAGGACTGTGCTTCCTATAGGCCTATCTCACTCCTGAATGTCGATTACAAAATCCTACCTAAGACAAGAAACTGTGCTGTCCTCTATCACTAAGGAGGATCAGATGGGTTTTATTAGAGGTCATAGATCATCTAATAATGTCAGGAGGTTACTTAATATGATCCAAGTATGTCAACATCGATCAGTACAGCGATTAATAATCTCTTTAGATGCGGAGAAGGCATTTGACTGGGTCGAGTGGCCATATCTTTTTATACTTTAAAGTGGTTTGGCTTGGGGGAAGCCTTTATCAGATGGGTAAAGGTTTTGCATAGTGACCCTCTTGCTGCGGTCCTCACTAATGGTGTGCGGTCAAGCAATTTCAATATTCTGAGGGGCAGTCGACGGAGCTGTCCCTTCTCACTGTTGCTTTTCACATTGGTGATTGAACCACTGGTGGAGGCAATACATAGGGATCCCAATGTAGCCGCTCCAGAGATGGGGACAAAGTCACATAAGATTGCATTTTATCAAACCCAACAGTTTCAGTGCCTCATCTGATACAATGCATTAACTCGTTTGGTGATTTTTCAGGTTACAAGGAGAAAGTGAGGTCTGCAGATGCTAGAGATCAGAGCTGAAAATGTGTTGCTGGAAAAGCGCAGCAGGTCAGGCAGTATCCAAGGAGCAGGAGAATCAGGAATTCTCAGGGATTCTCAGTAATCTTCTTCAGGGATTCCTGAAGAAGGGCTCATGCCCGAAACGTCGATTCTCCTGCTCCTTGGATGCTGCCTGACCTGCTGCGCTTTTCCAGCAATACATTTTCAGCTTTCAGGTTACAAGATCAACTTTGCAAAATCAGAGGTCATGCTCACGGGTGGTCTCCCAAAAATGCCTGGTCCTGAGGATGAATCTTGATTTCCCTTTAGACGATCACAGGAGGGCTTTCTCTTCATACGTATATTCATTACTCCTACCTTTGATCGGCTATTTAAAACCAATGCTGCCCTTTATTCAACAGACTCAAACAAGACCCTTGAAGACGGGAGGTGCATCTGATCTCCTGGTTAGGTCAGATAGCCCTTGTTAAAATGAACCTTCTCCCCTGTTTGCTGTATCCTGTGCAAACGCTACCTCTGCTTTTTACTAAGCAAATGTTTAGAAGACTGAACAGCTGGTTTAGTGCCTTTATCTGGTATTGCAAGCGACTCCTTGTCAAATTGACGAAACTGAAGCTACAGAAAGCATGGAGTGCAGATGCTGGCGAACAGAGTCGAGAGTGTGGTGCTGGAAATGCACCGCAGGTCAGGCAGCTTCCAAGGAGCAGGGGTGTTCAACATTTTGGGCATAAGCCTTTCATCAGGAATTTCGTCAATTCTCCTGCTCCTCAGATGCTGCCTGACTGCAGTGCTTTTCCAACACCACACTCTCAACTCTGATCTCACTTTCTTTGAGATGATTTAACCTTAATGCAAAGCCTCTTCCGAGGATGCCCACCTTGGAGTTCTCCTCCTCATTCCTGATGAAGGGCTTATGCCTGAAACGTCGATTAAACTGCAGCTACCCCACAGACTGGGAGGAGTGGGCCTCCCAGTTATCAAAAACTATAAACTAAGCTCATTGCTATTTTCTGTGACTGACTGGACCCGAGGAGACCCTCACTCACTCTGGTTGGACATCGAAGCATCTTAGAAAAGATACCCCCTTAGTAGCTTGTTGTTCTTGGGCAGTTAAGGAATATTGCCGTAGCCCAATAGTTATTAATACTGTTAAAGCATGGAGGGCAATGTGTCAGTGTGAGGGCAATATTGCCAAAACATCACTTTTGACACCCGTAGTTGGTATGCCAGGTTTTTAGCCGGGGATGATGGACTTGGGGCTTAAACTATGGGCAGCTAGGGGCATGTCTTGCCTCGATGACTTATTCAAGGGGGATATACTGATGTCTTTTGACCAGTTGGCGCAGAAATACAAGCTGCCCAGTAGCGTCCTCTTTAGTTTTTTTTTCAAATTAGAAGCTTCAACCAAAAAGAGACCACACTTGTAACTGATTCTTATAGATCTGACACGGAGAAGAGGGTGCTGAGTGCTGAGGACATACTTTCTGTCAGCAATGTCTATCACCTATTGGGAGAACTTCCCTCAGATGAGTTCAAACTGTTCTGTAAGGTATGGGAGAGGAAGCTGGACGTTGAGATTTCTCCTGAAGTATGGGAAAATGCAAGGACAGACTCAATTTGCAACAGGAACTATGTCTTGCCATTGAAGATTCTCCACAGAATCCATTTGATGCCAGACTGTCTTTCAAACTTCAAAATGGGAGCATCTCCAATGTGTCCTAAACGCATGATGAGTATGGGCATGCTCACTCATTGCCTTTGGTCCTGTCACAGGCTGTGGGCAAACTGGAGCGCTGTGGTAGGTGAAATAGAGAGGGTCTTGGGGTCAGAGGTGGAGATGGACTTAGTATCTCTTCTTCTTAGCTTTGTTAATCCACTTCCATTAGACGCAGACAAAAAAAACTTTTCAATATCCTCACTTTTTGTGCAAGAATGAACATTCTGTTAGGGTGGGGGTCTGAAACCCCCCCACCCTGGGGCTGATGGGTTGGCATAAGCTAGTCATGCAAAACATCTCTTTGGACTTTCTTACAAACATGGTGCACCATAAAACTGAGAATCTTGATCAGTTGTAGTGACCCTTTCTGGGCTACTGATCTGCCATACTAATGAGGGCCTTTCTATGACGATTCTGCTTAATGAATCTGGTATCCAGAGAGGAGGAGCTATGAACACATTGAATATGTATAAACTTAAGCTCTCGATGGTCGAGGGCTTTTATTTTGTTTCATTGAGCTGTACTATCAACATTATCATTATTATTGTCGTGATTTATTAGTTAGTCATTATTTTTTAGTTATTATTGATTTATTTATGCAATTAGTGTGTTTCTTTGTATTGTTTTGTTCTGTATTTGTTGTAATATCCAAAAAACTTTCTTTTTTTTTCCAATAAAAATACACAAAAAAAAGAGCCGGGTGCCTCTCTCCAGAAAAGAGAAAGGTCAGAGCTGGCCTCACTGTGACCTTTAAAATTAGGAGAGGATGACTGTCAAGAGGATATGTCCACTTGTATGGGAAGTGAAAAACTGGGAGCAATCAACAGAGGAATGTCGCCAATAATCCAAGAATAAAATGTCTTTGTCCCTGCAGATGCGGACCTTGCTACCATTTATAGACAGGATGGGTGTCTGAAAAAGAATTGGGAACTGCTCCCTGATCAGAGCTGTCATGGACAGCTAACCAAGTGGAGGGGAGGTGGGAAAAGATAGGAGAGACGATGGCCTAGTGGTATTACCACTGAAAAGGGAGCTAGATGAGTGCATGAAGGAGAAAGGAATAGAAGGTAATGTTGATAGGACATGATGCAAAATCCCCAATTCATCTGTCTGATAGACCGAGGCGAACAAAAAAGCGTTGACCAGTTTTCTGTGTAGGGTGGCTCAGTGTCTCAGCACTGCTGCCTCACAGTACCAGGGACCTGGGTTCAATTCCACCCTTAGGCAACAGTCTGTGTGGAGTGTACATATTTTCCCTGTGTCTGTGTGGGTTTCTTCCCACAATGCAAAGATGTACAGGCTAGGTGGACTAGCCATGGCAAACGCAGGGTTACAGGGATGGGGTAGCGGGGTGGGTCTAGGCGGATGCTCTTTGGACATGAACCCACTGGGCTGCTTCCACACTGTAGGGATTCTATCATGGATGGGGCTTGTGTGCTGCATAGACACTGGCAGCAGCATTTTGGCCAAACTTCAAAGCCACAAAATTGTATGGTCACCTATTTTCAGCTCTGTCAACATGTGATAATATGGAGAAACAGATTACCCAGTGTAAACTCCCTAGTTGTCCTCAAAGGAGTAAAACTGGGCAAGTTCTATAAAAGGAATATCAGTCATGCAAGAAAGACAAAACATTTACGTCTTCAAGTCTGAACTAAATTCCCATGGATCAAAGCATCAAAGCTCTTCCAGCATGTGCCTGCATACTTATCATTGATGGTGAATATTTCTAGATTGCAGGTTGTTCTGGCATAATGCACGATTCGTCAATGTGGATTGACTATGACATGATTGACAAGCTGTGGGCGATGTTTGGATAATTCAAACTTTCTACTGAACAGGTATAGCAATTTTCTATAGTGGCCTTCCACAGCGTGTTTTTCTATATCGGCTTTACGTAACGAGATTTTCTATAGCGCGAGGTTGCAGAGGAATGTAACTGCCGCGTTATGGCAAAACGACCTGTATCAGCAGTCCACCCACACCCTTATCTTAAATGTTTACTCCCTCCACCCCCAATGTGCCACCCATGAGAAGCATTACAGCAATTCACTCAGTTATCTTCCAAACACGTGACCTCTACCACGTGTGAGGACAAGGGCAGTGGACGTGCGGAAATGCCACCACCTGTATGTTCGCCACCAAACCATACACTATCCTGATGTGGAAGCATGGGTAGCATTTTCTGATTATGGTTAAAGTGTTTGGTTGCGACAGGTCATGGCGCACAATCTGTCATAATTTGGAGTGCCTTTTCTCATGCAGTCTCCTGCTCCTTACGTCATGAATTATGAAACCAGGCTGCTGGGCGCGTTTCTTGGGGAATTGCAGGGCGCAGAAAAGCAGAAGCATTTGCCTCCACTCGCACACCGCTGGTGCCATGTTTAAAACCCAGCTGCAAACCAGGAATTGGCCCTTACTCCATAGTGCTCCTCATGATTACTCAACATTTGGTGGAGAGGAAAGGAAAAGGTCACCCCCCACTTCATGACAGGGACCTGTAAGTCTCGGTGGATTGGTGAGCAGTCCTCTTTTGGAAGTCAATCATTTTCGGTGCCGTGCAAGGTAAATGCTCCTGTCTTCATGAGGGTGGCACTGGGGCTCAGTGGTTAGTACTGCCACCTCACAGCACCAGGGACCTGTGTTTGGTTCCAGCCTCGGGCAACTGGAATTTGCACATTCTCCCTGTGCCTGTGTGGGTTTCCTCTGGGTGCTCTGGTTTCCTCCCACAGTCCAAAGATGGGCAGGTTAGGTGGACTGGCCATTCTGAAGTGTATATAGTGTCCAGGGATGTGCAGGCTAGGTGTGTTATCCGTGGGAAATGCAGGGTTACAGGGACAGGGTAAGGGAGTAGGTCTGGGTGGGTTGCCCTTCAGAAGATTGGTGTGGACGCAATGGGCTAAATTGTCTGCTTCCACACAGTAGGGATTCTATGATCTTTTCTCTGCGACCTCACATTTAAAGGCTAGTACTCACTCTGGCACTGCGAACACCTTTTTTCAGGTTTCATAGACTGCAATTCTCACTATTTCAGCAGCACGTCCATTCAATGGTTGTCAACCACCTCAAACTATCTACTCTTCCCGACCTCTGCACTTCCCACTCAGACACTGGGGACACCTCACTGCCTCTGGCGCATGACCACAAACTACTCTTCCATCCACTTCCATCATACTCAATCCCTCCCATTGCCTTATTGCAGGGAAATGTGGCTCACCTCTCAGACCAATGTCTCAACAACATCTCACCAGTCCTACCTGTTATCTGTGGACAGTGTGCATGACCTGGAGCTCTGACCGGCGCCTGGTCACTAGACTGCAAGAGCATGGATCCCTGGACTCTGCAAAGGCCAAGTGTCTGACTGACTGCAGCCAACCTCCTGTTGTGAGATCAGACGAGGTCCTTGACTGACTGTGATGCTGCACCCAACTACTGGGAGTCTCACTTCAACCGACTCAAGACTGTGCCCCTTTAACGTTCAGAAAGTGGAGTCACAGGTAGATAGGATAGTGAAGAAGGTGTTTGGCATGCTTTCCTTTATTGGTCAGAGTATTGAGTACAGGAGTTGGGAGGTCATGTTGTGGCTGTATAGAACATTGATGAGGCCACTGTTGGAATATTGCATGCAATTCTGCTCTCCTTCCTATCAGAAAGATGTTGTGAAACGTGAAAGGGTTCAGAAAAGATTTACAAGGATGTTGCCAGGGTTGGAGGATCTGAGCTACAGGGAGAGGCTGAACGGGCTGGGGCTGTTTTCCCTGGAGTGTCAGATACTGAGGGGTGACCTTATAGAGGTTTACAAAATTATGAGGGGCATGGATAGAGTAAATAGACAAAGTCTTTTCCCTGGGGTTGGAGAGTCCAGAACTTGAGGGCATAGGTTTAGGGTGAGAGAGGAAAGATATAAAAGAGACCTAAGGGGCAACATTTTAACACAGAGGGTGGTACGTGTATGGAATGAGCTGCCAGAGGATGTGGTGGAAACTGGTACAATTGTAACATTTAAGAGGCATTTGGATGGGTATATGAATAGGAAGGGTTTGGAGGGATATGGGCCGGGTGCTGGCAGGTGGGACTAGATTGGGTTGGGATATCTGGTCGGTATGGACGGGTTATACTGAAGGATCTGTTTCTGTGCTGTAAATCTCTATGACTCTATGACATGGCCATTTGGCTGATGAACTTGCGTTATGATGTAAGCTGCTGACACATATTGAAGGTGCGACATTGACATAGCATGGTGCCTTACAACGATGTGTCCAGCCCTTTGACTGTTAAGTGATCTGAACAATGACGTGTTGCCTGCTTCTCCTTTGGTGCTAAAATGCAATGCAAGCCAAAGAGCCTGGCAGCTTGTTACAGATCATCAAAATCCCTGTGCAACCAAGCAAGCAATGTGATGCACACAGGGATGGGCAGTCTCTGTAAGTCAGTGCTGAGCTCAGTGACCGTGTGCTAATAAAACAGTGTGAGATGTGCAGAGGCAAGAAGCCTCCAAGTTTGCAATGGAGTGGGTGAACGTGACAAAAAGCCAGCTAAGATTCACAAGGTGTATGCTGTGCAGGCATAGGTGTTCCTACACACAAAGCAATCTGGCAGAAGCCCGCAGGTTGTAGATGTTTGAAAGTGCTGAAGGCCTGAGCTGGTGTCTAAGTGAGTCAGAGAGTAGGAACGATGGTGCAGTGAGGTTGATGGTTTGCCGATAACAACTTGGTGGATGAAGGGGTCAGGGAGAGTGGTGACCCTGGAGCGCGCAAGGACTTTGCGCAGAAGAAGCACTTACTCTTTGGCTGGGACAGGCATTCTGCAAATTGCAGCCACTCTGCTGTAATTACCTTGGTGAGGGAGAGGAGTATTGGAAGTGATAAATAAACAACACAAATTGGGGTTTAAATGAGATGCAAATGCATGGACATAAGGTGGCCACTGCTCAATGGTGAGATTCTGAATTTGATGTTTATGGCTTGTAGGGGAGACTGGGAAAGTAGTTGTGGTTCTGTTCGCCGAGCTGGGAGTTTTTGTTGCAAACGTTTCGTCCCCTTTCTAGGTGACATCCTCAGTGCTTGGGAGCCTCCTGTGAAGCGCTTCTGTGATGTTTCCTCCGGCATTTATAGTGGCTTGTCTCTGCCGCTTCCGGTTGTCAGTTGCTGTCCGCTGCAGTGGCCGGTATTTTTGCGGTGTGTGGTCCTGTTCTGTACTATGGTGATAGCCTGTTCTGGGGTCCGGGTCCATTCCTGATTGGTTGTTTTTGAAATTAACGATTTTTGGCGCGCAATTTCTTGTCTGTATTTGTGAAGTCTGTTGTGAGCATCTGTAATCATTACCTGGATCATCCTGAGTCCGTTCTGTCTGGCTGTGTCCCTGGCTTGTGGATTGTTGACTGGTGGTCTGTATCTGACATGGTGGAAGGATTCGATTCTTTCGGCATTCATGTAGGAACCAGAGTTGTTCATATGTGGCGCTTAGGCGGTTAGCATAGGATTCCCATTTCCTGGCTTGTCTTAGCATCTCTCGCCCGTAGGTGTTCAAAGTTTAGGAGAAGATTTGTAGCTCGGGTGCTCATTGTTGTGGTTCTGTTCGCCGAGCGGACAGCAACTGACAACCGGAAGCGGCAGAGACAAGCCACTATAAATGCCGAAGGAAACATGACAGAAGCGCTTCACAGGAGGCTCCCAAGCACTGAGGATGTCACCTCGAGAGGGGACGAGACATTTGCAACAAAAACTCCCAGCTCGGCGAACAGAACCACAACAACGAGCACCCGAGCTGCAAATCCTCTCCCAAACCTTGAAGACTGGGAAAGTGTTTCTCGACACCAAGAATCAGATTTTTTTTAAATCGTACCATATTTTCCCACCTTCTCCATTACTCACAGAGGAAAATTCTGCCCAATGTTGCTGTCCCTTCCCTGTCGTCGGGTTAAAATCTTAGAACTCCTTCCCTCACAGCATGGAGGATGCATACACTTTGGGGACTGTTGCGGTTCAAGAAAGTGCCTCACCACCATCCTCTTAGGATCAATTCACCACAGGGAAATAGTACCTACATCTCGAAGGTATTTTAAATATCTAAACACCAGGCCAGGACTGGCACCAGCAAGTCTGGTTCGGTAATTGGCAAGACATCAGATTGCAGGAAATCCTTGAATGCACAGACTTCATAGAAAAAGGGACATCTTTTTGATTAATTATGTTTTCATTTGGGAGACGAGGTTTCACAGAAAATCTTGTTTGCAGGAAGCATTGTTCCGTGGATTTATTTGGAGTGTAAGGTTTTATCTTGTAAAGTTGCATCCAGTTTTCTCTGGGATACCAGTTCAAACTCAACCGAGGTGGAAAAGTTTCTGCCCATCACACGAAGTGGACAGAATCACCTTTGACCCTGTTCATAATGGAACTCAGCCTGAATCTAGTGAAAAAATACGCAGACAACACAGAAGATGGTTGGATGTGAGAGCTGTATGGCCTGGACTGACACAGAGGAACAGAGATGCACTTCAACATGGAGGGGTTGTCTTACCAATCGTCTTTTCAAAACTTGAAGCAAGAAGTGTTTCTTCCAGTGAGACTGCTGTTTTTGGGTGCTGGTGGGGAGATGGTAGGCAGGAGGACCTCTCTACAAGGAGCTGTTGTTCCCAAGCAGGGATGGAGAGCCAAGGAACATGGGAACAGGAGTAGGCCCTTGGAACATGCTCTGCCATTCGATAAGATCATGACTGTAGCGACAGCTCCACTTCCCTGTCAGACTCTGCCCTTGGTGTCTTTGCTTATCAAAATTCTATTTCAAATCTGCCTTGAATAAATTTAAAGAACTGGCCATCAACAGACAAAACCATGTTTTTGTTTAAAAAGCCAGTAATAGTTAGCCAGTAATCTGAGGTGTACAAGATGGAGTCATGGAGTCATAGAGTCATAGAGATGTACAGCATGGAAACAGACCTTCCGGTCCAACCTGTCCATGCTGACCAGATATCCCAACCCAGTCTAGTTCCACCTGCCAGCACCCGGCCCATATCCCTCCAAACTCTTCCTATTCATATACCCATCCAAATGCCTCTTAAATGTCGCAATTGTACCAGCCTCCACCACTTCCTCTGGCAGCTCATTCCATTCTTCTGTGTGAAAAAGTTGCCCCTTAGGTCTCTTTCATATCTTTTCCCTCTCACCCTAAACCTATGCCCTCTTGTTCTGGACTCCCTAACCCCAAGGAAAAGACTTTGCCTATTTACCCTATCCATGCCCCTCATAATTTTTGTAAACTTCTATAAGGTAACCCCTCAGCCTCCGACGCTCTAGGAAAAACAGTCCCAGTCTGTTCAGCTTCTCCCTATAGCTCAAATCCTCCAACCCTGGCAACATCCTTGTAAATCTTTTCTGAACCCTTTCAAGTTTCACAACATCTTTCTGATAGGAAGGAGACCAGAATTGCATGCAATATTCCAACAGTGGCTTAACCAATGTCCTGTACAGCTGCAGCATGACCTGCCAACTCCTGTACTCAATCCTCTGACCAATAAAAGATGAGCCACATCAGTTTGTCTCATTCACAAGTTTTACTGGATTTTCCTTCTGGGTAGCTGCTCTGGAAAGGGTTCAACCCTCTGATGATCGTTTGAGAGAAAGATTTCTCCTCCTGGCAGTCTGCAAAGGGAGGTGTCTTATTTGAGAGGAGATTGAGATATCTTACCCAAATCCTAGTCAGACTGAAAGACAGAAACTGTTTGAAATGCACAACATTATTCTTTGTAATGTAATGTTTGAATGAAGGTAGGCTTTGTAACCTCAAACAGGACTCTCTATTCTCTATATCAGTACAGCATTTGTTTTTACACCTGATTTTCAATATTCCTCTCGTTTGATTTTTGCAATTCACAGTCAGAAAGGTTTCTGCACTTTGACTTTGATCAGTACAAAAGCCCCATGCACTTACTGAAAACAATCCTTTCCGTCTTCTCCTGCTCCCGACGTAGAATCGAGAATTGGCAGTGTTCAACTGTTCAGGGAATAAAACGTCCAGGAACCTGTGGAAAGTATAGTTCTGTTTTAGACACATGGTAAAATCTGAGCAATATCTTAGAAGAATAGCAAGAAAAAGAGTGAGAAAGAGAAAAGACAAAAAGAGACGAGTGGGGGGTGGGGGGGGGGGCAAAGGGAGAGAGAGAGGGACAAAGAAAACAAGAGAGAAATGGAGAGAGGAAGGGCAAGAGAGGAACTTGAGAGGGAGGATGAGAGAGAGAGAGAGAGGATGGAGAGAGAATTAGAGAAGGAGAGACACGAGGAAAGGAGAGAGGAAAGGAGAGAGAGCAAGGAGGTGTAGAAAGGAATGGGTGAGGAAGGATGAGGGAGGAATAGAGAGGAAGAGACGAAACAAGAGAGGCTTAGAGAAGGAGGGAGAGATAGAAAGAGACTGCAGATGCACAAAGGTAGCAATATTTCACAGAGCAGCAGATAGGCAAACTGAAGTGACATATCAGAGACATACAGTCTGTTCTGATACAATGCGATAGTTCCATTCTTGTGCAATCCCGTGTTATAAGAATATCGCATCATAGCAGCACCATTTAAACCAATGGGATCGGGATTGCCTCATAGCCAATACAGGTCAGGAAAGTTTGTGTTCTACAAATAATGGTCTAAATTCTTTAATTGCACCATAGCCAATTCGTGTTGAAGAAATGCACTCTACAGTAGAACTAACTCATAGAGTTATACAGGATGGAAACAGACCCTTCGGTCCAACCAGTCCATGCCGACCATAACCCCAAACTAAACTAGTCCCACCTTCCTGCGTTTGGCCTCCAAATATTTCTTATTCATGTACTTGTCCAAACATCTTTTAAATGTTGTAACTGTACCCGTATCCACCACTCTTCCTGAAAGTTCCTTCTATGCACAAACTACTCTCTGTGTAAAACAAACTGCCCCTCATGTCTTTTTTAAATCATTCTCCTCCCACCTTAAAAACATGCCACCCTCCAGCTTTGAAATCCCCTGCCGAAGGAAATGACACCTGTCATTCACCTTATCTATACACATTTATAAACTTCTGTACAGTCACCTCTCAACCTCCTACACTTCAGCAACTAAACAAAAAATCTGTTGGCTCAATTTTGGTCATAGATCAGAATTAGGGAAGCAGGTTGAAATAAGTTCAAATGTATAATTTGAGAAAGATGTTTTGGATCCAAGGGTCGCTCCAGACACAGAGGTTCTGCAGCTCTCTAACTCAGAAGGTGTGCTGGCCACGCTAAAGTGAATCTGACTATGATGGCTAGACCGTGCTATCAGAATGAGTGGTGGTAGTTTACCAAAAGGTGCATTGTATGTAGAGCCTGATCGTGCCAGGGGCTTGGCCAAGATTAGGATGCAATCGACACATCTTTTCATACCAGACTGAGGAGGAACAGTTTGCACATGAGCAAAGAACTTGACGCTGAAGTCTCCATACTAAGCACAGAAAGTTGAAGAAATATATCTTTGCAATGCCAAAGAAAAGTGCCATGGCAGGAAGGAGCACACAGCAGTAACTCCTGTATCAGCGAATCATGCCTTCCAATGACCCCGCTGTAGCCGGCAGTGCTTCTCTTCAATTAGACAACACTGCCTGCCTGAAGATTCTGGATGTGAATCATCGACAATGACACGAAGTCAATGAAGAGAAATCCTCCATAATCAAGGATTAGTCTACAGCGTGTCTTCAAGTAAAAGACATGCAGAGAAGGATGCTATTTTGTCCACCATACCCATGCCAGATCTTTGGAAGAGCTGTCCCTTCACTGTCAGACTCTTGCCTTTTATCCCATAGCCCCAAAATACTTTCCCTATTTCAAGCACTTGTCCAAATTCCATTTGAAAATAATTATCGAATTCCATCAGGCTCTCAGGCAGCGCATTCAGAACATCACTGCTCATTGAAACTCTGATTTCTTCGTCAATCTGTGCCCACTGGTTACCAACCCATCCAACACTGGATATGATAGTTCTCTATGCACTCTAACAAAACCTTTCATGATTTTAAATAAGCCCACCCTCATCCTCAGCATCAAGGGGAGTTACCGCAGCTCCAGTCTAAGCATTTAGACCCTTTAAACAAAAACACTTCTATGACTTTGGCTGGTGATTGATAGAACACCCAACTAGCCCCAGATGAAGGGCTTTTGCCCGAAACATCAACTCTTCTGCTCCTAAGATGCTGCCTGACCTGCTATGCTTTTCCAGCACCACGCTCTCAACTAGCCCCAGTGCCAACTGTACCTCTGTGGGAAGAAGAGATGTTGCAAAAGTACTCACATGTCTATAGGTGGGCAACAGTCTATGGTGAGAGACACAATGTTGGCTGTTACAGCCAGCACCAGGGTGTGCCAGTGTCGATCAGCTAGATGGAGGTCTCGGAAGGTGGCCCTCTTCCTGTGGCTGTAAGGGTGGTCGCTCTGGGAGAACTCAAGGTGGAGCTTGTCAGACGAGAGCCTCAGCCCCAGCAGCATGTGGCTTGAACTCTCCTGGAGCAAAGTGAAGATGTACTCGTTTTTCTGGAACGGAAATGGAGTTCACTCGATGAGAAGGGAAGAGCAGAGTTAGCCCGTGTGGCCATTATGATCAGTCAATCCCAGCTGCCTACTGACCATCGCAACACTGCCCTCGCTCTGAGTTCAAAACTCACTCCAAAGAATATGTATACCACAGAAACAGGCCATTCAGCCCAAAAGAGCCGTGTTAGTGATCCTGTTCTACATGAGCCTCTTCCATCCTCACTTCATCCAACCTCATCAACATATCACAACTCCTTTCCACCCTCATGTTGAGCGAGCTTCCCTTTAAGTTAATTAGTTCTGTTTGTCCTAACTGCTCCTTGTGGCAATGAGCTACAGTATCACCACCGTCTGAGTGACAAGGTATCGCCTGAATTCCCTACCTGATTTATTAGTGGCTAGCTTATATTTATGACCTTTAGTTCTACACTCTCTCACAAGTGAAAACATCTGCTCTACGTTTATATTGTCAAAGAAAGGGTTTTGTAGCTTGATAGATGTGAATGTGCCTCTGAGCCAGAACTCTTGGTTCAACTCTCACTCTCAAACCTGTTGACCATGGAAAGAGTACCCATCAATTAGTTGATAGCAATTCTTACATTTTTCTGCTATTCTCCAAAGTGGAAAGTGTCGGTGAAGAGACCTGCCAACCCTTTCTTGACCTGAAAAACATATAACCCCTCAGTTTTCTCTTCTCAAGAGAGAGAACAACTCCAGTCTGTTCAATTTTCCCTGATAGGTATGACCTTCCTAGTATCATCCCATTTTGCACCTTTCTTAATTTTTTTTCCATAATATCAAGATGGGACTGGAGATGTGCACAGTAATCCAAAGTGTGGATCCAAGAACTAACTAAAGTCTACAGAGCATGCAAATTAGGATTAGGAGTTGGCTATTTGGCCCCTAAAGTCTGCTTTTCATCCAATAAGATCGTGGTTGATCTGACTGCGTTCCTAACCCCCATATTCCTGCCTCCGCTGAACTGACACCCTTGTTAGTCAAGAATTTAGCTACCTCAACCTTTTTATAAGTATCTCTGCTTTCACTTCTATCCCACTCAAAATTAAACCAAAGTGCTTCCTGTTTTTTTTATTTAATCACTGTCTCTATTTTTAATCAATTTGCGTTCCCCACACGCGGAGACCATCATCCTCATTAATACACATAAATTCCAGGCGGTATCTATTCTTCCATCAAAATATAACACCGAAACTTGTGTTCATATACTATTTCACATTTAACTATACAAATTAATCTGCCAGTCATTGATTAAAAAAGAGAAGCAGAGAATATTGGAGCATGAGTAGACCATTGGATCAATTGAGCCCAATCACACGATCATGGTTGATCCCCTGCCATATTCCCACTCTCTCCCCAAACCTCTCAACACATTTACCCTCAAGAATCTATCTCAGTCTTAAACACATGCAGTGATTTGGCCTCCTCTGCTTTATGTGGGAGAGAATTCCATAGGCTTATTACCCACTGAGTGAAGAAATTTCTCCTCATCGCAGTCTAAAATGGCCCACCCTGGACCCTGAGACTGTGGCCATTTGTTCTGGAGCCCAGAGCCAGGGGAAGCATTCATTTCAATGATATCCTCTCACTTTACTCACTCTATGCTTTACAAATCCCATACCCATTTTACAATTTATTAATTCATTCCTGCATTTTGCTGGAGGCCTCGTCTGTATTAACGATATCCTCTTATTTTGTGCCATCAGCAAATTTTGAAATTCTACCCCTCCAGCACAGTACTTGAGAAGGTCTGAACTGCTGGCTTTTGGATGAATCATTGAAGGATGCCCTCGTCTGACCTTTCCGGTGTTTATAAAAGATCCTTGGAATTTTGAAGAATGACATGTGACATGGTGGCTCAGTGGTTAGCACTGCTGCCTCACAGCACCAGGGACCTGATTTTGATCCCAGTCTTGGGTCACTGTCTGTGTGGAGTTTGCTCATTCTCCCCCTATCTGTGTGGGTCTGCTCCAGTTTCCTCCCACAGTACAAAGAGGGGTATGTTAGGTGGATTGGCTACGCTAAATTGCCCATAATGTCCAGGGATGTGCAGGTTAGGTGGGTTAGCCATGGGAAATATGGGGTTAGGGTGGGAACCTGGGTCTGGGTGGGATGCTCTTTGAGGGCTTAGTGAAGACTTGTTGGGCTAAATGGCCTCTTTCTGCACTGTGAGAAAGTGAGGACTGCAGATGTTGGAGATCAGAGCTGAAAAATGTGTTGCTGAAAAAGCGCAGCAGGTCAGGCAGCATCTCCTACTCCTTGGATGCTGCCTGACCTGCTGCGCTTTTCCAGCAATACATTTTTCAGCTCTTTCTGCACTGTAGAAATTCTACAATTCATAAGTGTTCTCCCTCAGGTCTTGGACAATATTTAGCTCTCAACCAATATCACTACAACAAGGTTAAATGACCATTCCTAAAATTGATTATTTGTCCCAGCAGCTCACTACAAGAGCAACTCACTTAGTCCTCTCCATTGCCTGTTCATAATAACTCTGCAATTCCTATCATTTCACATAATTAGACAATTCCTTTTGAAAACTATAATTAAATGTGCCTTCATCATATTGTCAAGCAATGCATAACCACTAAATCATATAAACAAAATTGTCCTCACATTGTCAAAGGAACTAAAGGCAATCACTATAAATCATTATCTTCTGCTTCTTGCTAACTAGAACAGTTTCTCTGTATCTACTCTGCCCAGCTTCCTCACAATATTGAATACTCGAGCCAAATCTCCTCTCAACCTTCACTTCTGTAAGGAGAGCACTATCAGTTTTGCCAATCTATCCACATAACCTACAGACTTCATTCTTAAATAAATTCACTTTTTTTTCTCTCTGTAACCCACTTTAAAGCCTTCACATCTTTCCTAATGTGCGGTGTCCAAAATTACACACAGCACTCCAGTTGATGCCAAACCAGGGTTTTATAAATGCCCACCATAATCTCCTTGCCTCTGTGTCTGCCTGCATTTATGAAGCCCAGATCCCATATGGCTTTCTCAGATTGAACCTGCAAACTTGAACAATTTGTGACTAACATATCCTAGGTCTCTCTTCTTCTGCACTCTTTAAATTTGTATCCTTTGTTTTACATTATTTTCCTCTTACTTCCTGTGACAAAATATCTATCGCTTTTCTTCACATAGTTCACAATCCTTACAAGTTTATGCCATGTGTATCTATTAAAAGTCTACCTTGCACACCTAAACTTAGTTTGGGTGCCCCATTTCCAAAATGTTCCTACACTTCATGGGGGCCTTCTAATGTCATGAACGGCGACATACAAATGCAAATTCACCTGTCTTCCTTCTGCTATTAACTTCCATTGTATCCAAACACTCAACGTTTGAAGAGTTCATTCACAATGATGTACTGACCGGTCTCCGTCACAATCAGTTGATCTTTTAGATGATTAAGTTTTACCGGTGTTATACACTTCTTTCAAGGTCAGTTAAATTCTTCCCACAATCAGAATGCTACTCAATACTTGAGATGGAATTTTAATTTAGTGACACAAGGTTTTCTCAACTTGGAACCTTGTAGAAATTCTTCTCCTCTGCTTGATGTAGCCTGGCATTCATAAATGCCTCCTGCCACTCGGCCACTAAAGGCAAGACTCGAAACCATAAGTTCACCCAATTGACTGTAGCAATTCAAGAAGGCAGTTCTCAACCCACCTCTTCAGGACAATTAGGGAGGGGCAATAAATGTTGACCAAGCCAGTGATCGCCACATTCCCTGAGAGAACAAAAGAGAATGTGGAAATGGAATATATAGGAGTGACACTTAGCAACTGCTCAACAAGGGAACTAAAATGTAAACAGCTTCCTCATTTCCCCTTCCCCCACCTCATCCTAGTTTCAAACTTCCAGTTCAGCACTCTCCCCATGATTTGTCCGGACTTGTCCTACCTGCCTATCTTCTTTTCCACCTATCCACTCCACCCTCTCCTCCCTGACCTATCAACTTCATCTCCTCCCCCACTCACCCATTGTACTCTATGCTACTTTCCTCCCACCCCACCCTCCTCTAGCTTATCTCTCCACGCTTCAGGCTCACTACCTTTATTCCTGATGAAGGGGCTTTTGCCCGAAACGTCGATTTAGCTGCTCCTTGGATGCTGCCTGAACTGCTGTGCTCCAGCACCATTAATCCAGAAAGAAGGGAACTAAACGGGTCAGACTTACCCCTCCCAAACCCAGGTCCTCCGAGCTTAGAGGTGAATCACCCACCAGATATTCCATTTTGAAATGATTTTAGAAATTGTAGCTCCACTGTCCACCAAACATATTGAGAGGAATCTTTGGTAAACAATAGTGTTGCATTTCTATCACATCACAAGCATCTTGAAGCTAATTATGTGTTTTGAAGCACATTCACAAACCATATTATGGACAGCAAGCTCCCACAGCAAGGTGATAATGACCAGAAAATCTTTTGTTAGTTATGTTGGATGGCAGAGAGATTTTGGCAAGGAAGCCAGAGAGAACTCTCCAATTCTTCTTTGGTATTGTACCCGGCTATCGCCTGAAAGGGCAGATAGAACTTTTACTTGATGTGTGAACCAAAAGGCAGCTCCACCTGACTGTGCAGCATTAACCCCAGTTCACAAAATGGGACATGGACACTTGAGCTTCTGACTCAGAGGTGAGGGCTATCACTGAGCTGTGAAATGTTGCTCCCAAATGTCTCCTTAATGTCATCAATGCTGCATCCTTAGACAATGGTCATTATCATATCTTTTAATAGAAGACTAACAAGAACCACAGAAGTGTCACACCAAAGTAACTCATTAATACCTCATCAATTATGGCCAATTTTGACAGTACCTTCGGTGGCAGGTAGTTCACTTTCAGTGTGATGACAATGGAGAATTCAGTCGGGAAGTAGCTACAGATTTTGAAGATGTGAGAGGCTGGGAAGCTGGCTGCTTTCACATTCTGACTGAGTCGCAGTCCACGGGCTCCACGTTCCTGGACCATCCTGAACCCGTTCATCTGTGGCCAAGGGGCTTCAATAACTTCAGACAGGAGATCCTGTGGTTGCAAATCTGAAACAAGGCATTAGTATTAAAAACGGTAACCAGAACATTCTGATGACTATATACATCCATCACACACTACCATCATAAACACACCACTCTGACACACAATAAACGAGAGATAGTTTCCAATCAACCGATTCTGATGTGTCATGGTGCACCTCTGGAGCAGGGGAGTCCAGAACTAGAGGGCATAGGTTTAGGGTGAGAGGGGAAAGATATAAAAGAGACCTAAGGAGCAACTTTTTCACACAGAGGGTGGTACGTGTATGGAATGAGCTGCCAGAGGAAGTGGTGGAGGCTGGTACAATTGCAGCATTTAAAAGGCATTTGGATGGGTATATGAATAGGAAGGGTTTGGAGGGATATGGGCCAGGTGCTGGCAGGTGGGACTAGATTGGGTTGGGATAGATGGGTTGGATTGAAGGGTCTGTTTCTATGTTGTACATCTCTGTGATCCTATGTAGGAACTTGAACTCAGGACTCCTGACTCAGAGGGACAGATACTACCACTGCACCATAACAGCCCAATAATAAACTGTGCTCTAACCATTAAAAAACTCAAAACCTATTGACCAACTATATTTAACTGTGTTTAAAATCCTCATTGATCATTTGTAAAACCCAAGCATGGGTTTGGGGATAATTACAACACTTGATTGTCCCACAGCCAACAATCAGCAATATTCAGCTATTAAGTCGGACTCAATGGTTTTTATTTTCCTCTCCTCTGTTAAAGCACAGAAGCTAAAATATTCAAAAATCTTGTTCATATTTTTTGCAGCATTCTGCAGTTACCAGTAGCTGAAGATAATTGTACTCATGTGATAAAGAGGTCCAATTAATTGCCTTTTCTCCATTTCTCTGCCTCTCAACAAAGTTCCTCTTCTTGTAAGAAGCAACAAAAAGACACTTTGGAAAAGAATAATGAGAAGATTTACATAACCAGCTTTCCCCCAGGTTTCTCTGTTGAAGTGGACTGGTCATCATCACAGTTCAATGCAAAAAATGAGGTGCTCAGAAATACTTCAGTCAGTGATTTGAACCAGACGTAGATTGATTTCTCTTCCCCTTCAAATAGGGTTAGGGCGTTCCCACACACCTAACCTGTCATTGTCATGTGCTTTCCGGTATTACCACTTGACATTCACGCAGTTGGAAGCTTCCAGTAGCATATTTTAAATGCAAAATATCATCTTTTATTCCACTGAATTGATGTTCATCGCAGTTACAGCTCTATCAATTTACTTTAGATATTACCCAACTGGTTAACCAGCTGAAACCTGCTTTAGACTGTGGTCTGTATTGGTGTCCTTTCCTCATCGATAATGCAATTACAGGACACAATCTCTCGCTACAGGTACTAGGGCCTATGAGGGCTATGGTAATTGTAGACTTCATATGTTGGTACATGGTTATGTTTGACAAAGTTTGATTTGCTGTTGCCTTCTGGCTGATCAGGAGACAATCCCACTCTTATACCTGTTTTCAGTGGGACTGATTTTCAGGTTTAAAACAAACTTCAACTGTCTGACCATTTTTATGACCAGAATATCTCAACTAGAACATGGAACTTCTGGTTCAGAGGTAAGTGCACTGCCACTTCACCACAAGATCTTCCATATGACACATTACTATTTTGGTTTTTCAGTGTAAATGCTCATTAATTCACTTCAATTGGCTTGGTCCTTAAAGGTTTGTGGTCAATTTGACCAAAAGTCTGTGATGAATAATAATCCATTGGAAACCTGTAGAAGTGTCAATAGAAAATTTACACAATTACTAAGGAGTGAGAGAATATTTTGCATGTCAAGTTAATATTCCCTTTCTGTTGTATGTGGCTGTACGATAACCATTTAGACCATGGACATTCTATCTGATGCTGAACCGCATTTCTGACCCCAGACCACTCACATCTATTTCTGTAGGTTGCTCAATTCACCCGGATGTAAATCATCTGCAGCTGAAACCCTCATCCACCTTTGTTCCTTTGAACTTGACTGAACAAAAAGATCTTCTGACTATTGTCCACCCTTGTACCATCTGTAAACTTGAGTTAATTCAAACCTTTGATGCCCCTAACTTGTACCAACTCCTGCTCACCCATCAATCCTGTTGTTGCTGACTTTCATTGACTCCATTGTAAAATTCTCACCCTTGTGCTCAAATGTCTCAGTAGCCTCTTTCTTTGACTTCCCCCAGCATCTACAGCCCTCCAAGATCTCTTGAACATCTCCAAGCCTACAAACTATGCCTTTGTTTTCCCTATATTTTTCATTCTTCTGCTGTCGGAGAGCATCTTAATCGCCACTAACCCTTTCTCACATTTCCAACAATGGCTTACAATTAGAACCCATTCAATGCAGAAATAAACTGACAGGTTGCTTCTGGGAGCATTTTGCTGACAGATTGTCCCATTTGCACCACTCACACTGTTTATCATCACATTAGTAACTCCACTATTTGCAGATGTTCCTTCAGTTGTCCATGGAGAAAGTGAGGTCTGCAGATGCTGGAGATCAGAGCTGAAAATGTGTTGCTGGAAAAGCGCAGCAGGTCAGGCAGCATCCAAGGAACAGGAGGTTCGATGTTTCGGGCATAAGCCCTTCTTCAGAAAAAGAAGGGCTTATGCCCGAAACGTCGAATCTCCTGTTCCTTGGATGCTGCCTGACCTGCTGCGCTTTTCCAGCAACACATTTTCAGCTTCAGTTGTCCATGTCTATGTTTTGCAATTCCTTTTCTAAACCATTCTGCATTTTTGCTTCTCTCAAAGATACTTATTTTAAAAATTATCTCTCTGATAAAGCTGATGGCTATCCATTCCAATATTTCAGTGACAACATCAGAAATTGATGGAAAAACATAGCAGCTCTGGCAACACCTGTGAAAAGAAAGCAGAGTTAATGTTTTGGGTCCAGTGACCCCTCTTCAGAAAGGAACAAATATTTCAGTGCCAAATTTTACCTTCTACTGCTCCTGCAAATCTGACTAAACTGTCTCATATGCTCTGTAAGTTGTTGCTCTTCTTGCATTTTTACTTGTAACATCCTTCATCTATGGTTCTACAGGAGATAAAGCAGTTTGCCTAAAGGCTGCTAAAATGGAGCAGACAATAATCATAGACCTTCAGCCAGTACAAGTAATTTGCTTTTACAATTTTAAAATAATCCATTTAATAGTTTTAAAATAATTCTTTGAGTTAGCAGTAATCCTGTTTAGGCTAAGAATAGTGTAAAAAACAAACCTCTTGGTGTAACTCAACTTACCCTAAGTTTTAACCTTCTTCATTTCCCCTATTGTTATACTAGATTATTTTCCTATTTTAATATTCTGTCTCTAAAATGCATTTGTTTTTCACATCATTCCTTCATTGCACACTGTATAATCCTCAATCAATTGATATTTATTCACACACAGTTACTCCTTTAAATATGTTCTTTACTCTGACAGTGTGTCAAAGTCTAACTCTTGCCTTCACCTGATTAATCCAATGTATCCTCAAGCCTACAAACTATGCCTTTGTTTTCCCTATATTTTTCATTCTTCTGCTGTCGGAGAGCACCTTAATCTCCACTAACCCTTTCTCACATTTCCAACAATGGCTTACAATTAGAACCCATTCAACGCAGAAATAAACTGACAGGTTGCTTCGGGGAGCATTTTGCTGACAGATTGTCCCATTTGCACCACTCACACTGTTTATCATCACATTCTTTGCTGTCTCACTGTTTATTGTCCCGCTCCTAGTTCTCACTGAAGCTGTCAGATTTGAACTTGTTGCACTGCACATTTTCCCTTGCTCACCTGCCACAGTGCTCCACACTGAGCCCTCCTCACTTACTGCACCGTGTATCATCTGTTCTGACCAAGGGTCACTGGACCCCAAACTCTGCCCTCTCTCCACAGATGCTGTCAGACCTGTTGAGTTTTTTCAGCAGTTTCTGTGTCTATTTCTGTTTTGGCGTTTAATATTAACCTATTAACTGCTGTCACACTGTACATTTTCCCATTCTCACTTGTAATGTACGTTATTACCTGACACACCGTATATTATCTCAATCTGTCTTGTTGATCTATACATTTCTCAGTTTTCCTTGTCACGCTGTCTATTCTCTCTTTCTTTGTCACTCTGCGTACTTTCCCATTCTCAGCTGCCACTCTCTCTGCATTTCTCAGTCTCCCTTGTCACACTGTCTTGTCCCATTCTCCACTGTCGCTGTGTGCACTGAAGCTGTCCCTGGACGCCCTCTGACCCGGAGCCTTACCTGTGCACGGACTGTACGATGCGGCCGGACTGCAGTGGGGTCCCAGGTGCAGGAGTGCACAGAGCAGCAGGAACGCAGACATTGGGGCCACCGCGGTCACTTCCCTAGGCAGGAAGCCTCCTCCTGATCGCCCCGCGCCCTGCCACCATCGCCCTGAGCGGTTCCTGAGCTGGAGCGGCTCTCCTTCATCTCAGGAAGCCCTGTCACCCCTCAACACCACCACCACCCCCTGGGGGACAGGGTCAGGGGCTGGTCAAGCAGGTTCCAGTGTCCCGGTCTGATCCCAGCGAAATGAGCGGTGCTGTAATCTGGTCAATAACTGGTCCTCGGGAAATCCTCGGGTCTGTTTGGGTTCCCCTGCACCTTGCCTCGAAGGGCAGATCTTCCAGCAAAACGGACTGAGACTCCTGGCTCCCCACGCACCAGTTGTGTGTGTGTGTGAGTGAGTGTGTGTGTTTGTGAGTGTGAGAGAGACTACCCGGTCTCTGCAGCTTTTCATCTAATTGCCAAGTGTGTGACTAGAAAAGGCAGAGGGATTTCCCTCCCCCGTAGCCCGGCAGAGTGTGTGGGAACATTTCCTGTCCGAGCCGCACTGTGCTGTATTTTCATTCCTCCCTTTGACAGGCTGCTGCCGCTGTACCGCCTCCAGCGACCAGGGGCGCTCCAGGAATGCGTGCGAAACGGCGGGGATGTACAGCAACAACCACAACAACAACAACAGGCGCACGATCAAACCCTAAAACAAACAGGCTGAGCGCTCCTCTCAGCTCTGAGTCACCGGTTCTCACTCCCAAGTGAACCATCAAAGCGAAATAGTTCTGGAAATAAAATCCAGAGAGTACGTCTTGTGGAGAGGGGTGAACTCTTCAGAGAAACTTGTCGGTGCTGGGAATCTGAAACAAACGCGGACATTGTGTAGAGAGATGAACTGACTGTTAATTTCTCTCTCTCCGCAGAGGCTGCCAGACCTGCTGAGTTTCTCCACTAACTTCTGAGTTTGATTTCAGATTTCAAAGCAAGTTGCCCTCTGCTCCTGCCGGATGGCTATATCTCAGACAAGGGTCACCTACAGAGCGGTGGCATATCCTCGCTCTTTGCTCACCACAACTGGTTAGCCAGTCTCCTTTTGCACCTTCCAGGTTGTGCGTTGCAGATCATAAGGAATCAGGGAATCCTTACAGCGTGGAAGCAGGCCATGCAGCCCATCGGATCCATGCCAACCCTCCAAAGAACATCCCATCCAGACCCACACCCCTCTACCCTATCCCGGTACCCCCATATTTCCCAAGGCTAATCCACCCAGCCTGCACATCCCTGGACACTATGGGCAAAATTAGCACAGCCAATCCATCCAAGCTGCATATCTTTGGACTGTGGAGAAAGTGAGGTCTGCAGATGCTGGAGATCAGAGCTGAAAATGTGTTGCTGGAAAAGCGCAGCAGGTCAGGCAGCATCCAAGGAACAGGAGATTCGACGTTTCGGGCATAAGCCCTTCTTTCCTGAAGAAGGGCTAATGCCCGAAACATCGATTCTCCTGCTCCTTGGATGCTGCCTGACCATCTGCGCTTTTCCAGCAACACATTTTCAGCTATCTTTGGACTGTGGCAGGAAACCACGCAGACACGGGGTGAACGTGCAACATCCATATGGTCTATTTTAACTAGCAACACTCCTCATACATCGCTCCCAAACACTTCATGGTTTGTAAATGATCTCTATCCTCGACTTCTGAAGAAGGTCTGAGGGAGATAGCTGAAGAGATAGTGGAGCCATTAGTGGTGATCCTTCAGGAATCACTGGAGCCAGAGACAATCCCAGAGGACTGGAAAATCGTTAATGTAACCGTCCCTGTTTAAGAAGGGAAGGAGGCAAAAGACAGGCAATTGCAGGCTGATTGGCCTGACCTCTGTTAATGGTAAGATTTTGGAGTCCATTGTGAAGGATGAGATTTCTGATGACTTGGAAGTGTATGGTAAAATAAAGCAAAGTCAGTATGGTTTCATCAAGGAGAGGTCATTAGAATTCTTTGAGGAAGTTAGACAAAGGAGAGCTACTAGATGTAATATATTTGGACCTCCAGAAGGCTTTTCATAAGGTGTCACACAGGAGGCTGCTGAGTAAGATAAGGGCCCATGGTGTCAGAGGCAAGGTACTAGCATAGATAGAGGATTGGCTGTCTGGCAGGAAGCAGAGAGTGGGGATAAAAGGGTCCTTCTCAGGATGGCAGCCGGTGACAAGTAGAGTTCCACAAGGCTCAGTGTTAGGACAGCAACATTTCACTTTATACATTAATGACCTAGATGAAGGAACTGAGGGCATTCTGGCTAAGTTTGCAGATGATACAAAGATAGGTAAGGGGCGAGGTAACATAGAGGAGGTGGGGAGGCTGCAGAAGGATTTGGACGGTTTAGGAGAATGGGCAAAGATCTGACAGACGGAGTACAATGTGGAAAAGTGTGAGGTCATGCACTTTGGGAGGAAAAATAGGGACATGACTATTTTCTAAATGGGGAGAAAATTCAGAAATCTAAAGTGATAAGCTACTTGGGAGTTTTAGTCCAGGATTCTCTTGAGGCTAACTTGCAGGTTCAGTCAGTAGTCAGGAAGGCAAATGTAATGTTGGCATTTATTTCAAGAGGACTAGAATATAAAAGCAAGGATGTATTTCTAAGGCTTTATAAAGCACTGGTCAGACCGCATTTGGAATATTGTGAGTACTTTGGGCCACAGGGAGGTTGGCCCCATAGCGGGTCCAGTGGATGTTCACTAGAATGATCCCAGGAATGAAAGGCTTAACACATGAGGAAGGTTTGAGGACTCTGGAACCATACTTGATGGAGTTTACAAGGATGAGGAGGGCTCTAATTGAAACTTTCAGAATACTGAATGGCCTGGACAGAGTGGATGTTGGGGAGATGGTTCCATTGGTAGGACAGACTAGGACCTGAGGGCACAGACTTCGAGTAAAATGAAGACTCTTTAGAACAGAGGTGAGGAGAAACCTCTTCAGCCAGACAGTCAGAAATCTATGGAATTCATTGCCACAGAAGACTGTGGAGGCCAGGACATTGAGATAGGTTCTTGATTATTAAGGGATCAAAGTTATGAGGACAAAGCAGGAGACTGGGGTTGAGATGATTGAATGTTGGAGCAGACCCTATTGGTCAAATGGCCTAATTTCTGCTCAAACATCATATGGTCTTATGGTTCTCTGCCCATGAAACCAAGCTCTCTGTTAAAAGAATGCTATATTCTATTGCCCATACAATGATTCATTAAAAAGGTCAGTTCGTGTCGAGTTCATTAATTCAAAGTAAAAAGAAAGACTGCAAGTATACACCACCTATCCCCAACTTTGGGATATCACAAAGCCAATGACATACTTTTGAAAAGTAGTTTGTCACGCAGAAAGAGTTCTACAAAGCGAGCTCCAACTACAAGGGAGTCTGATAATGAGAAAATAATCTGGTGTGTAGTGAACTTGGTTGAGGATGAATATCAGCCCAGAATGTGGACGAGAACTGCCCTGTTCTTCTCAGAAGTGACATTGTGAGAGCTTTTACATTTACCTTAAAAGGCCAGCCAAGGCCTCAGTTAGACATTTCAGACAAAAGATGGCACCTCCTAACGTCCAGCACTCCATTAGTACTATACTGGAGTGCCAGCCTGGATTTCTTTCCCTGAGAAGAGGTGTGGGTATCAGTGTGAATTCCATAGTTAGTTAAGAAGTAGGGAGGGTGTGCAGGAGTTGGTTGGAACTTGTGTGGAGATAATAGTTATCAGCCACAGCAATTTAGATTTATATATTGCCTATATATTGAGAAGGTGACGTTGCCAGTGAAGATGCAAGGTTTCATCAGGAAGTGGTTGGCCTTGAGCCTGAGGGAGTACGCCGTCAGGTTCCATAAGAGAAACATGCTCTGTTTCTCTCACCACAGATGCTACCTGACCTGCTGAGTTTCTTCAGTATTTTGTTTGTGCTTGTTTTAGGTCATTGGGTGGATTGGATTAAATCGTCATGTGTGGTCACATGAGCAACGCTGAATTCCTGGATTTGCTTGCTGGCCTCAGAGCTGGAGATGGGTCTGTCAGTAGATTTGTTTTTCTGAAAATGGACGTAGTGTCTTTTGAACGACTTCCACGGTGTTTTTCGCTAATAGAACACACTGGATGGTGGCTTTAACTAAACTATTTTGGCCACATTTACTACATCCTGTAACAAAAAAAAGCCTCGTGCACAAAACAGATAAATGTGTTTCACTTGTCTACTTACTTAAAATTGTCATTCGGAACAAAATTCTCTTTCTCACCAAATCTTGTCGTTCTGATTTGAGGGTCATCAGAAGTAGAACATTTGCTCAGGTTCCAGACTTCTGATGCCTCTGTCCATGTTGAAACAGTGCCAAGGGGCATTTTAAAATGGTGGACAGGGCCTGATTTTGGGATTTCCACCCTTATTCCTGTTATGTACAATGTTCATATTTCCCCAGGCCAAGGGGGAGCTGTGGCGAACCCACACTCAGCAACGCAACACTGGTTGAGACAATTTGCAGAGCTGAGCATTTCGAAACCACCCCTGCACCACCAATTATTTTGATGAAGCTGGGCCTGTTCCGACAGAGGAGGCAAACCACTGGGGAATCCTTGATCAAAATGTACAAACCTCCCCCCCCACAAAAAAAGATTACCTGCGTCAGTAATTCTTTCCTTGGCTGGCTTTGATAGTAAATTTTTTTCATTGAATCCTTGAATTGAATTGAATTAGCTTTCTTCTCTCATGTACTCTAAAGAATACAGTGAAAGGTTAATAAGTCACCATTTACAATGCTATTTTAGGTACAAATGTGTCTCGGTGCAAACCTTAGTTACAGAATAGAGAAATGAAGAAAAACACTTACAGTACAGCTATACACAGTGTGACCATAGGTCAGAAAAAACAAGAAGCAAAGTTAAAAAGACAAACATCACAGTGTCTCTCCAAAGTCTCTCCACAGCAGACTAACACAGGGGGCCTCCATGTGGTCTGACCGCTGGCTGCTGCCCCACTCCCCCCTGCTGGATCACTACCCCCTCGCTCTGCACTGGGTCACTACCCCCTCGCTCCACACTGGGTCACTAACCCCCCCCACTCCGGATTGGCTCACTATCCCCTCGCTCCGCGCTGGGTCACTACCCACACTCCGCACTGGATCACCACCCCCACTCTGCACTGGGTCACTACCTCCTCGCTCCGCACTGGGTCACTAAACCAGCTCCGCACTGGGTCACTACCCACACTCCGCACTGGGTCACCACTCCCACTCTGCACTGGGTCACTACCCACACTCCGCACTGGGTCACCACTCCCACTCTGCACTAGGTCACTACCCCTTCGCTCCTCACTAGGTCACTAACCCAGCTCCCCACTGGGACACTACCCCCACTCTGCACTGGGTCACTATCCCCACTCCACACTGGGACACCACACCCACTCCGCACTGTTTCACCACCTCCGCCCCACATTGGGTCACTAACCCCCCGCTCCACACTCAGTCACTAATCCCCACTCCACACTGGGTCATTACCCCCGCTCCACACTGGGTCACTACCCCACACCACACTGGGCCACGAATTGCACTCCACACTGGGCGACTACCCCTGATCCGCACTGGGTCACTATTCCGGCTCCACACTCGGTCACTAATTCCGCTCCTCACTGGGTCACTAGTCTCGCTCCGCACTGGGTCACTAATCCCGCTCTGCACTGGGCCACTACCTCGCTCCGCACTGGGTCACTACCCCACTCCTCACTGGGTCACTACCCCTGCTCCACACTTGGTCACTAACCCCACTACACACTGGGTCACTAATTCCGCTCCCCACTGGGTCACTACCCCGCTCCACACTGGGTCACTACCCCACTTCTCACTGGGTCACTACCCCACTCCTCACTGGGTCACTACCCCCGATCCACACTGGGCCACTAATCCCACTCCGCACTGGGCCACTACCCTGCTCCGCACTGGGTCACTAATCCCGCTCCGCACTGGGTCACTAATCCCACTCCGCACTGGGTCACTACCCTGCTCCGCACTGGGTCACTATCCCTGCTCCGCACTGGGTCACTAATCCCGCTCCGCACTGGGCCACTACCCCGCTCCACTCTAGGTCACTATCCCACTCCACACTGGGTCACTAAACCCCTACTCCTCACTGGGTCACTAATCCCCGCTCCACACTGGGTCACTAATCCCCGCTCCACACTGGGTCACTACTCCACACCACACTGGGTCACTAATCCCCACTCCACACTGGGTCACTAATCCCCACTCCACACTGGGTCACTACCCCACACCACACTGGGTCACTAATCCCCACTCCACACTGGGTCACTAATCCCCGCTCTACACTGGGTCACTACCCCACACCACACTGGGTCACTAACCCCCACTCCACACTGGGTCACTAATCCCCACTCCACACTGGGTCACTAATCCCCGCTCCACACTGGGTCACTACCCCACACCACACTGGGTCACTAATCCCCACTCCACACTGGGTCACTAATCCCCACTCCACACTGGGTCACTAATCCCCGCTCCACACTGGGTCACTACCCCACACCACACTGGGCCACGAATTGCACTCCACACTGGGCGACTACCCCTGCTCCGCACTGGGTCACTATTCCCGCTCCACACTAGGTCACTAGTCCCGCTCTGCACTGGGCCACTAATTGTGCTCCACACTGGGTCACTACCCCTGCTCCGCACTGGGTCACTAATCCCGTTCTGCACAGGGCCACTAATACCGCTCCGCAGTCACTACCCCACACCGCACAGGGTCACAACCCCGCTCTGCACTGGGTCTCTACCCTGCTCCACACTGGGTCACTACCCCACTCCTCACTGGGTCACTATCCCAATCCACACTGGGTCACTAGCCTCCTACTCCGCACTGGGTCACAACTCCTGCTACACACTGGGTCACTATCACACTCCACACTGGGTCACTAACCCCCTACTCCACATTGGGTCACTACCCCGTACCACACTGGGTCACTACCTCCACTCCGCACTGGGTCACTACCCCTGCTCCGCACTGGGTCACTACCCCACACCGCACTGGGTCACTAATCCTGCTCCACACTGGGTCATTACCCCCGCTCTGCACTGGGTCACTACCCTGCTCCACACTGGGTCACTTCCCCACACCACACTGGGTCACTACCCTGCTCCACACTGGGTCACTAATCCCGCTCCGCACTGGGTCACTAATCCCGCTCCGCACTGGGCCACTACCCCGCTCCACTCTAGGTCACTATCCCACTCCACACTGGGTCACTAACCCCCTACTCCTCACTGGGTCACTACCCCTACTCCACACTGGGTCACTAATCCCCGCTCTACACTGGGTCACAAGCCCACACTCTACACTGGGTCACTAATCCCCACTCCATACTGGGTCACTAATCCCCGCTCTACACTGGGTCACTAATCCCCACTCCACACTGGGTCACTAATCCCCGCTCCACACTGCGTCACTACCCCACACCACACTGGGCCACGAATTGCACTCCACACTGGGCGACTACCCCTGCTCTGCACTGAGTTACTAGTCCCGCTCTGCACTGGGCCACTAATTGTGCTCCACACTGGGTCACTACCCCTGCTCCGCACTGGGTCACTAATCCCGTTCTGCACAGGGCCACTAATACCGCTCCACAAACAGTCACTACCCCACACCGCACTAGGGCACTACCCTCTCTCCGCACTGGGTCTCTACCCCGCTCCACACTGGGTCACTACCCCGCTCCTCACTGGGTCACTATCCCACTCCACACTGGATCACTAACCTCCTACTCCGCACTGGGTCACAACTCCTGCTACACACTGGGTCACTATCACACTCCACACTGGATCACTAACCCCCTACTCCACACTGGGTCACTACCCCGCACCACACTGGGTCACTACCTCCACTCCACACTGGGTCACTACCCCGCACCACACTGGGTCACTAACCCCCTACTCCACACTGGGTCACTAACCCCTACTCCACACTGGGTCACTAACCCCCACTCCACACTGGGTCACTAACCCCCTTTACACATTGGGTCACTAACCCCCTGCTCTGCACTGGGTCACTAATCCCGTTCTGCACTGGTCCACTAATCCCGCTCCGCAATCGGTCACTACCCCACACCGCACGGGGTCACTACCCCGCTCTGCACTGGGTCACTAATTTCGCTCTGCACTGGGTCACTATCCCCACTCCGCACTGGGTCACTAATCCTGCTCCACACTGGGTCACTACCCCCGCTCCACACTGGGTCACTACCCCACTCCACACTGGGTCACTACCCCCGCTCCGCACTGGGTCACTACCCCGCTCCACACTGGGTCACTACCTCACACCACACAGGGTCACTACCCTGCTCTGCACTGGGTCACTAATCCACTCCACACTGGGTCACTGGGTCACTACCCCATTCCACACTGGGTCACTAATCTCGCTCCGCACTGGGTCACTAATCCTGCTCCACAATGGGCAACTACCCCGCTCTGCACTGGGTCACTAATCTGACTCCACACTGGGTCACTATCCCCCTCTACACTGGGTCACTACCCCCAGCTACACACTGGGTCACTAATCACGCTCCACACTGGGTCACTGGGTCATTACCCCATTCCACACTGGGTCACTAATCCCGCTCTGCACTGGGCCACTACCTCGCTCCGCACTGGGTCACTACCCCTGCTCCACACTGGGTCACTAACCCCCACTCCACACTGGGTCACTAACCCCCACTCCACACTGGGTCACTACCCCGCTCCACACTGGGTCACTACCCCACACCTGAGGCGGCACGGTGGCACAGTGGTTAGCACTGCTGCCTCACAGCGTCAGGGACCTGGGTTCAATTCCCGCCTCAGGCGATTGACCGTGTGGAGTTTGCACATTCTCACCGTGTCTGCGTGGGTTTCCTCCGGGTGCTCCGATTTCCTCCCACAGTCCAAAGACGTGCGGGTCAGGTGAATTGGCCATGCTAAATTGCCCGTAGTGTTAGGTAAGGGGTATATGTAGGGGTATGGATGGGTTGCGTTTCGGCGGGTCGGTGTGAACTTGTTGGGCCGAAGGGCCTGTTTCCACACTGTAAGTAATCTAATCTAACCACACTGGGTCACTACCCCTGCTCCGCACACTGGGTCACTACCCCTGCTCCGCACACTGGGTCACTAATCCCGCTCCACACTGGGTCACTAATCCCGCACCACACTGGGTCACTATCCCACACCGCACTGGGTCACTACCCGTGCTACACACTGGGTCACTAACCCCGCTCCACACTGGGTCATTACCCCCACTCCACACTGGGTCGCTAACCCCCACTCCACACTGGGTCGCTAACCCCCACTCCACACTGGTTCACTAGTCCCGCTCCACACTGGGTCACTAATCCCGTTCTGCACTGGGCCACTAATCCCGCTCCGCAGTCAGTCACTACCCCACACCGCACGGGGTCACTACCCCACTCTGCACTGGGTCACTACCTCGCTCCACACTGGGTCACTACCTCGTTCCACACTGGGTCACTAATCTCACTCCACACTGGGTCACTACCCCACACCGCACTGGGTCACTAATCCTGCGCCGCACTTGGTCACTAATCCTGGTCCGCACAGGGCACTACCACCGCTCCGCACTGGGTCACTACCTCACACCGCACAGGGTCAATACCCTGCTCTGCACTGGGTCACTAATCCACTCCACACTGGGTCACTAATCCTGCTCCGCACTGGGACACTTATCCTGCTCCGCAATGGGCAACTACCCCGCTCTGCACTGGGTCACTATCCCGATCCACACTAGGTCACTAATCCCGCTCCGCACTGGGTCATTACTCCGCTCCGCACAGTGTCACTCATCCCACTCTGCACTGTGTCACTACCCCCACTCCACACTGGTTCACTACCCCACTCCACACTGATTCATTACCAAACTCCACAGTGGGTCACTAATCCTGCTCTGCACTGGGTCACTATCCCCACTCTGCACAGGGTCACTAATCCCGCTCTGCTCTGGGCCACTAATCCCACACTGCAATGGGTCTCTAATCCTGCTCTGCGCTGGGTCACTAATCCCATTCTACGCTGCGTCACTATCCCACACCACACTGGGTCACCAATCCCACTCTGCACTGGGTCACTAACCCACTCCGCACTGGGACACTAATCCCGCTCCGCACTGGGTCACTAAGCCCGCTCCGCACTGGGTCACTGAGCCCACTCCACGCTGGGTCATTAATCCCACTCCGTACTCGGTCACTACCCTGCTCCGCACTGCATCACTAATCCCGCTCTGCACTGTGTCACTACCCCACTCCATATTGGGTCACTACCCCACGCCACACTGGGTCACGACCCCACTCCACACTGGGTCACTATCCCACTCCACACTGGTCCACTACCCCACTCTACACTGGTTCATTGCCCCACTCCACACTGGGTCACTAATCCTGCTCTGCACTGGGTCACTAAGCCCTTTCTAGGCTGGGTTACTAACGTACACCGCACTGGGTCTCTACGCCGCTCTGCACTGGGTCACTAATCCCGCCCTGCGCTGGGCCACTAATCCCACACTGCACTGGTCACTAATCCCACTCTCCAGTGGGTCACTAATCTTGCTCTCCACTGGGTCACTACCCCACTCTGCACTGGCTCACTAATCCCACACTGCACTGTGTCACTACCCCCACGCCACACTGGTTTACTATCCCACTCCACACTGGGTCACTACCCCACTCCACACTGGGTCACTCCCCCCACTCCACACTGGGTCACTCCCCCCACTCTGCACTGGGTCACTAATTCCGTTCTACACTGGGTCACTATTCCGGCTCCGCACTGGGTAACTATCCCGCTCTGCACTGGGTCACTAATCCCGGACTGCACTGGGCCACTAATCCCACTCTGCACTGGGTCACTAATTCCGCTCTGCGCTGGGTCACTACGCCCACTCTGCACTGGGTCACTCATCCTGCTCCATACTGGGTCACTAATCCCGCTCCCCACTGGGCAACTAATACCGCTCCACACTGGGTCACTACCCCACTCTACACTGGGTCACCACCCCATTCCACACTGGGTCACCACCCCACTCCACACTGGTTCATTGCCCCACTCCACACTGGGTCACTAATCCTGCTCTGCACTTGGTCAATGCCCCGCTCTGCACTGGGTCACTAATCCCACACTGCACTGGGCCACTAATCCCACTCTGCACTGGGTCACTACCCCACTCCGCACTGGGTCACTAATCCCACACTGCACTGGGTCACTAATCCCACTCTGGAGTGGGTCACTAACCCACTCCGCACTGGGTCACTAACCCGCTCCGCATTGGGTCACTAATCCCGCTCCCCACTGGGTCACTAATCTCGCTCTGCACTGGGTCACTTCCACACTCCGCACTGGGCCACTAATCCAGCATTGCACTGGGCCACTAATCCCGCACTGCACTGGGCCACTGATCCCACTCCGCACTGTGTCACTAATCCCACTCCGCACTGCATCAATAATCCCGCTCTGCACCGGACCACTAATCCTGCTCTGCACTGCATCACTAATCCCGCTCAGCACTGGGTCACGAATCCCGCACTGCACTGGGTCACTAATCCCGCTCCGCACTGGATCACCAATCCCGTTCTGCACTGGGTCACTACTCCGCTCTGCACTGGGTCACTAGTCCTGCTCCGCACTGGGAAACTACCCTGCTCTACACTGGGTCACTAATCCTGCTCCGCACTGGGTCACTAATCCAGCCTGCACTGGGTCACTAATCCTGCCTGCACTGGGCCACTAATCCCATTCTGCACTGGGTAACTACCCCGCTCCACACTGGGTCACTATCCCGCCTGCTCTGGGTCACGAATCCTGCTCCGCACTGGGTCACTAATTACGCACTGTGCTGGGTCACTAATCCCGCTCTGCACTGGGTCACTATACCCGCTCCGCACTGGGTCACTATATCCGCTCCGCAGTGGGTCACTAATCCCGCACTGTAATGGATCACTAATCCCGTTCTTCACTGGGCCACTAATCCCGCTCTGCAATCGGTCACTATCCCACACCACACTGGGTCACTACCCCGCTCTGCACTGGGTCACAACCTTGCTGCACACTGGATCACTATCCCGCTATTCACTGGAGCACTGCCCCGCTCCACACTAGGTCACTAATCCTGCTCCGCACTGGGTCACTACCTCACACTGCACTGGCCACCACCCAGCTCTGCACTGGATCACTACGTTGCTCCACTCTGGGTCACTACCCCACGCTCTGCACTGGGCAACTACACCACCTCCGCACTGTGTTACTAATCCCACTCCACACTGGGTCACTTATCCCGCTCCACACTGGGTGACTAATCACGCTCCCCACTGGGCCACTAACCGCTTCGCACTGGGTCACTACCCCACTCCGCACTGTGTCACTAATCCCGCTCTGCCCTGTGTCACTACCCCCACTCCACACTGGGTCACGACCCCATTCCACACTGGTTCATTACCCCACTCCACACTGGGTCACTACCCCACTCCACACTGTGTCACTACCCCACTCCACACTGGTCCACTACCCCACTCCACACTGGTTCATTGCCCCACTCCACACTGGGTCACTAATCCTGCTCTGCACTGGGTCACTACCCCCACTCTGCACTGGGTCACTAAGCCCTTTCTAGGCTGGGTCACTAACGCACACCGCACTGGGTCACTATGCCGCTCTGCACTGGGTTACTAATCCCGCCCTGCACTGGGCCACTAATCCCACTCTGCACTGGGTCACTACCCCCACTCTGCACTGGGTCACTATCCCCACTCTGCACTGGTTTACTACCCCACTCCACACTGGGTCACGACCCCACTCTTCACTGGTTTACTACCCCACTCCACACTGGGTCACTACCCCACTCCACACTGGGTCGCTACCCCACTCCACACTGGGTCACTACCCTGCTCTGCACTGGGTCACTAATCCTGTTCTGCACTGGGTCACTCCCCCCACTCTGCACTGGGTCACTAATTCCGTTCTACGCTGGGTCACTAATCCCGCTCCCCACTGGATAGCAACCCCACTCTGCACTGTGTCACTAATCCCGCACTGCACTGGGCCACTAATCCCACTTTGCACTGGGTCACTAATCCCACTCTGCGCTAGGAGACTACGCCCACTCTGCACTGGGTCACTAATCCTGCTCCCCACTGGGTAACTAATACCGCTCCACACTGGGTCACTACCCCACCCCGCACTGTGTCACTAATCCCGCTCTGCACCGTGTCACTATCCCCACTCCACACTGGTTTACTACCCCATTCCACACTGGGTCACTACCCCACTCCACACTGGGTCACTACCCCACTCCACACTGGTTCATTGCCCCAATCCACACTGGGTCACTAATCCTGCTCTGCACTGGGTCACTAATCCCACTCTGGAGTGGGTCACTAACCCACTCCGCACTGGGTCACTAACCCACTCCGCACTGGGTCACCAATCCCGCTCCCCACTGGGTCACTAATCCCGCTCTGCACTGGGTCACTTCCACACTCCGCACTGGGCCACTAATCCCGCACTGCACTGGGCCACTGATCCCACTCCGCACTGCATCAATAATCCCGCTCCGCAATGGGCCACTAATCCCGCTCTGCACTGGATCACTAATCCCGCTCTGCACTGGACCACTAATCCCGCTCTGCACTGCATCACTAATCCCGCACCGCACTGGGTCACGAATCCCGCACCGCACTGGGTCACTAATCCCGCTCCGCACTGGGTCACTAATCCTGCTCCGCACTGGATCACCAATCCCGTTCTGCACTGGGTCACTACTCTGCTCTGCACTGGGTCACTAGTCCTGCTCCACACTGGGAAACTACCCTGCTCTACACTGGGTCACTAATCCCGCTCCGCACTGGGTCACTAATCCAGCCTGCACTGGGTCACTAATCCTGCCTGCACTGGGCCACTAAACCCAGTTGCATTGGGCAACTACCCCGCTCCACACTGGGTCACTAATGCCGCTCTGCACTGGGTCACTAATCCCGTTCTGCAATGGGTCACTATACCCGCTCCACACTGGGTCACTATATCTATTCCGCACTGGGTCACTAATCTCGCACTGTACTGGATCATTAATCCCGTTCTTCACTGGGCCACTAATCCCGCTCTGCAATCGGTCACTATCCCACATCGCACTGGGTCACTACCCCGTTCTGCACTGGGTCACAACCTTGCTGCACACTGGGTCACTATCCCACTATTCACTGGGGCACTGCCCCGCTCCGCACTAGGTCACTACGTTGCTCCGCACTGGGTCACTACCACACACTGCACAGGGTTACTAATCCCACACCGCACTGGGTCACTAATCCCATTACACATCGGGTCACTACCCCACTCCACACTGGATCACTAACCCCCGCTCTGCCCTCTGTCACTACCCCACTCCACACTGTGTCACTACCCCATTTCACACTGGGTCACTAATCCTGCTCCGCACTGGGTCACTACCCCACTCCACACTGGGTCACTAATCCCGCTCCGCACTGGGTCACTAATCCCACTCCGCACTGGATCACTAACCCCGCTCTGCACTGGGTCACTACCCCACTCCACAATGGACCACTAATCCTGCTCCTCACTGGGTCACTACCCCACTCCGCACTGGGTCACTAATCCCGCTCCCTGAGTCACTAATCCCGTTCCGGACTGGGTCACTAATCCCGTACTGCACTGGGTCACTAACCCTGCTCCGCACTGGGTCACTAATCCCGCTCCCTGAGTCACTAATCCCGTTCCGGACTGGGTCACTAATCCCGTACTGCACTGGGTCACTAACCCTGCTCCGCACTGGGTCACTGATCCCACACTGCACTGGGCCACTAATCCCGTACTGCACTGGGTCACTAATCCCGCCTGCACTGGCTCAATAATCCAGTTCTGCATGGGGTCACTACCCTGCTATGCACTGGGTCACTACCCTGCTATGCACTGGGTCACTAATCCTGCCTGCTCTGGGCCACTAATCCCACTCTGCACGGGGTCACTAATCCCGCACTGCACGGGGTCACTAATCCCACTCCGTACTGGGTCACTAATCCCGCTCCACACTGGGTCACTACTCCCGCTCCTCACTTTGTCATTAATCCTGCACCGCACTGAGAAACTAATCCCGCAGTGCACTGGGTCACTAATCCTGCTCCGCACTGGGTCACTAATCCTGCTTCACACTGGGTTACTACCCCACACCACACTGGGTCACTACCCCTCACCGCACTGGGTCACTACCCCCGCTCCACACTGGGTCAATACCCCGCTCCGCACTGGGTCACTAATCCCACTCCACATTGGGTCACTAATCCCACTACGCACTGGGTCACTAATCCCGCTCCCCACTGGGCCACTAACCGCTTCTCACTGGGTCACTACCCCGCTCCGCACTGCGTCACTAATCCCGCTCTGCACTGTGTCACTACTACCCCCACTCCACACTGGGTCACGACCCCATTCCACACTGGTTCATTATTCCACTCCACACTGGTTCACTACCCCACTCCACACTGGGCCACTAATCCTGCTCTGCACTGGGTCACTACCCCCACTCCACACTGGGCCACTAATCCCACTCTGCACAGGGTCACTAATCCCACACTGCACTGGTCACTAATTCCACTCTGCAGTGGGTCACTAATCCTGCTCTCCGCTGGGTCACTACCCCACTCCACACTGGGTCACTACCCCACTCCACACTGGGTCACTAATCCTACTCTGCACTGGGTCACTCGCCCCACTCTGCACTGGGTCACTAATCCCATTCTACACTGGGTCACTAATCCCGTTCCGCACTGGGTAACTACCCTGCTCCGCACTGGGTCACTAATCCCACACTGCACTGGGCCACTAATCCCGTACTGCACTGGGTCACTAATCCCGCACTGCACTGGGTCACTAATCCCGCACTGCACTGGGTCACTAATCCCGCACTGCACTGGGCCACTAATCCCGTACTGCACTGGGTCACTAATCCCGCACTGCACTGGGTCACTAATCCCGTACTGCACTGGGTCACTAATCCCGTACTGCACTGGGTCACTAATCCCGCACTGCACTGGGTCACTAATCCCACTCCGCTCTGGGCCACTAATCCCACTCAACACTGGGTCACTACCACGCTCTGCGCTGTGTCACTAATCCCGCTCCCTCGGTCACTAATCCTGTTCCGCACTGGGTCACTAATCCCGCCTGCACTGGCTCAATAATCCAGTTCTGCATGGGGTCACTACACCGCTCTGCACTGGGTCACTACCCTGCTATGCACTGGGTCACTAATCCTGCCTGCACTGGGCCACTAATCCCACTCTGCACTGGGTCACTAATCCCGCACTGCACTGGGTCACTAATCCCACACTGCACGGGGTCACTAATCCCACTCCGCACTGGGTCACTAATCCCGCTCCGCACTGGGTCACTACTCCCGCTCCTCACTTTGTCATTAATCCTGCACCACACTGAGAAACTAATCCCGCAGTGCATTGGGTCACTAATCCTGCTCCGCACTGGGTCACTAATCCCGCTCTGCACTGGGACACTTATCCTGCTTCACACTGGGTCACTACCCGCGCTCCACACTGGGTCACTACCCCGCTTCGCACTGGGTCACTAATCCCACACTGCACTGGGCCACTAATCCCGTTCTGCACTGGGTCACTAATCCCGCACTGCACTGGGTCACTAATCCCGTACTGCACTGGGTCACTAATCCCGTACTGCACTGGGTCACTAATCCCGTACTGCACTGGCTCAATAATCCAGTTCTGCATGGGGTCACTACACCGCTCTGCACTGGGTCACTACCCTGCTATGCACTGGGTCACTAATCCTGCCTGCACTGGGCCACTAATCCCACTCTGCACTGGGTCACTAATCCCGCACTGCACGGGGTCACTAATCCCGCACTGCACGGGGTCACTAATCCCACTCCGTACTGGGTCACTAATCCCGCTCCACACTGGGTCACTACTCCCGCTCCTCACTTTGTCATTAATCCTGCACCGCACTGAGAAACTAATCCCGCAGTGCACTGGGTCACTAATCCTGCTCCGCACTGGGTCACTAATCTTGCTTCACACTGGGTTACTACCCCACACCACACTGGGTCACTACCCCTCACCGCACTGGGTCACTACCCCCGCTCCACACTGGGTCAATACCCCGCTCCGCACTGGGTCACTAATCCCACTCCACATTGGGTCACTAATCCCACTACGCACTGGGTCACTAATCCCGCTCCCCACTGGGCCACTAACCGCTTCTCACTGGGTCACTACCCCGCTCCGCACTGCGTCACTAATCCCGCTCTGCACTGTGTCACTACTACCCCCACTCCACACTGGGTCACGACCCCATTCCACACTGGTTCATTATTCCACTCCACACTGGTTCACTACCCCACTCCACACTGGGCCACTAATCCTGCTCTGCACTGGGTCACTACCCCCACTCCACACTGGGCCACTAATCCCACTCTGCACAGGGTCACTAATCCCACACTGCACTGGTCACTAATTCCACTCTGCAGTGGGTCACTAATCCTGCTCTCCGCTGGGTCACTACCCCACTCCACACTGGGTCACTACCCCACTCCACACTGGGTCACTAATCCTACTCTGCACTGGGTCACTCGCCCCACTCTGCACTGGGTCACTAATCCCATTCTACACTGGGTCACTAATCCCGTTCCGCACTGGGTAACTACCCTGCTCCGCACTGGGTCACTAATCCCACACTGCACTGGGCCACTAATCCCGTACTGCACTGGGTCACTAATCCCGCACTGCACTGGGTCACTAATCCCGCACTGCACTGGGTCACTAATCCCGCTCTACACTGGGTCACTAATCCCGCACTGCACTGGGCCACTAATCCCGTACTGCACTGGGTCACTAATCCCGCACTGCACTGGGTCACTAATCCCGCACTGCACTGGGTCACTAATCCCACTCAACACTGGGTCACTACCACGCTCTGCGCTGTGTCACTAATCCCGCTCCCTCGGTCACTAATCCTGTTCCGCACTGGGTCACTAATCCCGCCTGCACTGGCTCAATAATCCAGTTCTGCATGGGGTCACTACACCGCTCTGCACTGGGTCACTACCCTGCTATGCACTGGGTCACTAATCCTGCCTGCACTGGGCCACTAATCCCACTCTGCACTGGGTCACTAATCCCGCACTGCACTGGGTCACTAATCCCACACTGCACGGGGTCACTAATCCCACTCCGCACTGGGTCACTAATCCCGCTCCGCACTGGGTCACTACTCCCGCTCCTCACTTTGTCATTAATCCTGCACCGCACTGAGAAACTAATCCCGCAGTGCATTGGGTCACTAATCCTGCTCCGCACTGGGTCACTAATCCCGCTCTGCACTGGGACACTTATCCTGCTTCACACTGGGTCACTACCCGCGCTCCACACTGGGTCACTACCCCGCTTCGCACTGGGTCACTAATCCCACACTGCACTGGGCCACTAATCCCGTACTGCACTGGGTCACTAATCCCGCACTGCACTGGGTCACTAATCCCGTACTGCACTGGGTCACTAATCCCACTCCGCTCTGGGCCACTAATCCCACTCAACACTGGGTCACTACCACGCTCTGCGCTGTGTCACTAATCCCGCTCCCTCGGTCACTAATCTTGTTCCGCACTGGGTCACTAATCCCGCCTGCACTGGCTCAATAATCCAGTTCTGCATGGGGTCACTACACCGCTCTGCACTGGGTCACTACCCTGCTATGCACTGGGTCACTAATCCTGCCTGCACTGGGCCACTAATCCCACTCTGCACTGGGTCACTAATCCCGCACTGCACTGGGTCACTAATCCCACACTGCACGGGGTCACTAATCCCACTCCGCACTGGGTCACTAATCCCGCTCCACACTGGGTCACTACTCCCGCTCCTCACTTTGTCATTAATCCCGCTCCCCACTGGGCCACTAACAGCTCCGCACTGCGTCACTAATCCCGCTCTGCACTGTGTCACTACTACCCCCACTCCACACTGGGTCACAACCCCATTCCACACTGGTTCATTATTCCACTCCACACTGGTTCACTACCCCACTCCACACTGGGCCACTAATCCTGCTCTGCACTGGGTCACTACCCCCACTCCACACTGGGCCACTAATCCCACTCTGCACAGGGTCACTAATCCCACACTGCACTGGTCACTAATCCCACTCTGCAGTGGGTCACTAAGCCCTTTCTAGGCTGGGTCACTAACCCACACCGCACTGGGTCACTACGCCGCTCTGCACTGGGTCACTAATCCTGCACTGCGCTGCGCCACTAATCCCACTCTGCACAGGGTCACTAATCCCACATTGCACTGGTTACTAATCCCACTCTGCAGTGGGTCACTAATCCTGCTCTCCGCTGGGTCACTACCCCACTCCACACTGGGTCACTAATCCTGCTCTGCACTGGGTCACTTCCCCCACTCTGCACTGGGTCACTAATCCTGTTCTACGCTGGGTCACTAATCCCGCTCCGCACTGGGTAACTACCCTGCTCCGCACTGGGTCACTAATCCCACACTGCACTGGGCCACTAATCCCGCTCTGCGCTGGGTCACTACGCCCACTCCGCACTGGGTCACTCATCCTGCTCCACACTGGGTCACTACCCCAATCTGCACTGCGTCACTAATTCTGCTCTGCACTGTGTCACTATCCCCACTCCACACTGGGTCACTAATCCCACTCCGCACTGGGTCACTAATCCCGCTCCCCACTGGGCCACTAACCGCTTCGCACTGGGTCACTACCCCGCTCCGCACTGCGTCACTAATCCCGCTCTGCACTGTGTCACTACCCCCACTCCACACTGGGTCACGACCCCATTCCACACTGGTCCACTACCCCACTCCACACTGGTTCATTGCCCCACTCCACACTGGGTCACTAACCCACTCTGCACTGGGTCACTAAGCCCTTTCTAGGCTGGGTCACTACGCCGCTCTGCACTGGGTTACTAATCCTGCCCGGCGCTGGGCCACTAATGCCACTCTGCACTGGGTCACTACCCCCACTCTGCACTGCGTCACTACTCCCACTCTGCACTGGTTTACTACCCCACTCCACACTGGGTCACTACCCCACTCCACACTGGGTCACTACTCTGCTCTGCACTGGGTCACTAATCCTGCTCTGCACTGGGTCACTCCCCCCACTCTGCACTGGGTCACTAATTCCGTTCTACGCTGGGTCACTAATCCCGCTCCCCACTGGGTAACAACCCCACTCTGCACCGGGCCACTAATCCCACTCTGCACTGGGTCACTAATCCCACTCTGCGCTGGGAGACTACGCCCACTCTGCACTGGGTCACTCATCCTGCTCCATAATGGGCCACTAATCCTGCTCCCCACTGGGCAACTAATACCGCTCCACACTGGGTCGCTACCCCACTCCGCACTGCGTCACTAATCCTGCTCTGCACTGTGTCACTATCCCCACTCCACACTGGGTCACGACTCCATTCCACACTGGGTCACTACCCCACTCCACACTGGGCCACTAATCCTGCTCTGCACTGTGTCACTATCCCCACTCCACACTGGTTTACTACCCCATTCCACACTGGGTCACTACCCCACTCCACACTGGGTCACTACCCCACTCCACACTTGTTCATTGCCCCACTCCACACTGGGTCACTAATCCTGCTCTGCACTGGGTCACTAATCCCGCTCTGCACTGGGTCACTTCCACACTCCGCACTGGGCCACTAATCCCGCACTGCACTGGGTCACTTCCACACTCCGCACTGGGCCACTAATCCCGCACTGCACTGGGCCACTGATCCCACTCCGCACTGCGTCAATAATCCCGCTCCGCAATGGGCCACTAATCCCGCTCTGCACTGGGTCACGAATCCCGCACTGCACTGGGTCACTAATCCTGCTCCGCACTGGGTCACTAATCCCACACTGTACTGGACCACTAATCCCGCTCTGCAATCGGTCACTATCCCACACCACACTGGGGCACTACCCCGCTCTGCACTGGGTCACAACCTTGCTGCACACTGGGTCACTATCCCGCCCTTCACTGGGGCACTACCCCGCTCCGCACTAGGTCACTAATCCTGCTCCGCACTGGGTCACAACCTCACACTGCACAGGGTTACTAATCCCACACCACACTGGATCACTAATCCCATTTCACATCGGGTCACTACCCCACTCCACACTGGATCACTAACCCCCGCTCTGCCCTCTGTCACTACCCCCACTCCACACTGTGTCACTACCCCATTTCACACTGGGTCACTAATCCTGCTCCACACTGGGTCACTACCCCATTTCACACTGGGTCACTAATCCTGCTCCACACTGGGTCACTACCCCATTCCACACTGGGCCACTAATCCCACTCTACACTGGGTCACTACCACGCTCTGCGCTGGGTCACTAATCCCACTCCCTGAGTCACTAATCCCATTCCGCACTGGACCACTAATCCCACTCTACACTGGGTCACTACCACGCTCTGCGCTGGGTCACTAATCCCACTCCCTGAGTCACTAATCCCATTCCGCACTGGACCACTAATCCCGTACTGCACTGGGTCACTAACCTCGCTCCGCACTGGGTCACTAATCCCACTCCGCTCTGGGCCACTAATCCCACTCTACACTGGGTCACTAATCCTGCTCCGCTCTGGGTCACTAATCCCGCCTGCACTGGCTCAATAATCCAGTTCTGCATGGGGTCACTACCCCGCTCTGCACTGGGTCACTACCCTGCTATGCACTGGGTCACTAATCCTGCCTACACTGGGCCACTAATCCCACTCTGCACTGGGTCATTAATCCCGCACTGCACTGGGTCACTAATCCCGCACTGCACTGGGTCACTAATCCCGCACTGCACGGGGTCACTAATCCCGCTCCGTATTGGGTCATTACTCCCGCTCCTCACTTTGTCATTAATCCTGCACCGCACTGGGAAACTAATCCCGCAGTGCACTGGGTCACTAATCCTGCTCCGCACTGAGTCACTAATCCTGCTCCACACTGGGTTACTACCCCACACCACACTCGGTCACTACGCCGCTCTGCACTGGGTCACTAATCCCGCCCTGCGCTGCGCCACTAATCCCACTCTGCACAGGGTCACTAATCCCACACTGCACTGGTTACTAATCCCACTCTGCAGTGGGTCACTAATCCTGCTCTCCGCTGGGTCACTACCCCACTCCACACTGGGTCACTACCCCACTCCACACTGGGTCACTAATCCTGCTCTGCACTGGGTCAGTCCCCGAAGGGCCTGTTTCCACGGTGTAAATAATCTGATCTAAAATAAGTATTAATTTGTAACAGGAAACCGAGAGCTGCTGTCCTGAATTAATCTGCCTTCTCAGGTGCCACTGAAGGAGGACAGGGAAGTTCTGCCAAATAACCTGGCCAACATTAGTCACTCAAGCAATATCACTGAAAAAAAATACCTTAAACCTGAATGGAAGGGAAATTGTTTCTTGTTAAGGCATTGAGTTAAGCAAAGAATGAAATGGAACTGGGGACCAGGACAGCTTTAAGAAAATGGGAGATGGTGCTAATGGAGAGGGAAACTGAGAGTGTACAAATGGCAATCCACAGGAACTCAGGATACAGCAGGTACAGCTAACTAAGGAGCATTGTTTTGTCGCAATGATACCTGTAAACCCAGGGAGATTTACAATACGAAGGAGTAAGTGCTTGGGATAAGTTAGAGCCAGAGGCAGTCACTGAGGAAGGACTCAGGACCAGAAAAGCGACTTTTAGTAAACACCTTACTAAATGTTCAGAAAGAAATAGAAAGCAATGAAGGTGAACAAGCTGGAAGGTTCAAACTGGAGTCAGGTCAAAGAGCAGAACCTCCCCAAAGTGGGCTAACCTGCGAGATAAATGGCAGGGAAAGAAACACTCCAATCCAAGTGAAATTCTGGGGCTGTGGAGATCTGTAAGAAAAGAGAGAGAAAGTGTTGGAAAGAAATCAGCAGGTCTGGCTGCTGAGAGTGCAAGTTTCAAACCTGACATTGTAGTCGGACTGGAAATGTTAACTTTGTTTCTCTCTCCATGAGGGCTGACAGGTCTGTCGAGTTCCTCCAGCACTTTCTGCTTTTATTTCAGATCTCAAGCATCTGCGGTATCTTGCTTTAATTTCATCAAATGAGTCATTACCAAGTCATGATATTTGGAGGGGGGCTGCTGTGTGCAAGTGGTAAGTAGCACTTCCTACAATGCAACAGTGAACAAACTTCAAAACTAATTTAGTATGCTGTAAGATAATGGGGGCTTTCTGAGTCCAGGAAGGGCACTATGTTGATTTAAGACTTTCTTTCTGGTGTCATCAACAAATTTGACACTGGCAATGGGGACACATCCCTTGGCATCCTTCCTCTTTCAGGAGTACAAAGGGTTAAAGTGAAATCTCAAGTCAGCTCTCAGTCTAAAGGCAGTGCCTCAATTGAGGGGGGCTAGGTTGGGGGGTGGGGGGGGGTCCCCGTGTGCTCAGTACAATAGAAACCCTGCATGACATTCAGTGGAAGAAGGATAAACCTCAGTGAAAATGTTCAAAACAACATGTGAGGGAATTGTGGGATGGCAGAGGGTGATGGGATTACTCAGAGGGAGGGGGAGCGGGTGGTGGAGCTAAGGCCAAAAACACTCAGATGGAAGACAACATCAAACTTAACAGCAGCTGAAATCCAGGCCCAGATACTTGATGAGCCAGCACAATTTCAGCATGAATCAGCCGTAGCCCATTCTCAAATCTTCAGTAAACACCTGACACCTGACAGACATCAAACTCTGAGCGAATCCAGGCACAGGTAGCGCCTTACCTCAAATGGGTGCGGTTCTGACGGTGAGCCCAGAGAGTCACAAGTTCTGATTGTCAAATACTGTAGCTCAAGGGCACAGACAGAGAGCCAAGCAGCCGCTTATCAATGATGTCAGGCTGTGAAAAATAAATCTTCAGGTAAAAACATCTCCATCCAGCAGCATTACAATACTTAGCCGATTCTAGCAAATCTAATCAGAATAACCTGTAGCCATAAGAAATGAAGGATGGAATTTTATAAGGGCATGAATGACATGATCTGTGGTGAGATTTGTGACAGAATCGCGCCAAGAAATCCAGTGAGGCCTATCTCATCTTTTTTTGGCACGGTGGGTTTCTCACTAGGCAGCTGTGAGTTGCCATTTAAGGAGTGGGGAGCATTATTATTTGTTAAACATCTTATTGACAGCACAACTCACTCCATTAACATTCAGCTTCCTCTCCTGCCTAACGCACTGAACAAACTTGACATTGGGAATTCTCCACATGGAACTCAGAGCGGGTACCCCGTTATTTCAGCTCACCATTATGAGGAGCCTCCATGTTGGTCAATGCCAAATAGCATGTCAAGCCACGACCCGCAGGCACCAGCTGCAGGACACCCTTCATCCATGGACATTGGCAGCTGACATCCACCATCTCCTCACTATTGTCATGGCACCTCACTGCTCATTTGCTGGACACTAGGAAGCAGAGAGCTGTATGGAAGGGCACTGCAGTAACCAGTATAAAAAGGCTACTGTTAGGACACTTTGTGCACAGGGACACGGGGCAGCATGGTGGATCAGTGGTTAGCACTGTTGCCTCACAGTGCCAGGGACCTGGGTCCGATTCCACCCTCGGGCGACTGACTGTGTGGGGTTTGCACATTCTCCCTGTGTCTGCGTGGGTTTCCTGGAGGTGCTGTGGTTTCTCCCCACAATCACAAAGATGTGTAGGTTAGATGGATTGGCCATGGTAGAAAATTGTCCCATTGTGTCCAGGGATGTGCAGGCTGGGTGGATTAGCCAGAGTTAAAATCTCATGTGGGACTGGGAGGTACAGGTTTGGGAGCTTAGGTCCCAGTGGCAGAGCAGAGCATGCCCAATGGGCCATTTGTTTCTGTCTGCTTTGTCGAGATTCCATTATTCTATGACAGGTTCCCAGTTCACTGGCAGGACCTGGATGCATCACAGGATTGCTCACTTGCTGTCTTACTTGTTTATTCAGTGTCTACTGTGTGTTTGTGGCATTGGTGTGTTAGCTAGAGTCAAAAGGCTAGCAGTCTGTTTTGCACAGACACACGGACAGTGCTTGTTATGTTCATCAATATGGATACCTCTGGGCTGGGGGGATCTATCTTGCTTTACAGCTATCAGTGTAACACCTACAGTATGTGCAAGTACACTGCATGTTCATTCAACCAAATGTCATGTCAGAAGCTGGCAGGGGTGGCTAATCTTCAGCCCACATAAGGGGATGGGGGAAGGGGCACTGTCAGTGAGGGGGTCCTGGTACCATCACTCACAGGCACAGTCTGCACAGTCTACGGGTTTGACAATGGCCAATCATCTACTCGGGTTTCCCAGAGTCAAGGGTTATGTCCAAATCCTGATGAAGGGCTTTTGCCCAAAACGTCGATTTTCCTGCTCCTCGGATGCTGCCTGACCTGATGTGCTTTTCCAGCAACACTCTGATCTAAACTCTGGTTTCCAGCATCTGCAGTCCTCACTTTTGCCCTTATGTCCAAATACAGTCAGTCCCATTCCAGTTTGAGGAATTCAGTCAGGGAATTGGAAAGACAGTTGTCAGGGGTCTGGTCAGGCTCATGCCCAAAACGTCGACTCTCCTGCTCCTCAGATGTTGCCTGACCTGCTGTGCTTTTCCAGCACCACACTCTTGACTCTGGTCAGTCATGTCTGGGAGCTGTGCATCACAGTCATTGAGAGGAGTGAAAGGCAAGTACGGTCCTGGAAGGGAGTGTCTGTGTGTTAATCATTGGGGAAGATGCAAGGAGGAGGGTGGTCTGGAATCTGTGCTGGGAAAGTGGTACATTAGGAGATGTTGGTGGTGCAATGGGCAGGAAGACAAGATGCATTCATAGAATGTGACAGCATGTGGAATGTTATTCAAATTCTTCTGGCCTTGCTGCCCTGCTCCTTGAGTCCAGAATTGGAGATTTGAGCTCCCTGGCCAGCAGCTGTCAATTCCTTCTGAGTGCTCCTAGTCCCTGCAACACTGTAGCATCTGCCTTCTGTCCATCATTAAGGCCTTCAGCACTGCATTTGTGACCCTGGAAGCCCTCACTCTGTCCTGGAGTCCCAACATCTTTGGTTAGTCTTGCAGCAATTGTTTTTAGCCTCCCATTGTTGCCTTTTAAGAGGGATGGGCTGTTTTTAAGAAGAGAAGCCTCGCACCTCCATGGAAATTGAGGGAATGCTTTCTGAGCCCCTCCTGTAACCCTGCATTGCCCATGTCTAACCCACACAGCCTGCACATCCCTGGACACTATGGGCAATTTGGCATGGCCAATCCACCTAACCTGCACATCTTTGGCTTGTCTTAATCCTTTCTGGCTAAATGTGTTCACTTTTTGTGTCAGAGTTTTTCACTGCAAGGTCTAAAGAGATTTGTTGTTGTGTCTTACTAAGCTTGCCTCATGAGCTACATCCAGGACCAGGGCTTCCCTCCCATCCAACTCTGGCCCCGTTATACCATGGGCCATTCCCAGAACAACCAGATATCCCAGAATGCACCCGTATATCTAGCGTCCACACAAACAAGCACTGGGTCTCAATGGGATAATGCTGAAGGCAAAGTAGCCTGAAACATTGAGAGGATTAGCTGGTCAGCCAAACAACTTTCAGCCATAGAATCCCTACCGTATGGAAAGGGGCTATTCGGCCCATCAAGTCTACACATCCGCTGAAGAGCATTCCATCCAAACCGAGCTCCCCAACTTATTTCTGTAACCCCACACTCCACCTAAGCTGCACATCTTTGGACCGTGGGAGGAAACCAGAGCACTCAGAGGAAATCTATCAGAAAAGGGGAGAATGTGCAAACTTCACATAGACAGACACCCCAGGCTGGAGTTGAACCCAGGTCCCTGGTGCTGTGAGGCAGCACTGCTAACCACTGAGCTATCGCGGCACTCTGCGCTGTCACTCTCAAGGATCATGGAGGAGTCCAATTCCAACTTGACAGAGATCATCACATCAAACGTCCCCTCTCTGCAGCCTCTGTTCCATCATCCTGTAGACCTGGAGACATTGCTCTGCTGTCTCCTTACTTGTTGCATCCTTTGTACAGACAGGTCCTGTCTCTGCGAGGATGTGGTGATACTAATCGCCAAACTCCCCACTCTGCAGAAACACTCCAGGGTACCTCCTGACACTTGTCAGAAGCAGACATCTTTCAGACTTTCGGAGAGCCTGCCACTTTAAATAATACGGGTGCAAGGCCTCCTTGTGGTTGAACACCTGACCCTTGCAAATCCGTCAAATGGAGCTGCACAATTCGAACTTGGAAAGTGGGCATTGCTTTAGCTGATGGTACCACGGTGTTAAACGGTCCTATCAATTTAGCTGCATGGGATGGTTCATTATGCCAGGTGGCATTGGAAGGAGCTGACATCTACATTAGAGCTCACGCTTTATGCACCTCCATTCCAGAAGGAAATCTCAGCTTCCATTTCAAACCAAATTTTGCACTCAATGAGTTGTTCACTATTGACTACTGATGGAATGAGGCTCCATGGCTTTGAATTGTTCCGCCTCTGGACTGGAGTGATTGAATGACATTACGGGATCATGAATCTTTTCTTAAAAAGAATCATAGAGATATACAGTGCAGTAACAGACTGTTCAGTTTAGCTTGTCCCAGCATTTTGCCAGCATTTGCCCATTGCCCTCTAAACCTTTCCTATTTACGTACCTAATCAGATGCCTTTTAAATGTTGTCATTGTACCAGCCTCCACTGCCTCCCCTAGCAGCTCTTCGATACACACACCACCCTCTGCATGAAAAAGTTGCGCCTGAGGTCACGTCTCGCTGAAAACCTATGCTCTCTAGTTCTGGACTCCCTTACCCGGGAAAAAAGACCTTGGCTACTTACTCTATCCATGCCCCTCATGATTTTATGAACCTCTATAAGGTCACCCCTCACGCTCCAACTCTCCAGGGAAAACAGCCCTAGCCTATTCAGCCTCTCCCTATAGCTCAAATCCTCCAATCCCTGCAATAGTAATTTTTTTCTGCACCCTGTCACATTTCACAACAACTTTTCTAAAGCAGGGAGATGCACATTGAACGTAGTATTCCTAAAGTGGCCTCACCCAAGTCCTGTGCAGCCGCAACATGACCTTCCAACTCCTACACTCAATCAACCAACCAATAAAGGTGAGTGTACCAAATGCCTATCAAAACTCCGTATGCTAAGTACTCGCCCTAATGTTCTGTGGTGAGTTTAATTGCCAATTAACCTGCAATTGCACTAATTTTCCAAAAGCCACGGGGGAGTTTTTGCAAAGCTAAAGGCAAAGCAGCATGAACTGTCTAACAACTTGGAGCTCTGGGGGTCGATCTTCCTTGCCTCCAGTTGTTCTCCAAAGTGAAATTTTAGAAAGTGTGCACATAAAACTTGCTGTTACTTCTTATACAAAATCTGGGCAACAGTGTTTAACACTGGGGGAAGAGGCAAAAGGAAACTTGGCTCTGCGGGAGAGATAATCCACACAACATGGGCGGAGGAGATGTAATGCAATGTAAATAATTTTGTAATCACTGTACATATCAAAGAGACTCATTATGACTAATTAAAAAGCTTATATTAATAAAATGAAACTGTGATTCACGATCCACCCCTTTTCCTGAAGGTTTCCAGTGTAACGTGTGTACTGTTGCCAGGTGCTCATATTGCATTGAACATGAAGAGGTCAGTCTTGAAACCCAATCTACAACATTAGGAGAACTGACAATGAAAGTTACCGCCTCCAAACGTTGTCTTTATGCTTGGCTTTTGAGCCATTACTTTTCAGGGCCTCGGTTCACACAAGGGGACCAGTGGAATGAGAGACCCCAATTACAATCAAAGTCAGAGAGCAGAAGCAATATCCTGAGATGCAGAAAAGGACAAACTACAATTAAAAACGCAGGTCTGAACAGTACCACAGAAGGTAAACTGATTGTAATGTTTGAAGTGTGCTCTTTCAAAGTGCCGAATTCAACAGGAACACAAAGACCTATAATTAAACCCTGAGCCTGAAACCTCTGCATTGGGTGTGATCAAGGAGCCTCATTAAATGAGCCTCTCTATTTATCTAGCAGTCTTTAGGAAGAAAGCAGCTATTTTACAGTCCCATAGTTCCAATTATATTAATATTCCCTTTGATCTGAAACCCATAAGGAGTACACAGTAAACTTAAAGTGCTCAGCTCCTCTGCTCAGACATACCCACATCTAGGCAACTCACATCCATCAGCTGGGGCTGCTTTGCTGACCAACATCGGGGAGTTTCCTTTATGCTGGTGTGTGTGTGATCTGCTAAAGAGCTTCAGAAATGCAAACAATTTATGTTTCCCGAGACATTTTTAACAAGAAGCAATTCTCCATCACAATCTTAGTCCAAGGGGTTAAGACAACACATTAAAGTAAGTGGGAAGATCAAAGTGAATTATTTCACGGGACCACCAGCGCAGGTGGAGACCATTCAGCCCATTGAGCTTGTGCTTATTCATTGCAAGAGCTATCAAGTTCATCCCCACTCCCCAGCTCAATTCCCCCATTGAAAGTAATTATTAAATCTCTTCGAAACACCTTTTCAAACACTGAGTTCCAGGTTCTCAAAGCTCACAGCAGATTAGATGACCTACAGTATGGAAACAGGCCCAACAGGACCACACCAACCCTCTGAAGAGTAACCCACCCAGACCCCTTCCCCTACTCTACACTTACCCTGACTAATGCACCCAACACTATGGGCAATTTAGCATGGCCAGTTCACTCAACCTGCACATTGTTGGACTGTGGGAGGAAACCGGAGCACTCAGAGGAAATCACACAGACACGGGGAGAATGTGCAAACTCCACACAGACAGTCGCCCAAAGTGGGAATCAAACCCGGGTCCCTGACACTATGAGGCAGCAATGCTAACCACTGAGCCACCGTGCCGCCCATAAGAATTATTTTATCTGCATGTCCCCCACAATATTTTTGTCAATCACCTTTGCCAACCATCTTTGGTTATCCACTTGCTTGCTTGCAGAGATAAGTTCTCCCCAACTGGTTACTGTATCAAAAGCCCTCATAGTGTTGAACTGTGCCTGTTAAGTTGTCTATTAATCTTCTCTGTTCTGAGGAGAACAATCCCAGCTTTTCCAGTCTCTCCATAAAGAGGATCTAAAACAACAGAAGTGGAGATACTGAAAGATTAAGGAATTAAATTCCAAGGCATATGGCCAGGTTCATTGACTCAGTCTGAACACACCTCAAATTTTGAATTCTTACCTTTGTTTTCAAATCCATGGCTTCACTGTATTCTCCAGCTCTCTGACGTCCGCCAGCCCTACAACTCTCCAAAACCTCCATGTTCCTCCATTTCTTTTGCAATCATTATCCTAACAATGGCAGCATAAATCGTGTGATTAGAATCACAATCCCAGCTAAAGTCATCTAACTTTCCTTTCTCTTTGCCATTACTCTCAATCCTGATTTAGTTCCAGAACCATTTATTTTCTCTCTCTCTCTGTGGTTTATCTTGAACCATTGTTGTGGGTTTTAGAGTGGGTTGTATCCTTGGTTAGGAAAAATAGAGATTGTGTGAGGGAAGCCTGTTAGTAAATATTCTCTTCTATTTGACATTACTTTCCAAATATATAGTTATCAAGGCTGAGAGCAAGGCTTCTATACCTCCATCCCTCTGTGACATTTTTATCATGCCATCCACATCAGTGAAACCATCTACAGTACTTACACATTTATATTAAGCCACAGTCTGAGACAGTCTATTGTACAGTGATACCATGTTAGCTTCTTCTGCACCAAATTACCTGAAATGGGACTTTAAAGACCAAATAAACTCAGGTTCAATGCCTTACATTACTAAGTCAGAAGAGAAAGGGGAAAAGAACTGATAAGATTTTTAATAATCACACAGATCATTAGCTCTTCGCTTCCGTCACGATTCTTCTGTTATTAAGAATCTAAATCCAGGTAAGGCTATCAACACACTGGGTACACCATTCCTGGTATTGATGGAGGTAGGAGGTTAATGGGAAAGGGTTCTAGGCTGAGAACCTGTAAGTATGAATTTCCTGATGTCCTGTCAAAATTATCAGGCTGCCTGTTACATTTTTCCCTGGGTTTCATGCCCACCAGGCAGGCTGATTTGACAGGTGGTATAATAGGTTAATTGACAGGGTAGCTGACGGATTGATTGGCTGACTGAGAGTCTGATTGACAGACAAATGACAGTCTGATTGAGAGGTTGACTGACCAGTTGTCTGAAAGGCTGACCAAATGGCTGACTGACAGGCTAATTGACAGACTAATTAACAAGGTGACTGACTGGCTCATTGACAGGATCCCTACTGGTTGGGTCGGCTAGCATGCAATGCATGGCCATAACTTGGGAGCAGAGAGAGAGAGAGATTGTGGTCAGAGGGAAGATTGTGGTCTGGAAGGAGAGCTGTGGTTGAGTGAGACTGCAGACAGCAGAGTTTCCAAACGGTTACTCCAGTTGAGTCCTTTTCCAAAATTATCTACAAATTGTGCACAAGTCTTTAAAAGATTTTGGGCGCATTTTCAATTTACAGAATTCTTCAATAAAAGCTGTTGGCCCAGTCTTACAAATCAAATCATATTCTGTGAAGAATGAAGAGCCATAAACAGTGTCAAGCAGAAATACCATCAACACGTTGCAACATAACTAGTTATGACATGAAGAAAACAAAACATGTTGATTGTGAAAGCATAGATTTCATAACATTTAATCATCAGCAAGATAAGTGAATTCTTAATTTGACTCAAAACATTAACCCCGTAAACTCTCCTCATAGATTGTGCCAGACCTGTTGAGAGTTTTGTTTTTATTCATTCATGGAATATTGACATTACTGGCTGGTCAGCATTTATTGCCCATCCCCAGTTGCCATGGAGAAGGTGGTGATGAGTTTCCTTCTTGACCTGTCGTAGTCAATGCCATTAGGGAAAGAATTCCAGGATTTTGGTCCAACAGCAGTGAAGGAACGGCAATATATATTTCCACGTCAGGATGGTGAGTAGCTTGGAGAGGCAGTTTAAGGTGGTGGTGTTTCCATATACCTACTGCCCTTGTCCTTCTAGGGGGAAGTAATTGTGGGTTTGGAGGCGCTGTCTAAGGAGTTTTCGTGAATTTGTATAGTGCATCTTGTAGATAGTGCACACCGCTGCTACCAACCATTGGTGATGGAGGAAGTGGATGCTTATGAACATGGTGCCAGTCAAGTCAGTTGTGTTTCCTGGATGGTGCCAAGCTGCTTGAATGTTGTTGGGGCTATACCTATCCAGGCAAGTGGGGAGTATTCCATCATACTTCTGACTTGTGTCTTGTAGATGGTGAACAGGATCTGGGGAGTCAGGAATTGAGTTACTCACTGCTGTATTCCTAGCCTCTGACCTGCTCTCATAGACACAGTATCTATATGTATAGCCTGGTTCAACTTCTGGTCAATGGTAACCCCCAAGTGGAATATTCAGTCATTGTGTTACCATTGAATGTCAAATAGTGATAGATACTCTCTTGTTGCTGATGGCCATTTTCTGACACTTTTGCAGCACAAATGTTGTTTGCCACTTGTCAGTCCAAGCCTAGATATTGTCCAGATCTTGTCGCATTTGGACATGGACTGCTTCAGTACCTGAGGAGATGTGAATGATGCTGAACATTGTGCAATCACCAGTGAAAATCCTCATTTCTCACCTTACATTGGAGGGAAGATAACTGATGAAGCAGTTGAAGATGGTAAGGCCAGGGACACATCCTGAGGAACTCCAGTAGAGTTGTCCTGGAGCTGATATGACTGATCTCCAACAACCACAACCACCTTTGACTCCATGTGATTCTGACCAGCAGAGAGTTTTCCCCCCGATTCCCATTGATTCCAGTTCTGTTAGGGCTCCTTGATACCACACTTGATCAACTGCAGCCATGATGTCAGGGCTGTCACTCTCACCTCAACTCTGGAATTCAGCTCTTTAGTCTCTGTTTGAACCAAGGCTACAATGAGGTCAGGAGATGATTGGTCCCAGTGGAAGACAAATGGGGCATCACTGAGCAAGTGCTGCTTGATAGCACTATCGATGATCCCGCCCATCACTTCACTGATGATCTAAGAGTAGCATTTAATGTTCTTATTTCAGGTTTGCAGCATCTGCAATAATCTGCCTTCAATTAAATATTGATTTCATTGCAGCATAATACGTGAAAATGTTGCAAATCAGCTTTACATGTCCCAAAATCAATGTGCAGTAATTTGTCAAAAAATAAGGTTATGGGAAGGAACCCACTTACAAAATCCAACTATGAATATTATTTCAAGTATACTGAATTAGCACAACACTTAAAATTACCAATTATTTTAATTCTGCTATGTCAAAGTTAATAATAACTATAATTATCAGTCAATCTTTTACCAATTTTCCATTCCTTCAAATTAAAATGTTTAACAAGATCTATGACGTGTTCAATTTGTGTGTAATTGCACACACCTCAGGGATCTAGGTAGAAACTTAATTATCTAAAATTAATAACATATAGAATTTCTTTGAATTCACAACATCGAACACGCCATTCATTGCAATTAGTCTCTGCTCCATATGATTCTCCTCCTATTTTACTTCATCTCACCGTGTCAATATAGCTTTCTCTCTCATGTGTTTATCAGTTTCATTTGTAAATGCATTGATGCTATTTGTCTCAACCAATGTGGTAGTATTTTCACATTCCACTACTTGATGAATAAAGAGGTTGCTCCTGAATTCCATGTCACATCTATTAGTTATTTTGGATATTAAGTTTATTACCCTTTGGTTTCGACTTCTCTACAACGTGAAAGCATTGTCTCCAGGTCTATTCTATTGAATCCTTTCAGAATTTTAAAGAGCTCAGTCAGGTCAAGAAAAGTGCCCCAGCCTGTTCAATCTTTCCAGAAAGTTCTACTCTCTCAGTTCTTCTACCATTCTGGCAAATCCTTCTCACCTCTCCTGTGCTGCTGCTGTTAGTCATCCAATGTCACTGATCTTCCCCCTCACCAAATCTCACCCCAGCCCACCTAATGTTTGTTCATTATATCCCTTGTACGCCTCTAAGCAGAAAAACTTGCCAACATCTTCACTGAGTTGGTGGGCCATAGTCAGAGAAGTTTCCAGTCAGACAGTCATGTGGGAGCTAATGGCTTCCACAAAATCAATATCAGATGGCAAACACCTGTGTTAAAACCTGACCATTTATCACAGAGAATGTAAATGCTTAGAGTGGTAAAAATCATATTGGGTGGCAGATCAAAAGTGACGATTATAAAACAAAAATTATTTCCTTCACCACAGCGCACATGGCTCGTGCAGCCATTTCAGAGGGCGGTCATCCATACTGTAGTAGGCCTGGAGTCAAGTGTAGGCCTCACTGGGTAAGGATGGCAAATCTCCACTCACGAAGTGGCATTAGTGAATCAGACGGGTTTTGATGGTTACCATTATTGAGAATAGCTATCAACCCTGGATTTATAAACTCAGTTCAACTGCTGGTATCATGGGATTCAAACCCATATCCCTATGGCATTAGCCTGGGCCTCTGGATTGTTGGGACAGACATCATCACCCTTCAATGTAAATTTACAGTCAACTTAACAGTTTTTTTGGCATTTCACTGATTGCCCATGAGGTTACAGCCATACCGTTTTATTTTAGTGGGATTAAGGTGGAGTTGAGGGTGTAGAGACCATCTCCTCACCCACCTCTGAAGCTTTTTTGGGCAGGGGAGGGGTGGTGCCCTCTTCAGGCGACCTGGTATGCTACCTGTGGCAAGGTCAATCTACAGCAGCCAGAAAGCCAGGCATTTTAGCTGCAGTGAGGCAAGGGTGGGCGAATGTCCTATGTGACTCCTCTAGGAGGCATTCCCTTCCCAGGCCATTTGAAAGGAGATCAGATTGGCCCGAGGCTCGCTAAGGTGGAATGTCCTCCTAAGAAAGGGGTTAGAAGTCTCACCTTAAAGCAACTAACACAGTTCCCAACATTAAGTTGGCTCAGATAAGCATGAACATATCATATGAATCAGAGAGTCCCTACAGTGTGGAAGCAGGCCATTCAGCACATTGGGTCCATGCCAACCCTCTGAACAGCATCCCACCAGACCCACCCTACACCTCCGCCCCACCATACAACCCTGCATTTCCCATGGCCAATCCACCTAACCTGTACATCCATGTACTGTGGGAGGAAACCCACATTATCACGGGAAGAATGTGCTGACTCCAAACAGACAGTCATCCAAGGGTGGAATCAAACCTGGTTCCCTGGCGCTGTGAGGTAGTAGTACTAACCACCAAGTCACCGTACCAGATGCCGTCCAGGAGGTCAGGAGCCACAACATCTCATAACATCTAGGCATAAAATTTGGCCATTTGATGTACTGAATTCATGCTGGCTCACTGAAGAGCAATCCAGGCAGCCTGATCCTCCTTGTCCACCTTATTCGAGAGCCTGGTTAATTTATTTCTGCAATCATTATTGCTGCCTCTCGTGCCACCCTTGTATGCAGTGAGTTCCAGGTCATTGCTATTCTCTGTGTAAAGACATTCTTCCTCACCTCCTCCCTTTATCACTCGTTCAACATTGTACTGCTTAGGAAAATGTCAATTCAAATGTGCCTTTTTAACACACGCAAAATATTTCAGTTTTTGTTTCAAAGGTTCCAAAGATTGTGACAAGTGAAGACAAAGATTGTAACGATTTTTTTGAAGTTCTGCCTCTGTTGGCATCACGAAACTCACCGAAGAAAAGTCGCAACCTGAGTTTCGGTAAAAATATTGGTTTCAGCTTGAAAAAAAATGAACACTGAATAAAGGCTGTGACCAGTTGGTGGATGGTGTGACTTTAAAATTTATAATGACTTATGTGACAAAGCATCAGCGAAATATTCCCTTTCTGAGCCTACCTTGTATTCTCTGTTGTTTCTTTCATCCTTGGGTCATAGCTGTCCACTAGGTTGGTCCACGTTTATGGTATGGTTTGCAACTATGTTCTGCAGGACGGTTTGCCAGGACTCTCCCACACTCACTACCTGTCTTCCAGTGTGTTGGAACAATTTATAGATAAACCGATAATCAAGCTATTTGACCACATTACAAACACACATAGCCAACAGGTCCTGAGGTGGGACTCGAACCTATAGGTTCTGATTGGGAGGTAGGGATCACCCATTGCAACATAAGACCAGACCTGTGACTACATCAAATGAAATATAGCATGCAAAATTTTACATAGACAGCTGCTATCACTGGTTATCTGTTAAAAAGATCCTACAGTGTTGGTTTGTTAAATAAATTCCAAAAAACATTTGAATTCAACTTTGAGCAGATTGCGAAATTGAATTTGCTGGCAGTTATGTTTGAGTTGGGTCTCAGTGAAAGTGGCGTATTTGCTGCCTCAAATTCTCACACTGTGGATGGAGGTCATTCCCCCACCCGTCCCCCAGCCCCCACCTCACTCATCGCCACCATTGTCTGGATTTAAACACTAGTGAGTGATGGAAATGGTGGGATTCAACAGTGGGATTATGAAAACTATGAGAAATGTAAAGTGCTGAATCAATATTTCAGAGCAGGAAGGAGGAGAGTACTAACAGGCCAATTTTGTAGTCAGACCACATCAGTCCAGAACCACATCAGCTCTTGTCTCCATTTGCACAAGAACAGCTATTAAGGGCAAACCAGGAGCAGGTTGTTCCTACCTCAATCTGTTTCTAATTTTATGTGAAAGCTAACAGTGAAATCCAATTCACTCTAAGGAGTTGAACATTTCTGTTCAAACAGGGAAGGTCATGCAAAATCTTTTCAATCACTGTTTGCACCTTGGCTCGAGTGTCATGTTCTGTTTAGGATCCCATGTTTTACCGAGGATGGCAAGGCCTTACACAGAGTACAGAGGAGATTTAGAAACATTAAGAAAGATAGAAGATTGGAGCAGGAGTTGACCATTTGACCCACCAAGCCTATACTGCCATTCAACATGAACTTGGTTCACCCTCTGTCTCAACGCCATACTTCTACTCTCTTCCCAGACCTCATGACACCTCTAGTCTCTGGAAATCTATTTCTTTCTTTCATAAATATATCCAGTGATTTTACCGCCAGTGCCTGCTGCAGTAGAGAATTCCACAGGTTCACCAACCTCTGAGCAAAGACGTTTCCCCTCATCTCAGTCTGAAAGGGCCTATCCCATGTCATCTCACCGTAAGCCCTTATTCTGGACCTCTGTGTGTCAGGGAAATATCATTCCTCAACCAGTTGTCCTGAATTTTTATGTTTTAATGAAGGCCCCTCCCATTCCTCCAAACGCCAGTGAATCCAGGTCCAGTCGACCCAATTTCCCATTTACTTAAATAGCACCAGGGATGAAGGACATTGCTCAGATGAAGAGATTAGGAGAAGCTGGAATGTTTTTGATTAGAGAAAAGGAGGTTAGAGGGAAATTAAATAGAGGTATTCAAGACTATGACTGTTTGGTAGAATTTGGCAGGTGGGCCAGTAACTAAAGAACAAAGATGATAGATAAATGGCAAAAAGACCAGAGGGGAGAGTTATGGCGGGTAGGACTGCACTGCCCAAAAGCATGGTGGAAGCAGATTCAGTCATAACTTTCAAAAGACGTTGCATATATATTTGAAAAGACTAAGGGCCAAAGGTGTAGGGGGATGAATAACTAATTGAATAGTTCTTGCAATGAACCAGCGCAGGAACTATGGGCTCAATGGCCTCCCTGCACGCTGTGTGAGTCTATGATCATTGAACCTTTATGATAGGTGACAATTGGATCAGAAACTGGCGAGGTGCCAGCACCTGTGAAACCCCATCTTACTGTGAATCGCGTGATCCCAACGGAAAGGAAACCCGGCAAGAGACAAAACGATTCTCCAGACAAAATCTTTGCATCATTGCCACAGTTTGAAGTGCTCCCAATCTATGTCATCTTCTGCACAATGTGTTACAGTGTTCTTTACCATTAACTGTAGAGACGTTTGACAGGACATTGTTCCCTTCCACGGCCATATGCTGCTTTATCCTTCTCACGTTTTCACAAAATGTCTGGATCATGTAATACAAGGGATTAAAACCAGGTGGGATTTTTCTTTATTGCTTTGTCGCAGGAGCTTATCACAATCCTTTGGCCCACCCTGGGGCTTTGTAAGTAAAACCTTCACAACTCTCAGTAAAATTTTGAAACTTGCAGATGGCACGAAAACTGAGAGCGCACGAAGCATTGAGAAAGCTCGTAATTGACATTAAGAGGATATCAGTCGATTGAAAGGCCAGACAGATGACAGGCAAAATTCAACTCAGAGAAGTGTGAAGTAATATATCTCTGCAGGAGGCATAGAGAGAGACAATCCCTACTAAATGGTACAATTTCAAAATGGCTGCAAGAACAGAGAGACCTGGGGAGGTGGTGTTTAGGCATACTTTTTTTGACGTTTGCGGGATAGGTTAGCAAAGCAGCTTGTAAAGCATATGGAAACCTGTGCTGTATGAATAGTGGCAGTGAGGACATAAGCCAGGAAGTATTGCTAAGTAGTTCATCAGTCAGAACTGGAGTATTGTATTCAATCCTAGGCATTTTGGAGAGGAGGTGAAGACTTCAGAGAGGGTAGAGAAAAGATTTACCGGAATGGTTCTCATTAGAAGGGATGGCAGTGGCATGGATGGACTAGTGAAATTGGGTTTCTCTCAGAGCAGTGAAGACTAAGAGAGGATCTGATGGAGTTATTAAGAATCATGACTGGTTTTGATAGAGTAAATAAAGAGGAACTCTCTCCAGTGAATGAAGGGCCAATCTCCAGGAGACACAGATTTAAGGTGATTGACATAAAAAGCAGAGGTAGTATAAGGAAACCTTATTGGGGTTTGGAATTCATGGCCCAATGAGCTGATGCACACAGACTCAATAGTAACCTTCAAACGATAGATACCTTGAAGGAGAAAAGACAAAATTGCAGGGAAATGGGTAAACATGAGGAGCGGGACTAACTGAATTATTTGTTCTTCAACAGAGCTGGCACAGGGGCAATGTGAATGTTCTGCTCTCGCTGCTGGGAAGGTGTTTAATTAGATTGGGGAAGTGGTGGCGTAAGTATAACTTGCCGCCTTCCTCCCTCCACCGGAATGAAGTTCAGATTATGAAAGCCCTTGCTTGACCTCCCCACCCCACTGCTAATTGAGGCCCTTAAGCAGGCCAATCCATAACCGAGTAAGGGGCTTGATACCCCCCCACCCCCAGCCATTGCTGAGATTAACCCAGCAGTAGACTGTTGCCATGCAACATGCGCAGCAGGTAAAACCAGCAGTCTCCTTCAAGTCAGAAAGGAGGATGTTTGCTGATGAATGCTCAATGTTATGCTCGCTGCAATGTACCATTCCTCAAATACTAAGGCACCTGAGTCCAAAAGCAGCAAGGTCCGCACAGCATCCAAGTTTGAGTTGAACAAGTAGCACATAACACTCATGCCATGCAAGTGCTAAGTAATGATCATCTCTCACAAGAGAGAATCTAACCATCAATGAATCCCCAACTAACCATCAATGAACTCCCTCACTATCAACACCTTGGGGATTGCCAATGACCAGAAATTGGATTGGACTGGCCATATAAATACTGTGGCTACAGGAATAGGTCATTGGATCAATATTCTTGGCAATTCACCCCTTGAGTCCCCAAAGCCTACTCACGATCCACAAGACACAAGTCACAAGTGTGATGGAATATTTCCCATTTGCCTGGAGGGCCACAGCTCTAACAACACTTTAGAATCTGAACACCATCCAGAACAAAACAGCTTATTTTGAAACTATGCCCCTCGTTCTCCACTCCCCCATGGATGGAAACACTCTTTCAGCAACTACTCTAACAAGTACCCTCAGAATCTTAGATTTCAATAATATCTCAAATGGATTTCAGCATCAAGCTTGTCATGGTAGAAAGCAGAGGGTAATAGTGTCTGACTGGAGGCCTGTGACTAGTGGAGTGCCTCAGGGGTCAGTGCTGGGCCCATTAGTGTCTGTTACCAATATCAATGATTTGGATGAGAATGTCCAAGGCATTATTCCTAAGTTTGCAGATGACATTAAACTAGGCGGTAACGTGGACAATGAAGAAGGTTATCAGAAATTGCAGCAGTATGTTAATCAGCTGAGGAAGTGGGCCAAGAAGTGGCAAATGGAGTTTAATACAGATACGTGCAAGCTCTTGGAAAGTCAAATCAAAGTAGGAGTTTCATGGTGAATGGTAGGACCTTAAGGAGTGTAGTGGAACAGAGGGATCTTGGAGTTCAGGTTCATGGTTCTCTGAAAGTGGAGTCACAGGTAGACAGGGCAGTGAAGAAGCCTTCATCAATCAGGGCATTGAGTGTAGAAGTTAGGAAGTTATATTGCAGTTGTACAGGATGTTGGTGAGGCTGCACTGGGAGTATTGTGTTCAGTTTTGGTCACCTTGCTATCAGAAGGATGTTATTAAACTGGAAAAGAGTGCGGGAGAAATTTACAAGGATGTTGTCTAGACTAAACGGTCTGAGTTATAGGGAGAGGTTGGACAAGCTAGGACTTCTTTATTGAGAGCCTTGGAGACTGAGGAGAGTTCTTATTGAGGTGTATAAGATCACAAGAGGCATGGATTGGATGGACACACTCAGTCCTTTTCCCAGGGTTGGGGAATCGAGGACTGTAGGGCACCAGTTTAAGGTTAGAGGGGAAAGAATAAAAGGGAACCTGAGGAGCAACTTTTTTACACAGAGGGTGGTACATGAATGGAATAAGCTGCCAGCAAAAATGGTTGGGGCAGGGACATTAACAACCTTTAAAAGGCATTTGGACAAATACATGGATAGGAAAGGTTTACAAGAATATCGGCCAAGTGCAGGGAAATGGGGCTAGCGTGAAAGGATATATTGGTCGGCATGGACCAGTTTGGGTCAAATGGCCTGTCTCTGTGCTGTCAGACTCTATGACTCTGTTGCTTTATTATTACGTACAGCTCTCTAAACATAAGCTAAGTTCTACATCAGTTAACGAGGCTCCAAATTCACAGAGGTGGAGCACTTTCCCATTTAACTATACTCCAGAACTGTAAGTGCTCACTGTGAATGGTATGTTGGCATGGTTCTTAGCACTGCTGCTTTACACAGCAGGGACGTGGGTTCAATTCCACCCTTGAGTGACTGCCTGCTTGGAATTTTTTTTTCTCCCCTATGTCTGTGTGAGTTTCTGCCAGGTGCTCTGGTTTCCTACCACAGTCTAAAGATGTACAGGTTAGATGGATTGGCTGTGGGAAATGCAGGTCTATGACAATGGGGTAGGTCTGAGTGGGATGCTTTTTGGAGGGTTGGTGCAAACTCACTGGGCCGAATGCCTCTGTCTGCACTGTCGGGACTCAATGAGTTTGACAACATCTGTGGAGAGTTAAGACAAGGGGCTGTCCCTCGAGCTTATGTTGAGCCTCACTAAAACACTGGGCAAAAAGGTCAGCATGGAAACAAACTGGAGAGTTAAAATGAAGAGGAAATTATAAAGTTAAAGAAGATGAAGAGTCTGGAAGGGCCAACTGGAAAGCCGTCACATGCTGAGCATTTTCAGCATCATTTTGTTTTGTTTTGAAACTCTAGGTTGACAACTGCATTAAACAGTGAACTTGGCCCCAGATTGACAGCTTATTGCTTTGACCTGCCTCATGGATTTGGGTGACTATTAATTGCAACTTGCATGATCCGCCACAGTTTAACTGATAGCACACTCCTCTGAGGGAAGGTTGCACTGCCGGGGGGTGCCTTCTATCAGTTGAGAGGTTAAAGGCCCTGTCTGACCCCTCAGGCAAATGCAAGAGATCCCTTGGCGCTTTTCTTAAAAGAAAATATTTCCACTCATCCCTCCATCACTAAAAATCAAAACAGGAAGAACTACAGATGGTATAAGTCAGTTCTGAGGAAGGGTCGCTTGACCAGAAACGTTGAGTCTGATTTCTCTCCACAGACATTGCCAGACCTGCTGAGCTTTTCTATCTATGTTTGCTTTTGCTTATCTCTTAAAATCAGATGGTTCAGTGATCACTACATCAGTGGTCAAATGCATACAGCATTACATCCTAAGCCAACGATTGAGTAATTCAAACTCAAATTCAGGAGGGGAAAAGGAATGATTTGATCCCTCTTTATTTTAGAAATCTGGCAATTGTATAGTGGGCCAAATGATTTATCCGTGCAGTATCACTGGGAGACAAGCTCATTGCTATCTGTAAGAGCTTGCTGTGCACAAGTTGGTCATCAAGTTTCCTACATTACAACTGTGACTACACTTCAAAGAGAACTAGGCTGGCTGTAAAGCACTTTGGAACATCTTGTGGTCGGGAAATCTGTGTAAACGCGAGTTCATCTTTCTATTAAAGGGCACGGAAAATCCTGCAGTGCCTCTTCGAGGTGGAGAAGGAACGCACATTAGGCGCGTGTAAAGAGCTCCGTATCTGCAGGGGATATTAAGTACCAAGACTATTTATAACAGCAGCTTTGAAATGCAGTCAAGAGAAATAAAGCAGAAATTAAACTCTGCACATCGCCCACATGCTGCCTTTAAAGTGTGATAATGATCAAAATAAAAAATAAAAACATAAGGATTCACGTTTGTCTTAGTCTAAGGAAAGCACCACAGCAGCAGAGCTTCACTGGGAGAGGTGCCAATATGCTGGCTATTAAAATACTTTGTGGTTGTGCAGGGCCTTTGAGCTTGCCTTGGGCTAAGTAAGTTACTTAACTTTACATTTGAAGACAGACTTATAAACCAACATGATGCTATTAGGAGCAGATTGGTCCCATTCTAAGCCATTAGCATGAATTTAGCTGTCAACAGAGTTTGTCGCTAAATACTGTACGGAACCCATTTAGTTAAAAGGTGGCTCCCACAGGCTAGGAACTGCTCCAAGAGGAGATTGATGTTATATTTTGAGACAGGTTGTTAAGGACAGCAGTAATTCAACTACTGGCACTGATTGTTATGAGCTTAACCCATTAACTCTTTCAATGCTGAGTGTGCCCTTGATACTTTTGAAAATATTGGTTTCCAATTCTGGAGCAATATGAGTAGCCAATATTTGTTGTGTCACAATACCTGTGCGATTTCTCATTTACTGTGTTCACTACCATTTCCCTGCAAAAATCAGGAATTTTGCATTCCATGTCCCTGGAGCTGCATCGATTCTGAGGGGCTCCAAATGATTTCAAACTACTTATCCAATTAAATTCTGCCGTAAAATGTCACAATTAGTTTTGAACAAACATCATTAAACTGGAAACCTTGCTCTTTTCCACATATTTTCATGCGTAGCAGGATTGTTAAAATTTATTCTGAATTTTGTCTGTGTGTCTTCTAAATTAAAACAATAAAGTTTGATCATAAACTTTATGTTAATACTGAAATATATCTCTTCCTACAAAGTAATGTGTGATAGCTTGATCCAAAGATTGTAAAGACGGACAGATCTGCGTTTTAAGAAGTCCTTTCACAGCCTCAGAATAACCCAAAGCATTTTTACTCAATTTAAGTACTTTTCAAATGCTGTCACTGTTATAATACAATAAATGCAGCTGTCAATTAGCACACAGGACCCTGAGATAACTCCCTTGTTCCTCTTCAAGTAGTGCTGTCAAATTGTTTATTTCCACATGACAGAGTGGATGAGCTCTCAGTCTAAACTGCCCTTGACAAAAATGGCACCTTCAAGCGCAGCAATTCTTCTGCACTGCACAGGGAGCATCAACCTGGAATTCTGTCATCTCAAGCCTCTGGAGTAGGCCTTGACAACACAATGTCTGACCAAAGTTCCCACTAACTTGTGTTTGTTGTGTGTAGCCTGCTTGTTCCCTTGCCATCATATTCTGTATTCCTGTACGAAGTTCACCTCTATGGAATCTTGCTCACTTAATTTGGGAAATTTGGTGAGTGAGGGAATTTGGTGCACTGAGGGAAAAGGCACATTCTTTCAAGGAATGGTTCAAGGTAAGGAGGCACATGACAGTGAGACCTGAGAACTGTAGTCCAAAGGTATTAACTAGTAGAGTAGATTAGATTGGATTCCCTACAGTGTGGAAACAGGCCCTTCGGCCCAAAAAATCCACACTGACTGTCTGAAGAGTAACCCACCCAGACCCATTTCCCTCTGACTAATGCACCTAACACTATGGGCAATTTAGTCTGGCCAATTCACCTAACCTGCACATCTTTAGACTGTGGGGGGAAACTGGAGCATCCGGAGGAAACCCACGCAGACACGGGGCGAATATGCAAACTCCACACAGACAGTCACCCGAGGCTGGAATCGAACCCGGGACTTTGGTACTGTGAGGCAGCAGTGCTAACCACTGTAGGAATACAATAAAGTAATTAGTTGGTGATTTTTAAGGATTTTATTTCTCTAAAGTTGTTTAAACAAGTACCAGGGAGCTTTAGATATTGTACGAAAGTTATATTGTATAATGAAACCACTTAATCTCACGGCAAATAATCCTTGAGTGGTACTTCCAAACTGAATTAAGGAAAACAATATAATAAAGATGGCAGGTCAGGTAGCACAAAGATGCTGGTGGATATGGTGTGATCTCTTACAACTACGTCTGCAATAAGTGACTGGCTGCTAAGAAGGCAGTGGTCAAGTGGTAATGTCATTGAACTAGCAATCCAGAGCTTCAGGCCAATGTTCTTGAGGCATGGGTTCAAATCCTACCATGGCAGAAGGTGAAATCTGATTGCCTAATAGCAGCCATGTAATTGTCCATCTGTTTCATTACGGTCTTTTTGGGAAAGAAATCTGCCATCTTTAAATGGCCTGGCCCACAGGAAACTACAGACCCAAAGAAATGTGGTTGCCTCCTAACTTCTGTCTGGATATGATGGTTCAGCAATCAATGCTGGCCCAACCTGTAACACCAACATCCTGTGATCAATATTATTAAAGCAAACAGCTTGGGGAAGCTCAGCTCAGAATGATTAGCTTGAGGTCAAGGTTTGGATAGGTATCAGGAAGGGAGAAAGTTGCCTCCATACTTTGTCCCGGAGTCACTCCCTGTAGCTAGGTATTTCAGGGATAGGTGACGCAGGTAGCAATGAAGGAGCCTTAGCCCTTGTAATAGTCGGACAGGTTGGAGGTTCTTGCAACCTTCATGGGTGAATGAACGGTCTGCACTGGGAATGAGTGAAGGGAGAATTGAACAGTGGTGCAGCGCCCCATTTGAGTAGGGAGAGTAAAAAGAATGTCACTATGGTAGGGGGCAGTGTAGGAAGGGGATTGGATGCTGTTTTCTACAGCGGAAAGTATGAGTCCTAAAGGCTGTGATGTCTGCCCAGTGCCAGAGTTAAAAATAACTTCTTAAGGATGGAGAGTCAATTAAATGGGAGGGGAAGGAGTCCAGTAATCATGGTCCACCTCAGTACCAATAACAGACTGGCACTTAATGCAGCCAGGCTTCCTTAAAGGAGGCAAGCAGGGTTCTCACTGATTCTGTAGCCAGTCAGTAAGACCTATATAAAATACCGCCTACTGTGTGCAGCAGGTTAAATTGCCATCTATTATACTTTACGACAATACATTATATTTTTGCTAAAAAGACATGAAAATCGCGAGAGGAAGATTGAGGCCCCAAGGGTGCTATTAGCTTACATTCCAAGGTCCATTAAATATATATTTCCTGCACATTTTACAATGATACTAAAACAAGCTCTTAGACTTTGAAACCATTGTTTGGTTCAGGTGCATTCTTGAATTGTACGAGTACTGTAAACCCTGTCATTTCAAGGAACAAAGGTAAGTATTTCAATGCACTTTTTCAAAATTGTGGATATATTTTGAAATAGTGCTACTCTAAAGGTACAGAGAATTCTTAAATAATTAATCAATTGCTAAGATTTCTTCATTAGTGTCACATTATATAAAGAGTCAAATCTAACTTCACTCACTGTATTCATATTCATGCAATTCAATTTTATTTATGGCTAGTTTAACATGTACAAAGAAACTCAATTCAAATGCAAGCATTATTTGGTCTCTGTTCAATTATTTACTTAGTGCCAGGTAGAAAGAACCTTTCTGAAGGTTTTATCAATTGATCTTTTTGAAATCTCAGGTGCGTTTCTAGATGATCGCTGTGAGGCTTCCAGAGAGTTAGTTAAATCATGGAATTCCCAGAATTGGCAAGCAAACGAAAAAGAGCCACACTTGTCAGAAAATGATTTACGGTATGGTTTAACACATTTTGGGAGATATTTCTTCTTTCTTATTCTAAGAAACCAGCAAATATGCAGTATGTTGGATTGCCATCAATATTTGCCCTAACTCACATGTCATCGAGATTCTCATCAATGCTACGGCAATGGGTAAATGGACGCCACACAGCAATCAACAGGCAGGTGTGTTCCCTCCTTAGTTGGAGACCACTTCAGCGGTCCGGGACATTCAACCTCGGACCTTCAGGTGACCGTCTTCCCAGGTGGACTTGGGGACAGGCAACAACAAACAGTGGCCGAGCGGAGGCTGATAGCCAAGTTTGGTACCCATGGGGATGGCCTCAACCAGAGCCTTGGGTTCATGTCACACCACAGGTGAACCCATTGCACTATAAACATAGACAGACACACACACACACAAACACGCACAGATACACACACTCAGGCAGACCCTCTCCCATACACTCACACTCACACACATACACACACCCTTTCATAGACACTCATAAACATCACCCCCACACCCCCCACACCCCCCCCCCCCCCCCACCCCCCACCCAACCACCCCTATGCTCACATACACATACACATTTGTGGGAGGAATTTGTACTTGCAGAATTACATTTTACTTTGCTCAAAAACTGCATGGGTCCATGTAAGATTCTGTAAACCTGTTTTTTAAATTAGAATCAGTCTGACCATTGTGGCACAGACAGTCTCACACAGGGCAGCCCATATCTTCAATACATTATCTGGACCGACGTGACACCAATTGTTAAAGTTCACTTGAGAATGTAACTTTTAAAAAAAGTTTTGCGATTTACATATGAAAGAACTGAAACCAACGTGGTCATTCCTGATGAAGGGCTTATGCCCGAAACGTCGAATTTCCTGTTCCTTAGATGCTGCCTGACCCGCTGCGCTTTTCCAGCAACACATTTTCAGCTCTGATCTCCAGCATCTGCAGACCTCACTTTTTCCCCAACGTGGTCATTCTAAAAGCTGAGAGATTTAACAAACAATCCTGGTCTTTTTCAATATATAATTTCAGTTACATCACGCTGTAAATTTTTGCTATAAATTCTGTGTCTTACAATCTTATTCTCAACAACCACCTGATGAAGGAGCAGCGCTCCAAAAGCTAGTGCTTCTGAATAAACCTGTTGGACTATAACTTGGTATTGTGTGATTTTTCATTTTGTACACCCCGGCCTAACACCAGCATCTCTAAACCATCTCATCCATGCTTTTCATAAACTGCAAACATAGCCTTTCCAGTGCTGTTCAGATCATCATCTCAGGTTGCATTTCCAACAAACCTGGGCACATCTTAACTCTTAAGTTCACCATTACCTTATTGTGTTTCCAGTTGTGCTGTCCTGTCATAATATTTCACATTCAGTATCAAGCTAATTCCCCAACCTTTCATTATGTGTACCTATTCCACTATTAAAGTCTAAGGCTGTTTCACAGGAACTGCAAATTAATGCTTCAGCCCAACTCTTCCAACTTCATAACCATCGTCACAATTAACCATCACTGGTAAAATGCTGACCAGGGTCGCATGACTCATTGGCATAGGGTTGAGTCTCGCTTTCAGGTCTAGGCAGCGGAACTTCTTGGCTGGTGGTAAATTCCAACTGGTAATTTTGATGTCTGCATGTTGGCTGCTGCATCTGGCTATATGATAGTGCTCACTTCATTTCAAAGTAATGCAGTGCACATGGTGTGGTTTCATATATTTCTAAACGGCGATAGGATGTAGATCAGATGCACATATGGGCGGAGAAATGGCAGATGGAGTTTAATCTGGGTAAGTGTGAGGTGCTGCACTTGGGAGATCAAATGTTAAGGAAAAATATCATGTTAATGACGGGACCCTGAACAGTTTTGATGCACAGAGGGATCATGGAGTTCAGGTTCATAGCTCCCTAAAAGTGCCCACGCAAGTAGATAAGGTGGTAAAGAAGGTGCATGACATACTTGCCTTTATTGGTTAGGGAGTTGAGTACAAGAGTCAAGATGTCATGTTGCAGTTGTATAAGACTTTGGTGAGGCCACACTTAGAGTATTGCATTCAATTCTGGTTGCCACATGATAGGCAGGATATGGAGGCTTTGGAGACGGTGTAGAAGAGGTTTACCAGAATGCTGTCTGGATTAGAGGGGATATTCGATAAGGAGAGACTAGAAAAACCCAGATTGTTTTCTCTGGAGCAGCAGAGGCTGAGGGTAGACTTGATAGAAGTCTATAAAATTATGAGATGCCTTGATATGGTTGACGGTCAGAATTTTTTTCCTAGAGTTGGAATGTCTAATACAGTATAACCTCGATTATCCAAACATCAATTGTCCAATTTCGGATTATTCAAACAAGATCTCAAGGTCCTGATGCTTGGGTAAACTATGTTATTCAAACATTCGATTTTCCAAACATTCGATTATCCAAACAAAACACTGTACTCCCCGCCCGTGTCGTTCTGTTAATCGAGGTTGCCCTGTCGTAGGGGTAATGCATTTAAGGTGAGAGGGGGAAAGTTCAAAGGTGATGTGAGGGGCATTTTTTTTACTCAGAGAATGGAAGGAGTCTGGAACGTGCTGTCAGGGGTAATGGGAGAGGCAAATGCAATAGAGGCATTTAAAGGACTTTTAGACAAGCACATGAATATGCAAGGTTTGGAGGGGTATAGACCAAGGCCAGGCAGAAGGGATTAGCTTAATTTGGCGCAATGTTTGGCACAGCACTGAGCAAATGGGCCTGTGCCTGTGCTGTACAGCGCTACGTCCTATACAAGGTGTATTAGTGCAACTTATTTCATTTTCCATAGTGCCACATATATTCAGAGGGCTCGCAGCATGAAATGAGAGATATATAGCAACCTAATCTAAAACAGCCCAGAGTTGTCATGAGTGTTTTTAAGACTCATATCACAACTTATGAAACCTTGTCCTGGAACATGATATTCTGTCACATCAGCATTCTGCGGAGCAAATACCATACCATAACAAATCAGGAATTCCCCACTATGATTTAGGGATTCTCTGGCACAGAGAGAGCCGAGATCAAGTCCTACTTGCTTCAGAGGTGTATTATAACATCTCTGAACAGGTTGCTTGGGGAAAACATCTCCCGAATGCAGTTTAGGATTCTATGAGTCCTGTGCGCTGCTAGTGGGTGTGATTCTGAATAAGTCTTCAATACCCTTTGGTATCAGAGCCTAATAAATTTCAGTTCTGTCAATGTAGAAATGGAGAGGATAAGCGGAGGAACTCCAAATGAGGAAGGCAAGGCTGCCACCCAACAGACTTTGGAGGAGTTTCGTGTTGATAATGGATCAACACAGCAGCTGATTTTGACTGAAAGCTCTAATGCTGGTGCTGCTAAACCTAGCAATTTAGGACATGAAGAAGGGCCTGCAAATGGCTTGGCTGTGACAGGATAATTAGACTCGAGTGAACATGAGCCCAATGCCATTACACCTTTGCAAATGCCAATTAAACAAGTTACATATGTTCTACAGTAACATAACGCCTCTGGTTTAGATTGACTCAGAGCTCAAGCATTCTTTGGAAACCTGCATTCACTCTGCAATCTCTCGTGAATAAGAGCTGGGAAAACACTACGAGTAGCATTGGAAAAGAAAAGCAGTTTAATGCTTTGAATGCAGATCCTTTAGACACCATGAACTAGTCTTTATCTACTTAAAGATGGTAAATGAAATAGGAAGACTCAACGTTTTCTAATTTTTTTTCAGATTTCCAGGGTTCTTTTTACTTGCTTAACAAGTATTTTGGATCTTATTGCTGATCTTTGAGTATTTGTCCTTTAAATACATCTGGCTAATAAGTTTGGTCCCATTCCAGAGCTATAATGTGGGCTGACACTCCTGCGGTAGTAGTGAGGGCTGCATTGTTAGAGGCAGGGCCCAGGATAGACGGGCCTAAGATGTTAAACTGAGGCCCCTATTGCACCTCTTCACTGGAGGATGCTGATATCAGTGAATTAGTAATTCTAAACCGCAGGCTGAAGTTCTGGGGACATGGTTCAAATGCAATAAAAATCTGCTGTAAGGAAATGCTAACTGTGTAATCATTATCGATTGTTGTAAAAACCCATTTGGCTCACTAATGTCCTTTAGGGAAGGAAATCTGCCATCCCTACTTGGTCTGGCCTACAGGTGACTTTGCAACAATGTAATTGGTCATTGAGTGCCCGCAGGACAATTTGAAGCAGATATTAAACAGTGGTCTAAGCAGTGACAGCGCACATCCCCATGAACAAATCATAAAAAAGATTCCATGGCATTGTTTCACAGAAAAACAGGGGATTCTCCCTCATGTCCAGGCCATTATTTATCCTTCAAAGGCTGTGTGCAAAAATAGACTTTCTGCTCATGATCACATTGATGTTTGTGGGATTTTAATCTGTGCTGTCTTTACCACATTGCTCCAGTAGCTCCAGCAAAATTACTTGATGCATCCAGGTCTGAAGAAGTCACCGGACTCAAAACATTAATTCTGTTTTTTTTCTTCACATTTCCTCTGGCAATTTCTAAATATTTCTAAATCCTAAATAAATCTAGTCCCATTTACCAGCCCCTGGCCCATATCGTTCCAAACCCTTCATATTCATATACCCATCCAGATGTCTTTTAAATGTTGTAATTTACTAGGCTCCATCACTTCCTCTGGCAGCTCATTCCATACACGCACCACCCTCTGTGTGAAAAAGTTGCCCCTTAGGTCCCTTTTAAATCTTTCCACTCTCACCTTAAACCTATATACCCTTTAGTTTTGAACTCCTCCACTCCAGGGAAAAGACCTTATCTATTTACCCTATTCATGCCCCTCATGATTTTATAAACCTCTACAAGGTCACACCTCAACCTCTAATGCTCCAGGGAAAACAGCCCCAGCCTGTTCAGCCTCTCCTTTTGCCGAAACCTTCCAACCCTGGTAATACCCTTGTAACTCTTTTCTGAACCCCTTCAAGTTTTACAACATCCTTCCTATAGCAGGGAGACCAGGATTGCAAGCAGTATTCCAAAAATGCCCTAACCAATGTCCTGCACAGCCCACACCATGACTTCCCAATTCCTATACTCAATGCTCTGACCAATAAAGGAAACCATACCAAATGACTTCTTCACTATTCTACCTACCTGCAACTCCACTTTCAAGGAACTATGACTATGAACCTGTACTCCAAGGTCTCTGTTCAGCAACACTCCCCAGGACCTTACCACTAAGTGTATAAGTCTTGCCCTGATTTGCCTTTCCAAAATGCATTACTTCACATTTTATTTAAATTCCATCTGTCAGAGCAGGAGAGAAAGGAGGAGGTGCCAGATGTCTTAAAATGCATAAGATCATGTGTACCCTAGAACTCTGTGGGAAGCTAGGGAAAAGATTGCTAGACCCCTTACTGAGATATTGGATAATTGATAGTCACAGGTGAGGTGCCGGAAGACTGGGGGTTGACTAATGTGGTGCCACTGTTTAAGAAAGGTGGTAGGGAAAAGCCAGGGGACTACACTATAGTGAGTCTGACATCGGTGGTGGGTAAGTTGTTGGGGGGAAATCCTGAGGGACAGCACTTATATGTATTTGGAAAGGCAATGACCGATTAGGGATAGTCAACATGGCTTTGTGCGTGGGAAATCATTTGAATTGAATGAGTTTTCTGAAAAAGTAACAAAGAGGATTGATGAGGGCAGAGTGGTAAGCATGATCTATATGGACTTCAGTAAAGTGTTTGACAAAGTTCCCTGTGGTAGAGTTAGCAAGGTTAGATCACATGGAATACAAGAAGAACTAGCCATTTGGATACAGAACTGGCTCAAAGGTAGAAGACAGAGGGTGGTTCTGGAGGATTGCTTTTTAGACTGGAAGCCTGTGGTCAGTGATGTGCCACCAGGATCGGTGCTGAGTCCACTGCTTTTTATCTTTTGTATAAATGATTTGGATGTGAACATAGGAGGTATAGTTAGTAAGTTTGCAGATGACACCAAAATTGGAGGTGCAGTGGACAGTAAAGACGGTCACCTCAGAGTACAATGGGATCTTGATCAGATGGGCCAATAGGCTGAGGAGTGGCTGATGGAATTTAATTTAGATAAATGTGTGGTGCTGCATTTTGGAAAGGCAAATCAGAGCAGGACTTGTACACTTAATAGTTCTTTGTTTTCTTACTTCTTTCATTCTTTGGCCAACTGATGTTACCAATGGCACTGTAAAAATATCTTTCTTTGTTCACCCCTGTTTAAAAATTCCTGTTGAGAGTTTCGAATCTTCAGCTCATTCTCCACACAGTCTTGAGTAATAAATTTCTCATTACAATTCTCTTTATTTCCCTTTCATAAAATTACAGTCTTGAACCAGTAAGCTTTAACCTGAAAATGTCAATCCTGTGCCTGGTAATTGATTAACCAACATGTCCATTCTAATGACATACTACCCTCCCTACCACCTGGGTGATTCTTGTTTGACCAAATAACCCTTTACGTTCCTCTTCTCTGAAATGTTATGCCTAATAATTAAAAGGGCACAAAGATACCGAATAATCACACAGGCTGATCTTACACATTTCTGCTCAGTCCGAGTTGCAGAGGGATTTCCACCATGTGTCTTAGTGAGATTCCTTGCCGTTTCTTACCATACCCACCTCATTGACCATCTCCCCCACTCTCATGACATCCTTCCTTATCCCATTCTGGCCCCCTTTCACCACACATCATTCCCGGAACACCTCACCACTCACTGGATATCATGGAATTGACTGGCACCTCTGACTCACCATCCCTAAAGCTCAGTGTGAACCCAGACCAGCAATGTCAGTCCTGGGTAGACAGGCAGGAGGCTGGAAGAACACAGCAAGCCAAGCAGCATCAGGAGGTGGAGAATTTGATGTTTTGGATGTAACCCTTCTTCAAGACTAGGGGAGGGTACAGGGGGAGCTGCAGATAAAGGAGGTGGTGGGGGCAGGGTGGTGAAGTAGGGATAGGTGAAAACAGGCAGAGGGTATGAGGTAGTGTCGTACCCTCTACCTGTCTTCACCTATCTCCACGCCATCAGCATAAATCTCAGCATCCTCTCTCTGAAACCTTGCACTCACTCTATCTCTGTTACTGTACCCACCTCCGATCAAGGCTCATGTGAGACCACACCCTGCACCAGCTTCCCCTCACTTGCTGTGACCCTTGTCAACGCTCTGACACCAGTAACCCTGCATGCCCCCTGCACTGCCCACTCACTCACTTGCACCAAAGGAAACAGCCATGCCAGCCACTGTCACCTACCTTAATACCCACATTCCAGGAGAAAAACAGCCCACACCAGGGCAGAAAGAGTTAAAGCAGGGTGTGGGCTGTTCAACGATGAGTTCCTATCCCTAATGAGGACTGTTCCCTGACTCAGGACTCACCCTAGCCACTGACTGACCATTTCCAACCCCCTGGATTGCTACTGGGAGCTCCCCATGACTTGCTGGCACTCCCTGGGTAAAGGGTAACTCCCTGGCCTTGACTGAAACCTGCTGATAACCACAACAAGCCTCCTGCCTTTGTGCCTGCACAACAAATGGCAAGTCTAGACAGAAGTAATGTGAGCCTGGTAACTCTGGCTGAGGGGAAAAGCTCAGAAAGGCAATGTTCTGGAGTACTGTGTCCAGTTCTGGCCGTCCAGTTATAGGAAGAATATTATTAAGCTGCAGAGGGTTCAGAACAGATTTACCAGGATGTTGCCAGGTTTGAGTTATAATGAAAGGCTGGATAGGCTGAGACATTTTTTTCACTGGGAGCGTAAGAGGTTGAGAAGTGACCTTATAGAAGTTTATAAAATCACGAGCGGTATAAATAGTACTAATGCTAGGTGCCTTTTCCCGAGGATTGAAGATTTCAAGACAAGGGAGCAGAGTTTCAAGGTGAGAGGAGAGACATTTTAAAAAAGGCATGAGAAGCAACATTTTTAAACAGATGGTGGTTTGCGTGTGGCATGAACGTCCTGAATAAGTGGTGGATGTGGGTCCAGTTACAATGTTTACAAGATAAATACATAAATAGGAAATGTTTGGAACAGGCCAGGAGCAGGCAGGTGGGACTAGTTTAGTTTGGGATTATGTTCGGCATGGGCTGGTTGGACTGAAGGGTCTGTTTCTGTGCTGTATGACTATGTATAACGATGGCAGGCAGGGATGCTGTGGGGATCCGAGTCAACTCAGAGTGAGGGAGTGCTATGACAGTGAGTGAAGAGTCCATTGTGTAGCCTGGTCCATTCCATGTGTGCCCCTGACAACATAGTGTTCTTACTGTAACACTACAATCATAATTGCTGCTGTAGCATTGAAGTACAGAAGCATACTGTCAGTGACTTCAAGATGAATAGGAAGGGTTTAGAGGGATATGAGCCAATTGCTGGCAAATGAGACAAGATTAATTTAGGATATCTGGTCGGCATGGACAAGTTGGAACAAAGGGCCCATTTCCATGTTATACATCTCCATAACTCGATGACTTGTGGCCAGCACATCTTGGATACTGATGTCAATGGATGAGGGGGTGCATGTGGCTGGTGCCAACGAACCATGCCCTGAGATATTAGTGCCCGGTGTCTAAGATGGATGTTGCTAGTTAGCACTTTGACTCCCATACCCAGAAATGTTCAACAAGGCTGGTAATGTAGGAAGTTGAATATTAACACCACGAGGTGGGCCATTATTGAGGCATCTTGCAAAGCATTCACAACCACCACCCACTAGCAACCCCCCCCCCCCCAACCCACCACACCCCCCATCTCATTGGCAACTCTCTCCTGCCTGGTGAGAGATTCATCCCTCCTCTCAGAAAATACACAAAACGTGCAGCCCCGTCATCAAGATGGCTCTTGCTGGATATCTTCTGCGACTGTGCCTCAAATCTCTCCATCGCTCAGGCCCCTGTAAGATTCCGCCCATAATTCCTTAAATGATTTTTCCATCCGATTTCTTCCAGCAACATCCTAGAGGTTAATCTTCAACTTTCTGGAGTCTCCAGGACAATGTGAGCCCAACTGGGGCCTCCGAGCAACTCTGAATCAGTCCGAGCTACACCCAGATAATAAATGTCTCTCACTGAAATTCTATCTAAACCATCAAACCCATCCATGCTGTCCCCTATCAACAAGCTCCTTTCAACTGAAGCAAACTTCCAATTGTCCCCACTCAACCGCACAGGGAGGTGGCAAGCCTGCTCTGTAATCGCAGTACAATCGGCCTCAGTTTTCCCAACAATAAGATGCAATAGAAGTGTACATGGGAGCTGTCACTGTGCAAAACCCTGTGAAGTAATCCTGGTCAGCCAGATAACAAGTAACAAAAGGAAATGAAGGCAGGCACCTGGCTTAAAGCATTTCAGGCACTGATGAGCTATTTGTAGAATGATTATTATGGTGCTTCACTAGGGGAGGAATCAACTGTGACTCATTTCTCAATAAGAGTGTACATGCAGGAGTAGGCCTCTTGCCCCAGCAAGTTGCTGCCCCGTTTAATAAGGTTGCGTCTGATCTGATTTGACCTTAACTCCATTTTCCTGCCTGTCCATCTTCTCACTCTTCCTTTCCCCAGAAACCTCAACTCGCCTATAGTTCAGGAATCTGTCCAATTCATGCTTGAATTTATTCTATGACCTCACCTCCACTGATCTCCGGGCATGAGAATTCCAAACCTTAACAGCCCTCTGAGAGAAAGAATTCCTTTTCATCTCCATCTTGCATGTGCAATCCTTGTGTTCGGAAACTGTGCCCCTCAGTAGGTTTCTCATAAGAGGAAGTATCCTCCCAGCATCTATCCTGTTGAGCCTCCTCAGAATCTTACATGTTTCAATAAGATCGTGTCTCACTTTTCTAAGTTCCAATGCTTGTAAGCCCAACCATATCAATCAGGAACCTGCACAGCCTACCTTCTCTGAACTGCCTCAAAAGCAAATAAATCCCTTAGCCAAGGACACCAAGACTGTTCAAAGTACTCTGGGTGCAGTCTCACCAATGTCCTGTGCAGTTGTAATGATCTTACGGTGATAATACGTTAATGCTCCAATATCAACATCCCCCAAAAGCAATAAGTATGTTGATAGGCACTGACATGCAAGAGAACAGAACTAAATCTCTCCATCAATATCTATTAGTTTATATGTGAGTTGCCCAAACACTTTGATGATGATTCAATCTATACATCACACACACACAGATAGCTATGACTATAAAAAAAAAATGCAATTATAGAATACCTTACATATTTTGTGGAGAACCTAAAGTACAATATCACTAATGCAGTCCAATTTGCAAACAACATGTTACCAAAACCAGCAATGAGTTACTGACCACATTGATTGAAGGATAGGTATAACTCAACTTCTCTTCTTGGTAATAATACTGCAGGATTTTTATGTCCAACTGAAAGGGCAGACAGGCTTTCAGTTTAATATTTCATTTGAAATAATATACCTCCAGCTGTACATCACCCCTTTCACTTCTTCATGGGATTGTCAGCTTAGATTTTGTATTCAAATCTCTGGAATGTTGCTTTTTAACTCAAGAGGTGTAAGTGTCCTCACTAAGCATGGAACCTAAGCACCATGGACATTATTTGGCCAGCACAATGCACACACCTTGCAGTGTGAGGAGGTATAGGCCTGGATACAAGGGACATGCAGGTTAATATGAGCATATACCTATCATACATGGGTCTGAAAAGGTTTGAAAGGGTTAACACAAAGGAGTGTGCCATCATCACTACCCACAACTCCAACGTCACATGGACTTAGAGGAGAGAACAACTTAGGATCTCAAAGTGAAACTTAACATCTGGTCCTCATCCAAATCTTTGTGCCAATATCAATGTAACCTGTAACTAGTTGCTAACATAATTAACTATATCATGCCAACTATAAAGACTCTTCTAATGAGACCAGGAAATGCACCAGAACAAGCAGGCTCTGTCGACCTCTACACTTCAACAGGAAGATGGCAGCAATCTTCATCATGAACGACATCTCATAATGAATCGGGAGTTGATACGAAATACAACATTAACATTAGACTAAGAGGCTCCTTATACTGCAGTATAGCCATGAGACCATTTCTGAGCTCTACATCATGGGACATGTCCTTGCTTCAACTGCAGCTTTGTTGTGTTCCAAAGCCTTTGTAATCAATAAGGAAGAAAAACTTGGCTTTTTTTTTCAAACCTTGTGCCCTGGAGATTCAATCCACAGACTTGCAAACACATTCTTTGAAGCTCTGAAAACTGTTCAAGAAGCTAACTCCCAACAGCACTGTATTGATTGCATGCTCAAAATCAGAAGATCACCCTGACACAAGAAGAATTGAACAGAGCCCGCCACTTCAAGAATAATAATCCAAACCAATGGAATTCCTAGTCAAGATTTTGTAACCCCTTTGCCTCACAGTCCAGAAACATCCTGCCCCAATGGACCCCCATGAACAAATACACAAAAAGGCAAAGTCACCAAAAATTGTGTCACAGGTTAGCAAGGCCATAATAAATAAAGCAAGCATGAAGCTTTATTTCTGAAGGGATAGAGTTATAAAGTACTGAGGTTTTGTCAAACTGTATTGGACATTGATTAGATCGACACTTATGAGTACAGTGTACAGTTAAAGCAAAAGAATTTGAAGCACTAAAGATGCTACAGAGAAGATTTATAAGGATGTTATCACAAATGCTCAAATATACATTTTTGGAAAGGAATCACAATGCTGAGAGGTGACCTAACATAGTCTTTTTTAATTATGCAAGGTTTCATTAGAGTGAATGCAGAGATAATGTTTCCTCTTGTGGGGAAAGGCTTAACTGGAGGCCAATAATAGAACATTGTCATCAAGAAATCCACTTAGAAATTCAAAAGAAACTTATCCATCTGCAGGATGGTGAGGATGTGGAACTCACTGCCACAATGAGGGGTACCTTAGGGAAAGTTAGACAAGAATGTGAAGGAGAAGGGACAAGAGGGTTACAATGATAGATTAGATTACCTACAGTGTGGAAACAGGCCCTTCCGCCCAACAAGTCCACACCGACCCGCCGAAGCGCAACCCACCCATACCCCTACACTTACCCCTTCGCCTAACACTACGGGCAATTTAGCATGGCCAATTCACCTGACCCGCACATCTTTGGACTGTGGGAGAAAACTGGAGCACCCGGAGGAAACCCATGCAGACACGGGGAGAATGTGCAAACTCCACACAGTCAGTCGCCTGAGGCAGGAATTGAACCCGGGTCTCTGGCGCTGTGAGGCATCAGTGCTAACCACTGTGCCACTGTGCCGCCCAAAATAGATTTAGGTGAAAAAAAGTGTAAGGTACCTGTAATGAAGCATAAACATCAACATGCACTGAATGATGGATTTGGACCATTTCCATGTTTTATATCCCATGTTATCCTGCAAGGCAAAGAATCCTACAGAGACTCATCTTTATTGGACATATCAGAAAACAATGCCCTGAATCACAATAATAGGGAAATAAAATAACCCTTTGTCTTGCAAAGAGAAATCACTGTAACAGAAAAATTGATTCCTGAAAATGGGCAATATATAAATGTATAAAGAAAGACAGCTCATTGCACAAAACTCAACTTTACATAGCACCTTTGATGTCGTTAACAGTGATCCAGAGTACGTTATGATGCCAAGCACATGAAGGAAACATTAAGAGGATTGACCATGAGCTTGGCACAATGGGATCTTGACCAGATGGGCTAATGGGCTGAGAAGTGGCAGATGAAGTTTAATTCAGATAAATGTGAAGTACTGCATTTTGGGAAAGCAAATCTTCACGGGACTTATATGCTTAATGGTAAGGTCCTAGGGAGTGTTGATGAACAAAGAGACCTTGGAGTGCAGGTTCATAGCTCCTTGAAAGTAGAGTCACAGGTAGATAGGATAGTGAAGAATGCATTTGGTATGCTTTCCTTTATTGGTCAGAGTACTGAGTACAGGAGTTGGAGGTCATGTTGCGGCTGTACAGGACATTGGTTAGGGCACTGTTGGAATACTGCTTGCAATTCTGGTCTCCTTCCTATCAGAAAGATGTTGTGAAACTTGAAAGGATTCAGAAAAGATTTATAAGGATGTTGCCAGGGTTGGAGGATTTGAGCTATCGTGAGTGGTTGAATAGCCTGGAGCTGTTTTCCCTGGTGCATTGGAGGTTGAGGTATGACCTTAATAGAGATTCATAAAATCATGAGGGGCATGAATAGGATAAATAAACAAAGTCTTTTCCCTGGGGTCGGAAAGTCCAAAAGTAGAGGGCAGAGATTTAGGGTGAGAGGGGAAAGATATTAAAGAGACCTAAGGGACAACTTTTTCACTCAGAGGGTGATACATGTATGGAATGAGCTGCCAGAGGAAGTGGTGGAGTATAGTACAATTGCAACATTTAAAAGGCATCTGGATGGGTATATGAATAGGAAGGGTTTGGAGGGATATGGGCCGGGTGCTGGCAGGTGGGACTAGATTGGGTTGGGATATCTGGTTGGCATGGACAGGTTGGACTGAAAGGTCTGTTTCCATGCTGTACATCTTCATGAATCTATGACTCTGCTACAAATGTTTCTCTCAGTTTGTTCAATACGGTTCTTTGGAGTTATCGGCCACCTGCCATAATTTCCATTCTTATTTTACCGTGACAACGTTGGTCAGCGATATTTGATACAATCCCTTGATGGCCCCCAGAAGACAACAACTGGTAGGATTTTAAAATGATCCAGTTACATTCAGAATATGGACCCATCATCGGGGCAGGATGGTTAGCACTGCTGCCTCATAGCACCAGGCACCCGGGTTCAATTCCACCTGTGTGGAGTTTGCACATTCTCCCCATGTCGGCTTGGGTTTCCTCCCAGCGTCCAAAAATATGCAGGTTAGGTGGATTGGCCATGCTAAATTGTCCGTAGTGTCCAGGGATGTGCAGGGTTATAGGGTAGGTAGTGGGTGGGCTGGCTGTGGACTCGATGGGGCAAAAGACCTGCTTCCACACTGTAGGGATTCTATGACATCAGTTTCTGAATTGTCGAGGGACAATGATGAATTTTCGATGCCATTCTAAGAGTGCTGCACTTTGGCAAAAAAATGTTTCCTGACACCAATAGTAATGAGGGAGAAGATTGGCAGTAACTTTACAACAATATCATCTTCTGTTCCCATAACACTCTAACTATCCCAAAGTAATTCACTGGGTTGTAATCAGATGAAAGTTGATACTATGGACAGAAGTGTTGAGGAAAGGGACTTAACCTTGGTCAAAGAAATAGGTTTTAAGGAACATCTTAAAAGATGAGGCAGAGGCAGGGAGGGCTAGGCTGCAGATTTCAGATGTTTGTATCTTGGAGGTTGAAGGCAGAGGTGTCTGTAGGGCTGCAGGAGGTCACAGAGAAAGGAAGGGCAAAACTCTGGGGAGTTTTGAACCACAAGGACAAGAAGTTTGCTGGAATGGGAGTCAGTGCAGGTCAGCAAGCACAGAGGTGATGGTTGAACACTACTTGGAATGTTGTCTAGTACATTGTCTAGTTACCTTGTACAGGCAGCAGATGATGTGGGTGATTTCACAATGAGTGCAAGGCTGCAAAGCAGGTCAGGAGAGTCTGAGAACAGTGAAGTCAGGAGGTAATAAGACACATGGATGAAGGATAAAACAGCAGAGTAGCTGAGGAGAGATAAATAACATTGTTAGTGGAAATAGGCAGTCTTACTAAAGTAAATTTCCTCATATATATGTAAAATCATTTAAAGCTGTATATTTATCTAGTACTTTTGTGAAACTATTTTTTAAAAAGCATGGATTCATAAATAAGGTAATGATGAAAACAATTTGTAAAGCAATGTTGTCCAGTAAACAACAGCCTTAGCAACGCTACATCCTCACATAGCAGACACAAAGAGTGGTTTCAGACATAGTTCCTGCCAGCCTGTCACAAACCAACCTTCTCCATTTCCAATTAATTATCTCTGAGAGATGGTATCTGTCCAAAGATCAAACACTTGTCATTGTTAACTGTTTGTAGCTGGTGCCCCAGGCAACAGTGGAAATGATTTACTTAGATGATAGACCTTAACTTCTCTGAAAGAATATCAAGCCCTCACCTGTAGCTGTGACTAATTTCAGTTAAATCACAATGGTTAATGTATTTAATGGGGAAACGAAAACTACTTGTAAATGCAATTTTTCAAAGACACTCAGAGCAAAATGTGAAGTACGAATTCTTTCATCTGTCGAATCCCAACAATGTGGAAGTGGGCCATTCAGCCCATCAAAACCAAAACCAAACCCTCTGAAGAGCATCCTACCCAATCGCCTTTTCTATAATCCTGCATTTCCCATGGATAATCCATCCACCATACACATCCCTGGAGACTATGGGCAATTTAGCATGGCCACCTAACCTGCACATCTTTGGACTGTGGGAGGGAACCCAAGCAGACTTAAGGAGAACGTGCAAACTCCACACAGACAGCTACTCCAGGCTGGAGGTGAACCAGATTCTCTAGGGCTGAGAAGCAGCGTGGCTACCCACTGAGCCACCATGACACCCTAATTGGCCTTTCTTTGCAAAGGCTGCTTTGAAGGAAAGAATGTGCATGTATACGGCACCTGTGTCAACCCCAGGATTGTATGGCGTAGAGGAATTGGACCGAAGGGTCTGTTTCCATGCTGTACATCTCTATGATCTGAGGGTCTTTTTTGGAACTGATTACCTGGTCATTACCAAACTGGTGTTTGTGTGAACTTGCTGTGTACATGTTGCTTGGTTGCCTCCACTGCAACAATAATGTTTTTATTGTGAATACCAATTAGAAACCAAACAAAGCTGATTTATTTTGATAACTGTCCACATTCGTTCTGCAGCACTGGAATACCAGGTACACAAGCCTAACTATCCCACCCTCCCTAATTAAAGACAATATTGATGCAGAACCAATGGTGGTTATAAGCCCAACGAGCAGATAGAAAGAACAAATTATTATGAGCAAATTTTTGAATACAAACAAACAGCTCATAATTCATCTTTACTGCTTGTGCCTTTTGAATACTTAATTCTGTTATCTGTTCTTAAATAATTGGACATTAGCAGCTTTGTTTTAACTCATGTTCACTTTGAGTGGAGGATTGTAAAAAAAGTGAAAAATCACTTGGTTTGCACATGCCTTTGTACAGCAGGAAACCTGGTTTGAACCTTCCCCAACAGGATGTGATTTCATTTCTGGAATGTAGACATTGCTTTCAAGGCCAGCATTTATGAACTGTTGCTAATTTCCCTTCAGAATTGCCCTCTTGAACCGCCACAGTCCACGTGGTGTAGGGATACCCACGGTCCTGTTAGGGAGGAATTCCAGGAACCTGATCCACCTTTAGAGAAGAAACAGCAGCTTGGTTTCATCAGGATGGTGTGTGGCTTGGAAGCAATTTGCAGGGTGTGTGTTTCCATGCATTTCTCGTCCTTGTCCATGGTGACTTAACATCCTGACCTGGCCAGGGCAGGCTGGTTTCTCATTAAATGTCCTTTATCTCAACAATTTGTTCAAAAGAGCTCTCAATGCTCATGACCTCAAGAGCGGTTAGGGGAGCACAACTGTGGGTGCGACTAAACTGTAGGGTTGGAGCTGATGGGGTGAAGTTAGAAGATGATGTTGTAATTGAAAGTGGTGCATAGGAAGGTGTGGAAGCTGAGTGTTGATAGAATTGATAGGGAGTGCCAGAAAGGAAGGAATTTGGAGGCTCAGGGAGTGAGGGTGCCTCGATTACCAGACTGAACCCATGATTCTCTGTGTCAAGTGCAACCTGCTTTGCCTTTCATCTGCATGTGAATTGTAAATGTACCATGGAAATGGGAAATGGCTTTAACCACACTCACAATGGGGAGAGTCAGTGTTTTCTGTCCCTCTGAGCACACAGGCTCTACCTGGGAGTGATATGAGGTCCTTCAAAGACAATTGTAATAATCAGACACTTTCCCAGTGCAGGTTGAAGACATTTTTAGATTTAGATTTATGAGCAAGTTTTGTAAGATTTGTAGCTCGGGTTGAGGTTCTGGATGTAGGTTTGCTCGCTGAGCTGGAAGGTTCATTTCAGATTTTTCGTCACCATACCAGGTAACATCTTCAGCGAGCCTCCGGATGATGTACTGCTGATGATTCCTGCTTTGGTCTCGGTTATGGGTTTGGGAGTCTCAGTTCCAGACCCTAGGGTCTTGGTTATGGATTCTGGGTGTCTCAGTTACAGGTTTGGAGGTCTCGGTTATAGACCCTGGGGTCTTGGTTATGGGCTTGGGAGTCTCAGTTACAGATCTTTCAGTGCCATTGCTGCCATGTTCAAGCTGGAGCCAGCCATGGGGCTTGGGGCCGCGCAGGGCCTGTCCACAACGTGTCCAAACTGGAGCCTGCACCCAAAGCTCACTGAAGTAGTGGAAAACAGAGGAAAGACCGTGAAGCCATTACAGTGACAGCATGTGGATACAGCTGGCTCCACTCACAGTGCCATCTCCATGGTGCCCAGGAGCAGCTGAGCCCAGGCACCTCTAATCACAGCTCTCTGCATGTGAAACATATGCAGTGTCCAACTGCGTGGGAAAGAAATCCTGGTCCTGGTCACAAGCACAATCTCAGCCCTAGCAGATGGCAGACGCTTATCATCTCTGTGAAACAGACTTTAAAACAGGCCCCCATAAGTTACAATTCACAAAGGTAATGCAAAGTCTTATGGGCTGCACAGGGACACAGGGCTGATTTTGTCGTGTCTTGATCTGTAAGTATTTTCTAACATGCTCTCGAACATTGTCTATGCAATGCTGCTTTTCCTGGGTAACGTGGAGGGTACGGCAGAAGGATAAAGTCTCAGCATTCATGGAACCCTTACAATCTCCTACTCTCCTGGCCTCTTGCTGCATTCATTAGAATAAGGTCCCTGTGCCAAAGAACCATGGAATGACATTCCAAGACCCTCTCTGTTGGAATCCTCCATGTCGCTCTGTCAGGAGGACTATGCCAAACCATCATTTGTGCATGATATAAATACTGACCGCTCACATTCCTAAGGATTTGTTCTGTTTCTGATATTCCCCACCGGTTCATTGGGATAGTGACCAATTGATCAAACCACAGTAGGGGGTATCCTCACTGTTACAGCAGCCTCCAGCAGCTGCTAAACAAGTTCTATATGAAGGTCCCCTCAGGATGTGTGGGAGGTTCAGGAGGTCAGAATCTATTGTCCTCAGTGCCATATCCTCCTGATCAGGCAGTGTTGCCACAAATTGAGGATGTCCCAGGACACTGTCAAAGAAATATACCAACTACTGGAGTGGGACCTGAGACATGAAGGATCAGATGACCAGTCCATCTCCGTGGTTGTCAAGGTGACAGTTGCACTCAAACTATACACAACAGCTCCTTCCAAGGATCCACTGAAGATCTGTGTGGGATCAGAGAAATGGACCAATGGATCTGCTTTGAATCAAGTCTGTCAGAGGTGGAATTTCTGCCAGATCACATTCCTTCTTGACGTCCTGAGACAAGAGCAGTGCTGCGGCCTGGGCAGGAGGCTTTGTCAACATAGCTGGCTTCGTGTGGATGTAGGGCACTGTACAATACACACATGGTGTTGAGAGGACCATATCGCAATGTGGCTGACTTCATGAACAGAAAAGGATACCATTCCATCAATGTACCAGTCATCCATAATCAGCAACATCTCAGAAATCTGCAGCAGGTACCCTGGGAACTGCCATAAAGCCTCTATTCTTGAGAACTCTCTAGTTCCTACTTCATTTCAAGGTTTGGATGCCTTACAGTGATGGTTATTGGAAGACTAGGGCTGCCCTCTGTGACCATAGCTGATGGCTTTGTTACATAACCTCCTGACTTATTCTAAGTATTGAGACAATGCAGTCGAGAGTGTGGTGCTGGAAAAGCACAGCAGGTCAGGCAGCATCCGAGGTGCAGGAAAATCGACGTTTCAGGCAAAAGCCCTTCATCAGGTTGATTCCTGATGAAGAGCTTTTGCCTAAAACATCAATTCTCCTGCTCCTCGGATGCTGCCCAACCTGCTGCACTTTTCCAACACCATATTCTGGACTCTAATCTCCAGGATCTGTAGTCCTCGCTTTTGCCTATTGATACAATGCAGCCCATTCTTCAACCAGAATCATCATGGAGCCATTAGGTCTGCTGAAGATGAGGTTCTGATGCTTGAACTAGTCTGTGGGGTGGGCCTTGCAGACAGAGTGTACCACATAATCCTAGCAAGCTGTACACTTTACAAATGGAGCAGGTGTTGAGGGGATATGATGGGCTCTGAAGAGCTGGGAGAATTGCAGCAGTCTTCCAAAAAGCTATACACAATACTCGAAGCAAGATCACACCAAGGTTCTATATCATTGCAGTAAGACATCTTTAATCATGTAGCCTTATCCCTCACAAGGATATTGAGCAAAGGGATTATCACCTTCTGTACATCTCTAAACACAACAAGGCAGACCGGACTTTACTGACATTCGGTTCCAGTGATCATTCATTGTCCACAAATATGTTGGTGTTTTAAAAGTAATCAGTCCCTAAGTGTCCCAGAGACAATTGCAACTTCAGTCTTTTCCTTGTTTGCTTTTGCTATAGGTGAATAAAAGTGAATGTTTTGAACCACTTGAAGGCCTTCCAGTATGTAATGGCCCCACACTGAACAATGAGAAGATGCTGGGCCACGCTGGATGTTGGGGAAGGACTGGCAAGCACTCCCTTAGACAGAGCTGTAAGATGGCATGAGTCTAAGGATGGATAAGATGTGTGGCTTAGTTCCTAAACAGCAATAGATGTTAGAATCTGTGCACTTGCTAGGATTACATCCACTGGTCCTTCTTTATTTATGTTACAAGTAACAAGAATCTCCAATATATTTGTCAAACATAAGTTACCCTTCATAAATCCATGTTGACTCTGCCAATTTTACCACTGGTTTCAAAGTGTCCAGTTACCATATCTTTTCCAATAGATTGCATTACTGACATCAAACTAATATAACTACAGTTGTCTATTCTCTCCCTTCTTAAAAAGTGAAATTACATGTTATTTCCTAGTCTGCAGGGACATTTTCAGAATCTAAAAGATTTTGAAACACAATTGCCAATGTATCCACTGTTTATATAACTCTTTGGTCCAGGAGTTTCATCAACTTCCATCCAGTTTCGCGTGAACCAGTTTCACGGTTTCACATGTCCTTTGGTGGCCGAGTATTTAGTGTCATAGTGATCTACAACATGGAATTCTGGGAGATTTTCTTTACCTTCTCCAGTGAAGCCATGTGGATCTGTAATTTGTAAGGACGATACAACAGAACAGGCAAAATCATAACAGATGGAGTATAATGTCAATAAATGTGAAGGTATTGTGTTTGATAGAGAAAAAATAGATGGACAGAATATCTTTTCAATGGTGACAGATACTCAAAAGGATTGTTAAAGAGTTACTAAAAATTAGTATGCAGATGCAACAATCAGTAGTGAAAGTAAGAAGTATGTTGGCCTTTGTTGTAAGGGATAAGGCTACATGATTAAAGATGTCTTACTGCAATGATATAGAACCTTGGTGTGATCTTCCTTCGAGTATTGTGTACAGCTTTTGACTCCTTACTAAAGGAAAGATATACTTGCCTAATGGAGGTTCATCAAATTAATCCCCGGGATGCTAGGATTCGGTTATGAGGAGGGTTTGGGGAAGTTAGGCCTGTATTCACTCAAGTCTGTAAGAATGAGAGGCGATCTCATTGAAATGACTCAAGTTCTTCCACGATGTGACAAGGTTTGTGAAGATGGGATGGTTCCCTTGGCTAACAACTCCAGATGTAGGGGCCACATTCTCAGAAGGAGGAGTAAACCATTTAGACCTGAGACGAGGGGGAATTCCTTCACTCAGAGAGCCTTGAATCTTTGGAATTCTCTACTCCAGAAGCTTGTGGAAATTTAATCATATATTCAAGACAGAAATCAATGGATTTCTGGAGACAAATGACATCAAGACAAATGGAGATGATCAGCCATGATCCAACTGAATAGCACAGCAGTCCAATTCCTGTTCCGATGATAGGATTCATCCTGCATTCCCAAGGCTTTTCCATGTGTTATCATATTTATGTTTAAAAATCTAGTCACCATAACTCTTGTTGTTCTATGTGATCCATTTGGTAGGTGCTATTTGCTGAGTTGCTGCAGTGCATCTTGTAGAGGTACATACTGCTGCATCAGTAGTGAAGGAAGTGAATGTTTAAGACAGGTTTTGGGGAGTCAGGAAGTGGGTTACTTTTCTTCTGTTCTGAATAAGAGTGACTGGACCCAAAATGCTAGCTCTGCTTTCTCTCCATAGGTTCTGCCAGATCTGCTGAGTTTTTCCAGTGATTTCTGATTTTGTTCCAGGATTTCCAGTCTCTGACCTGCTCTTGTAGCCACAATGTTCATGAGGCTGGTCCAGTTAAGATGCTAGGCAGTGGTAACTCCCAGAATGCTGACAGTGTTTGGTTCTGCAATGGTCATAGAATGTGAAATTAAAAGAAAAAAGACTTGTATTTCTGTAGCTCCTATAGCATCAGATGTCTCAAAGCGAAGTACTGTTGATGTGTCATTGCTTTGTAATGTAGGAAACACGAAAGTCAATTTACACACAGCAAGCTCCCATAAACAACAGCACAATAGTTTCTGTTTTTTCCTGTGATGTTGAACAAGGGATAAATATTAATCAAGACACCCATAGATAACTGTTTTGCTCTATGAAAGAGTGCCACGAAATCTTTAGTAATACAAACAGACAGATAAGAACTTAGGTTAGCACATCCAAAGTGCAGTACCTGGAGAGTGTACCACTGCATCAGTGCTGTGATGGTTTATTGGTCTTGATCTGTGCACGAGAGTGTGGTGCTGGAAAAGCACAGCAGGTCAGGCAGTAGCTGAGGAGCAGGAAAGTCAACATTTTGGGTCTAAGCCCTTCATCAGGAATCCTACTCCTCAAATGCTGCCTGACCTGCTGTGCTTTTCTAGCATCACACTCTCATCCCTGATCTCCAGCATCTGCAGTCCACACTTTCTCCTAGATCTGTACACACAAGTATAGAAGTTCAGTCGGGATATTTAAAATTCAGGTGCTACTAACTGAGCTAGAGCTGACATTGTCAGAAGCTTCAATGAGTGCAACTGTTTCAGCTCATTTGGATACCAGGTGCAGTTATCACTACAATGGGACATTGAGAAACAGACAGAATGAGCAAGTAAGCACCTTTCGCAGAGCTGGCCATCGCAGCAAGTGACAAAATAAGACCAGCATTTAAATGCTAGAGCAGTTTATAGTCATTCAAGCCTGATCTGAAGTCTCATTGTGTGGCCCAACACAACATCAGGATCATCAAACGACACAGGGTGAAGAGAACTCTGATAAAGTGGATGAAGACATTGATGAATCTGAACAAATTGTACTTGATCACAAAGAGTTTAACTCCTGAGCTGAATGCGTTAATCATGGACTCCTTTAACAGGGCTGGATACCATCAAAGTGTACTCCCCATGTGGAACAGATTGGTTCACTAAGAGTGGGAAAAGCGAGAGAATATAAAAGTACTATTTGTTTTAGACTCGGTGATTCACTGAAGTCACGAAAGAGAGTAATCAGTCCATGTAAAATGGAATAAACCATTTTATAAGCTCTTTGTAGTCTCTCAGGCAATATCCGAGAAGCAGGAGAGTTGACGTTTCGAGTGTAAGCCTTTCATGAAGAATGTTCCTGATAAATAGCTTATGCTCGAAACATCGACTCTCCGGCTCTTCAGATACTGCCTGACTGACTGTGCTTTTCCAGCACCACACTTTTTGACTCTGATCTCCAGCATCTGCAGTCCTCACTTTCTCCTCTTTGTAGCCTCCACTGAGATACCTGTGCTATTAAGGAAAACTATGAAAAAGGTACAAATAAAACTTTACACATTGAGGGGAGATCATAAGGCTCTCTCTTGTTGGAAATGGTCATTGCCTAGTAGAGATGTGCTATGTACTGTCACTGAGCAGTCTTGAGTCAAAACTTGAGTGTTGTCCAGGGTCTTCCTGTGTCAGACACAAAGTGGCTCAATATCTGAGGAACTGTGAATATTCAAATATGCGCGCAAATCCATGGAAAAGTAAAGGTGAGCATCAATGCAACTGAATATTGTTTAAAAGCACTCAGCATTGATGCATTCAAAGAGCTGCAGAGTATCATCCTGTTCCATACTCAGGGAAATCATTAGACAACATGGAAAGAGGGTCTCCAGCAGTGACATTGATAGGAAAGTGCAGGAGCACTGATTTGACAATAAAAACCTCTGAGGGTCTTGGGGATTGGGAAAAATGGAGTGGGCTTTAGACAATAGACAATGGGTGCAGGAGTAGGCCATTCAGCCCTTCGAGCCATCATCATCATTCATTATGATCATGGCTGATCATCCACAGTCAGTATTCTATTCCTGCCTTATCCCATTACCCTTGATTCCACTATCTCTAAGAACTCTATCCATCTCTTTCTTGAAAGTATCCAGAGACTTGGCCTCCACTGCCTTCTGGGGCAGAGCCTTCCATATACCTTTGCACTAACAAGAAGGAAGTCTGGAGAAAGATACAATGGCTTTTGTCGAGGTTTGTCCCGAGCAGTTCCGTAATACAGGACTCTGTACTCTTCCACAGTCTGTTCCCTGGGACACACACTGAGACAAACATTGACTGTGCCTGGAGGAGCACCAACTTGGTGAAAGGTACCCTTTGATCTGCCTGAAACATGTTGGTCTTCCGGAACAAGGAGTTGACCCCAACCAAGTGTTGCAGACTGGGACGCTCCAAGGACTACATGCTGAGGGACACACTAAAGCTTGGGGAAGCTGCTGCCAAGGCACAGGGGGAAAGACCGCTGTCTGAGGTCTTTCTGCTGAAGGTAAATGGGAGTCCATTCAGTTATCAGGCCCTCCTGTGCCTCCTAAATGTCATCGTGCACGAGTAAGAGGGTGCATTGGTTTGTTTTGTTGGACTGAGTCAATCTCCAATGTTTATTTTCTTCATATGCTACTGTATAGAACTGAACTGCTTTAGTGACTTTGTATGTAAATAAAGTATATTATTAAAATAAACAATAAGTAATAAGACTGATGTCCTTTTTATACATCCATTATAGTTAGTCACAGGCACATGTAGATCTTTATGATCCAGGCAGCTCTCAAATTAACTGTGCATTCAACTGCTGCTATTGAAACTTTATTGATTGTACATTTGGAAGGGTCATCTCTGTTGTAGTAAACACAGTAGCCAAGTGTCTTAGAGGGCCACTTACTAGTGGTGATGACCTAACAATCTGGTTTTGAGTTTCTGATTGAAGGATGAACATTGGACAGGATACTGGGAAGAACTCCCCTTCTCTTCTGCGAGGTGGCAAAGGATCATCTGGATTCTAGGATTGGTCTAGATTCAGCGAACTAACCAATGATCACTAGTGATGTGACAAATCCAGCCAAATGGAAACAATCCTGTTTGCTAATTTAAGATTAAGATCAAGTGTGCAGTACTCAGCTGGGAGTCAGAAGGTGTTTTGAACCCTGGGGATAATAAACAGAACAGTGCTAATAGTTACAGAGCTAATTACTCCGAAAGCAACTGCAGGGTATATCTCCATGTCTTCCCACTTTCCCACTCGAAGCCCAACCAGGAATGATCAAACCAAGATACCAATACTGTCACTTAGTACTGGAACTTACTGTGTGCAAATTAGCTGCCACTTTCTTTTATGATTTGGAGACACTGGTGTTGAATTGGGGTGTACAAAGTTAAAACTCACACAACACCAGGTTATAGTCCAACAGGTTTATTTGGAAGCACTGGCTTTCGAAGCACTGCTCCATAACCACCTAATGAAGGAGCAGTGCTCCGAAAGTGAGTGCTTCCAAATAAACCTGTTGGACTATAACCTGGTGTTGTGTGATTTTTACCTTTCTTTTACGACAATGATGACTAGATTTCAATAGGTGTAAAGCATTTGGGATGCTCTGAAGTCATCAAATGTGCTGTTTAAATATAAATCACTCTTCTGCAGATCAAAACCAACAAGCGAATGCATTGATTTAAGACAATGGCTGGAGACTGGACTCAGGTTTTGGATATGTGATTGTATAATGATAGAAAGTCACATCACTGGCTAAGTGCTGTCCGTTGCTGGCTCTCTGCAAGAGCAACTTACCTAATGCCACTTCCCTGTGTTTTCCCTGTAGCTCTGCATTATTTTCCTCTTCAGATTCAATTTCCTTATGAAAACCGCAATGAAATATGCTCCCACCACATTCTCAGGCAGTGCATTCTGGATCCAGACCATTTGCTGCATGAAAATGGCTTCTTCATTTTAGTTTGGTCCTTTTGTCATTCACCTTAAATTTATGCCTTTTGCTTCTTGATCCGTCCACCAGTGGTAATAGATTCTCTCCATCCACTTAAACACTTGAATCAAATCCTCTCTCAACTTTCACTTCTCTAAGGAGAACACATCCAACTTCTCCCATTTATCCACGCAACAGAGGTCTATCGCCCTGGAACCATTGTGGGTGGCACGGTGGCACAGTGGTTAGCACTGCTGCCTCACAGCACCAGAGACCCGGGTTCATTTCCCGCCTCAGGCGGCTGACTGTGTGGAGTTTGCACGTTCTCCCCGTGTCTGCGTGGGTTTCCTCCGGGTGCTCCGGTTTCCTCCCACAGTCCAAAGATATGCGGGTCAGGTGAATTGGCCATGCTAAATTGCCCGCTGTGTTAGGTAAGGGGCAAATGTAGGGTTATGGGTAGGTTTCGCTTCGGCGGGTCGGTGTGGACTTGTTGGGCTGAAGGGCCTGTTTCCACACTGTAAATAATCTAATCATTCTCCTGAATCATGGCTCCATGCTTTGTAAGGCCTACACTTGTTTCCTGAATCAGACACAATTCTCTATCTGAGACCCAAACCAGACTGTTTTTAAGAGACTCATCATACTGCCTTGCTTTTGAATGCTATTCCTCTCTCTGTAAAGCTCATGGCCCATTTATAAGCTGTTTCTAAACAGAGAGAAAATGCAGAAGGTATCAGAGGTGGAACACTATCCTGTGTTTATGAGGAAATGCTGGGGCTCCGCCAGAGTGCAGAAAGCTAAGAGAAAATTTAATAGTGTTTCTGTCAAATTCTGAAAGCCTCCGATGGTATGATTTACTAGAATAGTTCTAGGAATGCGAAACTTCGGCTGTGAGGATAGGTTGGAGAGTTTGGCGCTACTCTCTCTGGCAAAAAGAAAGCTGAGAAGAGATCTGATCAAAGTTTTCAAAATTATGAGCAGATAGAGTGAAGTTGTTTCCACTTATAAAAGAAACAAGACCAAGAGGATATTGATTAAAAGCGATATAGGAACAAATTAAGGGGGATGTGAGAAAAAAAAAACTTTCGTTGTTAGGGTATAGGATGCACCGTTTGGAAATGAGATGGAGGCAGGTTCAATTGAGGCATTGAAGATGGCATGGACTGTTTTTTAACTGGGGAGAAAATTCAGAAGTCTGGAGTGCAAAGAGACTTGGGAGTTCTAGTCCAGGATTCTCTCAAGGTAAACTTGCAGGTTGAATCAGTAGCTAGGGAGGCAAATGCAATGATGGCATTTACTTTGAGAGGACTTGAATATAAAAGCAGGGATGTACTTCTGAGGCTCTATAATGCTCTGGTCACACCACATTTAGAGTGTAGTGCGCAGTTTTGGTCCCCATATCTCAGGAAGCATGTACTGGCCTTGGAGCATGTTAGGTGGAGGTTCACGAGAATGGTCCCTGGAATGAGGAATGCTTAGTATTCTGGGTCAATACTCAATGGAGTTTAGGTTGGAGGGGGAATTAATTGAAACATACAGGATACCGAATGGCCTGGACAGAGTGGATTTTGGGAAGACGTTTCCATTGGCAGGAGAGACTAAGATCCGAGGGCACAGCCTTAGAGTAAAGGGAAGAGAACGGAGATAGTGAGAAAATTCTTCAGCTCAAGAGAGGTGAATCTGTGGAATTCATTGCCACAGAAGGCTGTGGAAGCCCAGGTCATTGAGTATATTTAAGACTGAGGTAGATGGGTTCTTGATTGGCAAGGAAATCAAGGATTATAGGAAGAAAGCAGGAGAATGGGGTTGAGAAGCTTGTCAGCCATGCTTGAATGTGGAGAAGACTTGATGGGCTAAATGGCCTAATTTCTGCTTCTCTGTCTTATGGTCTCATGGCATGAGTTTTTTTTTTGATAGTCGTGGTGTGCAAGGGATAAAGGGAAGAGGCAGGAGATTAGCACTAGAGTCCTTCCGCAGCACAATTCTGTGATTCTGTGATCACGAAAAGATTATTTTGGACAGTAATTGATGAGGTCATAGAATCATAGCACGGAAACAGACCCTTTGGTCCAACTTGTCCATGCCGATCAGATATCCTAAATTAATCTAGTCTCATTTGCCAGCATTTTGCCCATATCGCTCTATTCATATACCCATCCAGATGCCTTTTAAATGTTGTCATTGTACCAGCTTCCACCACTTCCTCTGGCAGCTCATTCCATACACACACCACCCTCTGAGTGAAAATGTTGCCCTGCAGGTCCCTTTTAAATCTTTCCCCTTTCACCTTAAACCTATGCCCACTGGTTTTGGACTCCCCTACCCTGAATCATAGAATACCTGCAATGTGGAAACAGGCCCTTCAACCCCAACCACTCTACACCGACCCTCCGAAGAGTAACCCACTCAGACCCATTCACTTACCCTACATTTTACCCCAGAGTAAAGAACAGCCTACACATACCTGGACACTATGGGTAATTTAGCATGGCCAATTCACCTAACCTGTACATCTTTGGATTGTGGGAGGAAACCAGAGCACCCGGAGGAAGCCCACGCAGACAGGGGGAGAATGTCCAAACTCCACCCAGACTGAAGATAGAACCGAATCCGGGTCCCTGGCATTGTGAGGCAGCAGTGCTAACCAATGAGCTACTGTGCACCCTCAGGAAAAGACCATTCCCGATGAAGGGCTCTTGCCCAGAATATGGATTGTCCTGCTCCTCGGATGCTGCCTGACTTGCTTTGCTTTTCCAGCACCACACTCTCAACTATGATCTCCAGCATCTGCAGTCCACACTTTCTCTGCACTGACTAATAAAGGCAAGCATACCAAATACCTTCTTCACTATCCTATCTACCTGTGACTCCAATTTCAAGGAACTATGAACCTGCACTCCAAGTTCTATTTGTTGAGCAATGGTCCCCAGGATCTTACCATTAAGTGTATAATTCCTTTCCTGATTTGTTCCAAAATGCAGCACCTCACAATTATCTAAATTAAACTCCCCTCTGCCACTCCTCACCCATCGGCCCATCTGATCAAGATCCCGTTTGTTCTCTGAGGTGACTTACTTCACTGTCCACTACACCTCCAAGTTTGGTAACATAAACAAACTTACTAACAGTACCTCCTATGTTCACATCCAAATCATTTATATAAATGACGAAAAGCAGTGGACCCAGCACTGATCCTTGTGACACACCACTGGTCACAGGCCTCCAGTCTGAAAACCAACCCTCCACCATCGCCCTCTGTCTTCTACCTTTGAGCCATTCCTGTATCCAAATGGTTAGTTCTCCATGTGATCTAACCTTGCTCACCAGTTTACCATGAGGAACATTGTTGAACTCCTTATTGAAGTCCAAATAGATAATGTGTACCGCTCTGCCCTCAGCAATCCTCTTTGTTATTTCTTCAAAAAAACTCAATCAAATTCCTGAGACCCATGATTTCCCACACACAAAGCCATGTGGACTATCCCTAATCAATCTTCATCAATTTAAAGATATGGTTGAGAGAATGAAAGTTGAGATCAGCAGCAAAGAATAGGTAGAATATAGAGTGTATCACCAAATAGAATGTACTAAGCAGAGAGCATTAAATGTTTTTGGAGAAAAAAATGGATCAAACATTTGAAGCAGAAGAAAGATGCACTGTTAAAGGGAAGAAAATAGGGCACTAAGTTAGTTTTGGATTTCTCCATGAAAAGTCCTACACAGACACTACGGCCTGAGTGGCCATCCATCAGTGATGTAAACTGCTATGGCTTGTTATTCAGGGCCTGTGGGATCTGATGGAGGAGGACCATGGTATGAGGAATAAAGAAAGAGAACTGAATTCAAGGGAGGTGACCTGGAATGGGAAGTAGGATAGGCTGCAAAATGGACATCATTAGAGAGATGGTGGAATGGGGCAGGAAGTAAGGGAGGAGCATTAGGGTGAGGAATAAGAGAAGGACTTGCAGCAGAGAGTAAGAGGAGATGCCATAATGTGGAGTGGACAAGAGGGAAGGGGTCATAGAGTTAGGGAGCAGTGGAGAGAGTGAGAGTAGTTCACGGAATGGGGAGAAAGGCAAGGGTTAGAAATCCAACACAGCTCAAGAGTAAAGTTAATTGTATTTTGTTCTCATTAAGAAACGCAGATTTCAAATGTCTGCAAAGGAAATGCTGGTTAACATCTTTTACAGAAGTTTTGTTGGGAACTATCGTAATAAAACCATTATTGGGATTTGAACCTTTATTTTAATTGTGTTTTCATGCTAACCGTTCTTGGAACCTTTGATATTTAATTACAAAGACACCGATATGGATCATCTTGACAGTGATGTCTACTGGCAACTAGTCCTAGAGGGACATTTTGAGTTTGTAAGATATTGACTGGGAATTGAAGGGTTGCAGGTTATTTTGAGCAGGTTATGTAGAACAAGACAAGCCATTTAAGTGGAAGATGTGTTTAGTCACACTGAACTAAGTAATGTAATTCATAAACACTGGAAAGGTAAGTGTTAAAAAAGTCAGAATTCTCCATAAATTATGTAATTATTATTGAATTTAATATTATGTAAACAAAAAATTACATTTATATAGCAATTTTCACAACCTCAGGACTTCCTAATGTGCCTCACTGTTGATAAACTACTTTGTTGAGATGTAGCTACTGTCAAAATATTAATTGCATCGTAGCTGGTTTGCACAAAGCAAGACCCAACAAACCCCAAAGTAATAATACCCAAATATATTATATTTGCCGCTTTGATTGAACAATAATAATGTTCATCAAAACTGTGCCTGAGAGAGTATTTGGAGCCTCGGTTTAATATGTGTTTTCTGAGAGACAGCATCTTCTCCACTAGCCTAACAGCGACAGTCTAGTCAAAAGGGAGGCATTGTGAAAACACAAACTTAATTGACATTTTACAACTGGCTGTTTATCAGTATGGCTTGTGATCTCAAGCCTTACTGTATATAAATGTTCTGATTATTAATACAGGACTTTACTATATATAAATATTCTGCCGATTATCCAACTTCATATACTTACTCTGACCATTACTCTGACTTATAGAGCACTGAAAAGCAGTAATTACAGATGAATGGTTTCACCCAAATTTATTACTATCTAAATTAATGTTCGTATACATACACAATTGAAAAGAAAATAAATGGTTTATAACATTTTACTTTGAACAGCAATAGACAATAGACAATAGACAATAGGTGCAGGAGTAGGCCATTCTGCCCTTCGAGCCTGCACCACCATTCAATATGATCACAGGTGATCATCCTTCATCAGTATCCTGTTCCTGCCTTATCTCCATAACCCTTGATTCCACTATCCTTGAGACCTCTATCCAACTCTTTCTTAAATGAATCCAGAGACTGGGCCTCCACTGCCCTCTGGGGCAGAGCATTCCACACATCCACCACTCTCTGGGTGAAGAAGTTTCTCCTCATCTTGTCCTAAATGGTCTACCCCGTATTTTTAAGCTGTGTCCTCTGGTTCGGCACTCACCCATCAGCGGAAACATGTTTCCTGCTGCCAGAGTGTCCAATCCTTTCAGAATCTTATATGTCTCAATCAGATCCCCTCTCAGTCTTCTAAACTCAAGGGTATACAAGCCCAGTCGCTCCAGTCTTTCAGTGTAAGGTAGTCCCGCCATTCCAGGAATTGACCTAGTGAACCTACGCTGCACTCCCTCAATAGCCAGAATGTCTTTCCTCAAATTTGGAGACCAGAACTGCACACAATACTCCAGGTGTGGTCTCACCAGGGCCCTGTACAGCTGCAGAAGAACCTCTTTGCTTCTATACTCCATCCCTCTTGTTATGAAAGCCAGCGTGCTATTAGCCTTCTTCACTACCTGCTGTACCTGCGTCCTTACCTTCATTGACTGGTGTACAAGAACACCCAGATCTCTTTGTACTGCCCCTTTACCTAAATTGATTCCATTTAGGTAGTAATCTGCCTTCCTGTTCTTGCCACCAAAGTGGATAACCATACATCTATGTTGTTGATTGAATTTAATGAATGCAGATAAAAGTTTTGATTTGACATGCTTTGGGTACACAGTGTGTGCTGCATCAATCTGCTAATTGTTTCTTGGCACAAAAGCTAACTGATTGCTGTTTTACTGCTTGTACATCTTTGAGAATTCATTCAATGGATAATTTATTTTTCCAAGTAAATATATTAAACAGCAAATGATCAGGTATGTACTCTCAGTAACAAACACATATTTTAATTCTTCTGAACTTCACAAGATCCACATTGTAATGGAAAAATAATAAATAGGTTGCAACTATGTGCTTTATGTGGAGAGAGTGGATATTTACAGAGGTTCTGATCAAACAGATTCTGAACGGTGTCAAAATTCTTGAGCGTGTTTGCAGCCCAGGTAAGTGGAGAGCATTCTATTATATCAATGACCTCAACCTTTTAGATGGTGGACAGACACTGGGGAGGAAGGAGATTAATTTCTTGCCACAGAATTCACAGCTTCTGATCTGCTCTGAGAACCATAGCATTGATGTGGTTAGTCCAGATCAATTCCTATAAGTTGGTAACCCCGGAATGTGGTTAGTGGGATATTCAGTGGTGGTAATGCCATTGAATGTCCAGGGATGATAGTTAAGAAACTTTTTTTCTGAAGTGGTCATTGGCCACTTGTGTGCCACTAATGTTACTGAGTGGCATGTGAGACTAATTGAATAGCTCTTTAAAAAAAAAGCTAGCCCAAGCATGGGGGCCGAATTGCCTCCTGTGCTATATGATTTTTGTTAGATAGATCATCGAGTCTGCATCTGACCCTCAAAAGAGCATCCCAGCCAGATTTACCAACCCCACCCTGTAATCCTGCATTTCCCAAGGCTAATCCAGCTAGCCTAGACATCCCTAGGCAATTTAGCATGACAAATCCACCTAACCTGCATATCTTTGGACTGCAGGGGGAAGAAAACCTCACAGACAGGGGGAGAATATAGAAACAGTCACCCGAGGACGGAATCAAACCCAGGTTCCTGGTACTGTGAGGCATCAGTACTAACCACTGAACTACCACATCACCCTATTGTGGTTCTAAAATGTAACAAAATAACCTGAAACATTTTGATATGAATGAAGGTGGTCTCATTTTATGAGGGCAAAATTAAAGAGCCAAACTAAATATAGAACTGTGCAGCACAAGAGAAGGTTGGGGTAGTGGTGGGTGGTTAGAGGGGAGGGGGCAGGGCATAAAGTCATCATAGTCCTACTAGACCAAAGATAGAGAGAGACAACTGGTGGTGTTTTAACCTGAAGGTCACCACAGCACAGGTAAGGTGAGAGGCTGAGAAGGGAAGATCCTTCATTATAATCTCAGCCATCCAGCCAACTGAGCTAACTGTGGATAAACCAACTTTGTTGATACACAGTTCAGAATAAAGCAAATGCTGATAAGTATTTACATTTGGGATTTTCCCCAAATCTTAAATATTAGATTTACTTTAAATGACTGTCAAATTAAGTAAACACAGAGGCCAACTTAATTTATCCATGTCATCTTATAGTCATGCTTGAAATATCTTCTAAGGTAAAGATAGGGAATATGAAGGAATATTTTCTAAAACACAGAACAAAAAGGCTTTGGAGGGAAAGTCCAGCTAGATCAAGATGTATTTCTTTATAGGAAGGGATGGGAAATGGAAGAAGATAGACTTACATTTCAATAGCACCAGTCACAAACTCAGGATATCCCACAGCATCAATGAAGGGTAGTCACTATTGAAGACTAGTCACTATTATAGTATATAATTGCAGCAGACAATTTGCTGTCTGTCACACCAATAATTATGTAGCAATGATCACATAAACTACCTTTAATTATGTTGTCTGAGGAATAAATATTGGCTTGGGTAGTGGAGATTATTCACCTGCTGTTCCTGTAAATAACAACGTGGGATCATTCATCTTTACCTGAGAGAGTAGATGAGAGTAGTGATTCAAAAATCTGAAGACACTATAAGTAGACAGCTCGTGATTTAACTTTTCCTGACAGACCACAGAGGCTGACAGAAATATAATTTTCCCCACCAGACTGGCGAGAGTTTAATATTTTCACTGAATTACAGTACATTTTGTGTCAACAGTCCCATTCCAGGGACTTTGAATACCTATTCTTGGCTGGCACTGCTAAGGCATACTGTGGCACTGCTGTGTCAGTGAAGGGGCCATCTTTTGCATGAAATGTTGAAAGGTCTGCCCTGTCAGGTGGGTGTAACCCATGGCATGAGCTTGAAGCAGAGCTGGGCAGCTCTCCTGTAGCCTTGGATAATATTGTGCCCTCTTACTCCCCTGCTGTGGCCGACTTCGTACTTTTGAGAGAGGCTCTTTTATTCCCCGCTCTGACCTCAGCTGGGTTGAAACTAAGGCTTTTCCAGGTGATCTCAGTATCGATTGGAAATAAGACATCTGTTCTCATTGCTATTGAGTGATGCCTGCTTAAGATATCTGTGAAGACTTCGACTATAGAAAAGCCTGTTAACATGCACGATTGAGACCCATATGCGAAGTCTGACCTTTCAAGTATAAATATAAAGCAGCATGAGCAGATAATTTCAGCAAAGGTGTGGGGAAAACTTATGGGAGAGAGTAAAGTAAACATGTAATTATAACAGCCAAGCAGTAAATAACAAACATCACCTAAACCATTGAGGTTACGCAGGACTTTATAACTGCTGTGAAAAAAAGAAGTTAAAAATCACAGGTTACCGTTCAACAGGTTTATGTGGAAGCACTAGCGTTTGGAGCATTTTCAGATAGCTATGGAGCAGGACCATAAGGCACAGAATTTATAGCAAAAGGTTACAGCGTCATGCACCTGAAATGATATATTGAACAAACCTAGAATGCTTTCATCTTTTAGAATGCGTTGCAAGTTTCAGTTCATTAATATGTAAATCTCAGAATTTGTTTAAGTCACATACTTGAGATAACTTAAGTTTTATTAAAAAAATGACATCTCAGCTCAGACAATGCATTAAAGGTGTAAGGTTAGAGTCTGCTTGTATCCCAATCTTGAGTCAGACTGGTTCTATTTCCAAAGTGGAAGTTATAAAATATTACAAGGATTGACTGCCTGTAGATTGTTTGCTTTTTGAGCAAAATAGAATGTATCTGCAAATATAATTCTGCAAATGCAAATTCACCCCACAGACGTGTGTGTGTGTGTGTGTGTGTGCGCGCGCACGCACGCGTATGCATGAGAGAGGGAGAGAGAATGTGTCTGCCCATGAGTGTGTGCATGTGAGTGTGAGTGTGCGTGAGATTGTGTGTTTGCATGCTTGGTAACGTGTGTGTATGAATGTGATGGAGTATAAGCCTATGAGAGGTGTGAGTGTGGGGGTGTATGCGTGTGTGTATGAGAGAGGGTGTGTGTATGAGAGATGGGTCTGCATGAGAGCGTGTGTGTGTGTGAAAGAGAGAGAGAGAGAGAAAGAGACAGAGAGAGAGTGTGTATAGTGTAGTGGGGTCACCTGTATAGTGACATGAACCCATGGTCCTGGTTGAGGCCATCTCATGGGCACCGAACTTGTCTATCAGCTTCAGCTCGGCCCGCTCTGCATTGTTGCATATCCTGAAGTCCATTCTGGAGGACGGTCACCCAAAGATCTGAGACCAAATGCCCCTGACCACTGTAGTGTTCCCTGACTGGCAGAAAACACCCTAACAATATATCATTTCATGTGCATGTCATTGTAATCGTTTGCTATGAATTCTGTGCCTTACGGTCCTACTCCATAGCTATCTAATGAAGGAGCAGCGCTCCGAAGGCTAGCGCTTCGAAATAAGCCTGGTATTGTGCGATTTGTAACCTTGTCCACCCCAGTCCAACACCGGCTCCTTTCACAGCGTGAAAGGAGAAGAATGACATGAGTTTAACAAGGGTCTTTCATTAATTCAGGACATCCTGAAGTGCTTTACAGTGACAGAAGTGCTTTTGAAATGCCCTCTGTCCTTTCCAAGCTTTTCTGGCGCAATGCTATTGGAATCCAAAAGCAGCAGTCAGGGCTTACTGGTCAGATTCATGTCCGAAATTCCCTCCCTGACCACTGCTCTGGCAGTGGCACAATCAGCAAAGAGGGTGGGTACACTGGTGTTGCATTATGCCCACCTCAATCTAAATGAGGTCGCAAACCACAAACTCTGTGCACTGAAAACAAGGCAGGCGTACATACTAGTCCAGAGGATCATAGAATCCTTACAGTGTGGAAGCAGGCCATTTGTCCCATTGAGTCCACACCAACGCTCCAAAAAGCATCTCACCCATCCCTGTAACACCGCACTTCCCATGGCTAATCCACCAAGCCTGCACATCCCTGGATGCTATGGGCAACTTAGCTTAGCCAATTTACCCATCCTGCACATCTTGGACTGTGGGAGAAAACCAGGGCACATAGAGGAAAATCACACAGAGAAGGTGCAAACTCCATAAGACAGTCACCCGAGGCTAGAATCAAACACCATTTCCTGATGGTGTGAGGCAGCAGTGCTAACCACTGAGCCACCGTGCCATCCCAGGAAACATGCATGAAAGCTGTCCTAAGTAAGCCCTTCCAATTCTAACTATGAAAACAAAATGGAGGTAAATAGTTAGGTATGCGAAAGTGAGGACTGTAGATGCTGGAGATTAGAGTCAAGAGTGTGGTGCTGGAAAAGCACAGCAGGTCAGGCAGCATATGAGGAGCAGGAGAATTGACATTTTGGGCAAAAGCCCTTAATCAGGAATGAGGCTGGGACCCTCGGGGGTGGAGAGATAAATGGGAGGGGGGTGGCACTGGGGGGGAAGGCAGCTGAGTGTGCAATAGGTGGATGGAGGTGGGGTAAAGGTCGGGGGGAGGGTGGTGCAGATAGGTGGGAAGGAAGATTGACAGACGGGAAGGTTGGAACTGGAATAAGGTGGGGAGGAGGGGAAGTGAGGAAATCCACATTGATGCCATTGGGTTGGAGGGTCCTGAGGCGGAAGATGAGGCGTTCTTCCTCCAGATGTCGGGTGATAAGGAAGTAGCAATGGACAAGGCCCAAGACCTGCATGTCCTTGGCAGAGTGGGAGGGGGAGTTGAAGTGTGCGGCCATGGGACAGTGGGGTTGGTTGGTGCAGGTGCCCTGGAGATGTTCTCTGAAGCGTTCTGCGAGTAGGCGTCCTGTCTCCCCGATATAGAGGACACTGCATCGGGAGCAAAAGATACAGTAAATGACATGTGGGGAAGTGCAGGTGAAACTCTGATGGATGTGGAAGGCTCCTTTGGGGCCTTGGACGGAGGTGAGAGGGGGAGGTGTGGGCACAGGTTTTGCAATTCCTGTGGTGGGGAGAGTGGATTGTTGGGGGGCGTGAACCTGACAAGGTAGTCGCGGAGGGAACGGTCTTTACCGAAAGCAGATAGGGGTGGGGAGGGAAAAATATCTCTGATGGTGGGATCCATTTGTAGGTGGCGGAAATTGTGGATGATGATGTGATGTATACGAAGGTTGGTGGGGTGGAAGGTGAGGTTACCGGGGGGGTGTTCTATCCTTGTTGTGGTTGGAGTGGTGTTGGAGGGAGGAATAGTTAGCTATTAACCCATGCAAGAGAGATTGACTTTAAAGAGAAAATTGCTGGAGCAAAGAGATAAAACAGAACTAAACAGTTGCTCAAATGGAAATGACTTCCAGCTGTTGCTACAATACCATTTAAATCTTTTAATCCATTATCAAAAGCAATGAATACCTATCATTATTTGCAAATTAATGCAAGAATTTTGAACTTAATTAAATGGAATTGCAAACTGATTCTTCATGTCACTTTTTATTTCAAGTAAAATTTTTCTGCACATGCCTGAAGCAGCCCTGAAATCTAGTTTCTGTAATAAACTAAATTACAGAGTGAGTTTATGACTGGTGTTTTATTTCTTATGAAATGTGATTTACATTGGTTGCACAGTTATTACATTGATGTTTCTAATCAACATCAGCCCTGGCTCAGAAAAAGAAATGTGCTGGAAAAACTCAGCAGCCTTAGCAATATCTGGGGAGAGGGAAACGGAGTTAATTTTGCAAGTCCAGTGCCTCTTTATCAGCCCTGGTTCATTGGTAGCACTTGTACCTCTAGTCAGAGGATTGTGAGCTCAAACTCTAATGCAGATTTTCGGACATATGACTGGAGCTGACAATTACAGCAGAGTACTGAAGGAGTGCTGCACTGTCAGAGGTGTCAACTTTAGATGAGATGTCAAACAAATGTCGCTTCAAGTGGATTAAAATATTCCCATCATGCTGTTTAAAGTACAGCAGCGAGGGCCCACCTCCTCCACCCAAGCCCTAAAGACAGGATCAAAATCACTAATAACTTCTACAGTGTGTATAACATAAAAGATTAATGTAGTGTTTATATGAGAAAATCCCTGGCATAGAAATTTACTTTAACATTAATTACTGCAGTGTGAATTTTTGATAAAGCTGAATTTTGTGTTCAACTGTTTATGTAGAACAACACAAGGAAACATGAATCACGTAATAATTAGACTGTGGTGACTGTAAAACACAAGTTCTTAAATGAAGTGGAAACAAATCTGGTTTAAATTAGTGACATTTACTGAAAGGCAATAACACAAATAGGACAAAATCTGGGGCAGATTGAATGCATTGCACACAAAAACTAATGTCTCCATTAAAGCGATGTCTCGCGGCACAGAGGTAGTGCCCTGATCCCCGGACTGGGAGGCTTGCGTTCAAGTCCCACCTGGTCCAGAGGTCATAGCATCATTGAGATGTACAGCACGGAAACAAGGTCCGTCCAACTCATCCATGCCGATCGGATATTGCAACCCAACCTAGTCCCACTGCCATCACCTGGTCAATATCCCTCCAAATCTTTCCTATTCATGTACCCATTCAGATGCTTTTTAAATGTTGCAATTGTATCAGCCTCCACCACTTCCTCTGGCAGCTCATTCCACACACGTACCATCCTCTGTATGAAAAAGTTGCCCCCTAGGTCTTTTTTATATCTTTCCCCTCGCACCCTAAACCTATGCCCCTCTAGTTCTGGACTCCCCGACCCCAGGGAAGAGACTTTGTCAATTTATCATATTCATGCCCCTCATGATTTTATAAAATTCTATAAGATCACCCCTCACCCTCTGACGCTCCAGGGAAAACAGCCCCAGCCTATTCAACTTCTTCCTATAGCTCAAATCCTCCAACACTGGCAACATCCTTGTAAATCTTTGCTGAATCCTTTCAAGTTTCACAACATCTTTCTGATAGGAAGGAAACCAGAATTGCATGCAATATTCCAACAGTGACCTAACCAATGTTCTGGACAGCCACAATATGACCCGCCAACTCCTGTACTCAATACTCTGATCAATAAAGGAAAGCATACCAAACGCCTTCTTCACTATCCTATTTACCTGCGACTCCACTTTCAAGGAACTATGAGCCTGCATTCCAAGGTTTCTTTGTTTAGCAACACTCCCCATTACCTTACCATTAAGTGTACAAGACCTGCTAAGATTTACTTTCCCAAAATGCAGCACCTCACATTTATCTGAATTAAACTCCAACTGCCACTCCTCAGCACATTGGCCCATCTGATCAAGATCCTGTTGTAATCTGAGGTAACCCTCTTCACTGTCCACTACACCTTCAATTTTGGTGTCATCTGCAAACTTACTAACTGTACCTCTTATGCTCACATCCAAATCATTTATATAAATGAAGAAAAATAGTGGTTCCAGCACCGATCCTTGTGGCACTTCACTGGTCACAGGCCTCCAGTCTGAAAAACAACCCTCCACCACCATCCTCTGTCTTCTACCTTTGAGACAGTTCAGTATCCAAGTGGCTAGTTCTCCCTGTATTCCATGAGATCTAACCTTGTTAACTAGTCTCCCATGGGGAACCTTGTTGAACACCTTACTGAAGTCTATATAGATTACATCTACCGCTCTGCCCTTATCAATCTTCTTTGTTACTTCTTCAAAAAACGTAATCAAGTTTGTGAGGCATGATTTCCCACGCACAAAGCCATGTTAACTATCCCTAATTAGTCCTTGCCTTTCCAAATACATGTACATCCTGTCCCTCAGGATTCCCTCTAACAACTTGCCCACCACCGACGTCAGGCTCACCGGTCTATAGTTCCCTGACTTGTCCTTATCACCTTTCTTAAACAGTGGCATCACGTTAGCCAACCTCCAGTCTTCCGGCACCTCACCTGTGACTATCGATGATACAAATATCTCAGCAAGAGGCCCAGCAATCACTTTATTTGCTTCCCACAGAGTTCTAGGCTGCACCTGATCAGGTCTTGGGGAGCTATCTACTTTTATGCATTTCAAGACATCCAGCACTTCCTCTTCTGCAATATGGACATTTTTCAAGATATCACCATCTATTTCCCCACAGTCTATATCTTCTATATCCTTTTCCACAGTAAATACTGTTGCAAAATAATCATTTAGTATCTCTCTCATCGCCTGTGGCTCCACACAAAGGCTGTCTTGCTGATCTTTAAGGGGCCCTATCCTCGCCCTACTTACCCTTTGGTCCTTAATGTATTTTTGTGTGCTAACATTTCTGAACAGGTTTATTGAAAAAACAGGTCAAATAATTTTTTTAAAATGTAAAGACATCATTAGCAGGCGCTCTTGTGGCACAGGGGTAGGGCTTCTATCCCTGGTCCAGGAGGTCTGGGTTAAAGTCCCACCTGCTCCAGAGGAATGTTATACCATCTTTGAATTGAGGTTGATTAGGAAAATAGATGAAGATATCAATATTCGGGCCCTCTTGTGGTGCAGTGTCAGTGTCCCTGTCCCTGGACCAGGAGGCCCAGATTCAAGTCCCACCAGCTGCAGAGCTGTATAATCACATGGCTGGTATGAACAGGTTGATTAGAAAAATAGGTGACGATATCGTTATGACACTGACTAGCCTTACAACACTGACTACAACATGATAACACTGTTAATATGAGAACATTAAGGATAACATTCCAAAACTGATTGTAATATTACAGCATTGCAATACTAGCTACAACAATATTATAAACTGATGACACTATTGCAACAATGCAACACTGATTACAATATGACAATACCTGCTACAGCATTAGAATACAAATATGACATTAGAACACTGACCACAACATTACATCATCAACTATAGCATTAAACACTGATTCTGACATTGCAACACAGCCACAACATAACAACCCCATCCATTAAATACTGCCTACAACATGACAGCACAGATTACAGCATTGTAACACTAACTGCAGTAATACAACAGTGATTACAGCATTACAACACCAGCTATGACATTACATTGCAAATATAGCATGACAACACTGATAAGAGGGTGGTTAACTGGACAATTGGTTTGTAATACAGAATGTTCAGCAGTGTGACTTCAGTTCCTGCACTGGCTGAGGTTATCATGAAGAACTCTCCTTCTTTACATTTCCCCTCACCTGAGGTGTGGTGACCTTCAGGTTAAACCACCACCAGTTGTCTTTCTCGAATGAGAGAGCAGCCCTAAAGTCTGGTAAGACTATGGTGACTGTACCTTTCCTTTACAAAACTGACTCTGGCATTGCAATGTGGCCACATTATCCCAGCCATGTCTATAGCAGTGTAACATTGACTACAGCAATGCAACAGCCACTGCAACATTTGAACACAGACAACATTGTCCATCTCCACTACTTCCTCAACCTATCTGCTGCCCTTACTACTAGACCTGTCTGTTCCAATGCTCTGCTCTCCAACAGTCTACCTTAAACCCTCAATAAACCTGACTGTATCCAAAACTCTTGTGCCCATACCTATCATTGTAGTAATGTACACCCTCTATGCTCATTGTCCTACATGATGCCTTTGATCAGCAAAGCCTCCATTTTAAAATGCCTTTTCAGGTTTGAAATCCATTCCTGATTTCACCAGCCTTCTGTAATCTCCTCCAGAAGCTACAAACCCCCGAGATCTCTTTCCTCTCTGAATTCCAGCCTCTTGCTCTTATCCGATGATAATTGTTCCATCATTGGATGCCAGAGTTTCAGCCATCTGGGCCCCAAGCTCCAGAATTCCTACTCCTTAAATCTCTCCTTCTCTCTTCCACTTCTTAAAAAGCCAACTCCTTGACCAAGCTTTTGGTCACTTGTCCCAACATGCCCTCATCACTCGGTGTCATGCCCTCTGAAGTCCCTTAGTACATTTTTGCAAAAACAGAATGTAGGAACTGGGGTGGGAGAAATTCTGCCATTGAGGCACCCCCACAGGACTTGCTGCTTGAGTATCATCGATATAGTACATAAAGGTACAGTAGTCCCCCTGTACCTGCGTGGGATACATCCCTAAACTTATCGCATAAGCCCGAAACCACGGATAGGAGCAAACCCACTCAATTTAATGGGAAATCTACCTTCCCGACAGCCCCCAGTCCTTGATTCCAGAAGGTTCTCTATCGCATGTTCCGGTGGCGGTCAACCGCGGGTAACCGAAAACGCAGAAAATAATTCCACGGAATCGGGGGTCGCCCTGTACACACAATCAGCCCTAGTTGGAATAGCCATCCCACTTTTAAAGAACTGATGCCCAGGCATCCCCCACCCCCTCAAAATGAAGTTCTGGAGCAGGAACATCAGGATCGTAATGGGCGGCACGGGCAGTATGAGTCGTCAATGTTACACCACTATAAGCACTTGAGAATGTCGGCACTGTGACAGTGGTGTCGCTGCCCTGAATGAGACACAGAAAACCCAACTCAAACCTGCTGGATATGCCTTCTTCTGGAAAAGTAAGTCACTAGAGGAATGCCAACTCCATGGGTTGCCTTTGCCATAGCTGATTGTCTCAGAGGGTCCAAAAGTCTCATAGAGTTATAGAGGTGTACAGCACAGAAACATGTCAACCAGATGCTCTACATTAATCTAGTCCCATTTCCAGCATTTGGCCCATATTCCTCGAATCCCTTCCTACTCATATACCCATCCAGGTGCCTTTTAAATGTTGTAATTGTACCAGCCTCCACCACTTCCTCTGGCAGTTGTTCCATACATGCACCACCCTCTGTGTGAAAAAGTTGCCCCTTAGGTCCCTTTTAAATCTTTCCCCTCTCACATTAAATCTATGCCCTTTAGCTTTGGACTCCCCTACCCTGGGGAAAAGACCATGATTATTCACCCTATCCATGCTCCTCATAATGTTACAAACTTCTATTAGGTCACCTCCCTCAGCCTCCAACACTCCAGGGAACATAGCCCTAGCTTATTCATCTTCTCCCTGTAGATCAAACCTTCCAACCCTGGCAACACCCTTGTTAATCTCTTATGACCGCCTCATATCTTTCCTACAGCAGGTAGACCAGAATTGAACTCATGACCCTTCGGCTCACACTAACTCAGACGCATTACTCCATTGTTAACAGTGTTTATGTCCCAACCCTAAAAGCAGCAGATGAGGTCAAAGAGGAATTGTACTCCAACTTGATCAGTCATAGTTCCCTGTCCATGTTCCTGACTGTTGTCAGGCAAACTGATTCTCCCTGGGGATTTCAATGTGAGGTTTGGAAGGAAAGACCCATTGACAAGGAAGGTATAAGGAAGACCAACGCCAACAGAATTCTCCTCTGCATGAAATGCCTACTACATGATCTGTTCATAACAGAGAGACAAATACAAGACCTCATGGCATCACCCTTGCTCCTGACATTGGCCCCTGCTTGACTATCTCATCATTGGAGCGAGGGACTACAAGTATGCTCCTATCACTTGGGCCACGACAGAAGCTGGTGAAAACTGCAGTGAGTTTTGCTCAGCCCAGTCATTTATCTCCAATGTATAAAACCAATCAAAGAACTGCTGATACTAGAGCTCTGAGCAAACAAAAATAACAACTTGCTGGTGAGATTCTGCAGGTCTGATCGCATCTGTGGAGAGAAAGCAGAGTTAATGTTTCACGTACCCCTCTTCAGAACTGAAGAACTTTATAAGTGAAGAATCTCAGACCACAATGTACATGTGCAAATTGGGATCAAGCAAGACCATGTCATTGTACCAATGCTCTTCCCCAACTTCTCTGCAACATTCCCCCCCCACCCCCCCCATACTTATTAAACTTCCTGCTGATGTAGAGCTAAGCTTACAGCTGAGATCTTCACCCTGCATTACCTCCAGTCCAGAGACAAGACCATTCCAAACTCTCTCATCGAGCAGACAATGCTTATGTTCGGTGTCAAGCTCCAAACTGTCATCAATACATTCACAGAAATATATGGGAGAGTAGACTATAAATCTGCAAGATGCAGGTCTCCTAGCCTGCTCCTGCTGCATAACATTCTCCCCAATGCTGCCAGACCTGCTGAGCTTCTTCAGCACTTTCGGGTTTTGCTTCAGATTTCCAACATCCGTAATATTTCACTTTTATTCAGATGTACATCGTCACCGTTGAATGATATCTTTCAAAGGAACCCACTCCCGGTATACCCACAAAACTTAACTTACAATCCATTTTTTCTTGCAAACCCTCAAGACTTAAGTCCTCCAAGAGATATGATATAGGAGGCATCTTTCTAATACACAGCACAGGCTTTAGGTTGAAATTCAAACCTGTTGGGGCTGGTCAAACACTAATCTTCTGCTGATTTAGGAATCTCTTACAAGAAACAACTTAGGGTTTTTGAATGACTGTTCTGTTGGAATGTGTTCTAGTCTGAGGTAATCTTTATTCAGCTACATTAAAACTGAGTGACCATTTTATCCTTCACTCACATCAGCATAATTCCCACTGCCACAAGTACTTGGAGATATGTAGCTCCTCCTTTTACAGACTTAAACACGATCCCAGTTTTCAAAACAAAAATACCATGTCATACAGTCATAGAGTCATACAGCAGAGAAACAGACCCTTCAGTCCAACCAGTCCAAGCTGAACATAATCCCAAACTAAACCAGTCCCACCTGCCTGCTCCCAAATCTTTCCTATACATTTGTTTATCCAAATGTCTTTTAAATGTTGTAATTATACCCACATCCATCACTTCCTCAGCAAGTTCATTCCATAGGTGAACCCCTGGTCTTGAAATCCCCCATCTGAGGGAAAAGACAACTACCATTAACTCGATCTATACCCCTCATTATTTTATAAGGTTCTCAACTTGCTACACTCCAGTGAAAAAAGTCCCAGCCTATCCAGCCTTTCTTTATAACTCAAACCTTCCACTCCTGCCGACATCCTGGTAAATCTCTTTTGAACCCTCTTCAGCGTAATAATATCCTTCCTATAACAGGGTGACCAAAACTGGACACAGTATTCCAGAAGAGGCCTCACCAATCAGTGAAGGATGAAGAAAGGGAAGTGTTCCAGAGACTGCACGTGGTGGTACATATCTAATAAAGTAGGGAAGGCAGAACAAAGATGATAAGAAATGATGGGGAGAAATAGGTCTTTCAGCTCCTTTATGCTCATTCAATAAGGTAATGGCTGATCTGGTTGTGACCTCAACTCCCTAATCCTGTCTGCACTAACCCCATATCCCTGAACTCCATCAAAAATCTGGAGATGTCAGCCTTACTATGTACTCAAAGCTGTACAAGGATGGTGTAGCAAAGTATGTCGAATCATCAGAGTTTATTGGAGGAATAACATCTGGCATGGAGTCCTACACCTCTCTCTGCTGCACTGGTGTACTGTCAAGTGAGTGTTCACACATGGTGCTTTCCAGGAACCTGTCTTTTGACCATATCATAACCTGACAAAAATCAGGTTGCTAGGATGTAGGGAGCGCAGAGTGATGGCGTTGGATGGAGGAGGGTGGACATATGTCGATAATAATGCTATAGCCGTCACAAGTGAAAACATGTTCCATGGTCATTTTCATATTTGTTCTCTTTACCTCAAAGAGAAGGAGTCTTGCCAAGTCTGTTACATCTTGGAAATCCAAAACAGTGCAAGTTTGCCTTTGGTCTTTTGGATGTTTGCATTTCACCTTTTGGCTATTTCCAGTCCAGTTCTTATTTTTACAATGACATTGGCCTCCTGAGAAGATTACAGTGTTTGACTTGTTACAATTACCTGAGCAACTGTGCAGTTTTGGAAGTTTTTCAATCATTTTCTAACCATTCTGAAATGCTTCCAAAATCAATAAAGTGTTTTTTTTTCCCCCCAGGTGTGTTTGCTGTTGTCACTTTAAGAACTGAAAGGAGCTGGTTGGCAGAGCCAGACCTGAGGAATTCCTCGTGGTTACCCAAGACTGCTGACTACGTCAATACAGAGCCCCAAGCAGAAGTGATAGGGCAACCCAACTTATCTGGAGTTTGGCTTGCAGGGATGGAACCAAAAACAATTTAAGATTGACAATGTGCCATGCGAAGAGGTATTAGGGGCTATAACCTAAAAGGGCTAGTTTCAAGGTGCATTTTAAAGTCGGGTAAAGAATCACTGAAGTTTGGGGAAGGCAGCCCACTGTTTTGGGACTGTGCAGTAGAAAACGAGAGAGAACCAAAGCACATTGGGAATGTAGCAAAGCTTTGCATTGGAGAAATCCCATCCTTCAGTGAAAGTCGTCTCCTCCTCAGGATCCCAATGCTAAGAACAAAGCACAAAGCCTGAGCTGATCCAAATGTACTGTCTAAACCTGTCGGTCAATTCCTAAGCATCTGTATCCCTCTGCTCCCTACCTACTCATGCATCTGTCCAGACGCATCTTAAATGAATCTACCATGCCTGCCTCTACCACCTCTGCTGGCAATTCGTTCCAAATGCCCACCACCCTCTGTGTGAAGTACTTGCCGCATGTATCCCCCTTAAACTTTCCACCTCTCACCTTGAAAGTGTGACCCCTCATTATTGAATCCTTCACCCTGGGAAAAAGCTTGTCTCTATCCACCCTGTCTATACCCTTCATGATTTTGTAAATCTCAATCAGGTCCACCTCCCAATCTCCTTTTTTCTAGTGAAAATAAACCTAACCTACTCAACCTTTCTTCGTAGCTAGCACCTTCCATACCAGGCAACATCTTCCTAAACCTTCTCTGCACCCTCTCCAAAGCATCAACATCCTTTTGGTAATGTGGCGCCCAGAACTTACACAGTATTCTAAATGCAGCCGAACCAATGTCTTGTACAATGTTAACATGACTTGACAGCTCTTATACTCAGTATCCCATCCAATTAAGGCAAGCATACTATATGCCTTCTTGACCACTCTATCCATGTTTGCAGCAACCTTCAGGGTACAATGGACCTGCACTCCCAGATCTCTTTGCCCATCAACTTTTTCCAAGGCTCTTCCCTTCATTGTATAATTCGCTCTAGAATTACTCTTGCCTAAATGCATCACCTCACATTTGTCTGGATTGAAAACCATCTGCCACTTTTCCGCCCAACTCTCCAGTCTATCTAAATCTTCCTGTATTCTCTGACAGTCCTTTATTCTTTCTGCTTCTCCACCAATCTTCGTGTCATCTGCAAACTTGCTGATCATACCAACAGTGCCCTCTTCTAGATCATTTATGGATATTACAAACAATGGTGGCCCCAACGCTGACCCCTGTGGAACACCACTGGTCACCTTTCTCCATTTTGAGAAACTCCCTTCAACTACTACTCTCTGTCTCCTGTTGCTCCACCAGTTTTTTATCCACCTAGCTAGAATACACTGCACACCATGTGACTTCATCTTCTCCATTAGTCTACAATGGGGAAACTTATCAAACACCTTACTAAAATCCATGAATATAATATCAACAGCCCTTCCTTCATCTAACAACTTGGTCACTTCCTCAAAGAACTCCATTAAGTTGGTAAGGCACCATCTCCCCCACACAAAATCATGTTGCCTATCACTGATAAGCTCATTCTTTTCTAAATATAAATGGATCCTATCTCTCAGTACCCTCTCCAGCAACTTCCCCACCACCGGCATCAGGCTCACTGGTCTATAGTTACCCAGAATATCCCTACTGCCTTTCTTGTACAGGGGGACAACATAAGCTACCCGCCAGTCCTCTGGCACCTGACCTGTATTTAAGGATGCCACAAAGATATCTGTCAGGGTCCCAGCTATTTCCTCTGTCACCTCCCTCAGCAACCTGGGATAAATCCCATCCGGTCCTGGGGATTTGTCTACCTTAATACTAGCCTATCCAACACATCTTCCCTACTTATGCCAACATGATCCAGACTAATCAAATTTCTATCTCTAATCTCAAGATTCATCATGTTCCTCTCCTCAGTAAACACTCCTCAGTGCTGGCTAGTATTACTCACCTGCCTGGTGTAGGTAACAGATTGCCAAGTCTTCTGCAAGGCTTTGATCTGGTTCCAAATTGTCACCATCTTGAAACTAACGTGACACCAAAGGGATTGTGACTCCTACCTGCTCCGATGATGAACTCTCCCCCATTCCTCCCTGGGCTAGTCTGAGGCTTCAGATGTTAACCACCTGCAGTTCATGCTCACATGTGTGTATGGCAACAGTTCAATCAGCAGTTCACTTGAATAGTATTAATAATACAAGTAACTAAAATGTTCTCCAGTTTGACCGATTCACTTGTTAGACAGTACAGAAAGGTGCTATCTTCACTGTGACTGGTGGGGCGGGGGTGTGCTGTGATGTATAATTTTCATCTTTTGGCTTTGAACTCTGGCTCTATCCAGCTTGTTAAATCTCAACTAGTTTCCACTTCCAACACTTTCAATTTCCTGTTCTTCAATGCCTCTTGTCATGGCCCCAGGCTGGAGGAGGGATGTGGCCTGAGAAACCTGTGCAGCTGAAGTGATCTGACATTAACCCTTGCTTCTCAAGACCAGGTAATTTATGAGTTGTGTGCAAAAGTCACCCTTTTACACACTTACCCTTAATCTGGAAAGGCCAGGAAGGGAGCCCAATGCAGCCTGCAGGACAGAACTTTCAGTCTGGCTCCATGGTACAACTATAGATACCATACACGCTGAGCAGCAAGTTACAAATCCAAGACCAGGATAGTGTCACAATGGCTGGAGTATGAGAGCATGGCTCCTGCACCCAATTAATCCAATCATAGATATGACCAATGTTCTTTACAAAGCATAGTACATATCCCATATCAATTTCCATCCAGTGCTGAGATAAATGAACAATCACTCATTCAGCTCAGAATACCATTCCTTTCATCACGCTTGTGCCAGCACATTGGAAGAGCTTTCCAATTAGTTGCGCTCACCTGCTCTTTCCCCAGTAGCCAAGCACTTCCGCCCCTCCCTTTTCCAAGCTTTTTTTTTCCCTTTTTAAAGCTGAATTTGCTTCTGCCACTCTTTTCAGATCAGTGCATTTCAGATTTCAACTTATTGCATAAATAATTTCCCCACTGCGCTAGATTGTTTTGCTAAATATTTCAAACTCACGTCCCCTGATTACCAATACTCCTACGATCTGAAAAAAAATTCTTCCTGTACATGCTGTCACAACTCTACTTAATTTGGGATATCTCTGTGAAGTCTCCCCTTAACCTTCTCTGTTCTAAGGGGAGCAATCCTACTTTTTCCAGTCTCTACATAGCCAATGCCCCTCATCCCTGTTACCAATCTGGTCAACCTCCTCCTACAGATACCCACAAAGTCTTTGTGATGCATGATCATATAATTTGGGAGCAGGATAGGCCACTCAGTCCCTCAAGCGTGCTTTGACATTCAACAACATCACCGATCTCATTAAATCACATTTCCGCCTACCTCTGTTAAACTTTCACCTCCTTGCTTATCAATAATCTATCTTCCTTTGGCTTCAAAATATACAAAGACTCTGCTTCCACCAACTTCTGCAAAATGTCATGACCAACTGTGAGAAAACAAAAATCCCCTGGACTCTGGCTCAAATGGGTAACCTTTTCATTTTAAAGTAATCCCTGGTTCTAGATTCTTCCACAGGGGAAAAATCCTTTCCATATCTACCCCACCAAGGCCCCTTAGGATCTAATACTGTTGTAACCAGGTCACTTCTTACTCCTCTTAACGCCAGTGGATACAAACCTAACAGGTCCAACCTTTCCTCACAAGATAACTCACCCATTCCAAGTATTAGTCTTCATCTTCTCCAAACTGCTTCCAAGGTATATACGTCCTTCCCTGAATAAGGAGACTAAACTTTTCCAGATGTAGACTCACCAATGCCCTGTATAACAGAAGCACCACCTCCATTGTTCGTAGTCATTTCCCCTCACAATAAATTACAACATTCCATTTGCTTCTCGAATTCCTTACTGCACCTGCAATCTAATCTTTTACAATTCATGCACAAGGTCCCACTGCATCTTAGAACTGATCAATCTTTTACCATTTAGATAACATTTCTCTATTTTTTTTGTCCCTGTCAAAATGGCTAATGTTTCCCACATCATATTCCGTTTACCAGATCTCATCCATTATGGCCTCTTTACAATTTACTTCCCCATCTACCTTTGTCTCATCAACAAACGTAGCAGCTCTAACTTCGGTCTCAACATCTAAGTCATTTATATCAATTGTAAATGGTTGAAGTCCCAGCACTAATCCCTGTGGTAAACCACACAAAGTTTGCCAACCAGAAAATGACCTAGTGCTGCCTGTTCTCTATTTTCTGTGAATTAGCTTTCCATGGGAGAAAGTGAGGACTGCAGATGCTGGAGATCGGAGTCACGAGTGTGGTGCTGGAAAAGCACAGCACGTCAGGCAGCATCCGAGGAGCAGGGGAATTGACGTTTTGGAAGTAAGCCCTTCATCAGGAATGAGGCTCGTGTGCCGGGGGGACCTGAGAGATAAATGGGGTGGGGTGGGGCTGGAGGGAAGATAGTTGGGAATGCGATAGGTAGATGGAGGTTGGGGGAGAAGGTGATAGGTCGGAGAGGAGGGTGGAGCAGATAGGTGGGAAAGGTGATGGACAGGTCAAGAGGGCAGTGCCGAGTTGGAGGCTTGGGACTGGGATAATGTGGGTGGAGGGGAAACGAGGAAACTGGAATCTACATTTATCCCGTGTGGTTGCAGGGTACTGAGGCAGAATATGAGGCGTTCTTCATCCAGGCGTCAGGTGATTAGGGTTTGGCGATGGAGGAGGCCCACAACCCGCATGTCCTTGGTGGAGTTGGGGAGTGGGGGGGATGTTGAAGTGTTTAGCCATGGGGCGGTGAGGTTGGTTGGTTCGGGTGTCCCAGAGATGTTCTCTGGAATAATCCACAAGTAGGCATCCTGCCTCCCCTGTAGAGGAGACTACACCAGGTGCAACAGATACAGTAGATGACATTGGTGGAGGTACAGGAAAATTGCTGTCAGATGTGGAAGGATCCTTTGGGGCCTTGGACTGAGGTGAAGGGGGTGGTGTGCGCGTAAGTTTTGCACTTCCTCTGGTGGCAGGGGAAGGTGCTGGGAGTGGGGTGTCCACTGGTGGGTGGGGGTGTGTGTGCGTAGATCTGACGAGGGAGTGGAGGAGGGAACGGTTTCTCCAGAACGCTGATGGAGTGGGGAAGGAAAAATGTAGCTGGTGGTGAGGTCAGTTTGTAGGTGGTGGAAGTGGAGGAGGATGATGCAATGAATGGGAAGGTTGGTGGGCTGGAAAGTGAGGACTGGTGGGTTCTGTCCTTGCTGTGTTGGGAGGGGTGGGATTCAAGGGCGGAGGTGTGGGAAATGGAAGAGATGTGCTGGAGGGCATCATCAACCACGTGCCAAGGCAATTTATGATCTTGAATGAAGGAGGGCACCTGGGATTTTCTAAGGTGAAATTGGTCTTTCTGGGAACAGATGCGGCGGAGGTGGAGGAATTGGGAATAAGGAATGGCATTTTTACAGGAGGTAGGGTGAGAGGAGGTGTAGTCTAGCTGGCTGTGGGAATCGGTGGGCTTTGTATTGGATGTCTGCCGTTAGTCAGTCACCGAAGATGGAGATGGAGAGGTCCAGAAAAGGGAGGGATGTGTCCGAGATGGTTCAGGTGAACTTGAGGTCGGGGTGAAAGGTATTAGTGAAGTTGATGAACTGTTCAACCTCCTCATAGGAGCATGAGGTAGTGCCGATACAGTCATCGATGTAGCAAAAGAACAGGTGGGGTGTGGTGCCGGTGTAACTTCCATGTACTGGCCAAAGAGGCAGGTATAGCTGGGTACCATGCAGGTGCCCCCAAAGGATTCTTCCACATCCGACAGAAATTTACCTGTACCTCTACCATTGTCATCTACTGTATCCGTTGCACTCCTCTATGTTGGGGAGACAGGATGCCTATTTGCGGATTGGTTCAGAGAACACCTCTGGGACACCTGTACCAACCAACCTCACTGCCCTGTGGCTGAACACTTCAACTTCCCACCTCCCCCCATTCCACCAAGGACATGCAGGTCCTGAGCCTCCTTCATCGGCAAACCCTTATCACCCAACGCCTGGAGGAAGAACGCCTTATATTCCGCCTCGGGACTCTGCAACCACGCAGGATCAATGTGGCTTTCACCAGTTTCCTCATTTCTCCTCCCCCCATAATCTCCCAGTCCCAAGCCTCCATCTTGGCACAGCCCTCCTGACCTGTCCATCACTTTTCCCATCTATCTGCTCCACCCTGCTCTCCGACCTATCATCTTCTCCTCCACTTTCATCTACCTATCGCATTCCCAGCTACCTCCCCCCTGCCTCCAACCCCACCCCTGTCCCATTTATCTCTCAGCCCCTGGCCCACAAGCTTAATTCCTGATGAAGGGCTTATGCCTGAAACATCAATTCTCCTGCTCCTTGGATGCTGCCCGACCTGCTGTGCTTTTCTAGCACTACACTCTATCTTCTTTCCATGCCAATATTGTGCCTACTAAACGTGAGCTTTTAATTTTTGCTATAATCTTGGATGTGGCACCTGATCAGAAACCTTCTGGAAATCTGAAGTCAGTACTCTCACTTTTCTCCTTGCACCTGTCACTTCCTCACAGAGATCTGATAAACTACTTAAGCACAAATTCCCTTTCCCCACAATTTCCACAAAACCATGTTGACTCTGCCTGATCATCTCGAACATCTCCAGGTGCACTGTTTTAATGTCTTTAATAATGGCTTCTAACATGTCCCCTATGACAGATGTTAAGGTAACTGACTTGTAGTTAGGAATAACATAGGAATTAAAAGTGGGAGAAGGCCATTCAGCCCTTTGAGCCAGCTATGCCATTCAACATGATCATGACTGATCTTATTCTGGTCTCAACTCCACATTCCTGCTTCCTCCCCATTGCCCTTTATCCTACTTTTCATCAGAAACATGTCTATTTATTTCTTGAATGTATTGATTGATTCTGCCCCCACTGCACTCTGGGATGGTGGGTTCCACAGATTCACAACCCGATGAGAGAATTAGTTTCTCCTCCTCTTAACTCTATGTCTATGAGCTCTTGTTTGAGAGTGTCCCACAAGGGGGAGCATCTGTACAACATTCACCTCATCAATCCCCTTTAGTATTTTATACAGCTCTCATTCCTCTGACCTCCAGTGAGTACAAGCCCAGCTATTCAACAGTTCCTCATACAGCACCACTTTCAGCCCTGGAATCAACCTGGTGAAGCTCCTCTGAAGTGCTTTCAGTGCCACCACATCCTTCCTCAAGTAAGGAGACCAAAACTGGACACAATACTCAAGGTATGTTCTCACCAACACCTTATATAATTGTCACAACACTTCTTTACTTCTTGTAGTTCCAGTTTTCTGTCTGCCTTTTTGAGTAAAGGAGTTACATTTACTATTTTCCAATCTAAAGTAATCTTTATGAAGCTGGGGAACTTGGGAAAACTAAAACAAATGAATCTCAAGTCCCTGAAACAGGTCCGTTAGGAGCTCAGGAGTTGTCACCCCACAGCTCTGATAGTTTATTTGGTATCACATCTCTGGTGATTGTAACTAGTCCTCCCCCCTTTCATGTCCTGATTTATAGCTATCTCTGGGATGTAACTAGTATCCACTCAGTTCAAGATCAGTTAGGAATGGGAAGCAAATGCTGGTGGCTTTGTCTCCTGCATCTACATCCCACGAATGAATAACGAGAAGAAAATCACTTTGTTGGGGTGTTTAGTGTTAAGCAATTTTGTTTTCTCCTTGGTGATTTTCAAGTGGATTTCAGTTTCAGTTTTAGATGAAAGAGCTTCAGTCTAAGTACCATCATAAGCTTAACCACTATTGTTGTGGTTTATGTGAAAGTCCATTAAAAATATGAATCCTTTCCTCCACACAGAGGCAGACGCTCTCAGGGAGTTGGGTGGAGAGGATTCAGACAGGACACGCAGAAATGCACCTCTGCTTTTAATCTCCCAGATCTGAACTAATGATATTGTACTGAATGCAGATATATTGCAGGTGCAGGTATCAACTGTCGATGTTGGGAGGTGTCAGATTTCCTTCACTTCAGTGTGAGGAACATCAAACTATTTGATATTGCAAAGAAGAAACAGATGAGGCACGCAACCCAAAAGAATCAAATCTTATTATGTCTTTAAACAACATCAAGGACTAGGAAGGAGGGTATTAGCACATGATGGAGTATCCGGGTTCTTTACCTTGTATGGGAGGAGCATGGGGAGGAGAAATGGTTTCAGTGATTTCTTTCATGATGTTATAAACATTTGAGCCCCTATCTTTTAATGTACATCTGGGTACAAAAGATAAGACAGTGTTTCAGCTGTCAATGATCTGACAGAGAAGAAGCTAACATCAGATAACTCAGTTTCTGAAGAATGGCACTTTGAGGGACAGCTAAAATCTTTAGCTGCAAAGGTTCTCACTGGTGAATGCTAATCAGGGTGCAGATCTACATCTTGGCTGTATCACAGAACATCTCCATGTCAGCAGCTATTCCACTCCTTTCCCCAGCCCACTGGACCAATCTACTCCTTAGTTATCCCTGACCAACATACAACTTGACCTCAACTCCCCATTTCCGTGCCTTTTCCTCAAACCCTTCTCTCTCTTTTCGTTCAAGAATCCATCTATTTCAGTTTTGAACATATACAAGAACTTGGCCTCCCTTTGTGGACTAAAAAATTCAAAAGGTTCACCAGCCTCTCAGAAGAAATTCCTTCTTAACATCTGAAATGTGTCACTTCTTAGCTTCTTATGGGTGCTGCTGGCTAGGCCAGAATTTAGTGCCCATCCCTGGATGCCCTGAAGAAAGTGGTGTAAGCTGCATTTACAAGGGGTCAGGATTTGTTCTGCTCTGTGTGGACAGAACATACCCAGGAGATTTTCGACATTGCCAGATAGATACCAGAGTTGCAATTGTATTGGAACAACTCAATCAGGGCTGCAGCAAATTCTGGAGTGCAGGTGTTCACTACCAATATTGGAATGAGTCAGAATCTGTAGCCTTGGCTAATTTCCAGTCCCTTCTACTGTTTCTTGATATCATACAGAGTGAATTGGCATTTGTGATGCAGGGGATCTCAGGAAGTGACTGAGATGGATGACCCACTTGAGAATTCTGGCTGAAGATGGATGGAAACATTTCAACCTTGTTTTTTTGCACTGATGCATTGAGCTCTAATATTCATTGTAGATGTGGATAAATGAGGAACCTCCTCCTGTGCTGTTATTTTGTTCAACCATCCATTCACAATTGGATGTGGCAAGATTGCAGAGATTAGATTGCATCTATTGGTTGTCTCTTAGCCTTAGCACATGCTTATAGTACTGTTGTTGGTTTATCAGACTGACATCTCATTTTCTTGGTGTTGTTCTTAGTATGCCCTCCTGCACAATTCACTAAACCCTGGTTGGTCGCCTGGCTTAAAGGTAATGGTAGAGTAGGAGATCTACTAGAGTAAGAAGTTACAGATCATGTTTGAATACAGTTCTGCTACAGCTTATGGTCCACCATTTATGCTCAACTTTGAGTTGTTAGATCCGTTCAAAATCTGTCTAATTCAGTACTGTGTTAGTACCACACGACGGAGGAATGTGAAGACAGGATCCAGTTTCTACAGGGACGGTATAGAGGTCACTTGTATCCATACAGTCAAGAACAGATTCAACTGCAGACTAGTGGGGACAGGGTTCTACTAGGTTTGGCCCTTGTTGGTTCCCTCACCAACTGCTGCAGACTAGTCATGCAGTTATATCCCTTAGGACTCACACAGCTCAATCAATGATGCAAGGGAACACCACTGATTGCAAGTTCCTCTCCAAGCGACTTATCATGTGGACTTGCAACCACTATCACTGTCACTGAATCAAGATGCTGGAACTCCCTTTTAATCGCACTGGGCACCACTCATCAAAAAATAGCGAGGAGATTAAAAATAACATTTTCACAGAGGGTCATGAATCTTTGGAACTCCAGTTTTTCCGAAAAGGTGGTAAGAGAGCCTTTGAAAACTTAAGGCAGAGGTGAACAGATTCTTGATAAGCAAGGGAGTAAAACATTGCCAGGGATAGACAGGAAAATGTATTTGAGGTCACAATCGGGTCAGCCACAATCTTATTAAATGGCAAAGCAGACTCCTGATCTGCCCTTACACTTGAGCTGCAATTATGAATGGCAGCAGCCTAGTATCACATTCACAAGGGGAATTATTAATCAGCAATAAATACTGAATACTGGCCTTACCGGCAATACCCACATCCTGCCAAAGGGTAAAATAATAACTGGCATTGACCAAAAACAATAAATGAAGATTTTTTTTAAGTGTTACGTTTGCACAGATTTCCCTTCATGGGTTCAAGAGTATATTTTCAGCATGGAGACTCCATGTACAGTACCAGGTAGAGTGACAGTTCTGTAATCTACTGGAGGCTGCACCAACTGGAGCAATGTCAAGATACTGCCTTAGATTTTCAGCTGGAGTCATAGAGATGTACAGCACGGAAACAGATCCTTCGGTCCAACTTGTCCATACTGACCAAATATCCTCAATTGATCTAGTCCCATTTTCCAGCATTGGCCTATATCCCTCTCAACCCTTGCTATTCATATACCCATCCAGATGCCTTTTAAATGATGTAATTATATCAGCCTCTACTACTTCCTCTGGCAGCTCATTCCATACATGCACCACCCTCTGCGTGAAACATTTGCCCCATAGGTCCCTTTTAAATCTGTCCCCTCTCAACATTAATCCATGCCCTCTAATTTTGGATTCCTGTAGCCTGGGGAACAGACCCTGTCTATTTACCCTGTCCATGCTCCTCAAGATTTTATAAACCTCTGTAAGGGTCACTCTCAGCCTCTGACGTTCCAGGAAAAGGAGGCCCAGCCTATTCAGCCTCTCCCGTTACCTCAAACCTTCCAAACCTAGCAACGTCCTTGTAAATCTTTCCTGAACCCTTTCCGGTTTCATATCACATCCTTTGGCAACTCATTCCTTACACGCACCACCCTGTGTGGAAAACGTTGTCCCTTAGGTCCCTTTTAAACCTTCCTCCCCTCACCTTAAACCTATGCCCTCTAGGTTTGGACTCCCCTCCACTGGGGAAAAGACAATGGCTATTCAACTTTTCCATGCCCCTCACAATATTATAAACCTCTATAAGGTGGGGACAGTGCTAAGTGTGGGATGCCAGTGACTGCCCTAGCAAACTAAAATCAATGGAAATAAGAGGGTAAAATCTCCACTAGTTGGAATCATACCCCGTACAAACGAAGATAATTGTGGCTGTTGGAGATCAGTCATCTCAACTACAGGACATCTCAGTTGAAGCTCCTCAGGATACAGTCCTAACCCAACTGTCTTCAGTTGCTTCACCAATAGACTGCCTTCTAGCATAAGATTAGAATGTGCAATATTCAGCACCATTTGTGACTCTGAACATATAGATGACATGCATGGCTGAAGAATGGAAACTAACATTCATGTCATACAAGTGTCAGGCAATGACTATCCCCAACAAGAGAGAATCTAACCATTTCCCCATGACATTATTTGGAGATGCCGGTGTTGGACTGGGGTATACAAAGTTAAAAATCACACAACACCAGGTTATAGTCCAACAGGTCTAATTGGAAGCACACTAGCTTTCGGAGCGACGCTCCTTCATCAGGTGATTGTCACAATCACCTGATGAAAGAGCGTCGCTCCGAAAGCTAGTGCTTCCAATTAAACCTGTTGGACTATAACCTGGTGTTGTGTGATTTTTAACTTTGTACACCCCAGTCCAACACCGGCATCTCCAAATCATAACTGAAATTATACATTGAAAAATACCTTGATTGTCTGTTGAGGCTTTCATCTGTTCAAATACCATGATAGTTTCATTTCTTTCTCTGGGGGACTAACACCTTCAACATATTGTCTAACTAACACCAATTGTTACAGCTAACCTGAGAATGCAACTTTTAAAAAAAGGTTTTGTGATTTATACATGAAAGAAGTGAAACTATCATGGTATTTGAACACATGAAAGCCTCAACAGACAATCAAGGTATTTTTCAATGAATTATTTCAGTTACATCACACTGTAAATTTTTGCTATAAATTCTGTGCCTTACAATTGTGTCCTCCACAATCACCTGATAAAGGAGCGACGCTTCGAAAGCTAGTGTGTTTCCAATTAAACCTGTTGGACTATAACCTGGTGTTGTGTGATTTTTAACCCCGTGACATTCAATGGCATTAGTAGTTACCATTGACCTGAAACTGAACAGGACCAACCATATAAATACTATGACTGGAAGAAGAGGTCAGAGCTATGAATTCTGTAGGCACTTGTTTCCCGACTTTCTAAACCAGGTAGCATCAGGCAGTGGAGAAGTCAACATTTCAGGTGTAACCCTTGTTCTTCCAGCCTCCTGCTTGTCTACTTTGGATTCCAGCATTTGCAGTTTTGTTTTGTCTCCCCACTCTCTAAGGCCTGCCCATTATTTACAAGGCACAATTCAGGAGTGTGATGGACGACTGTAGTCTGGCAACATTCAAGCAGCTCAAAATCTTCCAGGATGAAACAGCCTGTTTGAAGGGTGACTGACTCTGCTTTCTCTACAAAGACACTGCAAGACCTGCTGAGTTTTCCAGCAATTTCTGCTTTTCTCTCAGATTTCTAGCATCCGCAGTTGTGTTTTTGTTTTGCAGCCTGTTTGAATGTCACCTTGTCAAATGCCTTCAACATTCACTCCCATCATTGCGTACCACCTACAATTTGCAGTGCAGCAACTCACCATAGATAACACCAAGACACCTAACTTGTGGAAGATCAGCAGTTGCAAGGGGACATTACCACCTGCACGTTCCCCTCCATCCACACACCATCCTGATTTAGAATCATATCACTGTTCCTTCATCATTGCTGGAACAAAATCATTGAACTCTCTTCCTAACAACACTGTGGGTGCACCTACATCACTTGGACGGCTGCAGTTCAAGATGTGAAGCTGCCGGTGTTGAACTGGGGTAGATAAAGTCAGAAGGCATACAACAAAAGTGATGGAAAAGGATAGACCAGATCTTAAAGTTGAAGTTCTAAATTGGAGAAAGGCCAATTTTGACGGTATTAGGCAAGAACTTTCAAAAGCTGATTGGAGGCAGATGTTTGCAAGCAAAGGAATGGCTGGAAAATGGGAAGCCTTCAGAAATGAGAAAACAAGAATCCAGAGAAAGTATATTCCTGTCAGGGTGAAAGGGAAGGCGGGTAAGTATAGGGAATGCTGGATGACTAAAGAAATTGTGGGTTTGGTTAAGAAAAAGAAGGAAGCATATGTCAGGTATAGACAGGATAGATCGAGTGAATCCTTAGAAGAGTATAAAGGAAGTAGGAGTATACTTAAGAGGGAAATCAGGAGGGTAAAACGGGGACGTGAGATCGCTTTGGCAAATAGAATTAAGGAGAATCCAAAGGGTTTTTACAAATATATTAAGGACAAAAGGGTAACTAGGGAGAGAATAGGACCCCTCACAGATCAGCAAGATGGCCTTTGTGTGGAGCCACAGAAAATGGGGGAAGATACTAAATGAATATTTTGCATCAGTAAAGGATATGGAAGATATAGACTGTAGGGAAATAGATGGTGACATCTTGCAAAATGTCCAGATTACAAAGGAGGAAGTGCTGGATGTCTTGAAACGGTTAAAGGTGGATAAATCCCCAAGACCTGATCAGGTGTACCTGAGAACTCTGTAGGAAGCTAGAGAAGTGATTGCTGGGCCTCTTGCTGAGAACGTCGGAGGCTGAGGGGTGACCTTATAGAGGTTTACAAAATTATGAGGGGCATGGATAGGATAAATAGACAAAGTCTTTTCCCTGGAGTCAGGGAGTCCAGAACTAGAGGGCAAAAGTTTAGAGTAAGAGGGGAAAGATATAAAAGAGACCTAAGGGGCAACTTTTTCCACACAGAGGGTGGTACATGTATGGAATGAGCTGCCAGAGGATGTGGTGGAGGCTGGTACAATTACAACATCCTAAAAGGCATTTGGATGGGGATATGAATAGGAAGGGTTTGGAGGGATATGGGCCGGGTGCTGGCAGGTGGGACTAGATTGGGTTGGGATGTCTGGTCGGCGTGGACAGGTTGGACCGAAGGGTCTGTTTCCATGCTGTATGACTCTATGACTAGGTTTATTTGAAATCACAAGCTTTCAGAGCGCTACTCCTTCATCAGGTGAAGTCAGGTTCACCTGGTGTTGAGCGAATTCTGACGCAATTCAAGAAGACAGCTCCAAAATAAAAGCAATTAGGGATGGGCAATAAACACTGGCCTAGTCACTGACGCTCACACCCAGTGAATGATTTTTACTGAAAACTATGCAAGAGGCTAAAATACAACAGAAAATCTCTGAAAACAAAATTAACATGTCCCACTAAAGTATGTTTAACTTAAACAGCCAAAATCCCTAAGTCACTCAAATGTTTTTGGAATCACATTAAACTGCACCTGAATCCCTAGCCCTCAGCAATATAACAGTTTAAAAATGTGTTGCTGGAAAAGCACAGCAGGTCAGGCAGCAGCAAAGGAACAGGCGAATTGACGTTGCCCGAAACGTTCCTTTGATGCTGCCTGACCTGTTGCGCTTTTCCAGCAACACATTTTTAAGCTCGGATCTCTAGTATCTGCAGTCTCCTAATATAACACAGTTGGTATGTTCAGACTCTTAAATGCTTTGAAGTATTATCCTTCTTTCCAGACATAGTCTTACTAATCTGGTGTTATTCATTTCCACAGACACACTCGAAACAATGTCAGAATTAAGATTCATACTAAATTGTCATTAATGTGCTATAAAAACAGGAGGATGGTTGTGTGCCAATGAATGATTAATACCGGAACAATTTCAGTAGTAACTCATCAGGCCATGTGATTTTGTTTCACTGTGCCCACTACCTGCATTATTAACACTGATAAATGTCACAGATTGCAAATGCTCAGGTTAATCAATAAGTATCAGGTCATTAGGTAGGAGCTATTGTGTAGATAGTATTTGCATTTATATAGCCCCTTTCACAAGCTCCAAACTCAACACACTTCACAGCTAATTAAATGCATTTTACGATTAATCAGTCTTGTAATCTATATTTAATTGAATGATGGAACTGAATGTCAATTATTACTTTCTAATTATTTTTAACTATATTTTGGGAGCACTTATACCTTGACATTTGTTCTTTCACGGGACATTGGGAGTTGTTTGGAAAGTCAGCATTTGTTGCCCATCCCTAATTTGCCTTTTGCTCTGACTGGTCATTTCAGAGGTTGGTGATGAGTCAGGTTGTGATCACTGTGGGTCTAGAGTCACATGCAAGTCAGAACAGGGAAGGACAGCAGATTTCCCTGAACGGACATGAGTGATTCAGATGGATTTTTATGAGAGTCAAGGATACAGTTAGAGTCAACATTACTGATTCAAACTCTGAATTCAAATTTCATGAGCAGTAGGTGCAGAAAAGAAGAACAAGGATTAGGAGTAAGCCATCTGGTCCCTCAAGCCCACTCTGCCATTCAATAAGATCATGGCTGATCTTTTCGTGGCCTCAGCTCCACTTACCCGCCCGCTCACCATAACAAACCTGTGCTCCTGAAGCATCAGCCAGAATGTCTAGTGACTCTACCACTAAACTACAATCTCACCTTCTACCACGCACATATCTAATTTGGGATGATTGACACTTGAGGAATCTATAACTTCTTTCCAAAGATCAATAGGTTTCCATATTAGAACTGGTATGTTATGCATGTGGCTATACCAATGATTATACATTCCTTTTAGATAGCAGTGGCCATCTTACAGAAGACAGGACTGGAGATTATCCAAAGGGTTTTAATGGTTGTAAAAAGAAGAGTTTGAAAATCAATGTCCCATCAGAGAGAAGATATCAAAATAGTCCACTTTTTTATGAGTTAATTGTTTCAGAATGATTACAGCATTTGCAAATTTTAAACACAAATTGCTTTTGTAATTGATCTAAACAAACCACCAATGACAGGATGTGGTTGCCTTGCCTTTGGGGATGTGAGATTTTCCCATTAAAGAGCTCAAACTAATTGAGCTAATCTAATATGATTCATTTACTCACTTTTATAACCATTAAATATTTCTCTTCATAGTGCAACTTTTACAAGTTCTGCTTCAATAACAGTTTGTAGCAGAGAAATCCATATTTTCACTAGTACATAAAGACGTTTTTTCATAAAGTTCTTTTTGATTAATTCTGCAATTATCTCAAATTTGCATCTTACTGATATAGTTTCATCAGCAGTACTATTATGCCAAAATGTGTACACAATATTTGAATCATAGTCTGCTCTTTAACAGGATTAACATCACTTTCTTGTTTTGTGAATAACATACTTGCGTTTTTGGATGCAAATAGATGAGTTGTTTTGCCTGACTGTGCAACCTTTATTGAATTAAGGTGGTCAGTTAGTTCAGTTGGCTGGATGGCTGGTCTGCAATGCAGAGCGATGCTAACAGTGTGGGTTAAATTCCTGTTCGGGTTACTGTGAAGGTCCTGCCTTCTCAACCTCTCTCCTTTCCTGAGGCATGGTGACCCTCAAGTTAAACCACTACCAGTTGTCTCTTTAGTGAGAGAGCAGTGCTAATGTCCACTAGGGCAATGGTTACTTTACCTTTTTATCTGATCATATCCAAAATATTCCAAGTCTTCACACAAATAGAATTTACATAGGACTAATGTTATTTTAAATACCTAATGTTAGCTTAACCTCATGTTAAATGGAAGGTTCAATTCCAAATAAACTGAATGTTCAGTCTTTTCCCCTAGAAACTGAGTGGGAACTTGAGGGAAATGAATTTGCAAGGCTATAGGATAGAGTAGGCAAACGTGGGGACTGCAGATGTGGCATTCCTGATGAAGGGCTTTTGCTCGAAACATCGGTTTTCCTGCCCCTCGGCTGCTGCCTGACCGGCTGTGCTTTTCCAGCACCACTCTAATCTATAGGATAGTGTAGACCAATGGTCTGACTGGATTTTTCTAGACAGCAGGTCAAAACTCAACTCTTAATAACTTTGATGACTTTGTTTCCTAATAAGAAATCAGTAAACAGGCTTATGCGCATAGCCTAGAAATGCTGACCTTTAAGGGATGTTGAAAGTCTAGAGCAATTTATTCCTTCCGTACTTTGTCAAAACAATGACATGGATTGTTACATGTAGAAAAACCTGTGTTAACCAGGTATCTTCTGATGCTGTGGGGAAAGTGAGAACTGCAGATGCTGGAGTCAGAATTGAAAAGTGTGGCGCTGGGAAAGCACAGCAGGTCAGGCAGCATCTGAGGAGTAAGAAAGTCGATGTTTTGCGAATAAGTGCTTCATCAGGAATTCCTGCTCTTCGGATGCTGCCTGACCTGCAGTGCTTTTCCAGTGCCACCCTTTTCGACTGATCTTCTGATGCTGTGAAACATTCAATCCATTTGCAGACCAGATGTGAATCTGTTAGTTTTGGCTTTTCAGAATGAGAATCAGAGCAAATCTAAGTTGGTACAGGCTGGTGGGGGAAGAATGAAGTGCTCCCTCAATCCAGCAGGTACAGCCTACTGAAAACAGGCTTCAGGTTGTGCATTCCTTTGACAAACAAAAGATTAATAAATCTGAAGCAAATGTTATTTATAGCTGAGAAAATTAAGAGATTATACAAAACTCATCAAGCCATTCAGTTCAGGAAGCATCTAGAAATTTTACTTTATTTATATATAGTATACATTTTTACACAGGAGAAAAATAAACCTTTCATTGTTGGGTATCTAAACCAGCCAAGAAGTTGATATGAGATAAAACCATCTTTTAATATATTTCAATAGAATAAGCAAACAATGGTTCCACCTGAACCAATTATTTGTGAATATTGATATGTTTGGCTATCGCACTTTAAGACTGTCTGTTCCTTAAATTCCGTTTCACCAACTTTTGATCATTCTCCTAATATCTCCTCCTTTGCCTCAGCAATCATTGCATTCCCTTGTGCTTTCTGTATCTTAAAAGGTGCTGCACAAATGCAAGATGTTGCTGCAAAGTAACAGCACAGGGAACATAACACTTATTATTTTAGACTGTATAGGCATCAAGACAGAGACAAAGGGAGCACAGACTGCTTAACTTTACAGATTTGCTTGTAAAACACTAGGTGATTCCCCAATTCTTTTATAAATAGCCACTGCTTCTCATCTGTACAGTGACGGATGACGCAACAATCCCCATCACCCTGCTCGCCCTCCCTTCAAAAACATTTTTTGGATCCCAGAGATTGTTTTACAGATAACTTTCAGTAATGTTTCCGCAGTACATTAGAGAGAACAGAAAATCCATCAAAGGCGCAAAATTTACTGCAAATTTGTTCAGTTCTAGTTTCAAATCAAACTAGGTAAAATAATAAGTTACAATGGTAACATCTATCAGAACCAAATTTCCACAGAAATAAAGCTAGGCAGATGTCTGGCTAAATTACAACATTTCCAGTTCAACTCTTTCTCACCTTGAGAATACTCACATTGGACAGATTAAAATAATTTAGAATCATCATTAGTTGGTAGACAGTGGAGTGATTCAGGTCAATGCCAGAGACATAGGGTTAGATAAATAAATGAAGGAGAAAGGAATAGAAAAATATGTTAAAAAGAGTCAGATAAAATTGAAGGATGATCACATGCAGTATGAACACTTGCAGACTGAGCCAATAGATTGTTCCTATACTGTGAATTCTGTAATTCAATGAACTGTAACCTCTGCATGTTATTAATGCAGCTTTAATTTAATTATCTCATGACACTATCTATAAAAGGGATTAAATTATACCATTTGTATGTTATGGTCCATTTGGTCGTCATAAAGTAGCAAAGATTTTCCGTAAGAAACAACACTAAATTTCATGAAACGTGGAGATGTATATGGGGGCCATGACTCCAGATAAAATGGTTGGTGCGGATCAGTTAGACTATGATTTTGTGACACTGTACAAGTGCGAGTCCAGAGCAATTAAACTTATTTTAAAATATTGGCATATTGCAATAAAATTTAGTTTCACAGGTATAATACTTTGGTTTAGAAAATAGAAGTCATAACCAGCTATCACAACACCCACATTAAGGCTTTTATTGAAGATTTTGTGATGATCTCAAAAATTGTTGATGTCTTGTTTGGGGAGTGTGAATTGAAAAATTAAGAAGTGAGATTGATAGATTTTCTTAGTTTAGGATATTGGATATGGACTCAAAGTGGGTAAGTGAAGTCAAGACATATCTGTAATTCAATAGTAGACGAGGCCCAAGGGCTACTCCTGTTTTAATGAAGTGTGGGAGGCACATCATGACTGGCTCCTATCACTGGACCTCTGATTTTTGGAAAGTGAACAGATACTAGTCCTTTCACATTGCTCATTAGTGGAGTCCAGATTAACTATAATGCCAAGACAGTATCGGAATCCTGAAATGACTAGTCCAGTTTTCAGTCTCACAGGCGTTGTATTCCCATTCCTGCATTGCACGTTCCTTGTGTTGGTGAAGCAAGATTGTCAAATTATGACCACGCAGTGGACTGTGAAACTGGATTACGAAGGGCCCAATCATTTCTGGTTGAATCTATAAAAAAGCAGCCCTTTCAGACATGCTTTTTAACTACCTCCGTTCAGGCCGATTTTGAAATTTGTTCCCAGAATATAATTTTCATAGATCTACAAAGTTTGTACATCTTTCAGCCTGAAATACAGTACAATCTGAGAATTACAGCATACCCTTAAACTTCTAATGCGATACTTCAATAAACCTTAATTAGCATTATTTTCCCTAATATCCAAGTAAAAACTTCATTGTAATTCAGTCACAGATTTAAAAGCCTTTTCACCAACTTCATGAGCCTGTCACTACTAGCGTTGTGTACACAAGCTGACTGTTTAACTCCCATTTAATCTCCTGTGATTACCAGTATTGCTGATGACAAGCTGGAATTAGTGCTGCTTCAGTTACTAGATTCTAGGACTGGTCTGATACTTCACTCCTCAAAGAGCACATTACCAACATATTCATTACTGTTGAATGACTCATGTCACCTGAAAATCTGAATTGCTGTGAGCGAGAGAAGTAAATGTTTAAATTGACCGCTGTCAGAAAAAAAATTGCTGCGATATTTTGCACCAATTGTCAGCAACAGGTTCCAAGGGTGAGGTACAACCAAGCTGCACAACAAACTACTTTCTACTTGCCACCCCCAATAAGCCAACTATAGAATTAGAATCCCTACAGTGTGGAAACAGGCCATTTGACCCAACAAGTCCACACCAACCCTCCAGAGAGTTATCCACCTAGACCAATTCCCCTAACCCTCTTATTCCACATTTTCCTGACTAATGCACCTAACCTACACATCCCTGAATGCTATGGTCAATTTAGCATGGCCAATCCACCTAGCCTGCACATCTTTGGATTGAGAGAGGAAACTGGAGCACCCGGATGAAACCCACGCAGACACAGGAAAAATGTACAAACTGCACACAGACAGTTGCCTGAATTGAACCCGGGTCCCTGGCGTTGTGAGGCAGCAGTACTAACCACTGAGTCTTTGAGAAGCAGGGTGACATTTTTCAAATGTATAAATCACTATAAAATATAGAGCTCAGCAAAAACTTCCAGAGTGTAATGAGAATGTGGAATTCACCATGACAACGAGTCATGCAAATAGCACATGTGCATTTAAAGGGAAAGTGGATATGTTCACAATGGAAAAAAAACCAATAAAAGGATAGGCCAGTAAGATTAGATTGGGTAAGGTGGGGAAAGGCTTGTATGGAATATAAATATGGGCACGGACTAAAAGATTCATTTTTGAACTGTATGTTAAATGCAATTTTGACCAATTTGCACTAGGGTCAGGTTCGTAACCAAAAGGAGTGGCCCATTCCTATTGGCCACTAATACCTGGTACCAGTGATCCTCAAACTAGGATCTGTCCACAGAGACTTTCTAGAGAGCCTGCACGTTAATACAAACAATCCACTGCTGCAATGGTCCAGGTCAGGCCAGTACTCTTTATTAGTATTTTAATTTTCTTGGCCTGTTTGACCAGCTCAACTGCAAACTCACACTCTGGAGAGTTCTGTATCAACTCCTGGAATCAGTGGGACATGTAGGAAGGATTGTTCAGTAGCACAGAGGCTGGGGCAATTCTGAAAATAGACTGGGAAGGGAAAGTGGAGCAGCCACCTAAGCCTGTGCACAGAGAGCTAAAATGCTAATCAAGCTGAGCTTTATTCATTGAATACAGCAGCTGCACCAGTAACTGGACTTGAGCTATAGTCGTAGTCCTGGGTACTGGTAGCATCCTAGTGGCAGAAATGCCACATACCAGGCAACGTACCAGTATCAATCCAGTATAGAAAGGCCAGTAAATAGCAAATGGGGGAGGAAAAATCCTAAACCAATTTATAATTGTGCTCAAAGGCAGTGGCCAGTGAGGGTTATACCTAAAATAGTGGCTTTGTTTCCAAAATAGTCACCGAACCTAATCCCACTCCTGTCAATTGTTGGAAAGTCTTCAACAGAAATGTTACTGAACTTGTAAGGTGAGACTTCAAGCTGAACAGAGAAAGGTTTTCGCACCACCAATCTCAATAAGCATTGCAAAATTTGGTTGCTCTTTTAGGAGGACACTGATGAATTTTGCATTAAGCGTTTGTAGCATTATAATTTAAATGGGTGGTCCCTGATTATTAACCCATTAGAAAAAAGAGTACTTCAACTAAAATATAGTTTGAAAACCACTGCCCCAAACAATCCATGGCTAGTGCTGCCACAACTGGAAACCACATGACTGCCCCTCAGGTATGGGCTCTGTGGCAGCATATTGACTGATGTTGTTCTTTTTTGTTTCTTTATACCATGAGAATCCCCCAAAATTCTGGTGAAATCATTATCCCTTTTTTCCACAAACACAGGCTACTTCTTACCTGACTTCTACATTGACCATGTTATATATATTATGTGACAGACAAGAGGAATGTCAAAAAAACACTGGTACATATTTCATGTGGCTGGCTGCGGCAGCCTGAAGTGGGGGAAGCTTTATACAAAAAACAGCTAGCTTACTATAGTGAGAGCTTGGAGTGGCAGCAAGACATTCTGTCCAGCGAGTGAGGCTGCAGATTAAAACCAGCATCATTCAAAGTCACGGGTTAAAATCACTTCAGTGTCAACTACCAGTTAGATGGGTACATTGCTTGCTTCTTAAAAGGAGGAAGGGGTGCAAGAATGAGAAGTACGTATATAAATATCGACTGGATCTGAAGTTAATGCTAAGAATACAAGATTTTGGCCTCTTCAGATTGACTTCCTTTGCTCACCAGTGGCAACACAGACCGACTGACACACCCATTGGCCCACACACAGTCAGACTCTCACATGCAGATCAACCCCCACACGCACAGACACATCAGGGATGGATACACTGGCAGGAAACAGCATAAAACCAATTTCAGATGGTATTTTGAGCTCTCCATGGTTGGGAGATGTCAGACTTTCACTAAGTTCATTCATGCTGTTTTGTTATTTTGTAAACTCTAATATCTTCTCGCTTTTATACCTTTTATTTCACTCCATTAAAAGGGCCAAATATTCTAGAAAACATTAACGAGAACAAATGAAAGTGCTGGATAGAGATAGGAGGGTACCCTGATCATGTAGTGAATGAGATCCCATATCACGCTTCCCTCATCTTTTTAATGATTAAGAAAAGCTTGCTGGAAGTACCCTGCTTCATTGTCTGCTGCAAAAGCATGTCCATACAAGTAGGACAAAACAAACTTCCCATTCAAACCTGAGCCTCGGAATTTGTTTGCATTCAACCAAGATGAAACAAATGTTATGGCATTGAGTCTTCTATTCTATTAGCAGCACTAAGATGGAAACTGCACACACCAGTCCAATTGAAATACCACACCCGATCTCATTAAAAGCAATGCTTCAGAGAAAAAAAAACACTCACTGAGAAACTGTTGGACCCTCTTGTGGGAAGGTTATTTTATCCCTTCAGCTATTTCATCCAAGTAAGTTCCACCATTATTAAATGGAAAACAATAACAGCCATGAAAGCCACGCCTTGTCTGCTTATGTTTTAACAGAGACCATTAAATGGGCTATCCTAATACAAGCTGGAAAGAAAAACGGCAATCCTAACTTTATCCTTGGATATGGAAAGCAGGAGACAAACTGCAAGGTGCAAAGAACCATTAAATACTTCAGGTGATCCTATACAATTGCAGGGCTCTCTGCTCACAGTCCAAGGGATTTCCGCACTGTTTGTTGAGCTATTTTGTAGAACTGTCCCCTATCATCTCGCCACATTTTTGAGGCATCCACATTGGCACCACTTTCATCATTTGGCTCTGTGGAAAGGAGAGAAAAAAGCAACATTAAGACCAAACAAAATTGTAGCAACCAAAGATCTAGAAGAATGGCTTTATTAATAGGTGTGCATAAGTGCAAGGAAATGTAGGTAAACTTAAATCACGGTATTGCAGCTGAGGGCAAACCCATGTCCGATTCAGGGCATCTTAATTTAGCATAATGACAAAGCCTTGGACGGTGAACAGACAGACTTACCAATGTGAAACCAAGGATGAAGAATTTGTTAAGTGGAGTGATGGGAAACAGAAATTGCCATCTTTGGAGCACAGACGATTAGGAGAGATTTAACATATAAAGTCGAGAGTTATAGGGATGTACAGCATGGAAACAGACTCTTCTGTCCAATACATCCATGCTGACCGGGTATCCCAATGCAATCTAGTCCCACCTGCCAGCACCCGGCCCATATTCCTCCAAACTCTTCCTATTCATATACCCATCCAAATGCCTCTTAAATGTTGCAATTGTACCAGCCTCCACCACTTCCTCTGGCAGCTCATTCCATACACATTCCACCACCTGTGTTAAAAAGTTGCCCCTTAGGTCTCTTTTATATCTTTCCCCTCTCACCCTAAACCTATGCCCTCTAGTTCTGGACTCCCCGACCCCAGGGAAATGATTTTTTCTATTTATCCAATCCATGCCCCTCTATAAAGTCACCCCTCAGCCTCCAACACTCCAGGGAAAACAGCTCCAGCCTGTTCAACCTCTCCCTATAGCTCAATTCCTCCAACCCTGGCAACATGCTTGTAAATCTTTTCTGAACCTTTTCAAGTTTCACAACATCTTTTTGATAGGAAGGAGACCAAAATTGCATGCAATATTCCAACAGTGGTATAACCAATATCCTGTACAGGCGCAACATGATCTCCAACTTCTGTACTCAATACTCTGACCAATAAAGGAAAGCATACCAAATGCCTTCTTCACTATCCTATCTACCTGCGACTCCACTTTCAAGGAGCTATGAACCTGCACTCCAAGGTCTCTTTTTTTAGCAACACTCCCTTGGACCTTACCATTAAGTGTATAAGTCCTGCTAAGATTTGCTTTCCCAAAATGCAGCACCTCACATTTATCTGAATTAAACTCCATCTGTCACTTCTCAGCCCATTTGGCCCATCTGGTCCAGATCCTGTTGTAATCTGAAGTAACCCTCTTTTCTGTCCACTACACCTCCAATTTTGGTATCATCTGCAAACTTACTAACTGTACCTCTCACGCTTGCATCCAAATCATTCATGTAAATGACAAAAAGTAGAGGACCCAGCACCGATCCTTGTGGCACTCCACTGGTCACAGGCCTCCAGTCTGAAAAACTACCCTCCACCACCACCCTCTGTCTTCTACCTTTGAGCCAGTTCTGTATCCAAACGGCTCGTTCTCCCTGTATTCCGTGAGATCTAACCTTGCTAATCAATCTCCTATTGAGGGTTTAATTCCTGTTGATAGGAAGACTCTATTTCTAGTGGATAAACAGAGTGCTCAGATTTAAAGCAATAGGCACAAGAACTAGGGGAGATACGACAACTTTTCTTTACAAGTAAATGTGCCCTGGAATACATGGACTGAAAGGGTGATGGTAACAAATTCAATAGCAATTTTTAAGATGAAAATACAAAAGTTTTCAGGACTGTAGGTGAAGACTTAGAGGATTGGGATGAAGAGGATAGCACTTCCAAGGAGCTGACCCAGGTACGATCGTCCGAATGCCCTGCCTTTGTGCTGTCATATTGTATGGTTCTAGATGATTTACTTTTAAATGACAAAGTCTAAATTTGGGGCAAAACATTTCTAAACTATAATAGTCCTGCTCAATGCAAACATTTCCTTACACATATTGTTTTCTGCCTTTGATCTAAATGCCCAAAACACTGAAGCAAGCAGAATTATGGTTGCCTAACTGTTGTACCACTGATAAGCAACACTGCTGAACACATTCAAAACATGCTACAAAAGATATTTGGGAAGATTATAAATTGGCCAACAGGAATGCAAAATTGAAAAGCAATTATGCTAAGTTAACTCCATAAACCTAGTTCAAAATCACAACACCAGGATATAGTCCAACAGGTTTAATTGGAAGCACACTAGCTTTTGGAGCGACGGTCCTTCATCAGGTGGTAGTGGAGGGCTCAATCCTAACACACAGAATTTACAGCAAAAATTTACAATGCGATGTAACTAAAATTATACATTGAAAAATACTTTGATTGTCTGTTGAGTCTTTCATCTGTTTGAATACCATGATAGTTTCACTTCCTTCCTGTGTAAATCACAAAACCTGTTTTTTATGAAAAAGTTGCATTCTCGGGTTAGCTGTTAACGATGGTGATAGCTAGACAATATGTTGAAGGTGTTAGCCCCCTGTGTTCTCTGTTTATGCCATGATGTTTAGATTGATTCTAATCTAAAAAGTGAGATAAAGGAGTTTTACATGAATTTATGCAGTTTTTGAGCAAAGAACAAAGTACCTCTGCAAGTACAAATTCACCTCACAAAATATATGTATATGTGTGCATGTGGGTCTTTGTCTGTCTGGATTGGGGGTTGTGAGTGTGAGAGAGAGTGTATGTGTGTGTGTAGTCAGTGTAGAGTGTCTTACGTCTGTGAGGGGGTGCATGTGCAAATATGGGAGTGTGTGTGCATGTGTCGGGGCGGGGGAGTGTGAGTGTCTGTGAGAGAGAATGTATATGTGTGTGCATGAGCGTAGAGTGGTCTAAGTCTTTGAGAGGATGTGTGTGCCTGTAGGGTGTGTGTGGGTGTTTGTGTATGTGTGTGTCCGTGTGTGTGTATAGTGCAATGGTGGTCACCTGTAATGTGACATAAACCCAAGGTCCCAGTTGAGGCCCTCCCTATGGGTACCGAACTTAGCTATCAGCCTCTGCACGGCCACTTTTCGGTGCTGCCTGTCCCGAAGTCCGCCTTGGAGGATGGTCACCCGAAGGTCCGAGGTCGAATGTCCTGGACCGCTGAAGTGTTCTCCACTGGGAGGGAACACTCCTGTCTGTTGATTGTTGTGTAGTGCCCATTCATCCGTTGTCGTAGCCTTTGCTCGGTTTCCTTAATGTACCATGCCTGAGGGCATCCTTGTCTGCAACGTATAAGACAGACAACGTTGGCTGAGTCACGCAAGTACCTGCCATGTACAAGGTGGGAGGTGTCTCCACGTGTAATGGTGGTATCTATGTCCACACTCTGACATGTCTTGCAGGGCCTACCGTGACAGGGTTATATGGAGTTGTCCTGAGAGCTGGGCAGCTGGCTACAAACAATGATCTGTTTGAGGTTTGGCAAGCTGCCCGGCTCTCAGGACAACTCCATACAACCCTGTCATGGTAGGCGCTGTAAGACATGTCAGAGTGTGGACATGGATACCACCATTACACGTGGGGACACCTCCCACCTTGTACATGGCAGCTACTCATGTGACTCAGCCAACGTTGTCTATCTTACACATTGCAGACAAGGATACCCTCAGGCATGGTACATTGTGGAAACCGAGCAAAGGCTACGACAACGGATGAATGGGCACTACACAACAATCAACAGACAGGAGTGTTCCCTCCCAGTGGAGAACACTTCAGCGGTCCAGGACATTCGGGTGACCATCCTCCAAGGCGGACTTTGGGACAGGCAGCAGTGAAAAGTGACCGTGCAGAGGCTGGTAGCTAAGTTCCATACCTATAGGGAGGGCCTCAACCGGGACCTTGGGTTCATGTCACATTACAGGTGACCACCATTGCACTACACACACACACACACACACACACACACACACACACACACACACACACACACACACACACACACACACACACCCTCTGAGACTTAGACCACTCTACACTCATGCACACACATATACATTCTCTCTCACAGACACTCACAACCCCCCCACCCCAGACATGCACACACACTGACACATGCACCCCCTCACAGACTTCAGACACTCCACACTCACTATATGCATATGCATACACACAAACACAAACACAAACACACACAAAACACAGGCAGACAAAGACCCACGTGCACAAAGATATTTTGTAGGGTGAATTTGTATTTGCAGAGTTACATTGTACTTTGGTCAAAAACTGCATGAATTCATGTAAAACACTGTTTTCTCACTTTTTAGATTAGAATCAATCTAAACATCATGGCATAGACAGAGAGCACAGGGGGCGAACACTTTCAACATATTGTCTAGCTATCACCATTGTTACAGCTAACCTGAGAATGCAACTTTTTAAAAAAGATTTTGTGATTTACACGTGAAAGAAGTGAAACTATCACTGTATTCTAACAGATGAAAGTCTCAACAGACAATCAAGGTATTTTTCAATGTATAATTTCAATTACATCACACTGTAAATTTTTGCTATAAATTTGTGTGTTAGGATCGAGCTCTCCACTACCACCTGATGAAGGAGCGTCGCTCCGAAAGCTAGTGTGCTTCCAATTAAACCTGTTGGACTATAACCTGGTGTTGTGTGATTTTTAACTTTGTACACCCCAGTCCAACACCAGCATCTCCAAATCCATAAACCTAATGAATGATATGCTATGTACATACATGTGTAATGTGCCTGTTTTGAGATTATGTATTTCAGCTCCTAATTCAAGGCTTACAGCCATCTCCTTCAGCTTGTCTTTACTCCTTGGAAACCTTTTTACCCTCACTAAGTGTACTCTCCCTGCTCAATTAATTTTTCACTTTTATTTCTAGTACATAGAATATATGTTAACTTCTCTCCCTGCAGCCAGTTCCTTTTCTCAGCTTTACTTCCATTCAGTTTCTCAGTGTTTACTCTGAACTATTTGCTTTCCCCTTTCCCAACTCTAACTTTTCATCACTTTCCTTCTTATAAGACGACATTTTCTTGGAGCATTACTGAACCCATAATGCTGCAGCCCAAGCCATTCAGAAACATATATTCAATATTTCCTGTATTAGTCCTGGAACACAACACATACTTTGTGCACCCAATAATTCTGGTTCATCAGTGCACTGTTTGCTTTAGATTTTGTAATTGCAGATCCTTGAGCACCAGGTGGCGGTGTGATCCACATTCATCCATATTTTCCCTTCCTCCAGCTGTTGTCAGATGGCTTGGGTTCTCTGTACCAGTCGTTTGTCGCTTTTGATTTTTGCCTTCGAATTTGAAAATGACCTGTTAAAATCTTACCTCTTCCCATCTCTTCCAGCCAGGTGCTCACTATGGACTCTGCTTCACTTTCCAACGTCCAACACTGCTCTAAAATTTCATAGGACCCACACTCCCAGCTGTTCAGTCACTTTATTACCTTTTTAAAACCGCAAGCCTTGTGACTTTCCCCTACAAGGTCCCAGGAGACTAATTTACAGTGTTTTGGAAGAGGTGGATCCCCAGGAGATGCACACAAACATTAATAGGCTACCCTGATGTCATCTTAAATATTCATTCCTTTCATCACCGTACACCATGCTGCAGTGCGTGCAAACAATAGGATGCACTTCAGCAACTTTTTAAGATTTTATCAACTGTACCTCCTAAATTCGCAAACTCTGTCACCTAGGCGATCAAATATGCCACCATCTGCAGGATCTTTTTCAAGTCACATCATCCAAGATGGGTATGTAATTGCAGTTCCTTCATCATTGTTGGGTCAAATTCCTAGAATTCTTTCCCTATTAGCACTATGAGTAACTATAATCACAAGGACAGTAGTAGTCCAAAATAAAAGTGCCTCATTATCTCTATCAAGCGATGGCCAGCATTCCCCAAATATGAACTTTAAAAAGCATTATGTGAGCCTTTTGCAGTGCAATGTTACGTCAATTCAAACTATTTAAAATAATCATTTCAATTTCTTTAGATGTTGTGGTTAACATTTTAATTGTAATCACTGTTGGTATCTAAGACAATGATAATTTGTATGTCTGAATATCTTATGAACAATAAATAAATGAATTGTTTAGATAATTGGTCACTGTAGAAAAACACAATTTACATTGGTAGGAAGGGCGATAATCAGAGGATAAATTTAAAACAAGTAACAAAGAAAAAATTTTTATTTTTAATGTATGGAGCTATTGAGATCTGGAATACAATAGGTTAAAGAATGGTGGAGGCAGACTCAAAAATATAATCGACAGTGCATCTCGCTAGCTTTATGGCTGAGGCCAAAGGTCAGTCAGACCAAATTGCAGGTAAAGACTGGTACACAGGGCCCTTAACTAGGTTAGCGATCCATCACGCCAATGCTATATGTAGACAAATAAAAAAAATGGTAATTTACTTCATTCATTGAGTAAGAATTTTTTAAAAAATGGCAGCTTTCAGATGGCCAGATTTAAGACAAGTTTGAAAAGAAAATTGATCTTGTTTCAAAAATTACAGGGCTGCACAGACAAGAGAGAGTGCAAAGCAATGGGATTAACTGAATCATTTTTCCAGAGAGTGAGCACAAGTATGATTGGCTGAATGTCATCAGATTGTGCTAAATGATTAATAAATAATTATAACAACATTTTATTGCAGTATTTTAACTTTCTTACACCAGGCTTATGGTGTGGGCAGAGGGCACAGGACACAGGACACCACTACAAACAGGATAGTTCTCTTGAAACCCACATTACATCTAGGACTCAAGTATAAACACAATCTCACTCCAGCCTCCTCTAATTCTGGTCAGTAGCAGAATCCACACTGATCTTTACCTGCCAACATGCTCACGACTGAAAGGAGAATCTTCTCAACACTTTGAACAGGACTCCACCGTTCTGCACTGCTCTCGTAGCCCATAGGGTCATCGCCGGGTGCATGAAGAATCGAGATGCAAACCCTCCCGTCTGGGTAAACTGCAACAACAGGACAATGGTCAAACAGGAAAGGCAGCGGATTGCACTGGATAGACAATTTGCAAAGCACATTGCACAAAGCAACTCATTGCATAGACTCTCTCACAAATGAGTGGGCGTCTATGAAGTTATTCCTGCTAATGAACCGTAGGCATCAGCATTCTACTAAAATTAGCACTTGCCATTTGGGTGAAACATCTCTCCAGTGAAACGCATTTTTGGTGGACTCAGTGGATAATCATGCGGAAAACTCAGGATAGCTGGAAAGACTCCGCCTTCAAAACACGTGTCTTCAGGGCCCCTAGGAACAAAACAGAGAGGCCAATTTATGGCTCAATAATTACGCACACGTTTCATATCCAGGCCTCCTCTCCCTTCCTATCACTGTTTAAAGTTACTGGGATCTCAGTTTCAAGTACTTTATTTTCAATGTAGCAAAACCCAACTGGAGTTTCTTCTCGGTTCCACTGAAGGCAAAAATCAGAAAGCAAGAACAGGCCATCAAGCCTATTCTAACTCTGCCACATCATTACCTGTGTGCGCGAAGGGCATCATAACCAGGGTCCAGCTGGGATAATATTGTCAATCAAGCAGTGCAGATATTTCTTTCACACCCAACCAAACATTCAGCTTGATGTGTGAGCTGGTTCCCTTTTAGAGAATGAACTGATTCAAGGCCAGCTATATCATAGAATGACGGACTTGCAGGACAGGTTATGTTACTGAGAACATGTCAGAATGTTACGATTAATCACTAACACGTAAACTAGGGAGCCGTAGGAATAGATCATTGACAGCACAAATGCATCAAGTCTTTCATCAACAGGACTAACTGCAATTTTCAGTCATGGTTTAAGTAGGTCACTGCTGTTTATTCACCTATTCAAAACACCATGAAAAGCTACACCCATAATTATGTCCTTAAAAAAGGAGTAATGTCGTCAGCGTAGAAAGCAGAGAAGATATAGTGACGTGCTGCCAAAACCAATAACATCCACCTGCATGAAAACACTTCTAACACAGCGAGACACTCCAGGGCCAAGCAGATTCTCGTATTTTATCTTGCCGTCAGACAAGATTTGCCACACTGTAACCATTCTCCTCAAATGAGATGAACAGGCAGACTCACCTAGAGGCTCCACAATGTGCTGAACATACCAACACATCTAAATCAAATTTGGTATTTCAGGAGCTTTCAGGAAGATGTACCTATCATTGCTGTAGCGGCTACAATCAGCCACATGCACCGCTTCTTCTCCGCTGTTACCAAACGTTTGAACAGAGCTCTCATATTAAAAATTGATCTTTTCCTGCATCTTTTAAAAATCCATGTACACCACATCATCATACCACATCCACTGCTCTACCTTCATCACTGGGTTTTGTCACATCTTTAAAGAATTCAATAAGGCTTGTGAGGCATGACCTGCTCCTCACAAAGCCATGCGGACCATCTCTAATCAAACTATGGTTTTCCAAGTAATCATAAATTCTGTCTCTCAGAATCCTCTCCAATATTTTGCCCACCAATGACATAAGACTGACTGGTCTGCAATTTCCATGATTATCCCGATTCCCTTTCTTGAACAAGGGAATAATATTTGTTATTCTCCAATCATCTGGCAATACTCCAGTGGACAGTGACTATTTTCAACACAGAAGTCATTGCCAAAGATGCAGCAATCTCTTCCCTTGCTTCCTGTATTAACCTTGGGGATATCTTGCCTGGCCCAGGGGATTTATCTGTCCTTATGTTTTTCAAAGTTTTCAGCACATCTTCATTCTTAACATCCATCTGTTCGAGCATATCAGCCTGTTTCATGCTGTCCTTACACAAGCAAGGTCCCTCCCGGTACTGAATACTAAAGCAAAGTATTCATTAAGGACTCGCCTTACCTCCTCCGACTCCAGGCACAAGTCCCTTCACTGTCCCTGATTGGCCCTACCCGGACTCTGGCCACCCTTTTGTTCTTCACAAAAGTGTAGAATACCTTAGGGCTTTCCATAATCTTACCCGCTAAAGCTTTTACATGCCCCCTTCTAGCTCCCCTAAGTCCATTCTTCAGTTCCTTCCAGTCTACCTTGTAACCCTGTAGAGCTCTGTCTGATCCTTGCCTCCTCAACCTTAAGTAAGCTTCCTACCTCCTCTTGATTAGATGTTCCACATCGATTGTCACCCAAGATTCCTTCACCCTACCATCCCTTACTTGCTTCAGTGGGACAAGCCTGTCCAGCACTATCAGCAAGTGCTCCCTAAACAACCTCCACGTTTCTGTTGTGCATTTTCCTGAGAATATCTCAGGTGCCCCAGTTCCTGCCTAATAGCTTTGTAATTCCCCCTTCCCCCAATTAAATACTTTCCCATACTGTCGCCTCCAATCTCTCTCCATTCCTATAGTGAAGGGCAGGATACAATGCATTTAAACCACAATTACACCAGGGGTGAGAAGGTTAAATTATGAAGACAAATTGGATCGGATAAGCTTGAATTGCCTTGAGTTTAGTGTTGAGAGTGTGGTGCTGGAAAGACACAACAGGTCAGGCAGCATCAGAGGAAGTGAAGTTTGGAAGTGTTTAAGGTACGGACAGGTTGTACAACAAAGGATTTGGAGAAAAGACAGTTGAGATACAGGTCAGTCATGACAAGTGAATTAGAGAGAACATTTTGCGGCTGAATGGCCTCCCTTTGTTCCAAGATGCAAACATCACCAAGACCACATACATCACCACTTTAAAAAAAATACTTAACTAGTAACATATAGATTCTTCAGCTTCTCAAAATATTTCAACTTACACTTCTTTGTAGCTGTAACACTATGGGGTAGTATTCTAGTTGGCACTACAATGTTGGCAACTAATGAAAAACTGACAGTGTTCTGCTTTTTCAGAAGTTACTGTCTTTTGGAGTAGGCATTGAAACAAGCTTTTAGCATCCACCTGAGAGGAAGGCAAAGAAACTGCTGCTGGTGCCTTGAAACTTTTACCAGCTATGTATAATCTATGGAACTGAGAGTAATGGATCCATTTTTGCTTATGGTACAAATTTACATGGGATACTTACCTATGAGGTTGACGCAAAGAGGTTGAAAAGTGATAGAGGTGGGTTAACAGGCATGAGGTGCGCATTGTGAAAAGAAAAATAGAAGTGAAGAATCTTTGTTTTAAATGGACACAAGTTTTTAAATGCAGGAGTTCAGAGGGATTTGGATGCTTGCGTTAAATAAACTCAAAGTTAATATGCAAGTACAAGAAGCAATTATGAAGGCGATCTGTATGTTGGCCTTTAATGTTAAGGGTGGAGACAAAAAAACTGCAGATGCTGGAATCCAAGGTAGATGGGCAGGAGGCTGGAAGAACACGGCAAGCCAGGCAGCATCAGGAGGTAGAGAAGTTGATGTTTTGGATGTAACTCTTCTTCAGGACTGTGGGTGGGTGTGAGGGGGAGCTGCAGATAAAGGGGGTGGCGGGAGCAGGGTGGTGATGTGAGGATAGGTGAAAACAAGCAGAGGGTGTGATCTGGTTGGTCAATGGGAGGAATGAATATGATGGGTTGCTGGGAGGGGTGGAAGGGAGGGGGACGGGCTGGGAAGGGAACCAGAGGTAGAAGGAAGGTTATTTGAAATTGGATAACACGATTGGTGCGGTCTCCAGGCTGTAGGCTGCCCAGATGTAAATTGGGTGTTGTTCCTCCAATTTGCAGTTGGGTTCATTGTGGCAATGAAGGAGGCCTCTCTTCCAACTTTGTTTACTGTATCAGGTGCTCCATATTTGGTCTTCTCCACATCAGGGAGACCAAAAGTAAACTTAGGGAACAGTGCGGGCTGACTGGACCTCCCAGTCACCGCCCATTTCAGTTCTCCTTCCCATTCCCTTTCCGAAATGACCATCCTTGGTCTCCTCCATTGCCAAAACGAACCACACCGCAAATTGGAGGAAAACATCTCATCTTCCGCCTGGGCAGTCTACAGCCCGGAGGACTCAACATTGAATTCTCCAATTTCAAACGAACTCCCTTCCCATCTCCTGGCTCCCTTCCTCGCCCCTTCCCCTGCATTCCACCCACCGGATTCATTCCTCCCATGGACCAACCTGGTCATGGGGGCTCAGTAGTACAAGAGTACTGCTGCTGCATTTGAACAGTTAGTTTGTTAGACAATACATCTTATCTAGTAGCTTGAGTAAGGGGGAAATGAAAACATTTTCAGCCAATGGATTCGTGGTATTAAAGTATTGTCCCACGAGGCCATTCCTGCATCTATTTTTCACACTGCGTTAAAGGTCACATTATACCATTCACAGAAGATTAGGAGTATCTTCCTTGTGCATTGGAAACATTTAAATCTCAACCAATGACCACCGAAAATGATTTCCTAAGGTATTTCTGGAATCTTTTGGTATGAAAATTGGCTGCAGTGACTGAATAAGGGGAATTAACAACTTGCACTTGTACAGCATCTTTCCTGACTTTGAGATGTCCCAAGTGATCCGCGATCAATTAAACATTTGACATGCAGTCATTGATTTAGCATAGGAGGTGAGGCAGCTAATTTCCATAGGAAAGCTCCCACAATCAAAAGCTTGGTTTAAAAAAAATAGTCTACTTCTTGGTATAGATTGAGGGACAGTCAACCCCCGGATCTTCTTTGAAAGAGTGACATCAGATTTTTCACACATACCCCAGAGGTTCGACAAGGCTTTATCTAATACATTCCCAACAGCGCCTTCCAAAGCTCTTCAAGGTGAAAGGACTACCAACCAAGACACGGTACACACAATATAACAATTACAGGAATTTACTGACTATGACTTTTTCTGACATCATTATGAGGTCATGAAATCACCATGTTGTCCAAATTTTATACATTTTTTTCCAATCTATGTTAAGAACATTTTCAATGTGTGAAGTCTGAGAAATTTATAGTTTTAATTTAACATTTACTTGATCCATGGCCAATTATGGATGACTGCAGAGCAATGGTAGTAATCCCACTGTTTCCCAGGACAATGGCAGTTATTTCAGTATCCATAAGCAAAAGAAGCATTAAGAAATACCTCAGCAAAACAAACTTTGGATCCTTGGCTCCACAATGACCGCAAATGGCTCTTTTAATTGAAAAGGAAACATCTGACAGTCAATTAAGTAAAGTGTGGCAAAAGTGAGGACTGCAGATGCTGGAAATCAGAGTCTAGATTAGAGTGGTGCTGGAAAAGCACAGCAGGTCAGTCAACATCGGAGGAGCAGGAAAATCGACGTTTCGGGCAAAAGCCCTTCATCAGGAATGGCTTTTGCCCAAAATGCTGATTTTCTTGCTCCTCGGATGCTGCCTGACCTGCTGTGCTTTTCCAGCACCACTCTAATTAAGTGAAGTGTGGCAAATGCATCACAGTTTGTGCATATGACTATATATCGTGTACATACATATATACACTACATTTTGAGATTTTACATTTGCCCTCGGCCACAGTGGCTTCCTGAGGGAAAACAGTTCTCGATTTTTTTTGTCGGAAGAAGTGCTTCCTGACTTCAGTCCTAACTGAATAGCTACAGTTGTGCCTTCTTGTTCCACACAAGTCACCCACCATAACTCCAGCTCTCAATCTACCCGATCGAATTTTCTATTTTAAACACAGTTAGATTACACCGACAGCTTCTGTAGACTGGTCTGCAAGACATGTTCTTGTAACATATCCCTTCTACAACCCTGTACTATTCTGGTCAATTGCACTACATTCTCTCCCCAAGCCAAAATCTCTCTCAAGGAGAAAGGTGCGCAAAACTGAACGTGAGACTCCCACCCCCCTGCAGGACAGCCTCTCCCTCACAATCACATATGTATATTTACTTCAAACATCTCAAGTTACTGCCAATGTGGAACAAAGTTTCCATTAAAAGACAGCTTTGGCTTTGAGAATCCCAGTCTGAGTCTTTGAAACCCCTTCTTGCTAAGGAACCTGAATGTACTCCCTCATTAACTGCATTTCTGTTCCACCCAGTCACTTCAGATAAGACTTCAATCTCCGCCCACTTCAGTTTTCAGGATCAGAAAGGGCTTAAAAAGCCTTGAAATTAGAGCTTTTAAAGTTAAAAGCACTCTCTCGTTTTCAAATAATTGTTTTTGATGATTATTTTTTATGCAATATAAGTCAACAAATAATGCAGTTTAGAACAAAAACGCCCATTACATATTCATCACTAGACATTATGACCTGGCTAGTGGAGGTGTGCCACATAATTGAGGCTCCATTGACAGTAACAGCTCTGGAATTGTCAAGAATCAGCATCTGACCTACAATGTTTGCAAAGCAAGGACAAGAAAACAGCATCAGGCCTAATCATTACCTGAATGCTACAAATATATCTGCTCAAATCCTTTCCAAAATCTAAATTGGTTATCAGAGCTAAAGGATCGTGATACAGATACAAAAATCACCGAAAGTGCAGGTTAATAAGGTCACAAAAAACAAGCACTGAAATTTATTTCTATGCACATAAAATTGAAAAATGGCAAAGTTACATTCAGCTTCTGTAGGATATTAATCAAATCGCACTAGAAGGATGTGTAAGCAGGTTTGGTTGAACTATTACAGAAAGCAAACTGCAAACAATGCAAAATAATTATAAGATGATAAAATCAAAAAGGTTACACTCATGAGGAAAGTCTGATCAAATTGGAGTTTTTTTTCTTGCATAAAAAGAATGCTGGCGATTCATTTGACAGAGATCTTTGATATTACCTAAAGGTTTAGTGAAGTGAAAATATTTCCACATGGAAAATCCAAACTAGACGCAACAAATACTTTAAAACCTGATAAATCCAATAAGGAATTCAGAGAGGAGCTTTTCTATCCAGAAGGTGGCTACAATGGAAAACTTGCTACCTATAATGTGACAAAGGCAGGTGGTGTAGATGCAGTTAATAAGCTGGATAAACATAAAAGGGGGGAAAGCAGATTATTCAGATAAGGTTAGAGAAAGAATAGTGTGAGAGAGCTTGTGAGAAGCAGAACAATTGGGTCACATAGACTGTTTTGTGCTGCTATCTTCATTATGCAAAATATCTTCTAACAGAAGCTAAATAATGGAGGACATTTATGATATCAACATGTTTGGCTTCAGCTGAAACAGTATGAACAAATCTGGGCATCACAATTCTCATCAAGCCCTTATTTAACTACAAATAGGGCAACTTTACTCTCATAGAGTCATTGTCATAGGGATGTACAGCATAGAAACAGACCCTTCGGTCCAACCCGTCCATGCTGACCAGATATCCCAACCCAATCTAGTCCCACCTGCCAACACCTGGCCCATATCCCTCCAAACCCTTCCTATTCATATACCCATCCAAATGCCTTTTAAATGTTGCAATTGTACCAGCCTTCACCACTTCCTCTGGCAGCTCATTCCATACACGTACCACCTTCTGTGTGGAACAAGCTGCCCCTTAGGTCTCTTTTATATCTTTCCCCTCTCACCCTAAACCTATGCCCTCTAGTTCTGTACTCCCCGACCCCAGGGAAAAGACTTTGTCTATTTATCCTATCCATGTCCTTCATAATTTTGTAAACCTCTATAAGGTCACCCCCTCAGCCTCTGATGCTTCAGGGAAAACAGCCCCAGCCTGTTCAGCCAGTCCCCATAGCTCAAATTCTCCAACCCTGGCAACATCCTTGTAAATCTTTTGTAATAAAGACTGATTATTCGCCATCTTCATTGTTTGCTGAAACTGCACAGTGACTTTCTCTGCTTCAGACACAAGGACATCAGATCCTTATAAATATCAACATTTCTCACCTTTCACCAGTTAAGAAATACTCATCTTTTTATTCATACCAAAGAGATACCTCCACAATTAAGTATTACTTTCCATCTTGCCTCCTTACTTGGTCCAACGGTGGCTATCAAGAATTAAAAGTGATTATTAGAGTAGGAGGGTTATAATATTGCCAAAACATGTAGAGAAACTGAGGATAGGGAAGTAGAAGTCATTGGGATGGCAGCCAAGATGGTTCTGAAAACCACAATATGGATTATTTCCAAAGAGTGCAGACACTGTCCCAATTGAAACAATGTTAGCTAAAGTCATGGAATGAAGAAATAGTCCTTGTTGAGGTTGTAGAACAGATAATTATTCTTCAAATCCATCTTAGTCCTTTTCTTTTATGTTTATATAAACACAGTTGGGAGAGATCAGCAAACCATAAGCTCAGCCAAATACATGGGGATTTCCAAACGTTTAATTCATCTTGATCACACTACTCCAGAGCAACAAATGGAAATATTCCCCTCCCTTTCCCACAAGAAAGGGATGAGAAGCTCATGAAAATTGTTTTAGATGCAGCTGAAATAAAGTAAGCAGACATGCAGATGTTATTATAACTCAGCCTTGGGATTCACTGGGGAAGAGGTCGAGAGATGCGTAATAAGAACAAAAATCAAGATTTCTGGCCTACTTAGACACTGTTAGTAGACAACTATGCTTCCCAATTGCCCATTCCACCTGCAATAAAACTGCCAGACTTTTCTGAAGGGACACATGTCAATCAATAGCATTTTATGATGAAAGGCCATCAACATTTTTTCTTCATTCTTTCATGGGATGTAGAAGCCAGTATTTATTGCCCTTCCATAATACCCCTCTATCTAAGTGGCTTGTCACGCAGTTAAGATTCAGCCACATTGCAGTGCGTCAGAACTCACATGTAGGGCAGACAAGGATGGAAAAGTTCTTTCCCTAACAGGACATTAATGAAGCGTTGTTTTAAAATAAAAAGACACTCAAGAATGATTTCATGGATCACCATTAGACTTGCATTTGTGAATTTGCACCCTGCACCAAAAACATTAGCTCCGGCCTAGGAGTTACTACTTCAATGACAAGATGACTATACCATACTCTCTCCTGAAAGGTGCCAATTTTTGAAATATTCGTTCGAGAGATGCTGATTCATACTGTTCACTGGGGCAGCACTGATTACTCATCTCCAACTGCCCAGAGGGCAGGTGGAAGTCAACCCACAGATTGCTGTGAGTCTTGAATAAAACAGCCAGACTGGATGAGGATGACAGATTCCGTGCCCTAAAGAACACCAGTGAACCAGATAGGTTGTTTACAACAACTGACAATGGCTACACAGACACAATTAGGCTAGCCACATTAGGAGATTATGGGATGTGACCAAAGGCTGCATTACAGCAAACTTTTAAAGACCACCTCAAAAGAAGGCAAAGGAGACAGGAAGGGTTAAAGAAAGAATTTCAGAGCTTAGGGCCAAGGCAAGTGAAGATGGTATCTATTAAAATTCAGGATGTTAGAGGCCAGTTTTTGAGGAGCACAGACACTGATTGTTTTGTAGCTGGAGAATACAAGAACAAGAGAGTTGGTGGGATTTTAAAACAAGGTTGTGGATTATAAAAGTCAGGATGTTGCTCAACTGGAATCAGCACAGCTGACAAGCAAAGAGTGAACAGGACTTGGTATGAGCAAGGTCATTAGGAACAAAATTTTGGATGACCTCAAATTTAGGGCAGGAAGCAAGAGGCTGGCCAAAGATGTGACAGTATAGGCCATGTCTAGTGGTAACAAAGACATGATTGAGGGCTTCAGCAGCAGAAAAGCTGACACTGCAGAGGAGAGAGATATTATGTAATATGAAGCAGTCTCACAACGTATCTCATTTTTTGAAAGATTCCTTCTTTGAATTAAGGATAATTAATCACCACTAGAACATTAGAGACAAGCAATCTGGGGTGCTGGGTATTAAGCATACTGAGCACCACCCAGGTGCATTAAGATTAGATTAGATTACATTAGATTACTTACAGTGTGGAAACAGGCCCTTCGGCCCAACAAGTCCACACCGACTCGCCGAAGCACAACCCACCCATACCCTACATTTACCCCTTACCTAACACTACGGGCAATTTAGCATGGCCAATTCACCTGACCCGCACATCTTTGGACTGTGGGAGGAAACCGGAGCACCCGGAGGAAACCCACGCAGGGAGAACATGCAAACTCCACACAGTCAGTCGCCTGAGTCGGGAATTGAACCCGGGTCTCAGGCACTGTGAGACAGCAGTGCTAACCACTGTGCCACCGTGCTGCCCACAAGAGAGCTTGTTCTACCAACACTGCACTGGGAATTGGCAGCACAGATTCCATGCTCAGTTCTCTGGAGTGGTATTAGAACCAACAACTTTCTCATTGACAACAGTACTACCCACTAAGCCACAACTGTGTCCACTAGCTGTTTTGTTCTGACCCTGTAAAAATCACCAATAGCAAAACACTGACTAGAAAAGTTACTTGGAACAAAGGAAGGGGATGAAAAACACTTTCCATCTTACATGATCAAAGCCTCCCATTCGAAGAAGTTTTCCTCATTGATGGGACCTGCGAATGGCAGAAACAGAATCACTTGGTTATAAACCCAAAATGCAGTGAAAGACAGTTACCACCTAGCTGCAACAAGATTGGAAAATTAATTTGAAACCTCATTGGGAAACAAATGGATCTCTTGTACGGTGATTGGAAGATATGTTATGAGAGGGGAATTTGCCAATAAACATAAAATACATCAGCACATCCACCAATGCTTTTATTCCTTGGCATTTCTACGTTTAATTGAAATTGATTGCATGATTTTGTTACTTTGTAAAAACTATAACCTCTATTCATAAATTGTAAGTATCTTCCTATCAACTTTTCCAAATACTCTCAACCAATTGTCCTGAGCATTCCTTGAATTCAAGTGTTTGAGATGATTAAAAGATTTAATGGGTTTTAAGAGGAAAACTATTTTCCCTGCTTGGGGAGTCCAGAATAAGGAAGAATAACTTTAAAACTAGAGCTGAGGAATTCAGGTATGATGTAAAGAAGTACTTGGTCACATAAAAGATAATGGAAACCTAGAACTTCTCTAAAAACTGTCGAGACTGAGGATCAACTCAACATTTCAAACAGGCTGAGATAATATCCTTACTGAACAAAAGTTAAGGGTCACAGAACCCAAGATAGCTTAATGAAGTTAAGATGCAGATCAGTCATGAGTTAACTGGAGGAGCTATGTCTCAATGGCACCAAAGGAAAACACAGTTAGTGTATAACAGGCTTAATGAGGCAATTCCTATCATAGATGAGGGCATTGGAATTTACAATGAAAACGTAAAACTGAGAACACAATGTGTGCCTTTGCACTATGATCCGATTACCCTCTGCCTTCTCATCCGTTTTAACTGGAAGATTTCACTTGTCTTTGACATGTTGCCCAGGCATACGACAGGAAAATACAAGTTACCACATGGCAATCAGCAGCATGTAAATAATATTTACAGATTATTCACAGATGGAGTTTCTTTCAACTCTGTACAAGATACCTTTCCTGTCCTGAAGAGAAAATGACTCAATCTATCAAAATGTTTCGTAAAAAGATATCTACGCTTTCTATTCATAACAAGAACATATTCCACAATCTCTGGTTAAGAATGGTTCTCCTGAATTACACATTGGATTTAATTGTAAAAGACTTGTGGATGCTAGAAGCCTGAAACAAAAATAGAAATTGTTTGAGAAACTCAGCAGGTCTAGCAGCAGCATCAGTGATGATGGCTCACCGGAGTTGAAACATTAATTGTTTTTGTCTCCACAGATACTGCCAGACCTGCTGAGTTTCTCCAGCACTTTCTATTTTTAGGTTAGATTTAATTGTGACCATTTTAGATTCATGACATAGATTTGGACTACCTAACAAGTGAAAACATTCCTTTAACATCTATACTTATTAGGAACAAGGAACTGGGATATCATGACAATTACAGAGATGTGGCTCATGGATTGACAGCTTAATGTTCCAGTCTATTGATGCTACAGGAAGGAATGAAAAGGGGGGCAAGAGAGTAGAGGGTGTGGTGTTTTTGACAAGGATAACATTACTGCTGTATTTAGGGAGGATACTCCTGGGAATATATCCAGGGAAATTATTTAGGTGGAACTGAGAAATATGAAAGCGAAGACCACTTTTTTAGGATTGTACTATAGACCTCCGAAAGTGGAGTCGCAGATAGGTAGGATAGTGAAGAAGGTGTTTAGTATGCTTTCTTTTATTGGTCACTGCATTGAATATAGGAATTGAGGTCATGTTGCGGCTGTACAGCTCATTGGTGAGGCCATTATTGGAATACTGCATGCAATTCTGGTCTCCCTGCTATAGAAAGGATGTTGTGAAACGTGAAAGGGTTCAGAAAAGAGTTACAAGGATATTGCCAGGGTTGGAGGGTTTGAGCTATAGGGAGAGGCTTAAATGGACTGGAGCTATTTTCCCTGAAGTGTCAGAGGCTGAGAGTGAGCTTTAAGAAGTTTATAAAATCATGAGGGGCATGGATAGCGTAAACAGACAAGGTCTTTTCCCTGGGATGGGAGAGTCCAAAACTAGAGGGCATCAGTTTAATGTGAGAGGGGCAAGATTTAAAAGGGACATAAGGGACAACATTTTCGTGCAGATGGTGGTGCGTGTATGGAATGAGCTGCCAGAGGAAATAGTGGAGGCTGGTACAATTACAGCATTTAAAAGGCATCTGGATGGGTATATGAATAGCAAGGGTCCAAATGCTGGCAAATGGGACTAGATATTTATATATATTTAAGATGTATGATTGGCATGGATTGGACTAAAGAGTCTGTTCCGTGCTGTATATTCCTATGACTCTATGCTTTTATAGTTTTAAAATTTTAAAAACTTTTTATTTAGTCACCTCTTAGCTTTTCTTTCCTAGAGAGAAGAACCCAACCTGTTAAGTTTTTCCCAATACTTATAAGCTCTGTACGTTTTTCTCCAGTGCTTTTATATGCTTTTTTGCAATACAGTGACCAAGATGATGCACAGTGTGCTAAATGTGGTCTAAGTTTTCATGACTCCTGGCAAGTACATCAAGTTATAACAGTATGAGTATGTGACAACAAGTTAAAATTAAATTTAAAGACAAGAAATACTTCTACAATTAAGTTTGAAGAAGTTATTGTGAAATATGCAGTTTTTTATTTAATGAGAAATGCATAACAACCTACCGTGAATTTTGAAGCATCTGGTTCAATATAATATGCACAGAGTGGTATATGCATTCAAAGATATGCTTACTACACATTTTTCTTAATAGTACATTAATGCAATTTACTGTCTTCAGCCATATGGAGACAGGGAGTTGATTGGAAATTAAACAATGCAGAATTTCTTACCTGCTACAATTCCTTCTGGAGGATTTAGTGTCAATTCTGCAAAATAACATAAAGGCAATTACATCGAGAATTTCTGTGCCCTGCTACCCAGTACTTCTGAACAATATCATTATTCATAGTTTAAACAAAAATTTGTTGAATGAAAAAGAGAAATTAGCATATTGCTTAAAATACAATTCAGACAGCAGGTTTCTAATGATGTGGTGGTGTTAGCTGCATGTTTAGAATACATCACCTGCTCTTTCCAATGCCCATAAACATCAGCCACACAAACAAGAAAAAAAAACCCAGGTGATTAGGTAGGTAGATGGATGGAAGGGGAAACCTAGATAAAATACTTGCAAAATAGGGAAATACTAGCAAAGCTGTACAAAAAGAGTAGAATTTCAAAACGAGGCAATAAAGGCCAGTAATTCTGAGGTTGGAGGGAAATAGTCTAATAGGACATAGTAAAGGAAGTTGAATTTTACATCTGGCCCATGACGTAGCTGAGCAGTCACAAAGCCATAAAACTGAAAAAAACTGGTGCAATCCCAAATAAAGAAACTTTTGACCTTGCTGTCTATAAACATTTACTCCCTGCCAACACAAATACCTGTTTTCAAAAAGGGCTGTTTATGTGACAAAAGATTAAATAAGCTGTTAAAGTAGGATCCTTTAGGGGAGACGGGGCAATATTATGACCTGAAATAGGCAGGTATGGTGAATTAATTTTTCAACGCTGTTGTCAAAAACAAAGACTATGGTCAAATCTAGATCCATCTTTATTGCCTCGGGAAATCACAGTATTGTGAGGTCAGTTGAGCATGTATTGAAGAAAATTCAAGGTATTAAAATGCCCGTGGGGCACTCAGACACACGAGAATGCTGAAGGAAATTGATGATGCCATGAACAGCATCTCCACAAACTCCTTCAGAATTGAAGCTGCTTCTAAGGACCAAAGGAAACATAATATTCTGGTGCCTAATGAGGCATGAACAAATCCAGAGTCAGCCAAGAAATGTACATGAGAGTTTTTCCAAGAGATGACAAGATTGTTCACCTCCAGTAAAAAGTGCTAATTCTACATTAAATACATTTCATTGTATGCAGGTGGTGAGTATTAACTAAAGTTCATCTGAGCTATTATAATATAGATACAGACTGAAAACTGGTGGGATCGGGTAAGGAGATGTAGGTTTATAATGTGTACCTCTGTAAATACATATCACCAACTGGCTTCCTGGATAAGAATGCAAATAATTTGTTTTTAAAAGCATTATTTATTTAAGGCACTGATATTATGAATAGTCAACGGCTACGTTATGTATCATTAGGATTAATCAGAAGACACCTGACAAAAGGTCAGACTGAAATACTTTTCAAGTTGATGGAGGCTCCTGGAATTAACAGCATATTAGACAGGTGTCTCGAAACCATCTTTGCTTGGGAAGAGAGGTTGAATGAGAATGTTGAGGTTCTGTCACAGGTCTCTACAATTCATAAGTTGAATGATCATTCAGGGCTTACTGGTAACGCTCAATGTCCAATTCAGAAGGATAATGGTTCAAATCATACTTTTGAGACATGAGCATAAAATCATGCTAAGTATTAAGTGCTGTATTGTCTGAGGTGTTGACATTTGAATGAAGCCTTGACTACTTGTCAAAGGTGAATACAAGGCACTATTTCAAAATAAAACAAGAAAAAGCCACAGGTATCTTGAGAAATATTTATCAGAAAACAGGTTAATTATCCTTTATCTCGTTGTTCTGTTGGAGCTTGCTGTTAATGGCATATCAAGGAAAAGGATATACAGATGAAGGGATTGATCAATTATGTACTTTGTCTAAGTTTCCAAAGTCAGATTCTACTGCCTAACATTGAACATGGCAATGGCGAACAAACCAAAAACATATTGCTTTCGGGACTCAAAAAATTCCAAATGTGCAAGTCGAAGAAATAAAAGTCCTAACAACGAACAAGATGACACAGTATATCAAATTCACACACACAGTCTCTTGCAGAAAACAGTAAGGCAATTGCGGAGAAAACATTCCAGCTTTCCATCTCATTGCCAGGTTACACAATAAAGAAAGAGAAGTAGATGGGGTTTTTGTGGCAAACAGTGGTTAAATGGCTGCAAATAGTTAATTAGGAGAATGCTTTACTCCAGATTTTTATTTCATTCAAATTTCACCATCTACCATCATGGGATTTAAATTCATGATCCCAGAACATTGGCCTGGGGTTCTGGATTGCTGGCTCAGTGACACTACTATTACGCTGCTGCCTCCCTCTCATATGCTTGAACCTTCAGCACCTGGTGGATGAATCATAGGCTAGAATAAATGTCAGCACTTATACATTTTACTTCCATAAATTTCTGATCAAAATGTTGTTTTTAGTATGGTGCCCCTTTAAGCTGAAAAACTATTTTTAACCAATCTATTCAGACATGTTAGGACACTTCCATGGCAGTTGGTACTTTAACCCAGACCTTCTGACTCGGAAGAAGGGACACTACGAATGCACTACATTTTAAGAAGTTGAATACTCTGTTCAAGATGGTGAGAGTAGCATGCTCTAGCCGGAGCTCCATCTGCTCATCGGTTCCATTTCCCTTTCTTTCCCCCCTCTTTGCTGCAGCTTTTCTTGCCCCACCACGCCCAAATTTTAACTTCTTAAACTACCCTACCTGCAGGGAATGGAGAACACAGCAGGCCAGCTTGGGAAGCGAGTAGCGGCCGGAGGCCAGATCAGGAGCAGAGCGAACGCGGACCGAGTCCTGGAAGCCAGTCATGGCTGGAGACTGGAGTGGTAGCAGGGCTAGTGCAGCTTGAGCTGGGAGCCGAGTTGCGGGCTGGAGCCTGGAGAGGGAGCAGACCGGGCCCAGGCTGACCAGGCGGAGCGAGTCTGTGGCAGTGGTCAGCACGTGCAGAAAGTGAGGCCTCATGTTCTAAAGTTTAGTGGGCACGGACCCAATGAGAAAGGACAATAACTTGAGTAGTTTGAAGATACTTTTTAAACTGTATTCCCACACTCGTCTATTTTTTTCTACTATTTCAATTCTGTAACAACACAAAGTATCTGTACCTAGCCCTAAGATGACACCATAAGGCAACATTATAAACTTTTCACGACACTCATTTAAGTGCGCCTGACAATAAAGGTTATTCTATTCTTGATTTTTGAATATAACCAAATGAACTAATTTAGGTATAAAGAGCTACTTGTGTAAGAATACTAAACAGACATGTCTGGGACATTGGGTAATTGGGTCATAGTAAGAGGAAGACATATGCAATGCTGTATTGCACAAATAAACTATAAGGAAAGGATTCACATCTACTTTCATCTTATAGTACCTGGCTCCAACTCGATTTAACATTGCTGTGTGTAAACTAGCTGTTATATTTCTTAAACTGCAACAGTGACTACTATGGTATTGGTTAATTATATATAATTATTTGGAAATTTGGGTTCAAATTGCTTATCAGACATAAACATGTATAGGTTCAAGATTGAGTTGTATTTATATACTACTGATTAGAAGGGTAGACATAGTTTTAATGTAATTTTTGATTTCTGAGAGTGTTCACGGTTATCTATTTAATTTGGTCAGTTCTTTTACGTGTATGTAAACACCCCCTTTCCCCCACCGATATGAACAGTTTTGTGTTTTCGAAACCATGGATAGAAACAAGGAGATATTTTGCCATTGCCTAGCAACAAAGTCTCCTTTGACAGATTTGGAGATGCCGGTGTTGGACTGGGGTGTACAAAGTTAAAAATCACACAACGCCAGGTTATAGTCCAACAGGTTTAATTGGAAGCACACTAGCTTTCGGAGCTATGCTCCTTCATGAGGTGATAGCCTAATGGTGTGCTTCCAATTAAATCGGTTGGACTATAACCTGGTGTCCTTTGACAGAGGAAGAGAGATCAAGAAAAGTTCTTTTAGCAAGGCAGAACCATCCAGTAGGTCAGTGTGTGGACAGAATTGTTTCAAAGAGAAACACATCCGAGCTAAAACACCTGAAACATCAGCAGTGCAGTTTAGCAATCTCCAAAACAGTCAGGACAAAGGAAAAGAAGACTCGAGTGCCTTAGAACTTAAAAGAAAAACCACAGAAACAGAATGTATCAAAGTGTCAGATGAGTGGGCATTCTACAAGGCTGTTCGAGTTTAAAATATACAGAGGAACCTCAATTATCTGGCATTCGATTACCTGAATTTCAGATTATCCGGCAAGATCACAAGGTCCCGATGCTTGGCTAAACTAATATCTGGGATTCGATTAACCCAACGAAATACTCCCTGCTCATGTCCTTCAGATAATTGAGGTTCCTCTGTACATGTTAAGGTGTAAGTGAGCTCTGTCAGCAGTTTAAAGGTATTGTGTAACTGTGGACTCTAATTCCTTTGAGCAGTAAAATCTTCTGAGGATTTTTACATTTTAAATCTTAAAGTTTTTCTTACATTCCCTTTGTATTTAGGGAGAGAAAAAAAAAGAAACAATTCATTCCCCCAACCATCTTTGTTTATCTTTTGACTCTAATTCAATCAATTTCCTTCTCCCCTGATCTCCTGTTTCTCAACCTTTAAATCACAGCGGTTAAAGAGATAAACCACGAGTGCTATATTAACTACGGTCCTAACATTATCCATGTTGCATTTTTATGAGCACATATGTCAGCAAGTTACAATGTAAAAAAAACTTTCTAGCTGAAGAGCAAGGAAAAGAAAGTCGAACTAAGGGGGCCTATTACAGTATGCCCTACTCTGGCTCATTATGTTATTAAGTTCATGCAGAAGGGATGGAGAATGATGTGACTGTACATTCCTGTTGTTGGGAGTGTGTACAATGTTCTTGTGAAAACTAAATGAGGAATTTTTCACCTTATATTCTTCAATACATGTTGGAGAAGAGTAGACAGTCACGAAATGCCTGAGTACTTTGTAATGACTGCCAAGGCATATCACTGGGTTTTGCGTGACTCACCTACCCTCGAGTTCCAGTTTACAATAATAGCTTCACTCAAACAGCTGGATTAACAATAAAGCATATTACTGAACCACTCAACCTATTAACCTGACACACAGCAGTCCTTTCAATCAACAGTGCAGAGTTACTCAATGTAACCACATGATCAAAGAAGCCAATTCAAATATGTAAACAGCTCGTGGCCAGTTCCAGAACTTCACTTCTCCAACAGCTGTCACAATAAGAATTCAAATAAGTCAGATTTGCAGAATTAAAGAACTCTGGATGGCAGAGTTTATGTTTGTGCCCTAAGCAGGCCAGAAACAAAGATTATGCTACTTGTGAAATTTTTAATTTGACATTTATTTAAGCCTTCTACCAGTTTCATTAATAATTTTCCCAGCAAATACTACAGTTTTCTTAAATTGAGAAAATAGCAAGAAGCAGACATTATGGATTAGAAATAATAGTTAAGTCAATCATCCCCCTCACTCACTGTCTGTAATGTCATGGGGATTGGCAGAAAAGCACAGAACAGTTGAGTTTATTACACACAGACTGAAAATTAATCTACAAGATTTATGTTCTTGTTTAGTGTTGTATGGTTGCATTCCATGCTTTTATCCCCACAGTTGCATTTTTTCCCCCAAAATGGCCTTACCCATTGGGAATATAACCAGCATCACAGAGTTGTGTACAACAGGATCCTGAGCTGGACGGAGGCAGGTATCAGGATTTGGCAATCAGAGCCCTTCTAGCTCGTAGGAGCTTCAAAACCACAGTCAGCACTCACCGTGCACAAGAAATATTAGATGTGCATTCAGTACAATAACTTAACTAAAAGCGTGGGAGCTGAAATTAAACTCTAATCCCAAACTGTGGAACCACATGTTAAGTGTTTGCTAACAATGGGCAGGTCAGATTATCTGCTACTGTGGGGGAAAGTCAGTAGCTCACACAGGGCTAGTTTACTTAGGGTTATCTGTCTTGACAGTGTAGTCATATAGTATCCTGGCCACAAAAGAACTGGTGAAATGATGAGATATTGAACTGAATTTTCAAGTATGACATTTGGAACATTTCCATCACTGAGAATGATTCAGATCTAAACTCTGTTGATAGAATTACAGTTTTGTAAATCACCAACTGTGACAAGCTTTTGTTCAGAAGACTACTGTAGTCTCAAAAGGAAACACAGCACTGAAAGAATGACAATCACTCCTTTACTTCAAAGCCTAAAGGTGAAATATCAGGTGCATACTCCAAATCCCTAATTAAACATTATATACGCTAATGACAAAAAAAAGCACAAGCCCAAACTTGGTAATTTTACAGAGATGTTAGTTTCAATACTCTATCACTTCACCTTTTCACATAGCTTATCTATTTTCCTGTTTTTTGAGTTAGGTGTTGGGTTTAATCCTGCTCGAGGAATTGGAGCTCATTATCTCATCCAATCCAGGAATGAAGCAATATTGCAGAAGAACCAAACTGTTGGCTAAGACGTTAAACTAACAGAGTTTGATCTCTCAGGTGGATACAAAACAAATCCATGGCACTGTTTTACAGAGGAGCAAGTAAATTGTCCCTGGTCAACATATATCCCTCAACTAAAACTGAAAAAGTTAATCTTGTTATTATTTTTTGTGGGAGTTTGCTGTGCTTCAATTAGCTGACTGTTCCTTGCAATATTTTGGATTAGTGGTGCTGGAAGAGCACAGCAGTTCAGGCCGCATCCGAGGAGCAGTAAAATCGACGTTTCGGGCAAAAGCCCTTCATCAGGAATATGCCTGATGAAGGGCTTTTGCCCGAAACATCGATTTTACTGTTCCTCGGATGCTGCCTGAACTGTTGTGCTCTTCCAGCACCACTAATCCAGAATCTGGTTTCCAGCATCTGCAGTCATTGCTTTTACCCTGCTCCTTGCAATATGTCAATGATCACACCTCAAAAATACTTTGCTAGCTATAAAGTGAGTCAAAACATTGTGAAAGTTGCTAAATAAATGCAAGCTCTTTTCCTCTTTCCAACTTGCACAGAAATAATTCCAATAAATAAAAATATACAAGTTTGGAACATTTTCCTGTGATGAAGGAGTCAAGGTTGCTGTTAGTTAGCCTGTATTGGATTTCAACTGATTTCTGTTCTTAGTTTATATCCAAATTATTGGTCAGAGTATTGAGTCCAGGAGTTGGGAGGTCATGTTGCGGCTGCACAGGACATTAGTTTGGCCACTGTTGGAATATTGTGTGCAATTCTGATATCCTTCCTATCGGAAGGATGTTGTGAAACTTGAAAGAGTTCAGAAAAGGTTTACAAGATGTTGCCAGGGTTGGGGGATTTGAGCAATAGGGAGAGGCAGAACAGGCTGGGGCTGTTTTCCCCGGAGCATCGGAGGCTGATGGATGACCTTATAGAGGTTTATAAAATCATAGGGAGCATGGTTAGGGTAAATAGACAAGGTATTTTCCCTGGAGTGGGGAAGTCCAGAACTAGAGGGTATAGGTTTAAGGTGAGAGGGGAAAGATATAAAAAGAGACCTAAGGGGCAGCTTTTTCCACACAGAAGGTGGTACGTGTGTGGAATGAGCTGCCAGAGGAAATGGTGGAGGCTGGTACAATTGCAACAATTAAGAGGCATTTGGATGGGTATATGGATAGGTTTGGAGGGATATGGGCCAGGTGCTGGCAGATGGGACTAGATTGGGTTGGGACATCTGGTCGGCATGGACGGGTTGGATCAAAGGGTCTGTTTCGTTTTGTACATCTCTATGACCTCTACAGAAAGATGTCAGAATGCAGGAGTGTGTGCTTTAGAACAAAAAAAAGGGATATAGTGACAGTTATCATTTATCCCCATTTCAGCCTCAGCGTGACAAAGACAGAGAAAGTGAGGGAGGAAAGGAATGACATTTTATTCTTTTGAGTTCTAGGAGATCACTCTAATCTCTACTGGACAATCAAAGGTTGTGATAGACACTGCTACACAAAATATATCAGAATCACAATCAGAATAATAGTGTTCAAATACATTTAATAGGTGAAAACAAGATTAGAAAGAAGGAATTTGTCTAGAGTATGACTGAGATATATGAAAGATCAGGCATTGTTCAGTAATATTCCCAGCATTTCCCACCATGGTCAGCAGATACATTGGAACACCACCCCATCTGAAAGATCTTCTCCAAGATGTACAGCACCCTGACTTGGAACTATATCACAGTTCCTTCACTGTACTTCTCATTTACGTGACTTCTACTGCCTTCTGAAGATACACAAAGTCAACACACCAGGATGTCCCATTGTATCAGGCAATGGGACCCTGTGCAACAACCTATCTGGCTATGTTGAATGTACCTTGAAACCCGTTGTACAGGGACCCCTCCAGCTTCTGTCATGTCACTACAGATTTCTTACAGAAACTCAGCACCCATGGACCACTCGAACCAGGAATATTCCTCGATATAATGGATGTGTCAATACTCTACACCAGCATTCCCAACAATGATGGCATCGTGACAACAGCCTCAGTACTCAATACCAACAACTACCAATCTCTGAGCACTGTGCAACAACTCAAGCGCTTCATCCTCGACCACAACATTTTCACCTTTGACAACCAGTTCTTTATCCAGAACACGGAACAGCCATGGAGATCAAATTTGCACCCCATATATACCAACATTTTCATACACAGGTCAAACAAGACTTCTTTTCTGCATAGGACCTCCAACCAACACTATACACCAGATATATTGATGGCATTTTCATCTTCTGGACCCATGACAAGGAGTCACTGAAACAATTACACAGTGAGATCAACGAGTTTCATCCCACCATCAGATATACCATGGACTACTCTTTAGTATCTGTCTCATTCTTGGACACATGCTCCTCCATCAATGACGAGCACCTCAGCGCCTCACTCTACCGCAAACCCACGGATAACTTCACAATCTCTAGCTTCTCCCCTAAATGTATTAAAACAGCGGTCCCCTCTGGACAAGCCCTAAGCACATACAAGGTCTGTTCAGATGTTGAGGAACGCGACGGACACCTGAAGGTGCTCAGGGATGCCCTCATAACGGCATCAACTCATCAACAGCCAGTTCCGAAGTGCCACAGCGAGAAACCGTAATGACCTCCTCAGGAGACAGACATGGGTTGCAACCGAAAAGGTACCCTTCATTGTCCAGTACTTCCTGGGAACCAAAAACCTATGCCATGTTCTTTGCAGCCTGCAATGCATTATCAAGGAGGATGACCACTCCTCAAGACCTTCCCCACCTCCACTGTTCACCTTTAAACCACCAAACTTCAAACAGATCATTCTTCATAGCAAACTGCCCAGCTTACAAGACAACATCAAGTATAACACCGTACAACCCTGTCATGGCAGCCACTGCAAGACATATCAGACTGTCAACAAGGAGACCATCATTACACGTGGGGTTGCCTCCCACCATGTAGACAGCAGGGACTTACATGTCTCAGCCAATGTTGTCTCTCTCATATGCTGCAGGCAAGGATGCCTTGTGGCATGGCACATTGGCAAGACTGAGCAGATGCTATGACAATAGATGAACGGACACCACACAACCACCAGGCAAGGGTGTTCCCTTCCAGCAGGAGAACACTTCAGTGGTACAGGATATTCCGCCTCGGACATTTCGGATGACCATCCTCCCATGCGGACTTCAGGACAAGCAACAATGTAAAGTGGCCGAGCAGAGGCTGATAGCCAAGGCTATATACACATACACACAGACCCCTGCACGCGCACGCGCACACACACACACCATCTCTCATACACAAGCTCTCGCTCATACCCGCACACACACACTCCCCGCACTCACACCCATGCACGCACCCTCTCACAGGCTTATAGCCATGACACACACACTCCCATGCACTCGCTGCTGGACTGGACACACACACACACTCTGTTACACACACTCATTCTGTCTCTCCTACACACACACACACACAAATTTATGGGTTGAATCTGTATTTTCAGAATTATATTTTATTTTGCTCAAAAAAATGCATAACCTATAGTCAGTCCATGTAAGATTCTGCAAATCCCACCTCAGAAATAGAACCAGTCTGACTCAAGATGGAGACACAGACAAACTCTAACCTCACATCTTTAATGCATTGTCCGAACTGAGATGACACATTTTGTTAGAAACCTGAAGTTATCTTGAGAATGTGACTTAAAAGAGTTCTGGGATTTCCATATTAACGAACCAAAACTAGCCAAACCATTCTAGAAGATGAAAGACTTAATCTAAGTTTGTTTAATATATATTTAATATACGATGAAGAAGCAATGCTTCGAAAGCCTGTGCCTCCAAATATATCTGTTGGACTCTGGCCTGGTGTTGAGTGATTTTTAACTTCGTTCACTGCAGTCCAACACCAGCATTTCCAAAAGCAAAATATATCGTACTTTGGTGCACGAGCAGGTTAAACAACAGATGTTAGGATGATACAGCTCCGAGTAAAATTGAAATAAACCAGTCTGCAATAGAATTAAGGATGGCATCTGTCATTTACAGGGCTGGCTTGATAAACTGTGAGATCACGCAAGGAACCGCAGCACCCTCTGGTGACAGAAAGCAATAACTACAAGAATCACACTGAATAGGATTAAATAAATATAAAGCACTTTGGATACTGGAGATCTGAACCAAAACCAAGTAATGCTGGAGAAACCTAGCAAGAGAGAAACAGAGTTAATGTTTTAAATACAATATGACTCTTTAGTTTTGATACTGCCACACCCGCTGAATTTGGCAAAAGTGAGAATTGCAGATGCTGGAAACCAGAGTTTAGATCAGAGTGGTGCTGGAAAAGCACAGCAGGTCAGGCAGCATCCTGCTCCTCGGATGCTGCCTGACCTGCTGTGCTTTTCCAGCACCACTCTGATCTAAACACCTGCTGAATTTCTCCAGCAACTTCTGCTTTAACTTCTGCAAAACTGACCCAGAATTTATTCAAATAATTCTCTGTACTTCACTGATTGCTAACAACTGCACGTCAGTGGTGGCTCAGTTGGCAGCACTTCGACCTCAAAGTCAGAACCCTTACACATTCAAGATCCATTCCAGAACTTAAGCTCAATCATTTAGGTGTAATAATTAAGGAAGTGCCATTGAACTGGGGTCCTGTTTTCAAAGATGACACAACTGAAGCAATATGAATGACAACTGTACCACACTTTAGAAAGAATGTGAAATAATTTGGGACGGTGGAGAACATATTTAGAAGAATAGTTCCAGGAATGGGGACTTCAATTATACGGAAAGATTGAAAAACCTAGCTTGAGAGATTTAATAGAGGTTTACAAAATCCAAAGATCGTAACTTCAAGCCCCACTTCCGAATGCAACCTAGACTGGAACTCCTGTACTGTCAGAGATGCTACCTTTCAGATGAGATTTTAAACTCTGCCCTCATGGATTGACCTGAAATATCCCATCACACTATTTCAACAAAGATTGAATGAGTTCTCCCTCTTACCCTGCTGTTGAACTATTCTTCAACCAGCATCACAAAAATATGTCAACTGATGAGTTGAATTGTTCTCATAGTGAGCAATGATCTCTTCAACTTTACTCATACATTCACATATAAAAGATGCTGCTTTGGGTATCATATGGCTCTTAGTTCTTTCACAGGATATGCAAAATATTTATACTTGAGTCCCTTCCCTCACATCTTCACATGACTTACTTTTTCTCAAAATTTCAACTTTCCAATTTCCACTTTTGTCTCAACATCATATTATTCATCAGAAACTCTTCCCTTTCTCAAATTACACATTTTCATTTCTGCTAGGTTACTAATCAACATCCATTTTAGGTAAAAACAACGACTGCAGATGCTGGAAACCAGAGGTGAGGTGGGGGAATCCTGTGGCCCAACATTTCAACTCCCCCTCCACCAAGGACATGCAGGTCCTGGGCCTCCTCCACCGCCGCTCCCTCACCACTTGACACCTGGAGGAAGAACGCCTCATCTTCCGCCTCGGAAGACTTCAACTCACCAGTTTCCTCATTTCCCCTTCCCTCACCTCATCCCAGCTCCAGCCTTCCAGCTCAGCACCGCCCTCATGACCTGTCCTACCTGGCTATCTTCCTTTCCGTCTATCCACTCCACCCCCTCTCTGACCTATCGTCTTCATCCCCACCCCCATCTCCCTCTCATTTATCTCTGCATTGCAGGCACCCTGCCTCTATTCCTGATGAAGGACTTTTGCCTGAAACGTCAATTTTCCTGCTCCTCGGATGCTGCCTGACCTGCTGTACTTTTTCAGCACCACTCTAATCTAACATCCATTATTAGCTCACTGAGTTCCACAACTACCTTGACCATACTCACTACCAATCAATCAACTTCTTAGAAGGACACAATTCCTCCTCTGTACTCCTGAAAGGTCTATGTTATGCCTCAACTGAATATTTCTCTCGACAGCCTCCAAACAAGTTTCACCCCTTTCAGCTCTCTCCAAGAACTACCCAGAGTTCCCTTTTCATTTTCAAGGGACCATTCTCTTGAATTGCTTCCTTTCAACATCCTTAAAATGAACTAGTCCCTCTGTGACACCCTGGTCTAAGCCCAAATCACTCCCTTGCAAGCAGAGGATGCAACACATGCAGCTATTTTCTCAACTTTTTTTTAAAAAAAACACTATCCTCCTCTCCAAATCCAGAGATTTAGTTGCATTTCTTTCAACTTAGTGTGCTGTATTCACACATCATGATAGTGTCTCCTCCACTGAGCAAACTAAGCAGTATGAGCAGTTGCTTTGAGAATACCTTCATCCTGTCCACGAGTATGGCATAAGCTTCTGATTTCCTGTCACTTTACTTCTTCTCTCCATTCCATTCCCAATCTATCCTCAACCTCATACATTTTTCTAATGAAATTCAAGATCAGTTCACAGCACTGCACCTCAACTTCCAAATCAGCACTTTACGACCTTCTGGACTCAACATTAAGTTTGACTATTTCAGATCATAAGCACTGCTACATTTTCACCTCCTCCAGACATCAGGAATTAGTGACGATTCTGTTATTCCTATTTAAACCTTCTTTGGTCACATCTTTCTTTTCATTACTTGTTACATAATCACTAGCCCATTTTGTCTGTTGTTTCTATTGTCAATTAATCATAGTAATTTATTCAGACAGCATCTGTTGAGATAGAAACAAAACTAATATTCCTGTTGATGATCACTTGATTCATTAATTGCCCAGGTATATTTTGTACACAAAAAGCAGGAAAAATCCAAACTGGCCAATTACTACCCAATCAGTCTACTCTCAATCAGCAGTAAAGTGATTGTACTGTTAATGATGCTTTCTATCAAGCAGCACTTGCTATCAATAAACACCTCGCTGATGTGTAGCCTGGGTTCTGCCAGGGCCACTATTCCCATGATCTCATTCAAATATGGATAAAAGAGTTGAATTATAAAGTTGAGGTGAGAGTTGGCATCAAGATCACATATAACTGAGTGAGGCATCAAGGAGCCTAGCACAACTGGAGCCAATGGGAATCAGAAGGAAAACTCTCCACCAGTTGGAGTACGAACTGGAATATCAGAAAATGGGCTGTGGTTATTAAAATTGATTCATCTCAGCTCCAGGCTATCGCTGCTGGAGCTCCTCAGGGCAGTGTTCTAGACCCAATCATCTTCAGTTGCTTCATCAATGACTTTTCCTCTATCATAAGGTCATTGGAAATGTTCGCCAATGATTGTATGATGTTCAGCACCGTTTACTGATCCTCACAGAATGAAATAGTCAATGTCCAACCTCAACAATATCCAGGCTTTGGCTCACAACTGGCAAGTAACATTCACTTCACACAAATGCCAGGCAATGACCATTTCCAATTAGAAACAATCTAACCACTGCCCATGACATTCAACAGCATTGCCATCACACTGATCTCCCCTCCCCTCCATCAAAATCCTGGGGGTTACCATTGACCAGACACTGAACTGGACTAATCATATAAGTACACAGTGTCTAAAACAAAGGTCAGAGGTAATAAATAACATGGTAAACAACTCACATCATGACTCCTCACAGCCTTTCCACCCTTAATCTAATCTAAAATCTACAAGGCACAAGTCAGAAGAGTGCTGGAATACTCTCTCGTTGCTTGTATGAGTGCAGTTCCTACAACACTCAAGAAGCCTGAAAACATCCAGGACACAGCATGCTACTTGAATGACACCACACCCATAAATACTCACTTCCTCCACCAGTGATATTCAGTAACAGCAGTGTGTGCCAGCCACAAGATGCACTGCAGAAATTCACCAAGAATCCTTAGACTGCACTTTATAACTCATGCTATTACTAGCTGGAAAGGAAAGGGCAGCAGATTAATGTGAACACCAACAGCTGCATGTTCCCTTCCAAGTTCAGACATCGCCATTCCTTGTGTCATTGGGATAAAATCCTGGAAATCCTCCCCCTCCCAAAAGGCATTGTGGATCTACATACAGCACATGCATTGGAGAAGTCCAAGAAGATAGTTCACAACCACCTTCTGCAGGGCAACTAGGGATGGGGAACAAGTGCTTTCCCATGAAAGAATAAAAAAAGTACTCAGCTGGTCTCACAGAATCTGTCCCATGAGTCACAAGTGAATAAAAAAAATTTGCTCTTCACAGACACTGCCAGACCTCAGTTTTCCCATCACTACTTGTCTTGGTTTCCAGCGTAGACAATATTTTGCTTTTTTTTGTCAGTAAAGCACAGATTGTTACAATTGTGCTGCATGTGGGAACTTGCTGCATGAAATTACTTGCTGTGTAATACAGTGACCATATATTTCAAAAGCAACTCATTGTCTGTAAAGTGCTACTAGGTATCGTTAGGTCTATAATGGAGCTATTTAAATTAAGCTTTTCTTGCAGAATTAAACTTGTAATGTGCTTTGTGGATACAGGCTCTACAACATGACAACTTGCAAAGTTGCTGCAGGCAGAAGATATAAAAGATATAGCCATTCAGCCCATCAAGTCTTCTTCCGTTCAATGAGAGTGATCTGATAATCCTCAACTCCACTTTCCTACATTTCCCCCACGACCCTTGATTTACTAACAGATTAAAAAGCTATCTTGCATATTCTTAAGAACCAACCTTGACAACCATCTGCAGTAGAATTCCACAGATACACTACCCTCCGAGAAATTTCTTCTCTGTCTTAAATGTGTGATTTCTTATTATGACTCTCCCACAAAGGGAAATAACCTTTCTACTTTTATTCTGTCAAGTTCCTGAAGAATCTTATGCATGTTTCAATAAGGTCTCCTCTCATTCTTTGTAATTCCAATGAGTACAGGCCCAATGTATTTAACCAAGTCAGCCAAGAAAATTCCTTCAGGTCTGATGTCAGTCTAGCGAAAGTTCTCTAGACTGTCTTTAATAACAGATTATCTTTCTTTACCTAAGAGGCCAAAACTATTTGTTGTATTCAAGCTGTGGTCTAACTGGTGTCTTGTGCAGTTTTAGCAAGACCTTTTACGTTTATACTTCACTCCATTTGAAATAAAGGTCAACATTCCATTTGCTTTTCCTAATAGCAACTGAACAAGAATGCTAGCTTTTCACGATTCATGGATGAAGGCTCACAAATTCCTCTGTAGTTATGTCATTTAAATAATGTTCAGCTTCTCTATCCTTCCTGCCAAACTCCGTAACGTTACATTTTCCCACATTATATTCCATCTGTCAAGGTTTTGCATACTCACTCAACTTACCTATATCCCACTGCAGATTATTTTTATCATCCTCATCCCTCAGCTATTTTTGTATCATCCACAAACTTCCCACATCCAGGTCATTAATATACAGATAGTAAATAATTATGGTGTCAGTACTGACCCATGTGACATTCCACTAGTTACAGATTACCTTCCAGAAAGTGCTTCCCTTATCCCAACTCTGTTTTATATTAGTTAGCCAATTTCTATCTATGCTAATACACATCCTGCAGTTCCATGGACTCTTATTAGCCTAATATGTGATACCTTATCAAACACCTTCTGAAAATCCAAATATATTAAATCCACTGTTTTCCATTTGTTTACACTGTTTGTTACCTCCTCAAAAGAATGTCAGGCATGATTTCTTCATCATGAAGCCACACTGACTCTGCTTGATCTTACTGTGAACTTCAAAAATACTATTAATTTCTTTATAACAGACTCTAACATTTTCCCCAATACCAGACATTAAGCTATCTGGTCTACAGTTACTTTTTTTTGTTTCCCTCCCTTTTGGAATAAAGGTGTTACATTGGTAATTTTCCAATCCTCCTGGTCTTTTCAAGTCACTAGCGTTACATTCACTATCTCAGAAATTGCTGGAAAAGCACAGCATGTAGCAGCAACTGTGGAGAGAAATCAAGAGTTAATGCTTTGGATTCAGTGACCCATTCTGAGGTTAGGTCACTCAACCCAAAATATCAACTCTTGATTCTTCTTCACTAATGCTGCCAGATTTGCTGAGCTTTTCTGGTAGCACAGTGGCTACCACTGCTGCCTTACAGCACCAGGATCCTGGGTTTGATTCCTGCCTCGGGCAACTCCTCTGGGTACTCTGGTTTCCTCCGGATGCTCTGGTTTCCTCCCACAAGCCAAAGATGTGCAGGTGAGGTGAACCGGCTATGCTAAATTGTCTATAGCATTAGGTGCATTAGTCAGGGGTCAATGTAGGGGAATGGGTCTGGGTGGGTTACTCTTCGGAGATTCGGTGTGGACTTGTTGGGCCAAAGGGCCTGGTTCCACACTGTAGGGAATCTAATGTAATAATCTGTTTTTGTTCCTGATTTACAGCATCTGCAGTTGTTTTGATTTTTATATCCGCTATCTTTGCAGCTACTTCCTCCAAGGGGGACTTACGAATCTTTAAGCCAATTAGTTTCCCCAGCACTTTGTCCTCCAGTGATAGCTGCTGGTTTTATTTTCACTCCTCCTTTTGCCCCTTGATTACTTGGCGATTTCGGCCCCTTTAGGCACATCGCTCAATTTAAAGTGGAGTTTTGTGACCTTGCTTATGAGGATCTAGCCTTGGGTCACTCTCACCTCTCCTGAGGGTCTGAGACCACCATCTGCCTGGCCAGGAGCAGGACTGCCTATTCATGGTCCCTGTGGCTCAGCCGTGTCTGCAGCCTTCCAACCCAAGGCCTTGCCTGTCTCTCATGAGACATGTAAGTGGCTCCATCCTCACCAATGCGCGGTCCCGGGGATTCCTGTCCCCCTCCCGGCCCTCTCCCTCCCCCCAACAACTTACGCTTGTACTCGGCCATCAGCCGTTTCAGCGCCGTCCCTGCCATCGCCGCGACCGTTAACGACGTCACGCAAGGACGGAGGACCGGTTACAGCGACGCACCGCCTCTACTTCCGGTCGGGGGAGGGGAGGGGAGGGGAGGAAGTTTAGCGACGCACCGCCGCCCCCCGTCCCGCCTCTACTGAGGGACGCGGCAAAATGGCGCTGTTGCCCCCTATCCCGTGTCTCCTGTATCCCCTCCTTGGCATGGCGGCACTCGCTGGCGGCCAATTCTACGGGGACGGGGGAGCTTTCAGTCCCGGGCAGACCGGCGGCAACGGGGCGTCAGTGGCTCAACAACGCAGGTAACGGACTGGCAGCAATCATCTCAACAGGGGCTCTCAAACTCATAACGGAGCGGATTAGTAATAATGCTGGGCAGTGACAACAATACGCAATGGGGTTAGTAATAATGGTAGGAAAGGACGATAGCAACTAATGGGATTAGTAATAATGGTGGGAAAGGACGATGACATTCAATTGGGGTTAGTAATAATGATGGGAAAGGACCATGTTGCCCAATGGCGTTAGTAATAATGGTGGGAAAGGATGATGACATTCAATGGGGTTAGTAATAATAATGGTGGGAAAGGACGATGACACTCAATGGGGTTAGTAATAATAATGGTGGGAAAGGACGATGACATTCAATGGGGTTAGTAATAATAATGGTGGGAAAGGACGATGGCGCGCAATGGGGTTAGTAATAATGGTGGGAAAGGACGATGACGCGCAATGGGGTTAGTAATAATGGTGGGAAAGGACGATGACGCGCAGTGGGGTTAGCAGTAATGGTGGGAAATGACAATAACACTCAATGGGATTAGTAATAATGGTGGGAAAGGATGATGACACGCAATGTGGTTAGTAATAATGGTGGGAAAGGACGATGACGTGCAGTGGGGTTAGTAATAATGGTGGGAAAGGACAATCCCGCGCAATGGGGTTAGTAATAATGGTGGGAAAGAACGATGGCGCGCAATGGGGTTAGTAATAATGGTGGGAAAGGATGATGACGCGCAATGGGGTTAGTAATAATGGTGGGAAAGGACAATCCCGCGCAATGGGGTTAGTAATAATGGTGGAAAAGGACAATCCCGCGCAATGGGGTTAGTAATAATGGTGGGAAAGGACGATGGCGCGCAATGGGGTTAGTATTAATGGTGGGAAAGGACAATGGCGCGCAATGGGGTTAGTAATAATTGTGGAAAGGACGATGGCGCGCAATGGGGTTAGTAATAATGGTGGGAAAGGAAGATGACACGCAGTGGGGTTAGTAATAATGGTGGGAAAGGACCATGTCGTCCAATGGGGTTAGTAATAATGGTGGGAAAGGACCATGTCGCCCAATGGTGTTAGTATTAATGGTGGGAAACGACGATGGCGTGCAGTGGGGATAGTAGTAATGGTGGGAAAGGACGATGATGTGCAGTGGGGTTAGCAGTAATGGTGGGAAATGACAATAACACGCAATGGGATTAGTAATAATGATGGGAAAGGACGATGACGCACAATTGGGGTTAGTAATAATGGTGGGAAAGGACGATGACATTCAATTGGGGTTAGTAATTATGGTGGGAAAGGACAATGTTGCCCAATGGGGTTAGTAATAACGGTGGGAAAGGACGATGACACGCAATGGGGTTAGTAATAATGGTGGGAAAGGACGATGACGCGCAATGGGGTTAGTAATAATGGTGGGAGAGGACTATGACGCGCAATGGGGTTAGTAATAATGGTGGGATAGGATGATGACGCGCAATGGGGTTAGTAATAATGGTGGGAAAGGACCATGTCGCCCAATGGGGTTAGTAATAATGGTGGGAAAGGACCATGTCGCCCAATGGGGTTAGTATTAATGGTGGGAAAGGACAATGGCGTGCAATGGGGTTAGCAGTAATGGTGGGAAATGACAATAACACTCAATGGGATTAGTAATAATGATGGGAAAGGATGATGACGCGCAATAGGGTTAGTAATAATGGTGGGAAAGGACGATGACATTCAATGGGGTTAGTAATAATGGTGGTAAAGGATAATGACACTCAATGGGGCTAGTGATAATGGTGGGAAAGGACAATACCATTCACAGGAGTAGTGAAAGAATTTGGGAGAGACAATAGTACTCCACATGGACACTATTAATGTTGGAGAGAGACAGTAACACTTAATAAGGAGCAATAAGATAATAGTTCACAGGTAATTTTCTTTCACGAATGTGGGACATGGGTGTTGTTGGCTGGACGAGCACTAATTGCCTGTATTCAGCTGCCTTTTGCAAATCGACGCACAATACTGTTAGGGAGTGAATTCCAGGAGTTTGAAGGAACAGTGACATTCCATAGGCAGTAATAACAGTGGGAAGGGATAATAATATTCTACAGCGGAGTGGTGTGGCGGGATGAGTTTGGCGTTGACAGTATTTCGGGGCAAGTGCAATAGTGTGGGAAGGCAAGGGGAAAGGTGAGGATTGGGGTAGTTTGGCGAGTGGTGGTATAATTGCAGAATGGTGGACTTGTGTGGCATTTGGAGAAGTATGGAGGTACCGGTGGGTTAGTGTGGGGAAGTGATAGTAGCACAGTTGGTGAGGATGGTGTGTACATGTGTGTTGTCATGAAAATCCATGGGTCTTTATTTAATGTTGAGAACTTCAAGGGATGCACCTGCCTGTGTGTACACCACTGTGCTGCCACCTTTTTCCAATTAGTTTGTGGGATATGGAGGTCGCTGGCTGGGCCAAAATTATTGCCCATCTCTAGTTGCCCTTGAGAAGGTAATGGTGAGCTGCCACCTTGAACTGCTGCAGCTAACCTGTGGAAGTTTAAAAAAATAAAAAACCATAGTATATTTTCTCCTGAAAATAATAAATGCTGGAGATCACAGCGGGTCAGGCAGCATCCGTGGAGAGAGTCTTTATCAGAGCTGAAGTGAAGTGTGGAGGGAGAGCATTTGAGGATCTGTCCTGTTGGTGAGAGATGGGTAACCATAGGTAGTGGTGTGTGGGAAATTGTATGGTGAATGACTACTGTATGGGGCTATTCTGTGAGTTCTATTGGATAGTTCTCCCAGTTTATGGTTAGTAATAAAAATGACAAGGAGCACCAAAATGCTAGGAGGGATATAATTAAAGAAAATGAGGTGGATTAAGCTCTGTCGTATAAGTGTTTTGTCTATTTATATCAGACCTCGTTTATGGTGACAAGTATTTATAATTAACTTTAACTATCTTTACCTTGTCACACCGCAGTTGCAGCTACTGGAGGTGGTGCAGTGCCATCACTACTAACGAGATGGTGAAATTACACACACGCAGCCTATTCTGTTCCACCATTCTCATCTCATTCGCCCCCAATTCACCCCACCCTTACCCACTCATTTTCTGATACTGGAGAAATGTAATGGATTACAATGCACTTTGTGACTCTTAATAACAAAGGATATAAAATATTGTTTCATAGAAATATTCTTTGTCCTTTTAGATATTTATTATATGATGTGAATCCACCAGAGGGATTTAATCTTCGTCGAGATGTCTATCTCCGTATGGCAGGCTTAATGGACACCCTGCTGAAGAGTGAAGATTGGGTGCTGGTCCTTCCTCCCTGGGGGCATCTCTATCATTGGCAGAGCAAAGGTCTTAAACAAGTTCGCATTCCTTGGTCTGCATTTTTTGACGTGCCAAGCTTAAACAAGAACATTCCTGTCATTGAACATGAGCAATTTATTGCAGGTACCTTGTACTATAATCTGCCTTTGGACATTCAGCTTACTCTGAGCATGCTATGTATGGGACAAATGTAAAAGATGAACAGGAAGAATAATCTTACTTAAATGAAAAAATCCAAATCAGTTTGAGTCTATTTTAATGTTCTATTCGGCATACAGTTCTATTCTTGACATATTTGGGTCCTTTAAGTTCTTAAATAATGACATTATATGTATCACAATGCCTGTAATGTAAGAATGGCAGTGTTCATTTTAATTCAACGGTCTTTTTATATCCTGTCTACCACTCTGCTGTTCCCTTTTAATTTAGTCTAATTTTATTGCATGCTTGCATATTTTTAACCTGATTGCTTAGTCTATATACGTGTTTGATTTAGGCCAAATTGCAAGTCAGACTTTGGACTATGACTGTTTTTGGGATGAAAATACCATATCTCTCATCAACTGAAGTGCAGTCAAAATTGTGATACACTGAATCAGCTTGACTGGGAAATGTTAAAACTCTTGGCTAAAGTGAAAGTGTGTGAATGTAGAGGGGTTACAATGCTAGTCTGGCAATCAAAGATTGAGTTTAAGTGCTATGAGGGCAGATTATAAAATAGAATTCCAAAAACTAGGTAAATCACTGAGAAAAGGGAAAAGAGGAATTTATATAAAAACAAATCGGGCAGTTCATTCATTCAGGAATGCCTGGTCTCTGCTCTGACTTAGGTCTAAACACATTACATGTTGTTCCCTATTGATGTTCTATGGTGTCACTCAACTCACAAGAATGACCACCTCATGCCAACTACGGCTGTTAATTATAACCTTACTGGAAAATAAATTCATAGAGTGGTACAACTGGAGGCCAGTTGTCCCTTGTGCCTGTGCCAATTCTTTGAAAGAGCTATCCAATTAGGCCCACTCTGTGCTCTTTCCCCATAGATCAGAAAATTTATCATTGTCCATATATATGACATAAAACCTTTTGAAAGTTCCTATTATAGCTACTTCCATCTACCCTTTCAGGCTTAGTATGACGACTAGTAGACCAGAGTTTGACTTGATTGTTCCATTTATACTGAATATGCTTTCAAAACAAAACTAGATAAATACATGAGAGAAATTGTTTAGAAAGGTATTCTGAGAGGCTGAGATGAGATGATCGAGTCGGAAGAGATTTGTACAAAGTATAAACACCAGTATAAATTAATGGACTATTTATTTGCTCTGTATTATTTGTAATTTATATGTCAACCATTTAAAAAGGCTAGCTAACTGGAAAAATATTAACTAAAGCATCACCTTAGGACTACTGCTTCTTGGGTCATGGCTCCATTCTCCAAACCACAACCCCGACAATCCTTGATTCCATGAAATCATAGAATAATACAGCAGCAAAGAGGGCCATTCAGGCTATTATATCTGTGGCAGCTCCTGGAAATGGGTAGCATACTGATCTCTCAAACCTATTCTTTGCCCCAGTTGCCCTGAATTTTTTTTTCTTTTCAAGCACTGATCCAATTATCTTTTGAGAGGTACTATTGATTCTGTTGTCACTGACTTTCACAGTGCATTTAAACTTGAATGATGCAATGCTTGTTCAGTTTTTCTCTGTTTACAATTTCGCTCTCTCTCTCTCTCCCCCCCCTCTCTCTTACTCAGAGTCTGGTGGCCCCTTCATCCAGCAAATCTATGTTCTGCAGGGATATGCAGAAGGCTGGACAGAAGGGCACTGGGAGGAAAAGGTAGACGAGCGACTTTGTATTGAGGATCTTCCCTACCGGAATGATGAGCAGGGATTTTACAGGTATTTTAAGACTTGTTTATAATTCATATGAAAACCCAATAGAGTGTACAATCTTCTTCCTTTTAGGTGTTAAGTGAGGCAGAAATCTGATGTTACGTTGCACCCTTGGAGTCCATCATATTTGTGTGACACAGCTTACAGAATTATTAAGCATTAAGCCTATCGTGCCTTTTCCAACTCTGAACAGGAAGGAAGTCCAACATGGGTGATAAGCACAGTTATTGAATTAACTGTGAAGAACAGATTAAGCTAATCAGTGGCAATTGCATTGTCTCACTGTTGGTAGATGAGCTTTTGCTCAAAAATGAGATTTTTGAATACTGAACACCAGATCTTGCAGGTTTATTGTGTATTACACATGCCATGATACATAAACATATGAAAAGGTAATACTTGTAAACCAGGTCCAAGACTGGTATTTGAGGATCAGAATGCCTTACAAGTATAATCATTTATCTTGCAGTCTCAATTTTTATATATTTCTCTTTCACATTTTACTTGATAATCTACATTTATATAATACTGAAAGTATGTCTCTATGTAAATTCAGTAATTCCCAACAATGCATGAATTTTAATGAGTTAGTTTTCCATTGGACCTGTATAACTCATCCTACCTTTTTAACTTTCAATTGCTTTTCTTGTTACATATGATTCATATTGCATCAATTGAAACTTGTAATTAGAACTATATGTTCATCTACACGTTATCAAATAATTAAAGTTTTCTAAAATATGAATCCTTTTGACTAGGTTGACTAAAGTGACAAAATTTAAGGTGACCCATACAACATTAATCCAATGGTACTTTAAACTGACTTAAGCAGAGAAGATTGAAGGTTAATATCATTAATACATACATCTCCTCAGTAATAAGTATACAGTTTTGGAATGGGGGTGGGGTGGGAACCTACCAGGGGAAAGCCATAGTGCCCAGGTCTCTGCATTGAGTTGGCTCGGTGGCACAGAAGGGAAGGGGTGAGAACAGAAAAACGCTAGTGGTAGGAGAATTAATAGTTAGAGGAACGGACAGGAGATTCTGTGGCTGTAGAATCCATGACTCACGTAAGGTATGTTGCCTCCTAGGTGCTAGGGTCCTGGATATCTCTGATCAATTCTACGAGATTCTGAAGAGGGAGGGTAAGCAGCCTGAAGCCGTGGTGCTTATTTGCGCCAATGACATGGGTAGGAAAAGGGATGTGGATCCAAAAAATTAGGTTGGAAGCTTAAAAGCAGGACGAGCAAAGTAGTAATCTCAGGATTACTACAGGTGCCACGTGCTAGTGTGGTGAGGGACAGGGAGCGAGTGGCTAGAGGGCTGGTGCAGGACGGAGAGCTTCAGATATGTAGATCATTGGGGATACCTTCTGACGAAGGTGGGACCTGGACATGGGCTACACTTAAACTGGAGGGACACCAATGTCCTGGGCAGGAGATTTACGAGAGCACTGGGAGGGTTTAAATTATTTAGCAGGGGGATGGGAACCAGAGCTGCAGATCAGGGGAGAGGGTAGTTGTTGAACAGGCAGAAATAGAATGCAGAGAGTCTGTCAGGAAGGATACACAGTTGATAGGGCAGAGGGATGGGTTAAAGTGTGTCAGTTTCAATGCAAGGAGTGTCAGGAATAAGAGTGATGAACTTAGAGCATGGATCTGTACTTGGAACTACGATGTTGTGACCATAATGGAAATGCATCACAGGGACAGGAATGGTTGCTGGATGTTCCAAGGTTCAGATCTTTTAAAAATAACAGGGTAGGAGGGAAGAGGGTAAAAGAGGAGGGGGACTAGCATTATTAATTAGAGAGTGCATCACAGCTGCAGAAAAGGTGGTTGTTGAGGGGGGGTTTGGCTACTGAGTCAGTGTGGGTGGAAGGCGGTAACAGGAAAGGAGCAGTCACTTTATTGGGTGTTTTCCATAGATTCCCCCCCAATAGCAGCAGAAAGATGAAAGAACAGATTGGACAGTAGATCTTGGAAATGTGCAGATGTAACAGAGTTGTCATAGGTGACTTCAACTTCCCCAGTATTGACTGGATCCTCCTTAGTGTAGATAGTCTGGATGGGGCTGATTTTGTCAGGTGTGTCCGGGAAGGATTCCTGATTCAATATGTAGATAGACCGATGGGAGAGGCCATACTGGATTTGGTGCTAGGCAACGGGCCAGGCCAGGTGTCAGATCTCTTGGTGGGAGAGCATTTTGGTGATAGTGACCACGACTGCCTCACCTTTACCGTAGCCCTGGAGAGGGATAGGAACAGCCAGAATAGGAAAGTTTTTAATTGGGGGAGGGGAAATTATAGTGCTATTAGGCAGGAGCTGTGGAGTATAAATTAGGAACAATTGTTCTACGGGGAATACACAACAGAAATGTAGAGGCTGTTTAAGGAGCACTTGTTGCAAGTATTGGATAACTTTGTACCACTGAGACAGACAAGGAGCGGTAAGGTGAAGAAGCCTTGGATGACAAGAGAAGAGCTTCTCGTCAAGAGGAAGAAGGAAGCTTGCTTCAGGTTGAGGAAGCAAGGATCTGGCACATCTTTAGAGGATTGTAGGGTAGCTAGGAAAGAACGCAAAAATGGACTAAGGAGAGGTAGGAGGGGGCACAAAAAAGCCTTGGCAGGAAGGATTAGGGAAAATCCAAAGGCGTTCTACACATATGTGAGGAATAAGAGAATGATCAGAGAGAGTAGGGCTGATCAGGGATAGTGGAGGTAACTTGTGCCTGGAATCTGAAGAGGTAGGGGAGGCCCTAATTGAGTTTATTGCTTCAGTACTCAGTAGAGAGAGAGGGATCTTGTTGATAGTGAGAACACTGTGGACCAGGTTAAGAAGCTTGAACAGATCAATATTAGGAAAGTGGATGTGCTGGAAATTCTGGGAAGCATCAAGATAAGTCTCCAGGGCCGAACCAGATAAATCCAAGGTTACTATGGGAAGTGAGGAATTAGATTGCAGCACCTCTGGCAATGATCTTTGCAACCTCGCTCTTCATGAGAGTAGTACCAGATGATTGGGCAGAGGCGAATGTTGTTCCTCTGTTCAAGAAAGGAAATGGGAAAATCCCTGGGAATTACAGACCAGTCAGTCTTACATCCATCGCAAGCAAAGTACTGGAAATGAGTCTGAGAGATAGGATTTATGACAATTTGGAACAGCATAGTTTGATTAAAGATAGTCAGCATGGCTTTGTGAGGGGCAGTTGATGCCTCACAAGCCTTATTGAGTCCTTTGAGGATGTGGCGAGATAAGTTGATGATGGTCGAGCAGTGGATGTTGTGTATATGGATTTCAGTAAGGCCTTTGATAAGGTTCCCCACGGTAGACTCATCAGAAAGTTAGGAGGTATGGGAAGTAGGGAAATTTGGCTGCCTGGATACGGAATTGACTGGCCAAAAGAAGACATGGTAGTGGATAGAAAGTATTCCACCTGGAGGTCAGTGACCAGTAGTGTCCCGCAGGGATCTGTTCTTGGGCCTCTGCTCTTTGTAGTTTTTATAAATGACTTAGATGAAAAAACAGAAGGGTGGGTCAGTAAGTTTGCTGATGACACAAAGGTTGGTGGTGTTGTAGATAGTGTTCTGGGCTGTTGCAGACTACAACAAGATATTGATGGAATGCTGAGCTGAGAAGTGACAGATGAATTTCTACCTGGATAAATGTGAAGTGATTCATTTTGGCAGGTTGAATTTGAATGCTGAATACAAGATTAAAGACAGGATTATGGCAGTGTGGAGGAACAGTAGAATTTTGGGGTCCACATACATAGATCTCTCGAAGTTGGCACCCAAGTTGATAGGGTTGTTAAGAAGGCGTTTGGTGTTTTGGCTTTCATTAACAGGGAGATTGAGTTAAGAGCCATGAGGTTTTGCTGTAGCTCTACAAAATGTTGGTTAGACCACAATTGGAATATTGTGTCCAGTTCTGGTCGCCTCATTATAGGAAGGATGTAGATGCTTTAGCGAGGATGTAGAGGAGATTAACCAGGATGCTGCCTGGATCGGAGGGCTTGTCTTTGAAGAGAGTTTGAATGAGCTCGAGCTTTTCACACTGGAGAGAAGAAGGAAGAGAGGTGACTGATAGAGATGTACAAGGTAATAAGAGGCATGGATAGAGTAGATAGCCAGAGACTTTTCCCCAGGGCAGAAATGGCTGTCATGAGGGGTCATAATTTTACGATTATATGAAGGAAGGTATGGGGAGATGTCAGAGCTAGGTTCTTTACACAGAGGGTGGTGGGCATGTGGAATGCCCTGCCAGCGGTGGTAGTAGAGTCAGGACATTTAAGTGACTGCTGGACAAGCAGATGGATGTCAGTAAATTGAAGGGTGTGTAGGCTATGTTGATCTTAGATTTTAACTAATTGCTCGGCACAACATCATGGGCCGAAGGGCCTGTCCTGTTCTATGTTCTAAAAAGAAATCAATAGCAGTCTTCAGGGCAGTGTAAGTAATCCTTATTTTTCACTGCCTCAGCAGTTCTGCAGAAATGTCTGTTGTAGCTCAGCCCTGTCCTGAGATGGGTGAAAGGTGAGAAGACATTTCTGGAAGCAGAATGATGCTTTTAAAACATAGGGGAAAAGCTTCACACAACTGTGAAAGGTGATATTGATACTCCTTTCCCAGTTTGAGTGCAGTGAGTGTAACCATTATCTGGCTTTAAGTGGTTTTGTGGATTCCTGCTTTCAGATGCTGAGAAATCTATGCAGAAAATCTGATATTGCAACTTAATGTATAAATTCTTCTATCATGATCGCTGGTCCAGGCGGAGTTATTACAGAGAACTTCATAAATGTCTTTTGGAACTGGCTGAGAATTTAAGTATAAATTTGTAGCTTAATCTGCTACATTTGCTTATTCTTTTGTTGATTCAAAGTAACATGCAATACAGTCCTGTGCTGTTACTTTACAAACTGTTGGAGATGGGAGAGCGCAAGCAACGAGTTTATCAAAAGATGCATTTACTATGTATCACTGATTTACTCCTACCCAGATTTGTTTTATGCATAATGTAATGTTGAAGTTCATAGCGAGTGTGGGTGTCTTGAAGTGCATTACAGCCATTGAAATACTTTTGAAGTTTTTAGTATTGGAGTTGTGACAGCCCACTTAGAGTAAGATATAACAAGTATTGTTATGATGACCCTTTCCTTGTATGTGCCTAGATAGGCATAGGAGGTTAACTGAACAACTAGCTTGATCCAGTTCAGGAGCATTGTTATTGGTGCCTGTAAAAAGCAGGAAGCATAGTGCTGCTTGCTGCACTGGGTGTGTTGCTGGGTTAAAAGGGAGTTGGGTGAAAACAGGGAGTATCAAGGATAAGTGGTAATGAATCTTAATTTCAGGCCTAAATCTTCAAGACAAATTAGTTGTTTTTAATCTAGTAACTAAAAACTGCTCTGTCTGGGTGTAGTGTTGGCTACATTTCTGAAGTAGGAGTCAGCTGAGTCACTCTCAGGCACAGGTGGTTAACTGAACAACTAGTTTGGTCCAGTTCAGGAGCATTGTTTTTGGGGCCTATTAAAAAGGAGGGAGCCACAGTACTGCTTGGCTAAACGAGAGTGCTTTGGCTTTGGGTTTAAAAACAGGCAGTAGGTGAGGCTGAACGTTTGAGTGTGCTGCTCAGTTTCAGTCCATGGACTTAAGAAAGTGACACAGTCCCAACAGAAACACCGATTGGTAAGTGATACCAGCACAGTATTTTCTTCGTTTTTAAAGCATAATATATCAGCTTCAAAAAAGGGAGGGACTATTGATTGTAATAAGAGTTTGAAATGAAGGAAGATCCGAGCTTAACTAAATTCTCTGAAAGGGGGTAACTCGCTTAATCTAGAGAGAAGTCACAATGGGAGACCTCAGACCCATAGTGTGCTCCCCTTTGTATAGTGTGGGTGAAGAGGGACACTTCTGGTGCCCCTGAAGACTACATGTGCAAGAAGTCTGTCCAGCTGAAACTACTGGCTAACCACTTTTCAGAGTTGCAGCTGTTGGTGGTGCATCCACGATGCTGAGAATGTCATGTTTAGCAGGGCATTCACACTGCAGGTGAGGACTACACGGGCAGAAAGGGAATGGTAAAAGTAAAAGGCTCAGGAAGGAAGTGCACGAGTCATCTGTAATTATCCCCCTTCTCAAGCAAATATACCACTTTGGATCCTGTCGAGAGGGATGGTCTCTCAGGAGAAAGCAGCAGCATTCGGGTTCATGGCACCATGGGTGACTCTGCTACACGGAAGGGGAGGAAAATGAATGGCAGTGATTATGGGATTCAATTGTAAGGGGTACAGACAGGCAATTCTGTGGCTGCAGGTGTGAATCCTGTTACCTCCCTGGTGCCAAGGTCAGGGATGACACACAGTGGCTGCAGGACATTCTGGAACCAGTGGGGGGTACCAATGGTATGGGTGAACAAGAGGATGAGGACCTGAAAACTAAATATAGCAAGTTAGAGAATGAATTAAAGTGGAAGACCTCAAATGTAGTAATCTCTGGATTATTCCCATTGCCATGTGCTAGTGAGACCAGGAATAAGATTAGATGAATTAGGGGAAAGTGAGGACTGCTGATGCTGGAGATCAGACTCGAGAGTGTGGTGCTGGAAAAGCACAGCAGGTCAGGCAGCATCCAAGGAGCAGGAGAATTGACATTTTGGGCATTCGCCCTTCATCAGGAATGAGGCCTTGGATGCTGCCTGACCTGCTATGCTTTTCTCCAAACTTTGAGCATCACACTTTCAACTAAGATTAGATTAATGCATGGCTGGAGAAATGATGTACCAGGGAGAGGTTGAGGCTTTTGAAGCATTGAGACTGTTTGTTTGTTTCTGCGGAAGGTGGAACCAGTACAAGCCTTACAGTTTGAGCCTGGCCAGAGTTGTGACAAATATCCTTGCAGTGGCTTTTGTTTGTCCATCGATGAGGTTTTAAACTAGTATGGCAGGGGGATGGGAACCAGAGTTTAGGCTTAGAGTCAGATTGAGATCCGGAAATAGAAGGAAGAACAGTAGTTAGTGATGTAGTCAAGTGATTCGAACAGACAAAAGAAATGAAGATTTAAAAGCATCTGAAGAAATTGATGGGGTTGAGTTGTTTATACTTCAGTCTGAGTAGTATAAACAACAAAGCAGATGAACTAAAGCAACAGATAGACACATGGCAACACATTGTTGTTAGAATGGACAAAAGGAGGGACAGAATTGGGAGCTCAGTGTCCTTGGACATAGAGTTTTCAGTGGGTGACAAAAAAGGAAGGGGGCAGCAATATTGGTTAAAGAATCAGTTACAGTTGAGAAGGGATGATATACTAAACAGGTTAACAAGTGAGGCTTTATTGGTTGAACTTAGGAAGGAAAAAAAAGTCATACCACTGGAGGGATACTATAGGCCCCCAAATAGCTAAAGAAAGAAGATCATATATGTGAACAAATATCTGCCTGTCGGAATAAGAGGGCAATAATAGTAGGAACTTCAGCTATCCCAATATCAACTGGGTTCCAAACAGTATGAGGGCCTTTGAGGGTGCAAAATGCACATACTGTGTCTGGGAAACTTTTTTACAATAATATCTAACAAGACCGTTAAGAAGAGATATAATTCACAGCTCCTAATCTCCCTATAATCTCTCTATGCACTGTCATTATCATCTCTTTATTGCTACCTTTGCTTCTGGAGCCATGACTGACCTTCTCTCGGCCTAGTATAAATACCTCCCCATTTTTCCCTTTTTTTTAGCTTTGACAAAGGGTCAGTTAGACTCGAAACCTCAGCTCTCTTTTCTCTTCTTACAGATGCTGCCAGACCTGCTGAGATTTTCCAGCATTTTCTCTTTTAATTCAGGCTTCAGTTTTGGTAAATAAAGTTGAGCAAGTGGGTAAAGTGACAGTGGGCAACCATGTTGAGGATAGAGACTAAATTCGGATAGATTTAGTATAATAATAGAAAAGGACAAGAGATAAATAAGGAATAAAAGTTTTTAATTGGTGGAAGGTAGATTTCACAAAACTGTGAAGTGATTTGGCTGAGGTGGACTGAACAGGGCGCTACAGGATAAATCTGTGGGAAAACAGTGGGAGGCAATAAAATGTGAGGCCACCGGGGCACAAAGCAGGCATGTCCCTATCAAAAATAAGAATGTTATTGCCAAATGTCGACTCCCACAGTTGTCTAGAAAAATACAGGGGAAGATTAAACAGAAAAAGAAAGCTCTCAGTATCTCAAAACTTTTACTGAACACTGCAGATAGCCTAGAGGAGAATAGAAAATACGGGATCAGGTTTCAAAAAAAAAGAGGAAATCAACAAGAGGGCATGAAAAAATATTAGCAAACAAGATAAAGGAAAACCCAAAAATGTTTTATCAGTATTTAAAGAACTAAAGAATAGTTAAAGAAAAAGTGGGACTTATCAGAGATGAAGAAGGGAACTTGTGTGAAGGTGCGGAGGATATGGGAAGAATTTTAAATGAATGGTTTTGTCTCTGTATTCACAAAGGAAAGGGATGATGTAGATAAAGTAATCCAAGAACAGCAATGTGAAATACTGAACAAAATAAATCTTAACGAGAGGGGAAATGGTAGAGGAGTTGAAATTCTTGTAAGTGGGTAAGTTGCCAGGGCCGAATGGATTATTCCCTAGGATGTTGAAGGAGGTCAGGGACGAAATAGCAGATGCCCTGAGGATTGTTTTCCAAACTTGACTAGACACAAGTGAGGTGACTAGAGAAATGCAAACATGGTTCTGTTCTTTAAAAAGGATACAAAGGAAATGCTGAACAATTGTTAGCTGATTAGTCTTTCTTCAGTGCTGGGCAAATTGTTCGAATCAATCTCGAGAGATCAGATAAACTGTCACTTAGAAAGGCATTGACTAGTCCGGGATTGTCAGCATGACTTTGTGAAGGGAAGGTCATGCCTTACACATGTGATTGAATTATTTGAGGAAGTGACAAGGACGATGGATGAGGGTAAGGCAGTAAATATTGTCTACGTGGATTTGACAAGGTCCCATGTGGCAGACTGGTCAAAAAAGTAAAAGCCCATGGCATACAGAGCCATGTGCTGAATTGGATCTGAAGGACAGAGGTGAAGAGGAACTGCTTTTCCCAGAGAGTAGTGAAAATATGGAATTCTCTACCCAAGGAAGCAGTGGAGACAAAAACAAATACTGCAGATGCTGGAATCCAAAGTAGAAAGGCGGGAGGCGGGAAGAATACAGCAAGCCAGGCAGCATCAGGAGGTGAAGAAGTCGACATTTCAGGTGTAACCCTCCTTCAGGGCTGGGGGTGGATGTGGATGAGGATCTAAAACCTGAATACAGGCTGAGAGAACTCGTCGTCAGGAACAACCACTTAATACATGCTCTTACTAACTTAGGTGGCAATAGAATGTCTTCTTAATGCAAATAACATGACAAAATGGCTTCTAGGCTGCAAACTGACAATTCTGCTTAAAGCTGCACAAAATGGCTTTTAACCCTGCTAAAGCTGCATAATTAACTAACCATACTCTGCCTCAACAAAGATTAGCAGACAACGCTTCTTTTACAGCATAGAAATGACTAGATAAGACATTACTGGCCATCCTAACTAACCTTCAAGTCCAGGTGCAGAGACTTGGTTTTGTACACCAAGAGTGGCTTGAGGGTTGGAAAACAAAGTTGGTTCCCAGGAAATATCATTGGGCTGAGTTCCTGTCAATAAAGCTATTTGTTAATTGATTGGTAATTGTCTGAATGTACTATATGATTATGGCTTGTACCTTCCTTAAAGAACAGTATAAAAATGTCTGTTTTTAAACCATGTGAGCAGCTCCTCTGAGGAACTCCGAAGCGTTTAACCTCTGTCTCTGGACAATCTGTTCTCAGCCGTACGAGAAATAACATGTGAAGTCTTAAAGGACCAGACTGATTGCGAGTGTTTATTGACCGATCATGGAACAGAGAGACCACCTCCCCCATCCTCCCAGGGTCCAGATCTTCATGGGGGGAGCTGCAGATAAAGTCGTGTCAGAAAGGGAGTGGTCGGGGGGGGGGGGATTAAAATAGTCTGGTCGGTCATCTTTGGCCTCCTCCATTGCCAAGACAAACCACCGCTCCTATTGGAGGAACAACACCTCATCTTCCGCCTGGGCACCCTACAGCCCAGAGGACTCAGCATTGAGTTCTCCAATTTCAAACAACTTCCCACTCTATCGCCCGACTCCCTTCCCAACCCCTCCCCCTCCCTTCCACTGCTCCCTGCCACCAACCGGATTCATTCCTCCCATTGACCAACCAGATTGTACCCTCTACCTGTCTTCACCTATCCCCACTTCACCACCCTGCCCCTGCCTCCCCCACACCCACCCTCAGTCTTGAAGAAAGGTTACATCTGAAGCGCTGACTTATGCACCTCCTGATGCTGCCTGGCTTGCTATGTTCTTCGAGGATGCAGTAGAAGCAGCTTCATTAAATATATTCACGACACAGTTGGCTGGGTCTTTGCATGGTAGGGGAATTATGGATTATGGGGACAATGCAGGTAGGAAGAGCTGAGGTGATGGATAGATCAGCCATGATCTTAATGAATGGGGGAGCAGGCCTGATGGGCCAAATGGCCTACTTCTGCTTCTATTACTATGAAAATTGCCCTGGTAACAGGAAACAAAGGATGATAGCTGCCCTTGCAAATGGGAAGCTGTTTCAGATGTTTTGCACAACATAGAGTTAGATCCTGCTGTTGTTTTATACATTGATTTCCACTTGAACTAGGGGATACAACTGGGAAGTTTGCAATGTAGTGGACAGTGTAGAGAATAGCTGTAAGCTCCAAAATGAAATAGAAATTTTGGTGAAGTGCATGTGGGATGCTCTCCTTCATTGGTAGATGTTTAGAATTCAAATGTAGGAATGTAATAATGAAACTGTATAAGAAATTGGTGAGGCTACAATTGGTGTACATAGAACATAGAACATTACAGCGCAGTATAGGCCCTTTGGCCCTCGATGTTGTGCCAACCTGTGGAACCAATCTGAAGGGCATCTAACCTGCACTATTCCATTTTCATCCATATGTCTATCCAATGGCCATTTAGATGCCCATAAAGTTGGCAAGTCTACTACTGTTACAGGCAGGCCGTTCCACGCCCCTACTACTCTGAGTAAAGAAACTACCTTTGACATCTGTCTTCTATCTATCACCCCTCAATTTAAATCTATGTCCCTTCGTGGTAGCCTTCACCATCCAAGGAAAAAGGCTTTCACTAACCACCCTATCTAACCATCTGATTATCTTATATGTCTCAATTAAGTCACCTCTCAAACTTCTTCTCTCTAACGAAAACAGCCTCAAGTCCCTCAGCCTTTCCTCATAAGACCTTTCCTCCAAATCAGGCAACATCCTAGTAAATCTCCTCTGAACCTTTTCCAAAGCATCCACCTCCTTCCTACAATGCAGTGACCAGAACTATAAGCAATACTTCAAAGTGTGGCTGCACCAGAGCTTTGTATAGCTACAGCATGACCTCATGGCGATGCAACCCAATCACTCTACCAATAGAAGTTAACACATCGTATGCCTTCTCAGCAACCCTATCAATCTGGGTGGCAACATGGACACAGAGATCTCTCTGCTCATCGACACTACCAAGAACCTTACCATTAGCCTGGTACTCTTTATTCCTGTTGCTCCTTCCAAAGTAAATCACCTCACACTTTTCCACATTAAACTCCATTTGCCACCTCTCAGCTCAGCTCTGCAGCTTATCTATGTCCTTTGGCACTGTCCACAACTCTACCGACCTTAGGATCATCTGCAAATGTACTAACCCATCTTTCTAAGCCCTTATCCAGATCATTTATAAAAATGACAACAGCAGTGGTCCCAAAACACATCCCTGCAGTACCCCCACTAGTAACTGAACTCCAGGAAGAACATTTCACATCAATCACCAGCGCCTGTCTTCTTTCTGGTAACCAATTTCTGATCCTAACCACTAAATCACCTTCAACCCCATGCCTCTGTATATTCTGCAATATCCTACTGTGAGGAACCTTATCAAATGCCTTACTGAAATCCATATACCGCACATCAACCGTTTTACCCTCATCCACCTGTTTGGTAACCTTCCCAAAGAACTCTTTAAAGTTTATGAGGCACGGCCTACCCTTCACAAAACTGTGTTGACTATCCCAAATCAACTTATTCCTTTCTAGATGATTATGAATCCTATCTCTGATGACCTTTTCCAACACTTTTCCCACAACCAAAGTAAGGCTCCCTAGTCTGTAATTATGATTTGGAGATGCTGGTGTTGGACTGGGGTGTACAAAGTTAAAAATCTCACAACACCAGGTTATAGTCCAACAAGTTTAATTGGAAGCACTAGCTTTCAGAGCACTGCTCCTTCGTCAACCACCTGATGAAGGAGTGGCGCTCCAAAAGCGAGTGCTTCCAATTAGACCTGTTGGACTATAACGTGGTGTTGTGTGATTTTTAACTTTGGTCTGTAATTACCAGGATTGTCTCTACTCCCCTTCTTGAACAAGGGAACAACATTTGCTATCCTGTAGTCTTCTGATACTCTTCCTATAGACAATGACGACATTAAAATCAAAACCAAAGACACTCTTACCTCCTCCCTGGCTTCCCAGAGAATCCAAGCATAAATCCCCTCTGGTCTAGGGGATCTATCTATTTTCACAGTTTACAGAATTGTGAACAACTCCTCCCTTTGCATCTCAATCCCATCTATTCTAGTAGCCTGTACCTCAGAATTCTCCTCAACAGCATAGTCTTTTTCCTGTGTGAATAAGGACGAAAAACATTCATTTAGCGCTTCACCTATCTCCTTTGACTCCACGCACAACTTCCCACTACTATCCTTGCTTGGCCCTAATGTTACTTTAGTCAATCTTTTATTCCTGATATAGCTATAGAAAGCTTAAGGGTTTTCCTTGATCTTATCGGCCAATGACTTCTCTTGTCCCCTCATGGCTCTTCTTAGCTATGTCTTTAGGTCCTTCCTGGCTAACCTGTAACTCTCAAGCGCCCCAATTGACCCTCACATCTCATCCTAACATAAGCCTTCTTTTTCCTCTTGACGAGCTTTAACTACTTTAGTAAACCACAGCTCCCGCACTCGACAACTTCCACCCTGCCTGACAGGTACATACTTAGAGGACCCGCAGTGGCTGTTCCTTGAACAAGTTCCACATTTCAAATGTTCCCATCCTCTGCAGTTTCCTTCCCTATCCTATGCATCCTAAATCTTGCCTAATTGCATCATCATTGTCTTTCCCTCAGTTATAACTCTTGCCCTGCATATATACCTATCCCTTTCCATTGCTAAAGTTAACCTTACTGAATATTGAATTTGGTCACTTTCACCAGTGCTCACCTACCTCCAATCCCCAATACCAAATCCAATGTGCCCTTGCCCCTTGTTAACCTATCTACATACTGTCTCAGGAAAGTCTCTGCACACATTGGACAAAAACTGACCCATCTAAAGTACTCTAACTATAGTATTCCCATCAATATTTGGAAAGTTAAAGACCCAGAACAACTATCCTGTCACACTCGCTCCTATCGAGAATCATCTTTGCTATCCTTTCCTCTCCATCTCTGGCACTATTCGGAGGCTTATAGAAAATTCCCAAAAGGATGACCTCTTCCTTCCCGTTTCTCGCCTCAGCCCATACTCTCTCAGGTAGACGAGTCCTCAAACATCCTTTCCGTCACTATAATACTGTCCTTGACTAACTACCTCCCCTATCAGCGTTCCGCAAGGCCTCCCCTATCAGCGTTCCGCAAGGACCTCCCCTATCAGCGTTCCGCAAGGACCTCCCCTATCAGCGTTCCGCAAGGATATATTTCCCTCCCCTCCCCTATCAGCGTTCCGCAAGGATATATTTCCCTCCCCTCCCCTATCAGCGTTCCGCAAGGACCACTCCCTTCGTGACTCCCTTGTCAGATCCACACCCCCCACCAACCCAACCTCCACCCCCGGCACCTTCCCCTGCAACCGCAGGAAATGTAAAACTTGCGCCCACACCTCCACACTCACTTCCCTCCAAGGCCCCAAGGGATCCTTCCATATCCGCCACAAGTTCACCTGTACCTCCACACACATCATCTATTGCATCCGCTGCACCCGATGTGGCCTCCTCTATATTGGTGAGACAGGCCGCTTACTTGCGGAACGCTTCAGAGAACACCTCTGGGCCGCCCGAACCAACCAACCCAATCACCCCGTGGCTCAACACTTTAACTCCCCCTCCCACTCCACCGAGGACATGCAGGTCCTTGGACTCCTCCACCGGCAGAACACAACTACACGACAGCTGGAGGAGGAGCGCCTCATCTTCCGCCTGGGAACCCTCCAACCACAAGGTATGAATTCAGATTTCTCCAGCTTCCTCATTTCCCCTCCCCCCACCTTGTCTCAGTCGGTTCCCTCAACTCAGCACCGCCCTCCTAACCTGCAATCCTCTTCCTGACCTCTCCGCCCCCACCCCACTCCGGCCTATCACCCTCACCTTGACCTCCTTCCACCTATCCCACCTCCATCGCCCCTCCCCCTAGTCCCTCCTCCCTACCTTTTATCTCAGCCTGCTTGGCTCTCTCTCTCTTATTCCTGATGAAGGGCTTATGCTCGAAACGTCGAATTCTCTATTCCTGAGATGCTGCCTAACCTGCTGTGCTTTGACCAGCAACACATTTGCAGCTGTGATCTCCAGCATCTGCAGACCTCATTTTTTACTTGACTAACAATGCCAGACCACCCCCTCTTTTACCATCTTCTCTGTTCTTACTGAAACATCTAAATCCCAGAACCTGCAATGACCATTCCTGTCCATGCTCCAACCCATACTGCAGATTCATCCACCTTACTCCGGATACTCCTGATGTTGAAGTAGACACACTTCAAGCCAACTTCTTGCTTGCTGGTGCTCTCTTGCAATCTTGAAATGTCACTTCTGACCTCACTACTCTCAACCTCCTGTACAATGGCACTATAATTTAGGTTCCCATCCCCCTGCTGAATTTGTTTAAACCCTCCCAAAGAGCATTAGCAAATTTCCCCCCAGGATATTGGTACCCCTCTGGTTCAGGTGAAGACCATCCTATTTGGAGAGGTCGCACCTACCCTAGAAAGAATCCCAATTATCCAGGAATCCAAAACCCTCCCTCCTGCACCATCCCTGTAGCCACATGTTCAACTCCTTTTTCTCTCTCTCTCTCAGTCTCTCTCTATCCCTTGCCTCGCTAGCACGAGGCAAAGGCAACAAACCAGAGATGATAACTCTGTTTGTTCTAGCTCTAAACTTCTACCATAGTTCCCAGAATTTCTGCCTTAAATTTCCATCTCTCTTCCTACCTATGGCATTGGTGGCTATGTGGACCAGAACTTGGGGCTGTTCCCCTCCCCCTCAAGGGTTCCAAAAACATGATCAGAGACGTCACAATCCCTGGCACCTGGGAGGCAACACCCCAACCATTAGTGTCTCTTGTTCCCACAGAACCTCCTATCTGTCCCCCTAACTATGGAGTCCCTAATGCTTAATGCTCTGCTCCTCTTCCCCCTTCCCTTCTGAACAACAAGGACAGACTCTGTGCCAGAGACTTGTGCCCCATTGCTTACCCTTGGTAAGACATCCCCCTCAATAGTATCCAAAACAGTATACTTGTTGTTGAGATGAATGGCCACAGGGGATCCCTGCACTGCCTGCCTTTCCATCCCCTGACTGTAACCCATCTACCTCCTTCTTGTATCTGAGATATGACTACCTCCCGATAACTCCTCTCAATAACCACCTCCGCCTCCAAATGATCCAACGTGCATCCAGCTTCAGTTCCCTAATGCAGTTTTTGAGAGCTGGAATTGGGTGCACTTCCCACAGATGCAGTCAGCAGGGACACTAGTGGTCACCCTTACCTCCCACATTCTGCAGAAGGAACATTCAACTGCCTTACCATCCATTCCCATTATTCTAAATTCCTGAGACTGCTGAAAACTAAACAAAACATAAAAACCCGTCACCTTACCAATCTAATGCACAGAACCGTTTATTTTTGGTTAGAGGTGGAGGGTAGGTGGGAGACACTACCTGAGTAGTGTTTCAGGTAAAGCAACTGCACAAATATATATAACTTTACTCATCCATGTCTGTTCTGCCTATACACGAGGTAAGTTTTTATACTTTAGATTTACCTTCCCATCAGGCCTCTGGAGTTGGCTGTTGCTCCTCCCACTGCAACTGCTGTCGATAAAATGAAGCTGGAGTATTGTTTGTAGTTCTGGTCACCATGACAGGAAGGACGTAATTGCTGTGAAGAGATTAGAGACAAGAATTTACTAGAATGTTGCTAGCACTGGAGAATTATAGCTACGATGAGAGATTGGGATTGTTTTCCTTGGAACAGAGAAGGCTGAGGGGCAACATACATCATAGAGATATACATCATGGAAACAGACTCTTTGCTCCAACTCGTCCTTACCGACCAGTTATCCCAACCCATATCCCTCCAAACCCTTCCTATTCATATACCCATCCAAATACCTTTTAAATGTTGTAATTGTATCATCCTCCACCATCTCCCCTAGCAGCTCTTCCATACAATCACCATCCTCTGCATGAAAAAGTTGCCCCTTAGGTCCCTTTTAAATCTTTCCCATCTCACCTTAACTCACTGCCCTGTATTTTTGGATTCCCTATCCTGGGGAAAAGACCTTGACTAATAACCCTATCCATGATTTTTTAAAACCTCTATCGGGCCACACCTCAGCTTCCGATGTTCCAGGGAAAATGTCCCCAGCCTATTCAGCCTCTCCCAATATCTTAAACTCCCTTCACCAATCCAGGCAACACCCTTGTAAGTCTTTTCAGCAACCTTTCAAGTTTCACAATATCTGTCCGATAGCAGGGAGACCAGAATTGAATGCAGTATTCCAGAAGTGGTCTTACCAATGCAGGAAGTGATGGGTGTCTGGAATTCATTGACCGAGTTGGTGGTGAATGCAGAGGCCCTTAACTTCTTTTTTTAAAAAAAAAACCCGACCTGCTCCTGCCCCATAATAGTCCAAACTGCAGGTCTATGAGGCGTGTGCAGGAAGATGGGATTAGAAAGGGTGCCTGGGTCGGTATGGACAAGATGGGCTGAATGGCCTTCTTCTGTGTTGTATCATTTATATTGTTCTAAGGTGCAGTATTTCCAATAAGACATAAAACCCAAGTCCTTCTCTGCTATTAGGGAGATGAGAAAACTCCCACAGCCATATTTTGTGAAGTGCACAGTAGGGGAATTCTGCCTCGTGTCCTGTCCAGTGTTCATCTCTCAGCTTATATCACTGAAGATTTGGTCAGGGTGACAAAGCTGCTTGTGGAAACAAGCATTGTATAACTTGCCAGTTACAGTTCCGACGTGATGACAGCGACCTTAAAAAGTGCTTCATGAACTGTGTGAAGTGCTTCGGATTGTTAAGAAAAGGGCTGTAGAAATGCAAGTTTTATGTTTGTCTTTTTAACTGATATATAATGCGAAGCCGCTTATTTTAAACTGACCATGTTGTGGAGGTCAGGATCTGTGAAATCAAAGATAGTAGAGGAATTGGTGTAACCTTAAATTGTGCCACTAACCTCCGTTGCATTTGTTTCCTTTTTGACAGGGGCTGGTTTTGGGGTCATGAGGAGACAAGAGGCCTCAGTGTTGCCTGCGTGTCTGTGCAAGGTTCAGCTTCCATCATGGTGCCAGTTCTTCTGAAAAACACCACTGCACAGTGAGTGAGTGACCAGAACTGAAGGGCTGTGAAATCTATTTGTTTCTATGGGTACAGCCAGCCGTGATAGTCCAGCATGGAACGAAAGACACAGATAGCAAAGGGGATGTGGTACTGCAGTCAGAACCTAGGCAGCCAAGTACACAGTTAGCAGGTAGGACCTCCAAAGTATCATTTATGGATTACTCCCAGTGTGATGTGCGCATAAATAAGAATGTAAGTCAGATGAACACGTAGTTAGAGAGTTGGTGCAAATGGGAGACCTTTTTGATTTTTGGGACATTGGAACTGGCTGAAGGAGAGATGGGACCTGAACAGAGCCCGAACTGAGATCCTTACAGGACATTTTGCTTGTGCCATTGGTGAGGGTATAAACGAGGGAGGGGGTGTGAGTATCAAGAAAAGATATCAGAGAAATGCCGTGAGAAGAAGGCGGCACTAGATTAGAGAAAGGTCGATAGATGAGGTCAGAGTAAGTGAGAAAATTATAAAGTCTATCAGGGTTACTGTGCTGTCTATGAATGAAAGAGAGTGTGGTACGTAAGATTGAGTTGCAGGCATGCTAATTGCAGATGTTATTTTCCCATTTGGTTTTTCTTGTGAATTGCCTTTGAGTGCAAGATGAAAAGCTTTGACAAAATGTGTTTTCTTTTCAGTAATGCTTAGATATGCTCTAGGTGTACCAGAGACCCCTGCCTCAGTGTTGAATTTTTTGTTTCAAGGTCTTAAGAAATATGTGAAAGGATGAAAAGTGGAAGGGTGGGAGCGTTGCAAAGCTGGGGAGAGGGGTTGTCCCAGAATGGTCAAGGACTGAACCAATTTAGCTTGACCTAAGAAACAAAAAAGAAAGCCTTATTATATCGCTCAGCCACTAACTAGTGGGAAAGAAATACAGGAACAAATTTGCCAGAAAATTATCCAATTATAGACTTGGTATAGTAGTAGTGTGAAGGACAGAGGGTGACAAGAGTTCCCGGAGCTTGTTTGGGAGAGTTTTTTACACGTGTACCAGTGCAGTGAGAAAGGAAGCACTGCTAGACCTAGTTGCTGGGAATAAGATGGTCTAGGTCGATCAAATGTCAGTGGAAAACATTAGAGGGAAAGCAATTATTGTATCATAAGTTTTACGGTAACTACGGGAAAGGATAATGAACAACCCAGGATAAGAATAATCAGGTAGGGGTATACCAACTTCAGTGGGGTAAAAATGGATCTTGGTCAAACAAATTGGAGCCAAATGTTTGAAATTGACAGGACCTTCAAAGAGGAGACAGTTCAGGCACAATTGAGATTCTAGTTCTCTTGAAAGGAAAGGGTAGAACAAACCAGCTCAGAGTACTATGGATGGAAAAAGAGGTAGAAATTATGATGAAAATTAAAGTGTGCTCAGGTTAAAAAATACAATTGGGAACAAGGCTGAATGTAGAAGGTTATAAAAGTGATGGAAAAGCAAACAAGAGGGAGTAAGAAAAGAGTCAAGATTAGTCTGGTGCTAGAAAAGCACAGCAGGTCAGGCAGCATCCGAGGAGCAGGAAAATCGATGTTTCGGGCAGGAGCCCTTCATCAGGAATGCTTCAGCACCACTCTAATCTTGACTCTAATCTCCAGCATCTGCAGTCCTCACTTTCACCTGGAGTAAGACAAGACACTGCCAGCATTAGAGAAAATCCTGTGTCTTCTACAGGACACAAATAGTAAAAGGGTGAGTGGGCCAATTAAGGACCAAAGAGGAGATTTACACATGAAGGCCGAGGGTATGGCTGAACTGTTAAATGAATATTGTGCAGCTGTCTTTATCAAGGAAGACTGTGCTACTCCGGTTATCATCACTGGAAGGCTTCAAACTCTGAGGAAGTGGTATTGGATAGACTGTCTGTACTTAAAATAGATACGGCATTGAGACCAGATGAAAATAGTCCAAGGATACCAAGGGAAATGAGAATGGAAATTGCAGAGGCACTAGCAATAATTTTACTTGCTAGACCAATGGGTAGTTCCTGAGTACTCGAGAATTTCAAATGTTACACCTTGTTCAAAAAAGGGTGTAAGGATGAGCCAAACAATTATGTCCCAGTCAGATTATTTTTAGGGGTTGCAAACTTCTAAAAACAAAAATTAATAATTACAAGGACAAACTGGGTGGCTTGGTGACTCAGTTGTTAGCACTGCTGCCTCACAGCACCAGGGATCTGGTTGAATTCCTTGCTGGGTAACTGTCTGTGTGGGTTTCTGCTGGGTTTTTCTTTTCCTCCTGTAGTGCAAAGATTTACAAATTAGGTTGGTTGGCCAAGCTAAATTGCCCATAGTGTCCAGGCATGTGCAACCTAGGTGCATTTGCAATGGTAAATGCAGGGTTACAGTGTAGGGGGCTTGGGCTGGGTCTTGGTGCCTTTCGGAGGGTTGGTGCAGGCTTGATAGAGCAGAAAGAGACCACTCAGCCTGTCAGAATTCTGAAAAATGTGGGTTAATGAGAGTCAGCAAGGATTTTCTAAGGGGAAATGTTGGACTCTTTTGTCGTTTTGTTTGCGGATTTCTAGAATGCTTTTGATCCAGTGTAAGATAGCAGACTTGGGAACTAAGTAAGCATTCATTGAATAGATTGGAAAATAGCAATATAGATTGTCATAGACTAGATCAGACCCCCTCAAAATACTTTCAGTAGGTAGCCTAGACCCTAATGTTTTCTTATTTTAAAGGCAGTTGGAAAGTGTCTGTTCCCGATGTGATGTGACTGTTCAAACTACTTGACATTAAGCAGAACACAATTTACTTAAAGTACAACCAAAGAAAGGGGAAGTTCAAATGATTTACTCTATTGGAAATGTAACAGAATAAGAAGTACAGTAGCTATTACTCATTAACTGTTCTTATATTAGTAACATCCCATAAACACATCCCTTGACAAAAAAAAAGGAAAATTCAGACACAGAATAGGACTAGATTAATTTCGGATAGTCTGGTTGGCATGGACGAGTTGGACCAAAGAATCTGTTTTCGTGCTGCACATCTCTATGACTCTAAGTAACTAAAAGTGTAGGGACAGGTTAAGAGATATTAAAGCATATGGCTTTCTTAACAGGTGCATAGAGTACAAGAACAAAGAGGTTATGTTGAATTCCTATAAGATGCTAGTTGGATACTGGCTGGAGTGTTGCATTCTGTTTGGGGTGTCAAACATTAGGGTGGGTGTGAAGGCATTGGGGCAAGTGCAAAAGATGTGTACCAGAATGGTTTGAGGGATGAGGAGGCATTTCAATTATAAAGGTAGATTGGAGAAGCTGGGAGTGTGGGACTGTTTCCTCAGAAGAGAGACAGCAGAGAGGAAATGTAATTTATCCAGACCCTTCATGATTTTGAATACTTCAGAGTAAATTAGGAGAAATGTTCTGACTCAAGAAAGGATCAAGAACAAGAGGGCACAAATAATACATGGAGAAACTTGTTTCATACAGAATGTGGTTAGGGTCTAGAATGCACTGCCTGAGAGTATAGTGGAGGCATTCGAAAGGGAATGAGATGATTATTTGAAAAGGAACAATATGCAAGGTTATGGGGAGAAGGCAGGAACATGGCACTAGGTTAGCTACTCATTGGGAGAACTGATGAAAATACAATGGACCGAATTGTCCTTCTGTGACTCTGTAATATCTAATGTTGGATATGCTTCTGTGATCAGACAGCACTTGCTGAACAATTCTGAATGTGTTAAGAATTACACTAAGATCAGATATAAGATCATCAGTGTGGCTGACAGTATGTTTGCTCAAGCACTCCAATAAGCCCAAGACAGGGGTATTGGCCAGCAAACAAGGTGGGGTATTGAAGTGACAAGGCAACTGGAAACGGAGTTTTTTTTGCAGAAAGAACATTGGTGTTCTGTGAAGTGGCGAGTACTTGATTGACAGCAACCTGTCCTCTGTAGGAAAAAGGACATTTTAAAAAATTAAACAAAAGTGTGGGTATAATAGGTCCCTAGTACAGACTCCATGGCAACTCCTTGAACAATCAAGGTCAACTTGTGAACCATCTCCCAATGAAGGGCTTTTGCCCGAAACATCGATTTTTTTTTTCCCTGCTCCTCGGATGCTGCCTGACCTGCTGTGCTTTTCCAACACCATTCTAATCTTGACTCTGATCTCCAATATCTGCAGTACCCACCTCCACCTTGTCAACCATTCTGCCCACTTTCCCATATAATATAAATTGTTGGCACCATTGAAATTTAGCATTCTTGCTCCTTGACCTGATAAATTGCAAGACAAGAAGCTTTGATAGCATATCCTTTTTCCCCAGCAGTCCTAGAGCTATTAATAGTAAGTCCTTTCTTCAAGTACCTTTTATCAGAGTGCAGGCCTGGTGGAATATGACTAATTTCTTCAAGCTCCCAAGTCTAACAAACAGCTATCATTCCTTAACTTTGGCTATGCCCATTGCTTGGTGTCATCTCCTTTGACTTTGAATGGAGTCTGACATCTCTTCCATGGTTAAACTGTTTTGTTCTTATGAAGCAGACGTCACTGGCAAGACTTAACATTTATTATCCATTTCTAAACACATCTTGAACTAAGTGCCTTGCCAGGACATTTCAGAACACACTTCAAATGACAGAAGGATGTCAGTCATTTCATTTGAGAATTGTTATTGAAGCTAATGTTGTATTTCTGATTTATTTAAATTAATTGAACTTGAATTCAGCAGTTGCCATGGGAGAACCAAAACAGACAAGATGGAGAAGCTCAACAGATCTGGCAGCATCTGTGGAGAGAAATCAGTTTACCGTTTCTGGTCCTCCAAACTAGTGGTAGCTAGGATAATGTTTTTTTTAAAGCAGAAGATAGGGTGGTGGGAGGGGATAAGGAGTTAATGATAGATGGAGATAGAGCCCAAAGATAGATAAGAACAGTTGGACAGACAAAGGGTGAATAACAGTCAGGCTAGGAGAATGAATAGCTATTAATGGAGCGTGTTAGTGGCTAACAATGGATTGTGTGTAACGTCAAGACTTGATGTGTGGGAGTTGGGGTGAGGACATGGGAGAAGCTCAAGTCCTAAAGTTGTTGAATTTGATATTATGTCCAGAAGGCTGTAGAGTTTCCCAAACAGAAAATGAGGTGATGTTCTTCCAGCTTGCGCTGAGCTTCACTGGAGCACTGCAGTAAGCCTGAGAGAGAGATGTTGGCCAGGGAACAGGATGGTATGTTGAATTAGCAGGCAACTGGAAGCTCAGTCTTTTTTGTGGACAGAACGTGAGGAGACCACATTGTGAGCAGCGAATGTGTAGACTAGATTGAGTGATGTGCACATAGAGTGCTGCTTCACCTGAAAGGTGTGTTTGGGCCCTTGGATACTGAGGGAGGAAGTAAACAGGCGGGTATTACACCTTTTGTGGTTACAGGGGAAGGTACAAGGGGCTGTTGGTGGGGGAGGAATGGAACAGGGTGTCTTGGAGGGAACGGGCCCTTGGGAAAGCTATGATCCTTTGGATGTGGATGCTAGTGGGATGGGAGGTAGGGACTAGGGGGACCCTATCACTGTTGTGGAAGAGAAGAGAGGGCTAGAGTGTGAGAAATGGGTTGAATCTGGCTGAGGGCCCTGTCAACCACAGTGCGGGGGAATCTTTGGTTGAGGAAGAAGGTGGACATTTCAGAGGCTCCCTTGTCAAAGTTGGCAACATCGGAACAGATGTGACAGAGGCGGAGGAACTGGGAGAATGGAATAGAGTCTTTACAGCAAACTGGGTGTGGGATGTATTGTCAAGGCAACAGAGTCGGTGGGTTTGTAGTAGATACTGGTAGTTAGCCTATCCCCAAAAATAGAAACCGAGGTTTTGAGAAAGGAAGGAATTGGAGTTGGACCAGGTGAAGATGACAGTGGGGTGGAAATTCCATGGTGGTCTTTGGAGCATGAGTTCAAGCATCTGGAATACTATTCCAGTAACATTACCACAAGATTGCCATTTCCAATAAATGTCTACTGCCATGGAACTTTTATTTCCTCTTTCTATTGCAACACTCCTTAAAAACATTCAACTCCCAGTGAAGCATTCCCTCTGCAAGATCTCAATACTGTTTCCGTCTCCGGGCATCAGATAGTAAAAGGTTCATTGTGAGATAACCCTCCTCTTGCTTTTAGCCTCTGATCTCCAACTCTTTAGATTTCTTAATTTCTACCATTTTCGGTGTTAGTCCACTTGTCATTCTTCTAAATTCCCGATGGTTCTTTTGGATGTACATTTTGAGTTCTTTCTCCAGTGCTATTATGATTCGACCTTCCATAGGCCCTCAAAAGTGGAGCCCCTCAATATGTTGTTGGACAAACCTCCATCAAAAGACCAAGTAATTATCATTTTCTGGTCTGCTGACGCCTGTTTTGCAGATTGGCTGGCAGTATTCCTACATCAATGTTGACTGTAATTCAAATGTACTTTATTGACTCCGAACACTTTGGGATGTCCTGAGGCTGTCAAAGGTGCTGTATGACTGAAAATTCATTCTTTAGATTGTAAATGTTGTATTGGTTTTGGCCTGATGTACCCAACTGTGCTGTAAGGGGAGCTGGAAATCCAAATTCTTGTCATTTTAGAATTTGCTGCATATTAGAAGGATTCCTGACCAGATATCTGATTATGTTCTAGGTCTGTAATGTTAGACAGAGCAGAAAACCTACTTCATGACCATTATGCAGGCAAAAGTTACTGGGATGTGAGTATTGTATTCATGTGGATGAAATTTGGAGATTTAGCTGCAACAGTCCAGAAAAGAGACTTTTCCTAAACTCATAGGGTAGTAGAAATCTTCCTTCTCTATGGCTTAGCACTTTGTTTGAATTATACACTGTCTGTATAATTCAAACATACAGTCATTATAACAATTTCCGACAGCCCTCCAGGATCTCTGCCTTTCTCCAATTCTTGCCTCTTGTACTTTCTTGTTTTCCTTTGCTTTGCCATTGGAGGACTTGCCTTCAACTAAGCTGTGGAATTCCCTTCCTTAACCTCTCTTCAGCTGGAAGCTTCTCCTTAAAACCTTCCTAATATCTCATGTGTCTTACTGTCGTTTAATATTAATCCTGTGAAATGCTATGTAGATGAAAGATGTTGGCGTTGCTTTTATTAAGTTACTTGGGCTGTGCTCCTTGATTCATCCTCCTAAGTTATTTTGAGACAATCTCCAATCACACCACAGATCTCCACAAGATTCTTACACTCAAGAATCCAGCAACAAAAGTTTGCTGTGTTTTATGTTTTAAACTTGTAATAAACGTATCCATCATGTTTAGCTAAGCAGTCATTTATATTGGATTGGTTTTGTCAGATCTTGCAGTGCATGTATTGACTGTCACTTTTCCAACATATCTGAGTCCTGACATAGTGATCATTACTGTAAAGCGCAAATACGGTTTTGCTTTTTTCTTTGCAGGCTCGGAGAAGCATGGTGTTTGCCAAACATCTACGTATGGCCGGCGATGAATTTAGGGCAACATACCTAAACTCTACAGATGAATTGGACAAGACTATTTACAATGAGGACTGGACAAGGATGAAGGTGAGCTGCAATTAAATACCGCAACAAATTGCCTCACTTGAAGGATCGACAAAAACTTGGTACAGGCCACACAATGGGTTGAACTATATCCTTTCACCTGTGAATTAAAGGCATGATCAGTTCTCCCCATGCAAGAAGAATCTGGTATTCTCGCCAATATTTAACTGACAACTAAAAGCAAAATATTTGGTCATTAGCTCACACCTGACAAGGAAAATTGTGTCTCACAAATTCGATTGAGTTTTTGAGGAAGTAACCAAGATGACTGATAAGGTCAGAACAGTAGATGTTGTTTACTTGGAATTCAGTAGTCTCTGACAAGGTTCTACATCGTAGACTAATTAGCCAAGTTAGATCACACGGAATTCACGGTGTGCTTGCCAACTGGATACAAAATTGGATTAATGGCACAAAACAGTCATGGTGAATGGTTATTTTTCAGACTGGAGGCCTTTGACCAGTGGTGTTCCACAGAGATCAGTACTGGGTCCTCTTTTGTTAGTCATTTTATATAAATGATTTAGATGAGATTATAGAATGCATCGTTAGTGAATTTGCAGCAGATTGAAGGTATGGTTAAATGTTTGGAGGGATATGGACCAAGATTAAGCAGGTGGGACTAGTTTAATTTGGGATTATAGTAAGTATGGACTGGTTGGACCAAAGGGTCTGTTTCTGTGCTGTATGACTCTACTTTTCAACATTCCAAGTGACAACTCTTGTAAAGAAAGTACTTCATTAACTGCAAAGTATTTTGGGAGATTGAGTGTCAGTGAATTTGTTTTAGAGCATTGTGATTGTGAACCTTATGGTTCTTAGTGTAGGCTACGCACCACCAGATCTGATCCTAAGCTCTTACATTTGTTCCAGGTGAAGTTGGGCATTGCTAGGGGTGGCCCATACTTGAGTGTGCACCTACGGAGGAAGGACTTTATCTGGGGCCACAGAAAGGATGTCCCCAGCATTAAAGGAACAGCTGAAAAGATTCGCAGCCTGTTGAAAGAGCTGAAGTTAGACAAGGTGTTTGTGGCTACTGACGCTGATGAGGATGGTAATAATCTTGGTGTGGTCTGTTACCGTTGATGGAGCATTCCTGGGCAAGGAACTCTGTGTACTTCGCCAGACTGCAAGTGCCCAGCACCAATTGTGATGGTACCAACCTCAATCCACCTTGCCTTGCATTCATTTTGGGCACAATTCATTCTTATTGTTTTAGATGTATCCAGCACTTCCCCACACAATTATGTGATGGAGATCTAATCTTGCCACATCATCCATTTCATACCTTTCAGGAAGGGAAGTGTTTTTAAAAAAAAACAGATGGGCTGCCTTAACTTAAAAGGAACAGCTGGAAGTCAGTCAGGTCATGGCTGATCTATTTCCTTTCTCTATTTGTATGCACCCCGGTCCCATATCCCTTAATATTCTTACATTTTCGTTGGCTACTGATCTCCATTTTGAAAATTTCAGACTGACCCAGCATTGTGTACTTCCTGACATCTTCCCTGATATGCCCGGCTTCTATTCTAAGGTCTTGCTCCCTTGTTTTGGACTTTCCGTACTAGAGAAATAACTTATCTTATTGTCTACTGACTTAATCACCTTTTCCAGGCCATTTCAGAACAGCAATGTTGAAAATCAGGCCAGATGACAATGCTAATGATCAAAGGCAGTGTTTATTATTGCTGTGCCAGGCCAGGATGTGATGATATCGCAGACAAAAACAGAGATTGCTGGAAAAACACAGCAGGTCTGACAGCATCAGAACAGAAGAAGGGTCACTGGACCCAAATTGTTCGCTCTGATTTCTCTCCACAGATGCTGCCAGATCTGCTGAATTTTTCCAGCGCTTTGATTTCCAACATTCACAACTCTCTTGGGTTTTTTTGTTTAATGATAAAGTCTGAAACTCTCATTTATGACTCCTGTAAGCTTTTAATAAGAGAGCATTCAACTGAAAATACATGAATTGGGGTGCAGAAGAAACTTGTAAATTGCAATTCCTTTACAAAAATGACAGTAATGTCAAATGTAAAGAAATTAATATCCAATGAAAAGGGTATTTCAGATAAAGGTGTGCATTCAGTTTCTTCGATTCCACTAGAATTGGCTGTGACCTACATTTTGTATCTTTACACTCTAGAGCTGAAGGAGCTGAAACGCCGCCTTCCGAACATGCTACGATTTGAACCAACCCAGGAGGAACTACAGTTGTACAAAGACGGGGGCGTTGCAATCATTGACCAGTGGATCTGTGCCCATGCCAGGTAGTGGCAAAGGGTTGTGGCATTAGCTCCCCAATTGGATCATGCCAATTTAGCACAATTCTGTACCTGCTCTGACTGGCTGAGCATCAGAAACTCTCTCAGGAAACTTTGAATAAAGACAGGGCTTCACTAAACCAGGAATTAAATATCCTCCGTGTTACCAGAGGCCTTTCACAGCCAATGAAGTCACTGGTATAATGTGACAAAAACGCCACAGCCAAACTGCTTGCTGTAAGTAACAATGAAATAAATGTTGGCCTGGACACCCCAAAAAAAGAGAGAACATAAAGTGGCTTCGAATCAGGTCACATACAGCAATTCCAGATATTGATGATGACTTTCTATACATTGCAACTGGAAAGCCCTGTGTGTATAATATGTCTTAGCAATATCCTGGGGGCTGTTCAGCTTATGACATGTTCTACAAATACAACATTAAATAGGAAGGGTTTAGAGGGATATGGGCCGAAGGGTCTATTTCCGTGCTGTATGACTCTATGGCCCACTCACCACAATCAGGACCTGGGGTTGGAATTTGCAGGTGTGTGCTTTTATGGATCTTGGACCTCAGCCACAGACACAATGCATTAGTTTTTCTAAGAAATAAGAAAGAGGAGATTGTAGAGCAGTGAGAGGAAGAGCACAATTATAATTCAGTATAAAGTACTCGCTATAGAATTTTACAGCATCGTATCTGTGACTGCTCTTTTACCAAGCTAAACAATTGGTCCAAGGTGCCTGCATTTTTTTTTTAACCCCAAGTATTTATTAATTTCCTTTTGAAAATTGCATTTCAATCCATTTCCCCTCCCTTTTTGGCAGTGAATTCCATAGTGTAATAATGTGCTACATGTCGAAATTTCTCCATCCTTGATCGATGTTTCTTTAGGTTACTTTGCTTGGCAAATCAGTGTATGCAGATTTAAAGTTCCCGTAACTAATCATCTGCTTTTCCTGAAGGTATTTCATTGGAACATCAGTGTCAACATTCTCATTCCGTATCCATGAGGAGCGAGAGATTCTGGGCTTTGATCCCAAAACCACGTACAACAGATTCTGTGGTGATGAAGAAAAGGAATGTGAGCAGCCAACACATTGGAAGATTGTATACTGAGCAGCATGGATTCTCACTGTCATAGGAATTGAACCATATTGAGTGACATCACAGATTCAAACTCACTCTTTATAAGGAGGCCTTATCTACAATTCAACCACTTCATTGAAGTTTATATTTTCCAAAGCTTTTTTTTTTTGGTCCATCAAAATACATCCTTCCTGGTGCCAAGGAAGCAAGAATCCCAAAGCCAAGCTTTCCCAGCAGGAACTGCTGTTCGGTAAAGATAATGAAGTTGCCTTCCCTCAGTGACTCCTGCCAGGAGTGTGAAGGGATAAACACGAAATAATTTCTCAAAGTAGCATGACATTTCTCTACTCATGCTCCCACAGAGCTGAAATTCAACATAGGTATAAGAGGCATCTTTATCATCCTTCTCTTAATCTGTGTAAGACTGCTCCCTGGACCGGTTTCAAAAACAATATTATTGCCAGGGTACACTCTTCTCTGCCAGTTTCGTTTTTTCCTGTGGCAAGTCTTCAACATTGGTAATTACTACTTGTAGATACAAAAGACATGTTTTACAAATGTAAACTTAGCCTCACAGTATTAGAAACAAAGAGACTACCTGCTGAATGTAATTGGCTGGTAGTGCAATCAATGAAAATGACTAAGTGTCTGCTCTGGGTTCACCAGAACCTACAACTCCTTTAGTGCCTAATAAATTGAATAATTTCAAGTTCTCCAAGCCAGACAGAGGTCATTTATTGAGTTGTAATCTAATGCTTCTGTATTTTTTGTTTAATGTTCCCTTGGGCCGAAGTTTGAATTTTCTTCCATTCAGTTTTGCAGTGTTGGTGATTCAGAAATATTTGAGTTAAGAACTAATCCAAACAAATTAATCTGTCACATTCCAATCATTAGTTCAACTAGTTTTTTTTAAACTGAAGTACAACCTTCAAATGCTGTCTTTGTGATAATATTCTGAATTAGAAGGCAAGACTAACTTATAATCCAGGATCCTGGATGAGTGAAAAGACAGTGACCTTAGGATGGGTGTACCAAAGCCACATAGGTGCCCACTGTAGCCCTGATCATCTCCCAGAAAGAACTGCAACTCTGAACTACTGAAACCTACTTAACAGGACCCATCTGGTCTGTAAGAATTCTCAAACACTAAGTATTTTATACTTTCATTGTATAAATTGTGGGATATTATATGCTATTTATATCATATAGTATTTACACTGCTCTTATTATTTGGAATTTTATTTTGATGAACTGTATTCATTTGTAGGAGTGAACATGTTGCTTCTGTTAGCTATCTTTGAGCTGTTGCAGTGGAAAGCATTACATTGACTGATGTGTATTTTATTTTTTTAAAATGTTAAAGTTTTTAGTGGAGAAAGAAATGGAGTCCATAGAGAGCAGAGAAATAAATTTTGATGTTTTAAAAACAGTTTACATTACAACAGAGGACGTTCGGATGGTCTTAGAGAATATAAAGGTAGATAAATCTTCAGGACCTGATCTAATGTATCCCAGGAACATTGTGGGAAGTAAGAGAGGAAATTACAAGACCCCGTGCAGAAATATTTGCATCTATAACTATGGGGTGAGGTACCTGATGACTGGAGGGTTGTACCTTTGTTTAAGAACGGTTGTAAGGAGAAACCAGATGACTATAGACCTGAGGGTCTGACTTTCTGCTGTCGGTAAATTATTGGCAATGATTATAAAAGATAGGATTAGAGAAGCAAAACATTTGATCAGGGATAGTCAGCATGGTTTTGTGTGTGTAAAATTGTGACTCACAAACGTGATTGAGTTTTTTGAGCAAGTTACCAAAACGTTTGTTGATGGCAGAGCAGTAGATTAGATTAGATTAGATCACTTAGTGTGGAAACAGGCCCTTCGGCCCAAGTCCACACCGACCCACCGAAGTGCAACCCACCCATACCCCTACGTTTACCCCTTACCTAACACTACGGGCATTTTAGCATGGCCAATTCACCTGACCCGCACATCTTTGGACTGTGGGAGGAAACCCACGCAGACACGGGGAGAACGTGCAAACTCCACACAGTCAGTCGCCTGAGTCGGGAATTGAACCTGGGTCTCAGGCGCTGTGAGGCAGCAGTGCTAACCACTGTGCCACCGTGTTATTTGGATTGTAGAAAAGCCTTTGACAAGGTTCTGCATGGTAGACTAAATAATAAAGTAAGGTCACATGGGATTCAGGGTGAGCTTCCCAATTAGATACATAATTGTCTTAACAGCAGGAGGCAGAGAATAATGGTGGAGGGGAGCCCAGGTGTCCCTGAAGGAGGAGAACACAGTGTCCACCAAAACCCTTGAGTTTCAGGAAAGGGTGGGCACTGTAGGGGTTGGAGTGTATTATTTCCCACCCCCACTCTATTTTGATTTAATCCCTGCTCTCCCCTTCACTGTTTGAACATGCAGCATTGCCCTCTGAGAAGGGCACTGCTTGTCACTGGCCACTCGGCTGTTCCATTTCTTCCTGGTGGTGGAATATAAGTAAAGATTTACACACTTGTTGTTCTTCACCTTAAGAAAGAAAGTAATGGTGGAGAGTTGCTTTTCAGACTGGAGGCCTGTGACCAGCGGTGTTCCAGAGGAATCAGGTCTGGGTCCTCTTGCTTGTTGTTTAAGAAAGTGATTTGGATGAGAATATAGAAGGCATAGTTAGTAAGTTTGTGGATGACGCCAAATTTAGTGGCACTGTAGACAGTGAAGAACGTTACCTAAGGTTGCAAAGGAATCTTTGATCAAATGGGCTGAAAAATGGCAGGTGGCGTTCAATCTGGATAAATGCAAGGTTTTACAAAACAAGGGTAGTACTTAGACAATTAATGGTTGGGTTTTGGGTAGTGTTATAGAATAGAGGGACCAAGGGGTGTAGGGACATAATTCTTTGAAGTAAGTTTGCATCATATATAGACAGAGTGATTAAAAAGATATTTAGCATGCTTGCCTTCATTGTTTAGTCCTTTGAGTAGGAGAGTTGGGAAGTCATGTTGAGGTTTATACAGGCCTCTTCTGGAATATTATGTCCAGTTCAGGTCACATATTATTAAGCTGGAGAGGATTCAGAAGAGATTTAGCAGGATGTTGCCAAATTTGGAAGGCTTGTGTTATAAAGAAAGGCTGGCTAGGCTGGGACCTTTTTTACTGGAGCATAGGAGGTTGAGAGGTGACCTTATAGAAGTGTAGGTAGAGTTAATGGTAGTTGTCTTTTCTCTAGAATGAGGGAATTTCATGACTCGGGGGCATATTTTTAAGGTGAGAGGAGAAAGATTCTAAAAAGACATAAGAGGCAACCTTATTACACAGGGTAGTTCACGTGTGGAATGAGAATGTGGTGGATGGGGGTACAAATACAAAATTTAAAAGACATTTGGTTAGATACAAGAATAGGATAGGTTTGGTGGGATATGAGCCAGGAGTAGGCACGTGGGACTATTTTGCTTGGGATTATGTTCAGTATGGAGAGTCTTACCAAAGAGTCTGTTTCCATGCTGTATGACCCTATGACTCTCCTGTTCCAGAGTATTGATACAATCTGGTCCACCCTTTGAATACTAATACTCACTTGGCTGCTCTTGGACTCCCATACTTAGTTTTAGTACGTTTTAGCACAGGTTAGACTGTTTGTTTGCGTTTTCTCCTGTTTCCTTCTAAGTTATAACATTTCCAGGTGGGAGACTTAATTATTCTCCATCTATCATGTTTCCCTCTTGTTCAGTCGATAGTTCAGACCCCATCTCCTCATTATTTTGGAACTCACTGTCAAGCTCACGGTGAGCAATCAAATCAAGAACTGAAGCTCCTTGTGCTTTTGGCCTTTCACTGCGATTAATTCCCAGACGTTCTCTGTACATTGTGACATGAATGGGTTAGAGCACCATGCTGTTCTGATCCTTGATATAATCACTGACTATCAAAACTGATTTGTTAATTTTGCTAAAATAAAAAAAGCTGGAAATGATAGCACTAAAGTTCACAATTCATTCTTCTTTCTTCCCTAATCTACAAGGATCTAATGTCTCTTTGCATTTCTTTGTACATGAGGATTTTAGCAAGGTTGTATTCATCTGTTGGAGGATTGCTGGTTTCAATTAGGCCTATCCAGCAGATTCTCCCACAGCAAGTGGAGGTGGAGTTGCTGCTGGAGACTGATGAATCTATCCTTTACCTCCTATTTTCTCGTTCAAACTCACTCTTTGCTGAGTCTTGAGGGTGTACATAGCATCTCCAGGCATCACAAGCAATGGCCTCTATGCCTCCTGATGTGTATGAAGGTATGTAGGATTGCCTGTTCAGTTTTCTAGTGCTTAGCTTTCCATTCTTGGATGAGCTTTTCTGTGGCTGAGAGAGCCTACAGACGCCTGAGATTGAAAAGTCTTTCATCAGTCCAGACGCTTATGTAAATTCTCTCTGCAGAGTCTTGAGTTGCCCATTGCAGCATTATACTGAAGATGATAGTGAATAAGGTCAGGACCAGTGCATCTCCCTGCTTCACATTTGGAAGGGAAGAGAGGGATCATTGTTGTACTTAACATACTGCAATCTTCCTCCTTTGTTTTTATAAATAATGATAATGACATCAGCAAGGTCCTGTTTCATTGAAGACAGGGGAAATCTCATGGAGCTAAGTGAGGGCAACGATGCTTAAAGATTTTAAATAGAATGCATCCAAGGCTTGGTTGTTCTTCATCTGGTTTAGGCCAGTTATAGATTCCTCCAGAGTTAAGCTCTAATCCAGTTTTTTTGACAGGCTGTTGTTGAATGTGGTTGATGGTAGTATTAGGCACTACGCTGAAGGTGGTTTCAAAGTGCTCTGACCAATTATCCAGGACTGACTCCTTTTTGGTGTGCAGTGTCTCGAGAGTGCCTTTGGCTTCTACATGCTGCTCCATAGACAGATTTTAGCGCTTCACAGAATCTTATTACATTGCCAGTACCATTGTAGATGTCCCTGTTTCTGCAAATGCGAACAACCAGTCATTTTGGATGTTCCTCAGTTTACATTGAAGGATGGAATGGACATCATACAATTTCAATAGGAAAGGCACATGACCTTTTATTTCAAAGGGAATGGATTATAAAAGTAGGGAGCACATCATGCAAGTGAATGTCCATTATCCCAGCAGCAATCACAATCTGCTTATTCTGTGAGATACATCAGTGCAACTTGTACTTGAACCACTGCAGGATATCAAAGGCTGGTTGCTGGGGAGAAGGAACATGGAACAGTACAGCACAGAACAGGCCCTTCAGCCCACGCTGTTGTACCGATCATTGATCCTGATGTATGCACCTTCAAACTTCTGAGACCATATGCATGTCCATCAGTCTCTTAAAGGTCCCCAATGTCCTTGCTTCCATAACTGCTGCTGGCAATGCATTCCATGCTCTCACAACTCTCTGTGTAAAGAACCCACCTCTGACATCCCCTCTATATTTTCCTCCAATCAGCTTAAAACTCTGACCCCTCGTGTTAGCCATTTCTGCCCTAGGAAATAATCTTTGGCTATCGACTCTATCTATGCCTCTCATTATCTTGTATACCTCAATTAGGTTCCCTCTCCTCCTTTTCTCCAATGAAAAACGTCTGAGCTCAGTCAACCTCTCTTCATAAGATAAGCCCTCCAGTCCAGGCAGCATCCTGGTAAACCTCCTCTGAACCCTCTCCAAAGCATCCACATCTTTCCTATAATAGGGCGACCAGAACTGGACGAAGTATTCCAAGTGCGGTCTAACCAAAGTTTTATAGAGCTGCAACAAGATCTCACGACTCTTAAATTCAACCTCCCTGTTAATGAAAGCCAAAACACCATATGCTTTCTTAACAACCCTGTCCACTTTGGTGGCCATTTTAAGGGATCTATGTACCTGCACACCAAGATCCCTCTGTTCCTCCACACTGCCAAGAATCTTATCCTTAATCCTGTACTCAACTTTCAAATTTGACCTTCCAAAATGCATCACCTCACATTTTTCCAGGTTAAACTCCATCTGCCACCTCTCAGCCCATCTCTGCATCCTGTCAATGTCCTGCCGCAGCCTCCTATACTGTCAACGACACCTCCAACCTTTGTGTCATCTGCAAACTTGCTGACTCATCCTTCAATCCTCTCATCCAAGTCATTAATAAAAATTACAAACAGTGGAGGCCCAAGGACAGAGCCCTGTGGAACACCACTCACCACTGACTTCCAAGCAGAATATTTTCCTTCTACTACCACTCACTGTCTTCTGTTGGCCAGCCAACTATGTATCCAGACAGCTAAGTTCCCCTGTATCCCATTCCTCCTGACCTTCTGAATGAGCCTACCATGGGGAACCTTATCAAATGCCTTGCTGAAGTCCATATACACCACATCCACAGCTTGTATTGACTCATGTCATGGTTCCATCATTTGAAACCCAAATCTCTGCATGGCTGGCCTAAGATGTGAGCCACACAGAACATTGAGTATACCACAGGCAATGCTCCCACTACCTGTTCTGGTTTGACCTTCACCACACCAGCATTGCAACCCCTTTCCCATTTTCAGATCTTATCCAACTTAACCTGCTAAACTTCACAGTAGAAACACAGGAGTAGCCAACCCACACTACTTTGCATCCATCTAAATGTCCTCAGCGTCTCTAAATCATATTAATGCAACCTGCACCTGGTTGCTAACGTAGAATAAACACGTTTTATTAACCACCAGAGACTCTTCCAGGTAGATTACACGGGCCCTGCAGATCCCTACACTTGGAAGATGATAGCAGCTACCTTCTTCATGAGCAGCAGGTTCATACAGGTTAGTGAGCTGACAGGCCCATATTACCCTATGGAGGAGAGTTAATCTCACTCAAAATAGAAAGTCTGCTCCATACTTGTATCCCAGTATATCTCCATTTTCTCCAGATTCTGTTAAGGGTAGCGATCTCAGCTAATGGACCTTGCTTTAAACCTGGCCAGTGTCTGTCACAGAGAAGGCCTTTTGTCCCAATCAGCCTGCCTCTGTTCTCCATGAGAGCAAATCAGCCCATCTTACTCCTTGGCCCTATCCCTCATGATCCTGTAAATTATTTGTGCTTCAGATAACTGCCTCAAGATTTCCTTTTGAATCTGTCTCCAGCAGATACAGGACATTCCAGATCATGGACACTCCCTAAAAGGATTTTGTCATTTTTCTCTATTTACTCTGAATGGATTCCTTGAGATTTTGAACACCGCTATCAAATAGCTCTACAAATAAAATAAAATAACCTCAATTTCTCTAGTTGTGTAACTGAAGTCGGATTTCCTTGGAACCACTCTTGTAAATGCTTTCAGTGGCCTCTCTAATTTCACAAAAGAAAGCTTTCTTAATGATAGGCACATGACATGCATCATAAACAGAAAATTTCATGTTCTGTATTTTAGACATTTATTATTTGAAGTTGATCTATGTATCATGAGAAAGCCAGTTGTTGGTATGTGCTGACTGCCTGATGGGCACAAGGTGGCAGCATTTCACAAGATGGGCTCACACCATCCAAGGTCATTAAGCAATCAGCAAGTTGGTGGATTTCACATTGAACGAGGGATACTGCCACTAGGGATGTACCGGCCACATTTGTAGCACAAAGCTAGCTGCATAAATGAGAGATGGTATGTATACTGTGCAACAATGGACACGTTGATAGAATATTATATGAAGATGATTTATTTGAGGTAGCTTAATTGCCACATAACCATGTACTTTATCGCTGTCATTAGCATGAAGCATCAACATTTCTTTTTGCAGTGTTAGAAAACCCAACTTTAATTTCTTACTGTTCCCTTTAAAAACCATTTTCCTCAGTTCCTAAAATGATTGCCATTGTCCCTCCTCAAGCATAGACTCCTAGAGATGTACAGTACAGAAACAAACCATTCTATCCAACTCGTCCATGCCGACCAGATTTCCTAAATTGCCAGCATTTGACCCATATCTGTCTAAACCTTTCCTATTCACATTCTCATCCAGATACCCTTTCATAATGTAATTGTACCAGCCTGTACCACTTCCTCTGGTAGCTCATTCCATACATGCAACACCCTCTGCATCAAAATGTTGTCCTTTTAAATCTTTCCCTTCTCATCTTGAACCTATGCCCTCTAGTTTCGGACTCCCTTACCCTGGGGGAAAAGACTATGCCCCTCATAATTTTATAAACATCTATAAAGTCACCAAAGCTCCAGGGAAAATAGCCCCAGCCTCTTCCTCTTCTCCCCTATAGCTCAAACCCTCCAGTATGTCCATCAGTGGTTAGCACTGCTGCCTCACAGCGCCTGAGACCCGGGTTCAATTCCCGACTCAGGCGACTGTGTGGAGTTTGCACGTTCTCCCAGTGTCTGCGTGGGTTTCCTCCGGGTGCTCCGGTTTCCTCCCACAGTCCAAAGATGTGCGGGTCAGGTGAATTGGCCATGCTAAATTGCCCGTAGTGTTAGGTAAGGGGTAAATGTAGGGGTATGGGTGGGTTGCGCTTCGGCGGGTCGGTGTGGACTTGTTGGGCCGAAGGGCCTGTTTCCACACTGTAAGTAATGTAATGTAATCTAATCTAATCTAATACTTTTTTAAGGGGGGGCAAGGCAATGCAAGATTGAGCCATGAAGAATGAGATATAACAGGGAGATGGATTAAATGTGGGCAAACACCCTCCGGCCTAGTCACCGCAATAAAGTAAGGTTTGTAGACAAGAGAGGAGATCGGATTGGAAAAGGGCAGATTTTAGAAAGGTGCGGAGTAGGGTGGCTGGAAAGGGGAAGTGGTCAACGTGACTACAGATCAGCAATTAGTTATTTCTTTTAAAAAAGAAGAGATTGCAGAATATATAAATTCTATTTGAAAACAAGGACTATTTTAAGTTTCATGGAAAATGTAATGAATACGTAGGTTAGAAACAAACTAAAATTGAAAAAGCATGCACAGTGGGGTATAAAAGATCCCCATGGCCCTGTGTCAAAGAAAAGCAACAGCTTTCTTGCAGATATTTCTAACCAACCTGTTCAGTGACATTATTACACACCGGTGGAGCAAGTGGGACTTGAATCCAGGCCTCCAAATTCAGTGGTAAGGTCAGGACGCTGCATGGTTAGAGTCCTAGATTTCAAGCAATGTTCTGGCCAGCATTTGTCCCTCAATGAATATCACAATCATGACAAACCTGAAAAGTTCTTCATTGGCTGGAAAGTAGTTTGGCACACCCTGAATCATAAAGGTGCTGCATAAGTATAAGTCTTTCCACTGCAGGAAGCCATTTGTTCCTCAGTACCTCCCTGTTCCTTTGGTTTTCTGGCACAAGCACCTGCTAGTAAGACTTTCAAATGAGAAAATAAGTCATTAGTTCTGCAGCAGAAAACAAGAACAAAATAATTAATTTTCATCTGGCTGTGGTTTCTAAAGCAAAGCTCATAATTAACATTTTTGAGGCATTAGACTCTAGTAAGTAAAGTCACTATGAATGTTATGTGTCCAATTCACATTATAAATATAATTAATAATATATAGACTTAAAATAAACACAATGATATCATATTCTTTATCCAGTATGAAGGTATGGATTAAATTCAATGATGTTCTTAAGCAAATGGTCCACATATTATGTCACTGCATGAAGAATCAAAATGGCACCTGGAGATAAGTGTCCATGTCCCATCATGACAACCAGGGGAATTTTATTTTAATCACCCTATTCAGAGACATTCTTCCACGCCTCAAGAGCACATGGGACTTGAATCTGGGTGTCCTGGCTCACAGATAAGGACACTACCATTTCACCGTGAGAGCCCTGCCTGAATGGTGGAATTTAATTTCAGTTAATTTTAATAAATGTGAAATACAGTTAGTATAAAGAATGGTGACCAAACTACAAAATTGTCACAAAACTCAATTCAGAACTTTTAGGGAAGGAAATCGGATATTGTTACCCAGTTCTGTTTTAACTGTGTTACATATTGGCTAAGCAAACCACTTAGCTGTGAACATTAAGGGATAGACATTAAATTCTGGTCTTACCATCAATAACTACATCCAAAGAGTAAAAACAAAAATGAGTGCATATCCAACTCTGACATCATGTTTTAACCTGGCGTAAGTACAATATAGAACCGATATCAGCATAAGTAAATTTACAATTACACAAATAATGCTGTTGTATTAACAATACTACTCCAGCCAAGATATCATGATGTCCTGATGAAAGGTCACTAGCCCAAAATTTCTCTTTTGCTGAGTATTTCCAGCATTTTCTATTTTACACGTGCCTGTTTAACAAACAAATACATTAAGGTATAACATTCACAAAAACTGGATTGCTTGAACAGTACATTAAGTCAAAAAACTGCATGAACTGCGAACTGAGTAGTGTATTATCCAGGAAAATGTTATGTGGGTTAAACAGCATTGTTTATTGCGTGGAACTCTGACTATGAAGATTGCCCTGGAACTCTTCCATCACATTTGTAGAGAGAAGTACTGTGATAGAGATTGATTCTGATTGATAATCACAGATCCAGTCCCTTGAACCACATCGCAAATGGATTTTACGTCAACAATAATCAGCCTGACTAAAATATTTACATGGTTCAAAGACAAATAGCCCTCTTTAACAGATAAAGCTTACCCACAGAAATCCCAGCAATCCGGACAAATATCAAGATTCTGGCTCCCTCCTGTCAAATGAATAACTGCAAACAGATTTAAAAATGCAGCCGTCTAAAATGCAGCAAATTCATTAGTATCCATCAGATTGCCTCAAGCTGATGACAAAACTTTGGATGCCTTTCTTACAAAACAACCGAGTTTCTTACTTTTCCCCTCTCTGCACTGATGTTTGAGATTTCAAATAAGATTTAAAATCAGCACAAAAGGGAAGAATCGGTAATATATACAGTACCAAATATGGAGCGGTGTGTTTCAGGTGGATTGGCAAAATCAAATTGTCTCATTTTATGCCTTGAGGTGACAAGATACATTTTTCAGATGACAAATGTCGGCATAAAACACTGGCACATTAAATTTACACTGGGAATTCAGCATTTCTGGATGGTGATGCTTTCGGTGTTAATGTGCCCTGTTCAACTGACAGATCTTAAGGAAACAGTCACTTCTATTTCTGTGCTACCTTTAATACATAATAAAATGTATAGCGTCATTTCACATGACAATTACAGAATAAAGGTAGGCAAAGCCACAGAGGGATTTGAAAACAAAAATGACAATTTTAAAATTGAGGCATTTCTTATCCAGCAGCGAACAAAGGTCAGTGAGCACACGGGTGATGGTGAATAGGACAACAATAAAAAAATTTGCATTTATATTGTAGATTAATGTGATAGAACATTATCTAAATATATTGTTAATAAAAAAAACACAAAACTTGAACACGTTCACTTCTTTGAGGGAATGTTTCAGAAACACAAGAATATGACTCATTGCCATCTCCTCAACAGCAATTAGGAACAGGTAATAAATACTGGCCAAAGAACTGCAGATGGTGGAAATCAGAAACACAAATGGAAATTACTGGAAAAACTCAGCAGGCCTGGCAGAATCTGTGGAGAGAAAGCAGAGTCGATGTTCCGGGTCCAGTGACCCTTCTTCAGAACAGCGATGCTGATGGAGAGAAAGGTCGAAATTGCTGAAAAACCTCAGCAGGTCTGGCAGCACCCGTAAAGAAAAAGCAGTTAACATTTTGGATCCACTGATTCTTCTTCAGAACGCGTTAACTTTGCTTCCTCTTGACAGATGCTGTCAGACCTGGTAAATTTTTCCAGCAATTTGTGTTTTTGTTTGTGAATAAATACTGGTCGAGGCAACAGCCTATGAAGGAATTAAAATAAACTTCCTTGGGGCACTAAAAACAAGGCAATATTCACACAGAGCTAAAGACCAATATGAGGGCCTAAGAGGTAACATTCTTTCAGTAAACATCTGCAGTCTCTCATCTTTCAGTCGTGTCTTGTACATCACATATCATCAACAATGATTTTATTTAAAAATTTAAAGCCAAAAATTTAAAATATCAAAGATGACTAAATATTAACTTCCGGATTTAACATATAAGAACAGGAAGGCTTCTGGTAACAAACTTTTAGCAAGGATCATTCTGGTTTTCTCCAAGATAGACTGTCAGTGGTAGGTCCAGACTACTCTTTAATACCCTTCCTTATCGGCTATTTAGAGTCACAGAGACGTACAGCACGGAAACAGACCCTTCAGTCCAACTCATACATGCCCAACAGATATTCTAACTTAAACTAGTCCCACCTGCCAGCACCTGGCCCATATCCCTCTCAACCCTTCCTATTCATGTACCAATCCAGATGACTTTTAAATTCCAGACGCCTTTCACGGACCGCTGAGCATCTTGTTTCTCAAACTTAGGCCTTGATAAGGACAACATAAAAGGATAAATGGTGTTATATATGAGATGTAAAGAAAAGACAAAATACAGAGACAAGCAGTTGCTTCTGAAACAGAAAATACAAGAATAGAGTTATGTTTTCGTATTGCTGTAGAGATGAAGGTTCAGAACAGTAACATGGACTAATGCATTTAAATCAGCATCTTGTGAAGCTTTGCTCGATGCTGCTGATCTCACCAGAGAAGGGTGAGGACAGGCACATTCCTGTTATTAAATAAATAAGCCACTCGGAAACTCTGAGCTAAAGCGGGTTAGATCAACACAAACATAGCAGGCTAAGTCTGATAGCCTTTGAAACCAGATAAGGAAAATACAACATGCAATTAACCCACACATATTGACTGGAATGCAGACAGCTCCTGAATGTCATGCTGCTGGTTTTTGTAAATTATTTCACTGCCTGGTTATCATTAACTGCAGTGTTTACTGGCTAGAGACCTGAGTAGAAAGCCAATGTCACCAGAGATGAGGCACCTGTTAACACAATGCTAAAAGCTAGCCTACAGCACTAGGAGTCAAGCCGTGGGGACTGAAATGCAGTGCTGAAAGAAGTTCAGGTCATCGGTGTGAGGGACTCACTCTGTTGTTGTATGTGGTGGAGGTCTGGCCCATTCCCTGAAACTGTGCCGTTGCAGTCACTGGAGCTATCTTCCACTTCATCTGGAGGTCTGAGATGGACTGTATCTGCATGGACTCTGTGTACAGAGCTCTGGATAAGGGGGGAGAAGAACGTACCCAATGCCTCCCTCATCCCGATGGCCACCTTTGTGTGTGGCTGCATCAAGCTGTGCGTAGCCTCCCTGGTATGTAAATACCAAGTGTCACTACATACTGAGTCTTTACCTGTCCATGGTGTTGCAAAGGATGGGATTGACCTTGGTGCCAGGAATCGCTCTGTCTCACCTGTCCTTTGTGGAGAAATGTGCAATGAAAAACACCTTTGACCACAAGTCCAACCAGAACTGGTCAGCACATAGCATCCTCAAGACCCTGTGGGAAGAGGAGAGGGAGGATCCTGTTCCATGGTTCCCTGAGCAGACTGTCAAAGTCATTTGGCAGAACACTTCCTCACCAAAACTTTACAAGTACCAAGACATCGCTCGGCTGGTGATGAGAAGGGAGATCCTTCTTGCATGCCCAGTCAGTTTGAGCCAACCCAAGCAGCCATCAAAGGTGCTTTGATGGGGGTGGGGGTTGGAGGGGTTGCTTCAGACTGTCACACTGGAATATGCCTATGCCTTCAGACTGTCACACTGGAATATGCCTATGCCTTCAGACTGTCACACTCTTTCTGGAATATGCCTTTGCAAAAGGAAGACTAGAGAAAGATGCAGTGGTTTTTGTTGAGGAATCTGTGCTCTACAATCCATTCCCAAGGACACACACCAAGATAGACATCAACTACGCCTGGAAGACCATCAACTCGATAAAAGATGCTCTTGGTCTGCCTGAAACTTGCTGGTCTTCCAGAACAAGGAGTTGACCCCCAACAGAGTGTTGCAGATTAGCACATTCCAAGAATGTGGGGTTCAGTAGGGGCGATTGAGAGTTATAAGGTAGCCAGGAAGGAGCTAAAGAGGGAGCTAAGAAAAGCGAGAAGGGGACATGAAAAGTCTTTAGCTGGTAGGATTAGGGAAAACCCAAAGGCTTTCTATAGGTATGTCAAGAATAAAAGGATGACTAGGGTAGGTATCGGTCCAGTCAAGGATAGTAGTGGGAAGTTGTGTGTGGAGGCGGAGGAGATTGGAGAGACATTAAATCAGTACTTTTCATCAGTATTCACTCAGGAACAGGACACTGTTGCTGATGTGAATATGGAATCACAAATAATTAGAATGGATGCCCTGGAAATATGCAGGGAAGAGGTTTTGGGAATATTGGAAAGGATGAATATAGATAAGTCTCCTGGGTCTGATGGCATTTACCCCAGGATCCTATGGGAAGCTAGGGAGGAGATAGCAGAGCCATTGGCCTGGATTTTTATGTCGTCATTGTCAACGGGAATAGTACCAGAGGACTGGAGGATTGCGAATGTGGTCCCATTGTTCAAGAAAGGGAGTAGGGATAGCCCTAGTAACTATAGGCCAGTGAGTCTGACTTCAGTGGTGGGCAAAGTCTTAGAGAGAATGGTAAGGGATAAGATTTATGAACATCTGGGTAGGAATAACGTGATCAGGGATAGCCAGCATGGTTTTGTGAAGGGCAGGTCGTGCCTCACAAACCTTATTGAGTTCTTTGAGAAGGTGACTAAGGAAGTGGATGAGGGTAAAGCAGTAGATGTTGTGTATATGGATTTTAGTAAGGCGTTCGATAAGGTTCCCCATGGTAGGCTAATGCTAAAACTTCAGAGGTATGGCATTGAGGATACATTAGAGGTTTGGATTAGGAATTGGCTGGCTGGAAGGAGACAGAGGGTAGTAGTTGATGGATTATGTTCATCTTGGAGCGCAGTTACTAGCGGTGTACCACAAGGATCTGTTTTGGGACCATTGCTTTTTGTTATCTTTATAAATGATCTAGAGGAAGGACTTGAAAGCTGGGTAAGCAAGTTTGCGGATGACACGAAAGTCGGTGGAGTTGTGGATAGTGAGGAAGGAAGTGGTAGGTTACAGCGGGATATAGATAAGTTGCAGAGCTGGGCGGAAATGTGGCAAATGGAATTCAATGTAGCTAAGTGTGAAGTCATTCACTTTGGTAGGAATAACAAGATGATGGATTACTGGGCTAATGGTAGGCTACTTGGTAGTGTGGATGAGCAGAGGGATCTTGGTGTCTATGTACACAGATCTCTGAAAGTTGCCACCCAGGTAAATAGTGCTGTGAGGAAGGCATATGGTGTACTGGGCTTTATTGGCAGAGGAATTGAGTTCCGGAGTCCTGAGGTCATGTTGCAGTTGTATAAGACTCTGGTGAGGCCTCATCTGGAGTATTGTGTGCAGTTTTGGTCGCCATACTATAGGAAGGATGTGGAAGCTTTAGAACGAGTGCAGAGGAGGTTTACCAGGATGTTGCCTGGAATGGTAGGAAGATCGTATGAGGAAAGGCTGAGGCACTTGGGGCTGTTCTCATTGGAGAAGAGAAGGTTTAGGGGAGATCTGATAGAAGTGTATAAGATGATTAGGGGTTTAGATAGGGTAGATACTAAGAACCTTTTACCGCTAATGGAGTCAGGTGTTACTAGGGGACATAGCTTTAAATTAAGGGGTGGTAGGTATAGGACAGATGTTAGGGGTAGATTCTTCACACAGCGGGTTGTGAGTTCATGGAATGCCCTGCCCGTATCAGTGGTGAACTCTCCTTCTTTATGTTCATTTAAGCGGGCATTGGATAGGCATTTGGAAGTTATTGGGCTAGTATAGGTTAGGTAGGACTCGGTCGGCGCAACATCGAGGGCCGAAGGGCCTGTACTGCGCTGTATCCTTCTATGTTCTATGAATCAGGACTACGTGCTGAGGGACACCTGAAGGCTTGGGGCAGCTGCTGCCAAGGCACAGCGGGGAAAGACCACCGTCAGAGTTCTTTCTGATGAAAGTAAGTTGGGTTCCATTCAGTTATTAGACCCTCGTGGTGCATGTAAATATAGACTGCTTCAAGTAAGAGATGCCTTTGGCTGGTTTGATACTGTACAGAAGTGAACTATGTTTTTGACTATATACAAGGTATTTTCATGAACAAAGTATGCTTTTGAAATTAAAAAATACTTACCTGGGAGAGACAGTGATCAGGGAGATGTTCTCCCAGGATGAGTCTGAGCTGAGAACCTTCACCATCATTATCAGAACATCATCGCTGGACTGATTGCGAGCGAAACTTAGAGGAAGGACCACCAACCGCCCAGAGCTTCTTCATGAGGAGACTCCTCCTGGATTGTAGTGGGTCCAGACAGAAGATATTTTTCCATCTGCAGGAATTCGGCAGCTGGGGCTACTTCGACATGACCTTCAGGTGCGTGGAGCAATGTGAGTGTCCTGAAGGTATCTGAGGAGAAAGGAGGTGAGGGTCCTGTCTGCGGCAACATTGTTGGTCCTCCCTGTACAGAGAAGCCGGGTTGTTACAGTCCACCCTACAATCCCCACAAGCTAGCAGCAGATGGAGTTGTACCTGGGAAGGTATGTATAGCCAGGAGGAGGCAGCATCAACAGAATGGACCCTGTCATAACCTGGACCTTGAAGGTGGATCGCTCGTAGGAACATCCTCTACCCAGCTTCGCAAACGGAGGGAGCCGGGTCTACACAGGGCAGCCTAGAGTGTGCAGAGCCTGTGGCAGGTCAGGGCACATGGTGGCAGACTGCAACATGACCCTCAGCAGGAATTGCAAATAGGAGGCCCACCTGACTAAGAACTGCAAGCTGCAACCTGTGTGGAAAAGCAGGGCCTGTCCAATATACGTGTTTGTGTGTGTGTGTGGGGGGGGGGGGGGGGGGGGGGGGGGGGTGGGGGGAGGAATGGTAAGGTGCCAGCTGCCATCAATTCAACGGAAATGAGGGGCATCCAGAGGGAGGGACAGCCAGAGAGGAGGAAAAAGTATCCAGCGCGGGGGCACAGCAACCGACTCAACCTCCACCTGAACAGATGGAGTTAATGGAGGAAGAGGAAAAACAGAGACAGGAGAATGGATACTGGTGAGGTACAACCAGAAAAGGAAAACACAGTGAACCCCCACAGGCCCACAGCTAAACAGAAAGAGGCAGCTGCACAAAGGACCAGAAGGCCATAAGACATAGGAGTGGAAGTACAGCCATTTGGCCCATTGAGCCCACTCTGCCATTTAATCATGGCTGATGGGCATTTCAACGCCACTTACCTGCACTCTCCCTGTGGCCCTTAATTCCTTGCGAGATTAAGAATTTATCAATCTCCGCCTTGAAGACATTTAACGTCCCAGTCTCCACTGTGCTCTGTGGCAATGAATTCCACAGGTCCACCACTCTCTGGCTGAAGAAATGTCTCCTCATTTCCGTTCTAAATTGACCCCTCTAATTCTAAGGCTGTGCCCATGGGCCCTAGTATCCCTGCCTAACGGAAACAAATGCCCAGCGTCCACCCTTTCTAAGCCATGCATTATCCTGAAGCTTCTATTAGAACTCCCTTCTACCTTCTAAACTCTAATGAATACAATCCCAAGATCCTCAGCCATTCCTCATATATTAGGCCTACCATTCCAGGGACCATCTGTGTGATGAACACACCAGTAGCTCTTCTGACGATATTGGGCTCCGTCCATTTAATTTATTTTTTTAATCTCTTTTTGTGATTGTTTTTTCCTTCTTTCTTCTTCCTCCTGTACTTGAGCCTCAAGTGATGTCATCGCAGACACCAGGCCTTGAAGGTGAATCCAGAACGGACTCCCGGCGTCAAGAGCCTCCAGGTGAAGCCTGGCGTGGTCTGGAGACTGGGTGTCAACATGGCCTGGGTTGTAAGGACTGTTATTCTAAACTTCTTATTTCCTTATTTTTCAAATTGAAAAATGATTTTTTACTCTTGTACCTAAGATGGCGCAAAGGTCTGCAATACTGGAGTTTTCATTTCTTTATCTTTCTAGTGTTTTTGCTAGGAATTTGTTCCAAAAGTCTATACCTAAGATGGTGCTGTAAGTGGCGACTTGTAAACTTTTCACTGCACTCATGTGAGTATACGTGACAATACAGCTAATTCTAATTCTAACAGTGGATGACAAACTGAGGGGTCTGTAACTACTTCCACCTCCATTCTGCAAGATGCCAGGCACACTGAAGTTCATCACAACAGTCAGCTTCACAGCCACCTGGCATGGGCATCCTTACCTTGTTCAAAGGCTGCAGTTGTGACTGAAACATGTTGCAAATATCAATGAGCATGTCCTTCCTGAAACACAGGCACCGGAACATTGGCCCAAATCTTGCAAAGGAAGAAAATCATTTCAGCAGCATAGACTGGAACTGTCCATCAGGACCCAGCAGAAATCCCAAAACATGGAAATCTGCAGGAGATTTAAGAACAAAGAACAAAGAAAATTTACAGCCCAGGAACAGGCCCTTCAGCCCTTCAAGCCTAAGCCGATCCAAATGTACTGTCTAAACCTGTTGGTCAATTCCTAAGCATCTGTATCCCTCTGCTCCCCACCGACTCATGCATCTGTCCAGACGCATCTTAAATGAATCTACCATGCCTGCCTCTACCACCTCTGCTGGCATGGTAGATTCGAAATGCCCACTGTGTGAAAAGTACTGTGTGAAGTACTTGCCGTGTGTATCTCCCTTAAACTTTCCACCTCTCACCTTGAAGGTATGACCTCTCATTATAGAATCCTTCATCCTGGGAAAAAGCTAGTCCCTATCCACCCTGTCTATACCCTTCATGATTTTGTAAACCTCAATCAGGTATGCCGTTAATCTCCTTTTTTCTAATGAAAATAAACCTAACCTACTCAACCTTTCTTCATAGCTAGCACCTTCCATACCAGCCAACATCCTCCTAAACCTTGTCTGCCCCTCTCCAAAGCATCCTCATCCTTTTGGTAATGTAGCGACCAGAAGTGTACACAGTAATCCAAATGCAGCCGAACCAATATCTTGTACAATTTTAACATGACTTGCCAACTCTTATACTCAATACCCCGTCCAATGAAGGCAAGCATACTATATGCCTTCTTGACCACTCTATCCACCTATGCAGCAACCTTCAGGGTACAATGGACCTGCACTCCCAGATCTCTCTGCCCATCAACTTTTCCCAAGGCTCTTCCATTCATTGTATAATTCGCTCTAGAATTAGTCTTGCCTAAATGCATCACCTCACATTTGCCTGGATTGAAATCCATCGGCCACTTTTCTGCCCAACTCTCCAGTCTATCTATATCTTCCCGTATTCTTTGACAGTCCTTTATGCTTTCTGCTACTCCACCAATCTTCGTGTCATCTGCAAACTTGCTGATCATATCAACAGTGCCCTCTTCCAGATCATTTACGGATATTACAAACAACAGTGGCCCCAACACTGATCCCTGTGGAACACCACTGGTCACCTTTCTCCATTTTGAGAAATTCCCTTCAACTACTATTCTCTGTCTCCTGTTGCTCAATCAGTTCTTTATCTACCTAGCTAGAACACCCTGCATACCATGTGACTTCACTTTCTCCATTAGTCTACCATGGGGAACCCTATCAAACACTTTATTAAAGTCCATGTATATGACATCAACAACCCTTCCTTCATCTATCAACTTGGTCACTTCCTCGAAGAACTCTATTAAGGCATGATCCCCGCTCCCTCCCCCCCACCCCCTGCACAAAACCATGTTGCCTATCACTGATAAGCCCATTATTTTTCTGAACATAAATAGATCCTATCCCTCAGTACCCTCTCCTGCAACTTTCCCACCACCGACGTCAGGCTCACTGGACTGTAGTTACCCAGAATGTCCCTACTACCCTTCTTGTACAGGGGGACAACATGAGTAACCTTCCAGTCCTCCGGCACCTCACCTTAATTTAAGGATGCCACAAAGATATCTGTCAGGGTCCCACCTACCTGGGATAAATCCCATCCGGTCCTGGGGTTTTGTCCACCTTAATAACCTCTAGCATACCCAACACATCTTCCCTACTTATGCCAACGTGATCCAGACTAATCAAACTCCTACCTCTAATCTCAAGATTCATCATGTTCCTCTCCTCCGTGAACACTGATGCAAAGTAATCATTCAGAATCTCACCAATTCTCTCAGGTTCGACACACAGCCTTCCTTCATTATCCTTTCGTGGACGAATCCTTTCTCTAGTTATCCGCTTGGTTCTTATATAAGAATAAAATGCTTTGGGATTCTCCTTAATTCTGCTCGCTAAAGCTAATTCATGACCCCTTTTAGCCCGCTCGATTCCTCATTTAAGACTTGTCCTACTCTTCCGGTGTTCCTCGAGGGCCCGTTCTGTCCTTAGCTGCCCAGACTTTATGTATGCTTCCCTTTTCCTCTTGGCCAGTTGTACAATTTCTCCTGTTATCCACGGTTCATGAATCTTGCCCCTCCTATCCTTTGCCTGCAACGGGACATGCCTATCCTGCACTATCTTTAACCTACCTTTGAAAGCCTCCCACATATCAAATGTGGACTTCCCTTCAAATAGTTGTGTCCAATCCACATTTCCGTGCTCCTGCCTAATTTTGATATAATTGACCTTGGCTCAGTTTAGTATTCTTCCCTGAGGACCACTCTCATCTTTATCTACAAGTATTCTAAAACTTACAGAATTGTGGTCACTGTTCCCAAAGAAATCCCCCACTACAACTTTTACCACCTGTCCTGGCTCGTTTCCCAGTACCAGGTCCAATATGGCCCCTTCCCTCGTCGGCCTATTGACGTACTGCTCTAGAAAACACTCCTGGAAGCTTCGTACAAATTCTACTCCAACCAGACCTCTGACGCTAAGTGTATCCCAGTCAATGTTGGGAAAATTAAAATTTCCCATTACCACTACTCTTTTGCCTCTATATCTTTCTATAATCTATTTATCTATTTGTTCTTCTACCTCTTGCTCACTGTTGGGAGGTCTGTAATTCAGCCCCAACAATGTAACTGCACCCTTCTTATTTCTCAGCTCCACCCATAATGTCTCACTACCCATGACCTCCATAGTGTCCTCTTGACCAGCAATGCAACTCCACTCCCCCCCCCCAACTTTTACTTCCCTCCCTGTCCTGTCTGAAACGTCTATATCCTGGAACATTTAGTTGCCAATCATCATGCCCTTCCTTCAACCAAGTCTCTGTGGTTGCAATAACATCATACTCCCAGGCAACAATCCAAGCCCTAAGTTCATCTGCCTTACACACTATACTCCTTGCATTAAAATAGATGCACTTCAGGCCACCAGTTCTTTTGCGCTTATCCACGCTCTGCCTACTCTTCCCTTTATTAATGCTATCTTCAGGATTCTTACAGTCTCCAATCTCCACCTTGCTGCCTACTTGTTTTCTCTTCTGGTTCCCAGCTCCCTGCCACATTAGTTTAAAACCTCCCCAACAGCAGTAGCAAAAAACCCCCCCAAGACATTGATTCCGATCTGGTTCAGATACAGACCGTCCATTTTGTAATAGCGCCACCTTCCCCAGAACCGGTCTCAATGTCCAACAAATCTGAACCCCTCCCTCCTACACCATCTCTCAAGCCACGTGTTCATCCTGCCTATTTTTTGCATTTCTGTGCTTGTTAGCACGTGGCACTGGTAGTAATCCCGAGACCTCTACCTTTGAGGTCCTCCTCTTTAACATCTCCCCTAGCTCCCTGAATTCTTCCTTCAGGACCTCATCTCGTTCTCTACTTCTATCGTTGGTGCCTATATGCACCAAGACAACTGGGTTTAAGTTGGGTTTAAACTTCTGAACTGGCTTTTACACTGTTCAGCTGTCTGCAATGAGTTAAATGACAGCCATTTAAATAAATACAGAAACAAATTACTGCAGTTGCTGGAAACCCAGCAGGTCTGGTAGCTTAAGTGGAGAAAGAAGCAGAGTTAACGCTTCAAGTTTGGTACAAGACAGGATATTTTTATACTGTCCGCAGATGAAGGGGAGGAGGTGGTGAGGATACCCAGAAAAACAACGGTCACATCAGAGGCTGCCGGGTGGAAGGTGGCAACACAGAACAAATGTAACAGAGCTGGAGAAATTGGGGGATTGGAATGGAACTCTATGCAGAAAGCAGGGTGTGAGGAGGCGTAGTCAGAGAGGGGGGTCAGTGGGTTTGTAGTGAATAGTGGGGGTCAGCCAATCCCCAGAATTGCAAACACTGAAGGCAAGGGAAGGATGAATCAGAGATTCCTCTTGGGAGGTGGTGGCCTAGTGGTATTATCGCTGGATTGTTAATGCAGAGAGACCCTGATAATGTCCTGGGGACTTGGCTTCAAGTCCCAACACGGCAGATGGTGGAATTTGAATTTAACAAAAAATGTGGAATTAAGAGTTTAATGATGACCATGAATCCACTGCTGATTGTCTGAAAAACCCATCTGGTTCACTAATATCCTTTAGTGAAGGAAGCTGCCATCCTTATCTGGACTGGCCCACATGTGACTCCAGTCCCACAGCAATGTGGATGACTCATAACTGCCCTCTGAGCAATTCGGGATGAGAATCAATGCTAGCCGAGCCAGTGATGTCCACAGCTCGTGAATGGATTTTTTAAAAATGACCAGGTGGAGGTGAGAGAAGGAATGAAAATGGAGGCAAACTTGATTAATTTTTCCAATTCCAGATGAGAGCAGGAAACAGTACTGAAGACATCATCAATGTATCTGAGAAAGAGTTGTGAATAGGAGCCGTTTGCGAAACGGGAACAAGGAATGTTCCACATATCCCAAAAAGAGACAGGCATAGCTGGGACTTACGTGGATACCTCTGGCCACATCTTTGACTTGGAGAAAAAGAGACAAATTAAAATCGAAATGATTGAAAGTGAGAACGGTCTCAGCCAGGCAGAGGAAGGTGACAGTGGATGGGGACTGCTGAAGCCTCTTTTCAAGGAGGAAGATGGGGTGTGGGTGTGGTAAAGAGGCAGCAGTCAGGGCTAGAAAACTGGAGATTGTAGAACTGATGTTAAGCATCAGAAGAATCACAGATGTCTCATTCGTTTGGGTTTTCTATTTACTTAACTCTGTGTCTCTCTCTCTCTCAGCATTTACCAGTGAGACTAGAGGAAGTTCCAGTTCTTTCTCAAATTGCTTCACATTCCACAGCAGCAAGAGACTGGAAGATTCAAAGCCATACTGACTCACCCAGCAGGACACAGCTACAAACTGAAGTTCTCATTATCTCCGGCTGTAATTCCAGTGGCTCTCCGACAACCATCAAAAACCAGGCTATTTCAGAGGCAACACCCTGGCACCTTGTCCTATATTCTGGCTTCAGCCTCAATCCTGGCAACAGAAAGCAACTCCATCAGAGCTCAAATGATTAAGGCAAGTGACAGTCTACAAGCAACAATGTGCAACTACCTTCCTCTAAACAGTTGTTACTGGGTTGGGACACTGAGATGTACGTACTCTCTACCTGTCCGCCCTACCCTCCCTTTCAAAAGACAACAAAGGGCTAAACTTTTCCAAAAACCATCCTATATTTAATTTTGGGGAGTTTCATGGAGATTTTCTCTTCCAGAGCCCAAGTGATTTTTCTCACATCATTATTCGAGTCCTCGCCATTCTACTTTCACGCTGCTGCCATCGAGCTATGTTGGGCTCACTGGCTCCAGACCTGCCCCGACATGAACACTGCAGGGGCCATATTTAAATCAGCCACTCCACCCCAACACCGATTCCTGAAGAAGGGGTTATGCCCGAAATGTCGATTCTCCTGCTCCTTGGATGCTGCCTGACCTGCTGCGCTTTTCCAGCAACACATTTTTCAGCACCAATACTCCTCTCCCTTCTCTGCTGTAGCCAAATTCGTGCAATCCGCTTACCCCCGCACCTCTGTGACCATCCCTTTCAGGAATCTCCATATCTGAGATTGAAGCCAATTCAATTCCTATGTGTACAAGCCCTGACTAGTGCATCCATGAGATTCAAAGAGTCTATACGGCATGGAAACAGACCCTTCGGTCCAACTAGTCCAGTATGACTATAATCCCAAACTGAACTCGTCCCACCTGTCTGAGGAAAACATTTGTAGTTATGTTTTTGTCACAAATAAATGCTCCTTTTAGATTTGCTGGAATGTTTCCCAGAATGCATTTTTTTTCTTTATTCATTCACAGGATGAGGGTCTTATTGACTAGGTATTGTCCATCCCTAATGGCCCAGAGGGCAGTTAAGAGTCAACCACATTACTGTGGGTCTGGAATCACATGTAGGCCAGACCAGGAAATGATGGCAGATTTCCTTCCCGAAAGGGCATTAGTGAATCAGCTGGGTCTTTCCAACAATTGGCAATGGATTTATAGACGTCATTAGATTCTTAATTGAGATATTTATTGAATTCAAATTTCACCACCTGCCGTGGCAGTATTTGAACCCGGGTCTCCAGAATGTTATCTGGGTGTGCAGTCCAACGATAACACCAATATACCGTCAATATTAACACAGAGTAGTTGGAGTTCTCCATACAGGTGAGAATCGACAGAGACGTTGAACATCATGGAGGATTTAGATTCTATAAAAAAAAAACTGAGATGATATTCAAAAGTCCTGATATGATGAGCAAAAGAAACAGAAGAAACAGCAGTAACAGCTTTTCTGTCAATACAAAGAGCAGTTAGGATTTGCATGGTACTGTCTCTGATAACTTTTTTGAGGGAACTGGATGAATACTTCAAGGAGGAAAACTACAAGGATGGAGGGAAAGGAAAAGAAAGAGACATGAACTGGGTTGTTCTTTAAAAGAGCTGGCACAGATTCGATGGATTCAATGGGTCTGCAGTGCTGTGCTATTCTGTAATTCCCTGAAAATATTCCTGAATTTGAATAAACATGTGACACAACATAAAAGCAGTATAATGCCAATGTTATACACACATCACTTAAAAATTCCAAAGAAATGTAGGTTTCAATAATATCAATGTTAGAAGTCACAGATCATCCAAAATAGGTGATGAAGAAACTGAAGTGGTTTTAAGGTCCGTTACATTTATTACCGCAATGTAGATATCATGCAGGAATTGAATAGGAGAAACGGGACAGGAGATAGGGAGTCCAAATGCACAGTTGACAGAGAGAATGCTGATCTCTGCAGCCTTCAGCACGGTATCCAAAGCATTTGGAAAATCTACCTCTCACCACACATGCTGCCACCACCTTCCCAGTCTTTCTCCATCCTCCCTCGTCCACGCTCCACCTGATGGCCAAACAGCCGCCCGCTGAGAGTTGTTCCTGCCTCCAAACATCCATTGCTCTGTTTCAGGAAGCTAGCAGTTCACCCTTTGTGAACCACTGCAAATAGCTCTGGCCATTGGTTGCAGAATAGATACCCAAAGTAACCCAAAGTCAACTTATACTTTACCTCCCATTGGTAGCCATCAAGCTTTTAGCACACACTTGATACAAGACACCTTTCTATTGACTTAGGATTGTTCAATGTGGGAACCTGAATCAAAAGTCCTGGGTTAGGTGGATATGTGTTTTTTTTCAGAGAGTGAAAGCAGCCAGATGGCTTCACATTATGACTGCTAATTTCGGTCAGAAGTCAATAATATAGTATTACTTACATAGTCAAATAGACTGATGCCCATGACAGGGGTGCAGACTTCACAAAGAACATAAGAGCCACACATTCCCATTTTCTTTAACATTAAATGCATTATTTGGGGAAAATAATTGGAACAAGGAATGCACTCCCATGGGATTGCAGGAACTGAATATCTGCAAGAGAAACCAAAAGTTTTAAATTATCAGAACAGGAATGGTCAGTGACTACTTTTCAGAGCATTTCCGCATCCACTTTACACTAAGCCCAAAGGAACTGAAGGTATGAATAGGAGGTCATTGTGTTTATTCCAGTTGCTGGTGCTCGCAAGATATTTTCAACTCCTCTCTTGTGTAATAATCCTTCCCAAAATGCTTTGTTAAAATGTACAATTTATGTTTTAATTTAAAACTGGATATATCTTAAAGAATAAAACTAATCATGTTCGCTTTGGAAACCAGGACATCCAAAGTAACTTAATAGCCAATTGATTGGACTTGAGGTTGTAAAACATGGAGACCATTCGTAGAGGCTTTGATAGAGTTTTGTTAAGGTTTAAGAGGTTTACTTCCCCAACCCTTTAAGGAATGATTAGATTAGATTCCCTACAGTGTGGAAACAGGCCCTTTGGCCCAACCAGTCCACACCGACCCTCCGAAGAGTAACCCACCCAGACCCATTTCCCTCTGACTAATGCACCTAACACTATGGGCAATTTAGCATGGCCAATTCACGTGGCCTGCTCATCTTTGGACAGTGGGAGGAAACCCACGCAGACATGGGGAGAATATGCAAACTCCACACAGACAGTCGCCAGAAGCTGGAAACGAACCTGGGACCCTGGTGCTGTGAGGCAGCAGAGCTAACCACTGAGCCACCGCGCAAATACTTCAGAAAAATTGTCCTGACACTGAAGGTCCACACTGCCTATGGACAGGGGATAGGACTAAAATTTCAGCTGAGAGAGATTCTACAGTGTAGTGTTTTTAATCCTTCAAACCCAAGAAGACTAGTCGAAGATCAATGAGAATTCATTTGAATTACATTTCAGGTAGGATAAATTCAAGGTAACTAATTGTCCAATTTGAGAGGGCGCTTGTGGTGTCATGGTACTGTCCCGGTGACAGGGTCTCGAGGGTGAGCAGGTTGATTTGTAATCTAGATGTAGTCTAGACAATATCTCGTCTAATTTGAATACAAAAAGATCTGTTGCATGTTGGACACAGTTATGGTCATGTCCTGGTGACTCTGGACTTACAAAGCTCATATTTCCTGTTGACAATTCCCATCACAGGAAACGGTTCCTTTTCCAATGATTCTTTACCGTGTGCAATGATTCTGTGTGAGATTCTCTCATATCTCAATGACGATGTGAGATGAGAGACTTGCAGGGTGCCCCTGAAGTAATTGTTCTGGGCCTCCATGTGAATATTTCCCATCAATAAGCTCATCAAAGAGGAGCCTTTTTTGGCCAGCACTCATTAGGCATTCTTGCAACATGTCAGCTTCATCTTATCTGAAATCTCTTTAGTGGAATGTGTAAGGTAAGGTGTTGGTCTTGGAGAATGCCTCAGGATTAGGAACCTTGTCCTGCAATCTGATCTTCAGTAGAGTCTTCAGTCTTTAGATAGAAGTCATGTAGCTTGGCGTGTGACTGCTGTAAACTCTCATGTCACACAACAGACTGAATAGGACACTGCTTTGTCAACCTTCACTTTTACTGAGGAACTAATTATTCTGCATTCCCAAGCAGTTTCTCATGACTTGCCAAAGGCAACATCGGCCCTGGCTGTTTCGAAAAATGAGAGATTTGCTTGCACACATGCCATTCCAGGGGACAGAAACGCAACTACAAGCTTAAATGTTGTGCTTCAATCTATAACATCTTCCAACAGATTCATTTCACATACCCTGCAGAAGAGGATCCTGTGATAACCTTGTCACTTGGGAATTCTGCTAATTTTACGGAGCTCAGAGGCAAAACAAATTTGAAGGGATTGCTGGAATATGCAATGGGCTTCATAAAATCAGGGACTGACCTGTTAGAAGTCATACAATCTCAGGAGTCTTTTAATCAGTCATCAGATGAAATGTACTTGAATCTGGCCTCCATCCAACTACTTTCATTATGCCCTGTTATTATCTCATCCAAAAACAATAGAGAGTAAAAGAATTTGGAAAGTTGAGTTGCCTCTGTGCTGCAGTTTATGGCTTGTTCTTCTCTGTCCTACCAATAGCCAATTCTAAATATTCCCAACCCAATCCAAGGTTTCGTTTTAATGACTCATCAACATCTTTCAGCTAATATACCATTAGTACATATGACCCCAATTCTTCTCACAAGTGTAGGTGCATCCTTAACCACTCCACTGGAGCACAACAAAGCTACTGCTTTGTAATTCTTCAAGGGCAATGTTTCTTCATATCTACTTAGTTCTTCAAAAACAACCCTTTTAGCACTCCATCTACTAACATTCTTGATCTTGTATCTCATCTTTATGACCCAACATAGAATTCCAAAACCTGGCTCATGTTATTTCTTGTTGCTTACTACCCTTTTTTTTTAAAAAAACTCTCTTTCCATAGGCAACTTTGACACTTCCATTGAAGATCCGTATAAAGCTTCAATTCTTACGTAGCTGTGTAGGACACAAGAAAAATCTGTAATGAGATAGATAGTTCTCTTCACTGGTGCAACTGTCAATTGTTCTTGAGAAAATCTAAGTCTCCAGTGCCATCTTCTTTCACTTTTATGAATATAAGTTACAATCTAATGTGCATTATTCACTTACCCAAATAATATTAAGCAAATTGAAAAAGTGGATCTGAGAGCATTATAACAGCTCATATGAACAGCCCCAAGTTCAACAGGACCTTGATCAGATGGGCCAAGAGTGGCAGATGGAGTTTAATCTAGATAAGTGTGAGGTGTGACATATTGGTAGAGCAAATCAGGCAGGACGTACACACTTAAGGTCCAGGGAAATATAGCTGAACGAAGAGACCTTGGAGGGCAGGTTTACAGTTCCTTGAAAGTGGAGTCGCGGGTAGACAGGGTGGTGAAAAAAGCATTTGGCATGCTTGCCTTTATTGGTCAGTGTAATAAATATAGGGATTTGGAGGTCATTTTGTGGATGTATAGGACATTGGTTAGGCCACTTTTAGAACACTATGTTCAATTCTGGTCTCTTTCTATAGGAAGGATGTGTTAAACTTGAAAGGGTTCAGAAAAGATTTACGAGGATATTGCCAGGGTTGGAGGATCTGAGCTACAGGGAGAGGCTGAACAGGCTGGGGCTGTTTTCCCTGGAGCGTCGGAGGCTGAGGGGAGATCTTATAGAGGTTTATAAAATCATGAGGGGGCGTGGATAGGATAAATAGTCAAGACCTTTTCCTCAGTGTCTGTATGGGCTCAGTGTCTGTATTTACATAGCCCCACTCCCCTTCCTTGTCTTCAGAGCACTATACACTTTCTCCTTTCAGATAATAATTGCTCTCAAATATTTCTCAATTAACACGACCATCACCAAATTCACACGGAACACATTCGAGTTCCCAAACAACTTGTTGTGTGAAGTTCTTCTTCTTGAACCCATTGCATCTTTTGTCCATTACCTTAAATCAGTGCAATGTTGTACTTGCTCAATCCACCAAAGGGAATCAACTTCTCCCTGTACACTTTGCCCAGGCCCTGGTGATTTTGAACAGCTCTATCAAATGTGTTTTCAACATTGTCTTCTCCAGGGGAAAAGAAAGTCCTAACTTTGCCAGTCTTGATCTCACCTGAGGCGTGGTGACCATCAGGTTAAACTGAGCATCGCTCTCTCTCTCTCTCTCGAGACAGAGCCCCTCCTTTTTAATGTTTACAATGCTCCAGTCTTCTGGCGCCACGCGGAACCTAAAGAAAACAGGAAGATTATGTCCACAATTTATGTTCTCTCTGTCCTCAGGATCCTTAGCTGCATCTCATCAGATCCAGTTACCTTATTCATTTTGAAAGCAACAGGGTTAGGATTAGGGTGACTGAATTACCTTCTCTTTCTCCATAACCTGGGCAACATCTTCTTGCTTGGTAAAGACAGATGCAAAGTAATCATTCAATGTTTAAACTATGTGCCCTGTGTCCTTGCACAAATGGTCTTTATGGACCCCAATTGCCCTACTCCTCCTCTCACTACTCTTTTACTATTTATATGACTATAGAGCACTTGGGGATTTCCTTTTATACTCACTTTATCATTTATGTTCTTATCATTTTATGTTCTCTCTTTGCTTTCCTTACTTGCTCTTTCATTTCCCTTCTGAAAGGTTATTTCATCCACTTGATATCTATCATGAACTGTTGTTATCAAGGGAACTTTGAATTTGTTTGCCCTACTTTCGCCCTTCAGGGGAATATAAGGAGGCCATCAAAAAAACAATGAAACACTGCAGTTACTTGGCACCTTGCACAATTTTACACATTGCAATGTACAGTACAGACAATAAAATATTTCTTTGATTTGTTGTAATGGAGGAAATGCACCAGCTAACAGGTACATTGTCAAGTCCCACAAACCAGAACAACCAGATTATCTGTTTTCTTTGTGTTAAGGGTTAGCCAGGACACAGGGAAACGCATCCATGATCTTATAGTACTCTAATTTAGCTTGGAATAAAACACATTCTATCAAAGTTTTTCATCTTTCGCGCATTGAGACAATTTGCAATGAATACCAAAATCAAGGGAAAATAACATTTATACTCTGTGTGAAGTGGTCCAAATGATTAGTAAGGTGACCTTGGTAGAGGCATTGCCAGAGTCAACCCTCTTGGTTTAAAATTTTCAAGAAAGGTTGACAGTTAACTGTCAGTCATCATTTTCCAGCATATTCTCCACAGCAAAGCCTCTACCAAGCATTTATTGCTCCTACGTTTCTTAGCTGACATGAACAATGAAAATGCAAATGTAAATGGTGTTGTGTGGAGTGAGTACAGAACAAAATATCATGAAGTTGAAAGGCAAAAGGAGGGAAGCAAAGGTGGGGAGGGAATGGCAAAGGAAAGCTAAAGTTGGGCTGATAGGAACTCAAACAGGAGTAGCTCATTTAACTCCTGAACTAGCATCAATTGTTATTTGTGGAAAATACACATGATACTCTTTGTAGTTTTGAAAGGCTTCTCTCTAGTTTGTACCACCAGCCCTCGGACTCACTTACCAATATCTTCATCTACACGATCTGTCCTGCTCAGTATCTTGAAAAATTCAATCCGTCACCCTTAAACCTCCAAATTCCTGGGGACAGAACCTTGGTTTGTGCAATCTCTCTTTGCAATTTAACCCTTACAGTAAGGGTATAAATTAAGGCTGTGTCAACATTAATACTTGAAATCAATGGTTAAACAGTTAAACATAGAAAAGGCATCAGCGTAATAATGAAACTTTGATATTGAACAGAATATACCAGACCATTATAACGCTGCACAACAGCATCAGAGCTGGCCGATAATGATTGCTTCAGCAGTTTCCACGCAATGTTAGCAGTGAAAAGAAAATGGAAACTAATAAAAACTGCATTACCCTGAAAAATGAGCATGGCCTGGCCGCACATTCAGAAACCACACTCCATTATTTCAAGATGTGTTCTGTCATGTGGAGTTCTCAGCTGAAGATTTATAGGAGGCCCTTGCCAGCATACAATATTGCACAGAAATAATTGTAATATTTTATGGATGGTTTGCTGCGGATGGGTCACAATATTGATGTTGGTGCTGTTCACACATTGTTGAGAAGAATAAATTGAAGCTCGATTCCATTTATGACCAACAGCATCATTTCTGCTTTCTTGTCAGGAGCTTACAGGTTTGAACACACAACTACAGCCGGTGCGATCAGAGAACCGAGTGCCCTCAGGCCCAAGTGAAAAAGATTCCAAAACTTCCAACAGCAATGAAAATAAAAACAAAAGCCAGGACTTAAAACTCACAGATTTCCCACTTACTCTCTCCATTAAGCAAATGAGAAAGAAACGTTTAAGTCCCACAGGAGATTTTTGATAAGCATCAAGATTGCCCACTCTGAATTTCCCAAACTCAGTGCTGAAACTTTAATGAAGGAGTGTAACTACCTTGATCACCAATTAGATAAGAAATCATTCATCTTCCCTCTTAGCCAGAACCTCTGCATCCTTTAATCCTCTAATACAGAGCGAAATAACATTGCTTAATCTCTCAGGTATGCCATACCCCACCTTCTCTATTTTACTCTTCTCCCAATATTCTAGTGGGTTACCTTCCAGTTGACATGTTATTTTGGGGTTTCTAATCTCCTGTTAAGTTATTGATATTATAAAACAGGCCACAGGGCAGCATTTGCATCTTCTTTGGACTCTGTTTCGCTGTTACTGATTGATCAGATACTGCAGCATCTCTCAGGCTGCTTCCTATTGCAACGGTGTCACCAGCAACAATGCCAATTTACACCACCTTGGTCAACGTCAACTGCTATAAGCAATTCCTACTTCATTTCCTCTTCTTGCTAAAAGCCATTGGCAATGAATAGCTAAAGGAAGCTCCTCATTAGTATTGAAGGCAGTATCCTCACCTGCCACATAAAAGGACTGGGTTCCATTTCCTGACAGGAAGAGACTGATCTCTAGAGAGGTTCTTGCGGTGCAGTGATAGCATCCCTCACTTTGGGTTAGAAGGATTCAAGTCTCATCTGCTCCAGAGGAGCAGACGTAGTTTCAATTGATTGAAAGTACTTACAATTGAGTGAAAACCAAATTAAATAGGACCCACCGATTGGGATTTGAGAAGACCTGGAAAAGCAAGCTAAAATTATTACTGATATGACGAGTGACTGGCGAATAGAGGAGAATGGACCAACAAGAGGAAATTTGGGCTGAGAACAGGAGAGACTTATAGTGTCAGGAAATGGAGAGCCTGCAGTGGAGCGGAAGGAATATCAGTGAGGCTGAGGGAAGGAGGTTTGATGTGACGTGATGGTGGGTTTGAGAGCCGGAGACTTCATAATGACAAGGCATTGACAAGTGAGGACAGAAGATGAGATAGGTGATACCAGCTACAAAATCGAGGCGTGAGCATAGAAATAATCACTGTGAGAGGAGACCAAACTAACAGAATCACCCTAAAGTGTAAATCAGCATCGAGAGTGGTGGTGGTGGGTGGTGGGGTGGGTGTGTGTGTGTGCATTAAAAAGATTGAAAACTAGTCTACAACATCACTAGGAAGAGATTGGTAGGATGCAGAGGTGACTTGGAGATATCCCACCAGGGAAATGACAAGGCCAAAGCCTATTAGATATTCAATGTTTAATTCATTTTGATATGTATGAAAGGTGGGGACTTGGCAACACAGGGGGACATAATTTCAAACTTTGCAGTGGACGTGAACTGGAATAAATAATGAAGAGAATTGGAACAGAATGCAGGAGAACGTGTACTGGCGAAGTGGGCACACAGATGGCATATTAACACGGAGACATGCAAAGCATATATCCTTTTGTATCCTTCCAGAGCTGTAGGTGGCACTGGTAGTTTCAACATTTGCCCATTCATAAATACCCATGAACTGATAGCAAACTGGGCTACTTCCGAGAATAGCTAAAAGGCAATCACATTGCTGAGAGTCTGGACTCAGGTATCGTCACACCAGGTAAGGATGCCAGATCTGTTTCACTAAAGATTTAGATTTTATTGTCATGTGTACTCAAGTACAGAATTACAGTGAAAAGCATATAACGTCACCACACGCAGTGTCATTTTAGGTACAATATTACCCGGGTATAAAATCCAAGGCACAAAGTAGCAAAAGAAACGGAGTTAAACAGTTAAGAATTGCAGACCTTCATAGAATATGAGGAATAAAAAATAGTGACACCGCCACGCCAGGCCAAGATGGAAGAACATAAAAGAAACACAAAGAGAGGAGAAAAAGAGAGAAAGACAAGAAATTGACAGAGCAGACAAGCTCCAGCTGAAGCTTCCTACTCAGCCGCCATCTTGATACAGGAAGTGAACCAGTGGGGTCTTTCCAGCAATTATGGTCACCTTTCAATTCCAGATTTATTAACTATTTTAAATTCCACCCCCTGCCGTGGTGGCTGGTGAACCATGACCCCATTGCATCTGGATAACTAGTCCATTGAGTCGAGGTAACACACAGCAAAATGGTTTACAGCAGGGACAGGGACGAATAAACCTACACGTTTATGGATCTTTGAAGGTGAGTTGCAGGACGAGGTCATCAGACTATTTTAAGATTATATGAATCCTTGATTTTATAAATAGAGGCAGAGGTTTAAAAAAAGCAAGGAAATTATACTGAATCTTTATAAATCACGAGCTAGGTTTGAACTGCAGTACTGTGTCAATCCTTGTCACCAGAATTTAAGTAGGGCCTCAAGGCGTTGAACAAAAAGGGGCAGAGGAGACTTATTGGAATGGTGTCAGGGCTGAGGGAAAGATACCCGTTTGTAGAAAGACACTTCTCTGCTGTCAGTAATTAAAGGGGTCAGTTAGTAGAATTGAGTAGCATTTGGTGGGACTTGGATAGAGTAAATAGGGAGAAACTGCTTCCATTTGCAGAAGGGTCGATACCAGAGGGGAGAGAGTTCAGAATATAATATAAAATACAGGAGCTGTAGGCCATTCAGGCCTTCCAACTCACTTCATCATGCGATGACATCACGGCTGATCTTTTCCTTCAACACCATTTTCCACGCCCTTAACCCTTAATGACATTAGTAATTAGCAATCTATATTCAATGTACTCAATGACTGTGTCGACATGGTCTCTGGGATAGAAATATCCCAAGATTCACTCCCTTCAGAGTAAAGAAATTCTTCCTCAGCTCATCCAGAAATGACCCCTTATTTGGAGAGTGTATCTTGCTCCCTCCCTCCTATAAGAATTCTGTGTGTTTCAATAATATCACCTCTCATTCTTCCAAACTCTAGAGAATACAGGGCCAGTCTACTTAGTCTTTCCTCACGGAGCAATCCTTCCATCTGAGGAATTTGTTTGGTGAACCTTTATTGCACTACTCCATGGTAGTACACCTTTCTTTTAGTAAGGAGGCCAAAACCACACACAGATAATTGGCAAAAATACAAGACAGAAGTGGAAGCAGCTTTTTTTTTAAACACACCCAAATGGTGTGACTTTCAAAGAGCTGCCTGGAAGCAGACGGGAGTGACTTCCGAAAGGTTACTGGATAAATATTTGAGTGGAAAGAAAATTGCATGGCTATCGAGAAAGAGTGGGACAGGCTTGATGAACCAAACAATCTCCTCCAGCGCTGAAGAAACCCTTCCAACTCTGGATAGGAAAGCCAGCTGTGTAAACTGGCAGATGATGGTTACATTATCCAGCTCCCTTGCTAATCATTGAGCATGCTTGTGAATATCAGATGGAGATTTAATCAGCCTGAGTGACAAGTGACCTTCTCTCTGACATTTTTGTGACACGCTGCTCTTACAAATCGCTAGGCACGGCCAATTGATCTAAATCTTGCATGAAGTAAAAGCCCAAACAGCTTGAGGGCAGTCCCAGTTTGGGAAAGATTTAGGCTGATGCCCAACACCCTTGATTCCGACCGCAGGGGGAGAGCTCCCTTAATGCAGCCTGCACAAATTACAATCTAAAATCGAATCTTTGCATGTTGTTGGGAAAACAATGTGTCACCTTTCAAAAACCAAAGGTTCCACCTTTGTCTCTTTCGAAGAATTGGAGGATCATATACAGGACACTCAACGAGTGTTGGAAATGACAAGCCGCTGAAGAATGTGGATCAGTTCCCACATCCATTAGTGAGGGCAGATATTGATGAGGAAGTTCAGCATGGGCTCCGATGTATCAGTGCAGACTTTGGCTGCCTGGGGGACAGAGTATTTGATGACAAAGACCTCAAACGTGACACCAAGGTCAAGGTCTACAGTGCAGCGATATTACCCCACCCTCCCACGCAGGTTGGAGACATGGACAATGTACAGCAGACACCTCAAATCCCTTCAGAAATATCACCGGTAATGCCTCTACAAAATCCTGCATGTGCACATGGCTGACACAGGACTTCCAAACAGGTTATCTACTCTGAGCTTTGTCATAGCAAAGGTAAAGGCCACAGGAAATGCTTCGAGGACGTCATCGGAGGCTCCCTGAAAATTTCAACATTGCTGGGAGTGTCCTCCACCCCACCATTCAGAAGGTGCATTCCCAAAGGTGCCAACCATTTTCAGCATCTGTCCACCAGTCCCGCTGGAAGGAATGTGCCAACCCTGAGCATTGCATCCATCATCAAAGGTCACATGACCCAATTGTAGCAGAGCATATGCATCCAGCATCAGACTGTTTAGTTAGCTCAGGACCCACAACAGTGGAAGAAAGTGGTCCTCCATCTTGCAAGATTCCCGAGATGTTAGCCATGGTTTAGTGATATCATCCTCACTGAAAGAGTCATACAGCACGGAAACAGACTCTTCGGTCCAACCAGTTCATGCTGACCATAAGCCCAAGATTGGGCTGAACCAAAACATTGTTAGCAATTCCAGGACATTTATTTGTGCGATTTGCTTTCATCCATTAGCAGTTCCCTTCCTGAGTCACCACTCTGATAAAAATCGCCAATTGGCTCAGCTGGCTATTGTGATGCAGAATAATGTGAATGGCACAGTTTCAATGCCTACCCGGGCTGTGGTGGTGATGTGGAGCCCTGCTAGCTTGTGTTCCCCCATGCTTGATGTGGAATGGTGCCCCTCAAGCTGCATTACCATTTGTCTCTCTCTAATCGAGGACGATGCCTATGGCCCTTTAGAGGCAAATTATCTTGCATTATTGACAAAGTAACTTAGTAGGGCGGAGGAGCATTCCCATTTTTGCTAGGGGGGGTCTCCAATTCTGTCTGCTCATGAATAATCGAGCAAAATCATAAGCTAAAATTAAAACTGTACAATCTATACTTGCTAGGAGAAAGTGAGGACCGCAGATGCTGGAGATCAGAGCTGGAAAATGTGTTGCTGGAAAAGGACAGCAGGTCAGGCAGCATCCAAGGAGCAGGAGAATCGACGTTTCGGGCATAAGCCCTTCTTCAGGAATGAAGGGCTTATGCCCGAAACATCAATTCTCCTGTTCCTTTGATGCTGCCTGACCTGCTGTGCTTTTCCAGCAATCTATGCTTGCTGCCTACAATCAGGACGTTTTTCTCCCAGACAACGGTGGTTTTAGAACTATCCTATGAGGAGAGGTTGAGGTTAATGAAATCCTAAGGGGCATGGATAGGGTGAATAGACAAGGTCTTTTCCCCAGACGAAAGGGGAAAACCAGAGTGCGTAGGTCTAAGGTGAGAGGGGCAAGATTTAAAAGGGACCTGAGAGGCAACTGTTTCACACAAAGGGTGGTGCGTGTATGGAACGAGCTGCCAGAGGTGGTGGTGGGGGAGGGTACAACTACAACAGTTAAAAGACATCTGGATGGATATATATGAATAGGAAAGGTTGAAAGGGATAGGGCCAAGTGCTGGCAAATGGGCACTAGGTTAGTGTAGGATTGCTGGTCGACATGGCTGCGCTGGGCCGAAGGGTCTGTTTCCGTGCTGTATGACTCTGTGATATCTGGGTCAGCATGACCGCGCTGGGCCGAAGGGTCTGTTTCGTGCTGTATGACTCCAAGACTAGGCCTGTCTACACTAGAGTTGATAAGATTGAGAGGGGATCTGATTGAAATGTATAAAGTTCTAATGGGACTGCAGAGTCTAGATGCAGGGAGGATGTTTCGCCTGACTGGGGAGAGTAGAACCAGGAGGTGAAAATCTCCAAATATAAGGCCACCCATTGACGTGAGGAAATATTTCTGCAATCAAGAGCAGTGAAGCGGCAGAATTTTCTCCACCGGAAGGGCGTGGAGGCAAGAGCTAAATAAATTCGAGAAAGGCATATACAAGCTTTTAAATTTTAAAGGGGAGTGGGCATTGAGATAGATGATCAGCTATGAGCAGGAATTGCAAAGCAGGTTTTCAGTGCTGAATAGCAGAGAGTTTAAGCTCCTTTGGCAGAGTCAAAAACCAGGGATCACAGATTCCAGCTAAGTGGTAGAAGGATTGGTGGCGGGGGGGACTTAAGGAAATTTTTTTTATGCAGTGGGTGGTGGGTGTCTGGAATTCACTGCCTGAGTTGGTGGTTGAGGCAAGAGACTCTGAGAACTCTGTCAACATGTCCCTGGATCAGCAGGGGCTGTAAGCTGCAGGGCTCTGGGCAGTGTGAAGGAAGATAAGGGTAGATGGGTGCTTTTGGGTTGGCGTTGACAAAATGGGCTGCATGACCCGCTTCTTGCTGTATCATTTCCATAGTTACCAATGGCCTATTCCTGTCCTTAGTTTCTGTCCTGCCAAAATGGTGATGGTACATACCTCGCTGAGGTAGGAGCTTCACAAATAGATGTAAACCTCTTGCTACCATGTCACTCCAAAGCCATTTTAACTGCCTGGCATGCAAGTTACTCACAGTTGACGCCTAATTAGTGATACTTTGGGAAGTCCACTGAGTATTCTCCAGTGATCGCTGAGGGTCAAGGAGCAGCAGGTCACAGGCCCTCATCCTCCAATAACAGCTTGGACGGCTACCCACTCAGCGACCCTCAGCATCTTACAGGGATTGCTCACTCATTGTGCCTGAGAATAAGGACCCTATTCCAGCTATCGTTCTCACACATGGAACTCATGGCCCTTACGATTTAGAATGTGTTTCCATAACCTGATATTTAAGCTAATAATAACGGAATCAAACAGTTAGATCAGTTACTCTGAGTTAGTGGTTAGTGGATCACCTTACATGATGGGATTCCAGTGTTATAGTTCAGTAGTACTGCATTACCAGAGGTACCACCTTTCAGATTAGACATGAATTTGAGGCCCCTCTAGGATAGCTGTAAGCTCACAGGAGTTAGGAGCATTCGTCTCAGCAGCCTGGCAAGTACTTCATCCTCATTGAGCATCATAGAGTTATCGAGATGTACAGCACGGAAACAGACCTTTCAGTCCAACTCGTTCATGCTGACCAGATATCCTAAATTAATCTAGTCCCATTTGCCAGCATTTGACCCATATCCCTCCAAACCTTCCCTATTCATATACCCATCCAGGTGCCTTTCAAATGTTGCAATTATTACCAGCCTCGACCACTTCTTCTGACAGCTCATTGCATACACGTACCACCCTCTGACACTTAGGTCCCTTTTAAATCTTTCCCGTCTCACCTTAAACCTGTGCCCTCCAGTTTTGGATTCCTCTACCCTGGGGAAAAAACCGTGGCTATTAACTCTATCCATGCCCCTCACGATTTTATACACCTCTATAAGGTTACCCCTCAGCCTCTGACGCTCTAGGGAAAACAGCCCCAGCCTGTTCAGCCTCTCCCCAAAGCTCAAACCTTCCAAACATGTAAATCTTTTCTGAACCCTTTCAAGTTTCACAACATCTTTCCTATAGCAGGGAGACCAGAACTGAACACAGTATTCCAATAGTGGCTTAACGAATGTCCTGTACAGCCACAATATGACCTTCCAACCATTATACTCAATGTACTGACTGATAAAGGAAAGCATACAAATGATAGTCATCTTCACTATCCTGTCTACCTGAGGCACCACTTACCATTAAGAACATAGAACATACAACAGTACAGGAGAAAGTGAGGACTGCAGATGCTGGAGATCAGAGCTGAAAATGTGTTGCTGGAAAAGCGTAGCAGGTCAGACAGCATTCAAGGAGCAGGAGAATCGATGTTTCGGACATGAGCCCTTCTTCAGGAAAGAAGGGCTCATGCTCAAAACGTCGATTCTCCTGTTCCTTGGATGCTGCCTGACCTGCTGCGCTTTTCCAGCAACACATTTTCAGCATAGAATAGTACAGCACAGGAACGGGCCCTTCATCCCATGATGTTGTGCCAAACATGACACCAAATGGTCCACATCCCTCCATTCCTTCCATATTCAGTTGCTTATCTAAAAGTCTCTTAAACCATCCCTATCATATTGCCTCTATCACCACACCTGCCAGCATGTTCCACAGTCCAATACTCTGTGTAAAAAAAACCTTGCCCCTCACATCTCTCTTGAACTTTGCCCCTCTCACCTTAAATGCATGCCCCCTAATCTTAGATATTTCAACTCTGGGAAAAAGGTTCTAACCGTCAACCCTGCCTATGCAAGGTGTAAAAGTCCTGCCCTGATTTGCCTGACCAAAATTCAGCACCTCACATTTATCGAAATTAAACTCCATATGTCGGTCCTCAGCCCATTGTACTCTGAGGTAACCATCTTCTCTGTCCACTACACCACCAATTTTGATGTCATCTGCAAACTTACTAACCATTCCTCCTATATTCACTTTCAAATCATTTATATAAATGACAAAAAGCAGTGAACCCAGCACCAACCCTTGTGGCACTCCACTGGTCACAGGCCTCCAGTCTGAAAAGCAACCCTTTACTATCACCCTGTCTCCTACCTTCAAGCCAGTTTGTATCCTATTGGCTAGTTCTCCCTGTATTCCGTGTGATCTAACCTTGCTAACCAGTCTCCCATGGGGAACTTTGTCAAACACCTTGCTGCAGTCCATTATGACAACGTCCACTGCTCTGCCCTCACCAATCTTCTTCATCACTTCATCAAAAAACTCAATCAAGTAAGGGCGACATGACTTCCCACACACCTCACCCGTGACTATCGATGATATAAATATTACAGTGAGGCGTCCAGCAATCACATCCCTAGCTTCCCACAGAATTCTAGGGTACCCTGTTCAGGTCCTGGGGATTAATCTACTTTTATGCGTTTTAAGATGTTCAACACCCCTCCTCTATAATAGTGACACTTTTCAAGACGTCACTATTTATTTCTCCAAGTTTTCTATCTTCCATATCCTTCTCCACAGTAAACACTGATGCAAAATATTTGTTTAGTATTTCCACCATCTCCTGCAGTTCCACACAAAGACGGCCTTGCTGATTTTTAAGGGGCTGTATTCTCTCCCTTGTTACTCTTTTGTCCTGAACATATTAGTAGAATGTCTTTGGATTCTCCTTAATCCGATTTGCCAAAGTTATCTCATCCCCATTTTTGTCCTCCTAATTTCCCTCGAGTAAACTCCTCCCGGGATTCATTCGATCCCAGCTGACTATACTTGGCATTTGCCTACTTCTCTTCCTTTATCACAGTCTCAATTTTTCGAACCAGCCAGCATTCCGTCCACCTATCCCTTCTCTTTCACCCTAACCGGAATTCCTGATGAAAAGCTTGTGCTCGATATATTGACTCTCCTGCTCCTTGGATGCTGCCTGACCGGCTGTGCTTTTCCAGCCCCACATCTTTGACTCTAACAGGAACATACTGTCTCTGGACTTGCATTATCTCATTTTTGAATGCCTCCCACTTTCCAGCCATTCCTTTACATGCAAATATCTTTTGGAAGTTCTTGCCTAATAATGTCAAAACTGGTCTTCCTTAAAACTAATAGAATTATGATCACTGGTTCTAAAGTGGACTTCCACTGACATCTCAGTCACTTGCCCTGCCTTATTTCCACTCAAATGGATTATTATCTAATCATTTATATGCTGTTTGTGGAATCCTACTGCTTATAAATTGGCTGATGCACTTTTGATTTGATATGATTAATTATAGTCACAGAAACAGACCTTTCAGTCCAACCAGTGCATGCCGACTATAATCTGACATTAAACCAATCCCACCTTCTTGCGCTTGTCACACATCTCCCCAATCTCCCCTTAAAATTCAATCACACAACCACTGCTGGCCCCAAAAATCTACATCCTGGACATTGCAAGTGAACAGAAACTGTATTAGGCTACTCAATATAATTAGTTAATAGAATACAGCCAGAGAATTGTGGACTTGTTGGGCTGAAGGGCCTGTTTCCACACTGTAAGTAATCTAATCTAAAAAAAAACTGAAATTCTGGAACAATTAATTCATATCCCAATTTCCCAAACCTCTACATTAGGCACATGGCACAAGTCAGTAGTGTGACTGCTCCATTTGCCTGGATAAGTGCAGCTCCAAAAGCACCCATGAAGCCTGAAACCTTCCAGGACAAAGTAGCCCACCCGATTAGCACATACTCAAACATTCAACTCCCTCCATCAATGCTGAGTAGTAGCTGTGTGTACCACCTACACGATGCACAGCAGAAATTCACCAGAGATTGTTCCATTCAATAAATGTCATATCATATGCTAATAGTACATAATAAAACTGGTTGTTAAAATCAGTGACAAAAAGATAGGGTGAAAGGCGCTATATAAACACAAATAATTTTCACTTTCAACAAAAGCAAAATCAATTTGCACTTCCACCAGACTGAGACTCGTGCTTTGAATCAATGAGTGGTTTTATTTTGCAAATCAATGGGCCGTTAATAATATAATGGTGAAACATTACTCCAACCTTCTCAGTGCATAAAATAAGGAGTGCACTCATTTCCTCACTCAGTACCACCTCTGAAAATACAGACCCACATCTTACCCGAGAGAAAGTGCTTTCATTTGTAAACCCAGCCACTCCTATTGATTGCTCCTATCACACTTAGGGCGAAAAAAAAACTGAAAAGAAAGACCTGTACTCAAAGCTTTTCACAAGCATACAATATCCCTAGTGAAAAATCACATAACACCAGGTTATAGTCCAACAGGTTTAATTAGAAGCACACTAACTTTTGGAGCGTCGCTCCGAAAGCTAGTGTGCTTCCAATTAAACCTGTTGGACTATAACCTGGTTTTGTTTGATTTTTAACTTTGTACACCCCAGTACAACACCGGAATCTCCAAATCATGACAATATACATAGGGCATTTAAGAGCCAACCTAGTATGAGGGATAAATATGAGCCAGTGTATTGAAAATAACTCCTCTGTTCTTGTTCCAAATCGTGAGAGATTGCAAGGTTCTGAGATGCAGAACGATCTGGGTGCTCTCATGAATGACAAAGAGGGCAGCACAGTAGCTCAGTGGTTAGCACTGCTGCCTCACAGCACCAGGGATCCGGTTTTGATTCCAGCCTCGGGCGACTGTCAGTGTGGTGTTTATACATTCTCCCCATGTCTGTGTGAGCTCTCACCGGCTGCTCCAGTTTCCTCTCACAGTCCAAAGATAGGCAGGTTCGGTGGACTGGCCATGGGAACTGCTGGGGTGGATCTGGGTGGGATGTTCTTCAGAGGGTCGGTGTGGACCCGATGGGTCAAATGGCCTGCTTCCACACTGTAGGGATTGTATGATTCCATGAAAACATTAGCATGCAGGTACAGAAAGCAGTTAGGAAGTCTAAGAGAATGTTATTGTTTATTGACAGAGGAATTGAATACTGAAGTAGGCAGGTTATACTTCAGTGACACATAGTGCTGGGATGATTACATCCATGTACTGTATTGGTTACCTAATTATAGGAAGGAACTAAAGGTATTTAAAGAAGGTCAGAGGGATTTACCAGACTAATAACTGGAAATGAGTCGGTGGGTGGGGTTCCCTTATAAGGAAAGGTAAGTTTGTACCCACTAGAGTTTAGAGGAGAAAAAGGCAACTTGATTTAAACATATAAGATCTTGACAGGCAGGATGTTTCCTCTTTTCAGAAAGTCTGGAATCGAAACATACAGCACAGAGGCAGACCCTTCAGTCCAACCAGTCCATGCTGACTATAATCCGACATTGAACCAATCCCCACCTGCTTGCACTTGTCACACATCCCCCCCAATCTCCCCCAGAGATCAGGTGGAAATGTTTTGCTATCGGAGTGCCCTGAATCTTTGAAACACATTTCCTGAAAATACGGAATGCTTGAATCATTTTAAGGCAGAAGTGGTCAGATTCTTGTTAGAAAGGTTTTTTTTGGGGGGGGGGAGGTGGAGGTGGTCGAGGTTATTGGGGGAGGTGGAACTGAAGTTACAGTCAGATCAGCCATGATCTTATTGAATACCTTATTGAAGGCTTAAGGATCTGAATGGCCTACTCCTAATTTGCATGATTTTATGTTCTTCCAAGTAATGCGATAGGATCCTTTACAGGGCTTCTGAAAGGTGGCACCACTGACAATGTAGCACTCCCCCAGTACTTCACTGGAGTGTCAACCTTGATTATTGTGAGGCAGTCCCAAGGTGGATTAAACCCATGATCTTCTGACTCAGAGGGGAGAGTAATCCCCTGGAACTACAGTTGACGAGCTTCCTTGATGCTTTTAATACTGTAATCTAGCAAAATCAGTCTTGATTGTACTTAACAACTGAACCTCTACAGTCTCTCTGTGCTACAGAATTCCAAAGATTCACCAGCTGCTGACTGAAGAAATTCTTAAATGGTCTCACCTTCATTCCGAGATGGCATCCCCCCTGGGATCTAGTCCTCCAACCCCAGCTAGGAAAAGATCCTTCTTGCATCTACCCTGTTGATCCCTGTAAGAACTTCGTACGTTTGAGGGAGATTACCTTTGATTGTTTTAATCTCCAGAGAATAAAGGCCCAATCTATTTCATCTTTCCTCACAGGGCTCCCATTCCAGGAAATCAATTGGGTGAACTTTCACTGTGCTCTCACCATAGCAACATATCTTTCCATAAGTGAGGAGACCATTACTGTACACAACACAGTAACTGCAAAGAGGGGTGGACCTTCACAGAGGTCTGAGTGTCTGTAAGGTTATTACTAGGGTGAAAGAGTTGAATCATTTGTTTATGATATTTGCAATGAGACAATTCAAATGATAGAGTCCTGAAGGCTCCAGAGTCCCCAATGGAACAAACACAAACCTTGTTGGTCAATACAAGAACTGAGTCCAGTAATGTTAGGGCCTGTCCAACTCCTTCCATGTCCTTTATCCACCCCTACACTCTAGGCCCTGTCATGACACAGCTGTTTTCAGCACCGTCACCCCATTATTAGCTTTTATTCCTCCATGGTATAATATCAACCATCCCTTCATCTGGCCAATTGGCCCTCTCTCTCTCTCTGGGCTCCATCCTTGCCTATTGGCTCCCTCTGTTATTCCCCCACCACCACCACTACTCTTCCATTAGCATAAATACCATCTCTCCCTCATTCTATCAGGGTCACTGGGCTTGAAACACGAACTACGTTTTCTCTCCACAGATGCTGCCAGACCTGCCACATTTCTCCTGCAATTTCTGTTTTTGCCTCAGATCGTCACCAACATCTGCAGTTTTTGCATTGTTATAGAGTCATCAAGTCAGGTAATATTGGACCGGTCAGATCCATCTGGGATTTTCCCAACTGGAATTACAACCAAATATACATATACCTGGCTTCCTTTCTTTTCCCCCTTCTAATAACTCTTGCAAGGCCCTCCTATCAGGTGATCACCGGAAAGAGGTACATGGAAACAAAAAGACAATGGTTCTGAAGGACAGTGCTGTTTCCTTACTCCAGTCTGAATAAGATCCATCAACTACCAGTCCCGGTGTATCCCAAACCTCTTCTCCACTTTGAGACTTGAAAATTGTCACAGGCCCTGGGCAAAATCAAAGATGGGGTGAGGGAAGAGGAGACCGTGCAAGTGGTGGAGAGGGTGGGGTTCTGAGCTACGTGGTGGTCAATGTTGCCTCAGTGCTCATGGTCTCTAAGTTTTAGCTCACAACCTCAAGCATCCCCCCTCCTCCCCTAACATAAGCACACACTTTGGAAAGCTCTGCACTAACCTCTAATTTCTGCTCTTTAATCGACTTGCTATCGGTGCAGTAATATTACTCCCAAAACCGTATGCAGCACTATGACAAAATGTTCGAAACTTAATAGACACAACAGCCTCTCCTTTAAGCATAAAATGTTCAGTGCGACATATGTAAATAGCTTCACACTAAATAGCCCAAAAAATGCTTACCAATTAACAAATACCATAGAGGGGGGGGGGGGGCAGGGTGAAACACGATGCAATCAGCTTCAATTGACCAAACAAACGATTTCATATGTCTGAATCTTACTCAGTTTTCTGAAATAAAAGATGCATGGAAAAAGGGAAAGTTGGCCTGGCTAAAACAAAACGTTGCTTTGCATGCAATGGAATATTAAATGAGACAACGTCATGCAGAGGTTTTTACTGTTTTATTCCAACAAATGTTTAACAGTTTGCTGAACCCAGGCAAAAGTGAGGACTGCAGATGCTGGAGATCAGAGTCCAGATTAGAGTGATGCTGGAAAAGCACAGCAGGTCAGGCAGCATCCGAGGAGCAGGAAAATCGATGTTTCGGGCAAAAGCAGTTTCCTGATGAAGGGCTTTTGCCCGAAACATCGATTTTCCTGCTCCTCGGGTACCGCCTGACCTGCTGTGCTTGTTCAGCACCACTCTAATCTAGTTTGCTGAATGCAGTCATGTCACTGAGGTGCCCACAATCTGATACAGCAAGGCAGATCGCAGAATTTCAGAGAACGTCTGCACACAACGTAGAAAATATGCACAAGCACAGTCATCCACCTTCTTATTCTCCTTTCCAAAGGGAACACATGGTGTGAGATTCTGCAGGGTTCAAAGGTGACTGACTCCATAAACGGATGCACCCCCCCAGTGACACAAGGTGGCCAGACCAGCGAAGGTTGAGGGGGTTGTGACAGCAAAGCTGGAACTCTGACAAGTTCAACAGGAACACGTGTATGATGAATCCTGCAGATTCTTTTATTAAGCTTAATAGTTAGCCCTTTCACACAAAGTTCCACAACATTTTGCTCCAGAAAACTATGTTGAAGACAGTCCAGAACTGCATCAGCCTAATCGATCAGATTTGGACACCTGCCATGGTGCTCAGTGGCCTTTGATGTGGAGGGATTAACATTAGGGTTTGGACTCATTCATGATTCTCAATGCACCTACTCAGCATTCTTCAATGTGAAAGAAAGTGGCTGTCCACAGAATGTGGGTTTCCTCATCTCATCCTTGTTCTTGGTTCATTATTCTCAGACCACTGACCAGAAACTGACCTGGACTAGCCATGTAAATGCTGTGGCGATAAGAGCAGGTCAAAGTGTGGGAACTCAGTGGCAAATAACTCACATTCTGATTTCCCAAAGCCTGTCCACCATCTGCAAGGCACAAGTTAGTCTTGTGTCAGAATATTGCTTGGATGAGCACAGCTTCAACAACACTCAAGAAGCCTGACACTTTCTCGGACAAAGCAGCCTGCTTGGTTGGCACCACATTCACCATCTTAACATACATTCACTCATGCTTAGTGGCAGCAGCATGTACTATTAACAAGCTGCAGTGCAGCAACTCCCTAAGGCCTCTTCAGCAGAGTTCGAGAGCCCACACATCATTATGTCGAAGAACAAGGATAATAGGTGTATGGGAACACCACCATGCAAGAGTTCCCTTTTAAATCATACACCGACTTGGAATTAAACAGTCATTTCTTCACTGTAGCTAAGACAAAATCCTTCCCAAAGCACTATGGGAGTGCCAACACCACATGGAAGACAGTGACTCAAGGAGCCAGTTCACCACCTTCTCAAGGACAATTTGCAATGGTAATATATAAAGCTGTACCTACATTTTGTGAATTAATGAATAAAATATTCAATCACTGAAAATATTCAGTCTCTGTCATTCAAATACTCTTAAAGGGATGGAAGGCAGTCTACGTGAAATGAACAAACTGAAAAATACTGAAGTGTTTGAGGGGCAGCAAATAGAGGCATCATTTATAAAAACATAAATGTGTTTTACTACCAATTATATGTTTTTATAATGTTAAGAAATGCAGCAATATTCCACAAATATCAGATTACATTTATCGAATGAGGGATAAACACGAACTAGGGTATTGGGAGCTTCTCTCAAAACAGTGCCACGGGATATTATAAATCTAAGGCAAGGGCAATTAGGGATTCCATTTAACCTCTCAACCAAGGGCCAGTATCTCTGCCAGTGCAAAGTTCTGTCAGTACTGCATGGAGATGTTAGTCTGGATTATGCACTCAAGTCTTCAGAGAGGGCCTTGAATCCAGAATCTCCAATCACCGAAGTGGCACTTATGAGCAGTTCGTGCAATTACATCAAAAACTGTGCGACTGTTGGGCATAACTAGCATTTAACCTGAAACACTGGAAGTTATCCTGCCATGTACAAACCCTCCCAGCAATGATCAAACTTCGAGCTGATTTGATTGATGGTCATACACTTAAATAATGTTACAACACTCTGCCGGAAAACTTGGAGAAATTTCACCAAGCTATTTTGCTCTGAGCTGGAAAGAACACGCTTGCATTTCTATAGCACCACCCCCAGCATCAGAACTTCCTGACCTGCTTCAGAACCAATGGATTACCTTTGACATATGCTTGCAAGTGATGTTTATCAAACCTTTTAGAAGAGACAGGTAAATCAAGCCCATTACTGCGCAAACTTTGGCATCAGAAGGTTCAGTGGGTCACATGATCATTTGTCAGTCCTTATATTACATCCGTGTACCACCGTCTCATTCATTCTCTACTTTGTACTGGTTCCTCGTTACCTACAAACTGAAAATATTTGCGACAGGGTGCTAATATTGAACAGCAGGAAAATTAAACCCATTACCTTGCAATCATTACAGTTTCAGAGCAAATGTCAATGCATTTAAGGTGAAGTTAGATAAATACGCAAGAGAGAAGTAATGGGAAAATGCACTGATAGGACAAGTTGAACTTTAAAGGGAGGAGGCCGTGTGGAACATTATCCCTGATATAGACCAGTCAGGCCCACGACCTGTTGCTGTGCAGCAAATTCCACATAATTAATTTCTCTCAAATGTATCGTCAACCCATTCACACCAGATGCTACACAAAACTAAGATGGGGGAGAGCTTTTTAAGATGCAACAGAGAGGGTTAACGAAGGCAATGCTGTTGAGGTGGTGCATGTAGACTTCCAAAAGGCACTTAACAAAGTGCCACATGACAGTTCCATGAGCAAAGCTAGGGCTCATGGAATAAATAGGACCATGGTGAAAGAGATGCAAAATTGGCTGAGTGACAGGAAACAGAGCAATGGTTCACAGATGTTGTTTGGACTGGAACAATATGTAACTCAGGGATTCGCTGGGCTCAGTGTTAGGACCTCTGATCTTCTTATTAAATATTAATGATTGAGACCTTGATATATGCCAAAATATGCTAATGATATAAAAGATGGAAGCCATGACACAATCCATTGGGCTAGTACACCATTCCCAGAGTAAGGATAACTGTGATGATTCAACAAACTTACCACAAATCCCAATTTGCTTCTGACATACTGCTAACCAGGATAAAAGCAAACCACACCAGGCTCCTTCAGCAACAACTTAAAAAGTCTATTCATTGTAACACTATTAACTTTAGTAACAACAGGAGAACAACAGGATTACTAATTTATGCAACTTAAACTCTTCCCCCTTTCAAAACACACACACACAGACAAAATACAATTATGAGGGGAAGGGAAGAAAATAGAGGGTTACAGTTCTGTACCATCAGTCCAAATGCACAAACCAAAACGAGTTGGTGTGACAATCCTCAAGTCTTTAATGATGCCTCAATGTAATCTGCACATCAGTCTCTAGTTCAGAGATTGCCTGCCATCTTTCTGGTCATCCTTGGGATGTGGATTTTTTAAATTAACGTTTCCGAGTACAGACTGTCTACTGTTTCAATAGAAATTTCGAGAATGGAACATAACTTACACAGGAGACAGGAAGAGAAAATCTGGACGCAGCCTGCTTGGTTGTTTCTTTGCTTTTCTGTGCACTGCCCTCACCGGATCGGGTTTAATCTGTAGTCAGACTCATCAGAGGGTTGTTACTTTGCTGAGCACTCCTGAACCCACTATAAATGGTGCCAATTTGTCTGCAATCCCTGTGCCCCAAAAATAACATTGCCTCATATGCATTAGAACATAGAAAAGCACAGCACGATGTTGTGCCGAGGATATTCATATTCAAAAATAAAATAACCTAACCTACCACTCCTCAACTCACTGCTGTCCATGTGCATGTCCAGCAGTCATTTAAATGTCTCCAATGATTCTGCTTCCATCACCACCGCTGGCAACACATTCCATGCATTCACAACTCTCTGCGTAAAGAACCTACTTGTAACGTCTCCTCTCTACCTTCCTCCAGCACCACTTGATTTTTCTAAAATGCAAATACCTTGAGCTTTTTTTTAGAAAAAAGTGGGGAAAAGAGTCCATTTTCCCTCATTTTTGTCTGCAGTCCAAAACTGAAATGATGTGGTATTTTATAGCATTGTGAACCACGAGGAGGATTTCATAGAACTGCAAAAGAACAGAAAGATGTTGATGAAACAACAGAGAAATGACTGATGAAATTCAAGGCAGAGAAGCATGGACTGAAACATTTTGGTAGGAAGAATGTGGAGAGCATCTAAAGAGTGTAGTTCAGAATGGGTGCAAAGGAGATGGTTCTGAGTGGCATGTTGCAAATAAATCCTGTCTCTCAGTAAAATTTATTTGGACTTGAGTTCAGAATAAACAGTAGTCCTGTTCAGGAGAACAATTCAGAGTTGAAAGAGTGAATAATTCAGCAAACAATATCCTAGATTAAGATATTTTCCCCACGATAGGGGAGCCCAAAATTGGAGGGCATAGGCTTGAGCGAAAGGGGAAAGATATAAAATAGATCTAAGGGGCAACTTTTTCATGCAAAGGGTGGTACGTGTATGGAATGAGCTGCCAGAGGAAGTGGTGGAGGATGGTACAATTACAACATTTAAAAGGCATCTGGGTGGGTATATGAATAGGAAGGTTTTGGAAGGATATGGGCAAATACTGGCAAATGGGACGAGATTAATTTAAGATATCTGGTTGGGCAGGAGGATTTGTTTCTGTGCTGTACATCTCTATGATTCTAAAGAGTGTATGAAATAAAGGAACTGGCGTGAAATCTGCATAAAACACTAGTTGACCCATTGGAGTATTGTATCTGTTTTTGTACACTGCATTTTAGGAACAGTCTGATGGCATAAGAGGGAGGACAGAGAAGAATCTTGAGAACTTCAGTTCTTTGAACAGATTGGAGACGTGAAACTGCTCTTTCTCTGGAAGAGGAGAAGGTGGACAGCAGATTTGATGGTGGTATTAAAAATCATGAGGGTTGTGGAGAAAGTAGATAGGGAGAAACTGATCTCGTTGGTGGAGGTGTTGAGCACGAGAGGGCACAGATTTAAACTAAGGGTTAAAAGGAGCAATGGCAACAGGAGGGGAAATAGTTTCATGCATCGAGTGGTTAGGATCAGGAATGTACTAACAGCATGATGAAGGAATGTTCAATCAAGGCACAGGAAACAAGTGCATCCATGTGTAGCTCATCAAAAGGGCTTCAGAGGATTTAAATAATACCCATTAAATAACCAGAACAGTCTCAGTTGTGGAATATGCATCAGCAGTTGTTGATCCAATATTGAAGGTGTCAACGTTTCAGTGTCATATTGTTATGATCCCAGCTAATGGTGTCACTGGATGAGTCAGACCCCAGAGTGAAACCTGGCTTGATGGATCATCAGTTAATTTGTGCATTTGGTTATTGTGGTAACTGCCTCTATTCCTGATGAAGGGCTTTTGCCTGAAAAATCGGTTTCCCTGCTCCTCGGATGCTGCCTGAACTGCTGTGCTTTTCCAGCACCACTCTAATCTAGAATCTGGTTTCCAGCATCTGCAGTCCTTGTTTTTACCTTACTGTGGTAACTTGTTAGTTCTCATGTCCACACAAGGCTGCGGATGTTCTTTTAACAAGAACGCAAGTTTACTACACAAAAGAAAAAGAATTAGATATCGACAACAGTTTAGAAAGATCTTAACATAAATAGAAAAATTAAGTTTCAACCTAATTTCCAGGTACTCAATCATAGAGAAGTCGGACTCCTATCCTGACTCTTTATTTGTTTACTTTACTGGACATTTTCCAGCTTTTTGACGTGGAACGCTGAGTCAGTTTTATGCCTTCTTTCTAGTTCTGAATGTTTGAACCTCCTTTCAGTACTGACAACTTTAAAATTTCTATCCAAGCTCTGTCAGCTTGGAGACTTCTCAAATTAAAACCTTTTAGCTAGGGTACAGTTGTGCTCCAGAACTGAAAACGTTATTCTACTGCGAAGGAACTGCTCTCCTGAACAGAACTACTGTTTATTCTGAACTGAAATCCAAATAAATTTTATTGAGAGACAGGATTTATTTACATTTGGAAGCAAATGGAATTGTTGATGACAGGCAGCATGGATTTGTGCGGGAAAGGTCATGTCTCATCAGCTTGATTGAGATTGTTGAGGTGGTGCCAATAATGTTTGGCGAGGGAAGGGTAGTAGATGTTTTCAACATAGATTTCAATAGGTATTTGATAACATACTTCATGACAGGCTGGTACAAAAGGTTGAACCCCATGAGCTAGCTAGGTGGATACAAAACTGGCTGGGGCATAGACGACGGAGAGTAACGGAACAGAATTTCAGAACAGAAATCAGCAACTTGTGGAGTTCCACAGGGATTAGTGCAGGGACCTTTATATATATATATATATATATATATGGAAAATGTAGATGGTCTGAATAATAAGTTTGCAGATGACACCAAAATCGATTGAGTTGCAGACAGTGAAGATGATTGTCAAAGGGTACAGTGGAATATAGAGAGATTGCAAATTTGTGCAAAGAAATAGCAGGTACAGTTTCATCTGGACAAACGCGAGCATTTTGGAAGATCAAATTCAGGTACAAATTATACAATGGCAGAACCTTAGGAGCATTGACACAGGGGCATACAGGTCCATAGAACCCTGAAAGCGGCAACACAGATGGATAAGGTGGGCAAGAAAGTGGCGAGCATGCTCACTTTCATCAGATGGAGCATCGAATATAAAAGTTGGCAAGTTATGTTACAATTGTATAAAACATTAGTTCGGCCACACTTGGAATATTGTGTGAAGTTCTGATCACCATGCTACCAGAAGGACATGGATGCTTTGGAGAGGATGCAGAGGTTTACCAGGAAGCTGCCTGATCTGGAGGGTTTTAGTTATGAGGAGGGGTTGGATAAATTGGATTATTTTCACTGGAAATTGGGAGGCTAAGGGGGTGACCTGACAGAGGTCTATAAAATTATGAGAGGCATAGATAGGATAGGGTTTTTCCCCCAGGTTGGAAAGGTCAACTGCAAGAGAACACAGGTTCAAAGGTGAGGGTGGAGGGTGGGTGGAAGGTTGAGGGGAGAAGTGCAGAGAAAATATTTCACCCAGGTGGTGGGTGCCTTGAATGCACTGCCAGTGGAGGTGGTGAAAGCAGGCACATTAGCAACGTTTGAGGGGTATCTTGATAGACACACAAATGGGAGATGATCGGGGGATAGAAACTGTGGATGGGCAATAAACAGCGAGTCTAAACAAAGACTAGGAATTGATGCAGGCTTGGTGGACTGAAGGGCCTGTTCCTTTGTTGTAATGTATTATAAATTTGTGGCCCCGGTCTGTTTTCTATGTCTGTTGTAAACTCAATGGTATAAATATGTCATCATTTAATACGACAGGTATCTAGGCTCTTAACATAGAACCATATAGGATAGGAACAGGACAAGGCCATTTGAACCTACTCCAACATTCACTTTGATCATGGCTGATCATCCAACTCAATACCCACTTCCTGCTTTCTCCCATACCTTTTGATCCTTTCAGATCTAAGAACTATATCTATCTCCTTCCTCAAGGTTTTAACCTCAACCACTTTCTGTGGTAGAGAATTTCATAGGCTCACTACTCTCTGGGTGAAGAAATTTCTCCTCATCTCAGTCTTAAATAGCCTCCCCTGCATCCTTGGTTCTGGATCCCCCTTCCTCTGTTTACCCTGTCTAGTCTGTTGAGTCACATGCTTAATTGGGAATGATGCATTGAGGTCACCATAGCAAATGTCTTTCCAACTGCTTTTAAAAAATGTTACCTTCACAGAGTTCAAACAAAAATCTTATCGGCCACTAATCTACCTTTACCACAATAAAGTAAACTGGAAGCGAAGTAAGTAAATGGAAGAAGATGGACCAATGAGGAGACCTTCTGACATTGACAGAAAAGCTGTTTCATACTCTTTTTGCCCTGTCTGGTAAAGATGAAACATGCTAATTGCGAGTAAATAAATATGACTTAGACAAGTGTCGTTGGAAGACTGAAAATTCAGAAGGTATATTTCAGCACAGTTGCTGAGACCTCTGCTAAATTAAACTTCATGGCGACAAGAACAAAGGGAATAAAAAAAAGATTGACAGTTCCTGTTGACAAATGCCAGCCAGCCCACATCAGCTCTCCTGGGATTTCCTGGAATATTGTTGGAGGTAATTGGCTGTGTCTTATATGCTGGAACAAATTAACCCATTTTAATTCTAAGAAACGTTTGAAGTTCTGTGCTTGGAAAAAAGAACTGTCAGAATGGCATCAAAATGAAAGCATTTATCTTGGCTCTCAGAGGGAGGCAGCAAGCAGCCCTAATGGAATAATTACAGCATTAACATCTCTCCTTGTTCACCAGCAGATAATAAAGAGAGAATTTGCATTCTGACCTTCCGAATTCAATGGGGGATTCTGCATTCTTTCAAAGACACACGTGGCGAAGGTGATGAGAGCAGGACAGTGTTCTTCACTCGGAGATAAAACCATCACTGGAGAAACACAAGTACAAAGGGCTCAGCACAGACAGGAAAAGGTCCACCAACCAAAGGGTGCAATGAATGTTAATTGTTTGCAATTGTTGCAATGTCATTTATTCATTTAAGATGCGCAAAGCTTCTTTACCCCAACTGCATACCATGATAAGACACTGGCTGCTACATACATCATAATGTGCAAGCACTTCTCCCCCAGTACTTAAGCTCATGTTCACAACAAAAAAATGCTTTCCACAAGAAAGTATTCATCAGAATTTTAAAAAAAACAGATTCTCTCACGTCAGCTGAATTCTCACTAGTTGTCTCGTCACTATGTATTCTCAAACAACATCTCAAAGGAACACTTCATCTGGTTGTTATCACATTGTGCTGTTGTGTGGGAGTTAGCTGTCAGTGAAATTGGCTGCCATGTTTTCCATATTACAACAATGATGAATATTGTTTGTAAAGCGTTTGAAATGTCCAGTGGTCTGGAAAAACATAAATGCAAGGCCAGCTTTCTCATATGTCACATCAGTTGTCGAAAGGTGTAACGTTGGAAAAGCACTGCGGGTCAGGCAGCATCCGAGGGGCAGGAGAGTCGAACTTTCAGGACTAAGCTTTTCATCATTCCTGATGAAGGGATTATGTCAGAAATGTCCACTCTCTCAGGAATGATGAAAAGCTAATGTCCAAAAATTCGACCCTCCTCCCCCTTGGATGCTGCCTGACCTGCTGTGCTTTTCCAGTGCCACACTTATAGACTCCGATCGCCAGCATGTGCAGTCCTCACTTTCTCCATGTCACATCAGTTGTACAATACGTTACAGAATTAACAATTTGCGCTTTAATCTGTGTAAAGATCTCAAGGAGAATAGGCAAATAATGCCCTACCTCCTCATGCCTTCTGGAACGTCACTGGATACCACATTGTCAGACAATTTGATTTTACAGGCTAAATGCAACAGTCAGAATTATTTGTAAGTATAAGATAATAAACAGTAACAGAAAGACATGTCAAAATATTTTAAATACAATGCTTAAAATAAAACAAAATCACTGCATTCTTCTTTGTGCAACATCTTTTAAATTTATAATGCAGCTAGGATGAACTAATTCTAGAGCAACTTAAGTAATGCTGTATCTCAAAGGCATCATTCAAAGTCATCCATGTGAAATCCAGAGACAACTAACAACAAACTAACCCTAATCAAGAGGAATGTGCCAAATATTAGCTTCAGGGTACTGTAAAGTTACTTATTTTGGTGTGAAAATTTGAAATGTAGGGGCCCATCTAGTTATTTATAAAACCAGCAATCAAGTAATTCACAAGTAAAATATCTAAATGATCATTGTAGCTGTCACAGAAAGCAAGTAATGTGGTGTACTTACTACTAAATACTTCTCTGAGCCTAAACCAAGTGAAGTCGAGTTGTTTCTGAAGGCTTTGAAACTTGAGGTTCTTCTATAACGCGATGGTTGCATTCTTGTGTACCCTGCATTACAGAAAAACCGCATTGGAGAAACGGCGCTTAAAGTGTTGGCGATGTAATCGCCTTAAAGCCAGCACGCATTTTAAAAGTTCACGCTTTAGAAACAGTGTCCCCAATTCATCAATCGCGTTATAGCAAATTCACATTAATGAAAGGCGCGTTACAGCAGAATTACCTATATACAAAAATTGTAGATTAGACAGAGAAATATTCAGAGTGAAACTTGTTTGCAAGTCAAGACAGGAAGATGCAATTAAACCAATTTGCATTTACATAGCATTTTATCTCATCCTCAAAATGTTCCAAAGCATTTTATATCCAACAAAGTACTTTAGAAGTATTGCTCCTGTTATTATTTTGTCAAGCGTGGCAGCTAAATTGTTGAAAGCAATGACACAGTAACAGCAGAAAAGATGCATGACAGATGAACTTGGTTTAATTGGTTTTGGTTGACAGCTATATATTGGTCAATATAGCTTGTCAAAGCCCTTTTTGTTTAAAAAGGGCCATCAAATGCATTAGCACTAACTGTGGAAACAATTTAACATCTCACCTGGGAGGCATTTGAAAGTATAGCCTCCCTTGTGTGTAACTACAAAGTGTCAGTATGTTATCCAATTTGACAATAAGTACTTAATGAGAAGATCTTGGAAGGTAGCAGATGAAGGCAGGAGAAGTAGTGCAAGTGCTTCAGGACGTTCTTTGTTGGAAGTGTGATCTTTCCTGTCTGACCATCTCTCTGCTTCTTTTCTTATACTGCCCTTTCCTATCACTCTGGGCTTGACCTCCACACAACACTCATGTAAAATAAGATCTTATTTTTGAGTAAAATATGCAATACCAGAAATCTTTTATTCTGGATTGCAGGAAATAAAATCTATCCCACTGGTATTTGAAAGGATAATTCCCAGCTAGCCACATTCCTTTTGGATTTGGTCCTTTCATAGGGGAATAGGTGATGCCAGCATCATCGATGGAGAGGGAAACAGAATGAACAGTTCCTGGTAAGGTTCAGTCATGTTCCTCCATTTCCACCGATGGTGTCTGACCGAAGTATTGTAAAATCTTCAGTTCTTATTTCAGATAAATGGTAGGACCCTGGAAAGTGCTGTTGAACAGAGAGACTGAGGAATGCAGGTACGTAGATCCTTGGAAGACAGGGTGGCGAATGAGGCATTTGGCACACCGGCCTTCGTCTGTCAGATCACTGAATACAGGATTTGGGAGGACATTGGTTAGGCCACTGTTGGAATATTGCGTGCAATTCTGGTTTCCTTCCTATCAGAAAGATGTTACGAAACTTGAAAGGGGTCAGAAAAGATTTACAAGGATGTTGCCAGGGTCGGAGGATCTGAGCTACAGGGAGAGGCTGAACAGGCTGGGGCTGTTTTCCCTGGAGCATCGGAGGCTGAGGAGTGATCTTATAGAGGTTTACAAAATTATGAGGGGCATGGATAGGATAAATAGACAAAGTCTTTTCCCTGTGGTCGGGGAGTCCAGAACTAGAGGGCATAGGTTTACGGTGAGAGGGGAAAGATATAAAAGAGACCTAAGAGGCAACTTTTTCACAGAGGATGGTACGTGTATGGAATGAGCTGCTAGAGGAAGTGGTGGAGGCTGGTACAATTGCAACATTTAAGAGGCATTTGGATGGGTATGTGAATAGGAAGGGTTTGGAGGGATATGGGCCGGGTGCTGGCAGGTGGGACTAGATTGGGTTGGGATATCTGGTCGGCATGGACGGAGAGTCTGTTTCCGTGCTGTACATCTCTGTGACTTTGCAGGGTTGACTCCTGTTGTCGTTTCCAGCATCTAGGTCAATGCCAGGTAGTCCATCCAGTTTTATTCCTTTGATTAGGCTTCTTTGCAAATTATTACAAGTGAGTGTCTTTCTGAGGCATTTCAGAGGTCGGTTAAGAGTCAGTCCCGCGTGGGCCAGGCCAGATAAGAGTGACAGACTTACTTCTCTGAAAATACTCGTGAACCAGATGGAGTTGCGTGATTATTGACAGACGGTCTCTATTACTGAATTCAAATTTCACCAGTGGCCAAGGTGGGATTTGAATATATGTCCCTTTTGGTTAACTGGTCTAATGAAATTACCATCATGCTACCGCCACCCCTATCCTGGATATCCCCTGACTCCCTGGTCAGTCAAGAATCCATTTACCTCTCTTGCTTAAGGGATAAATATTGGACAAGACACTGGGGTGAACTCCCTAGCTTTCTTGGAAACAGTGCCAACTGAATCATTAACATCCATCTTGGTTTAGTGTGTCATCTGGAGAACAGTATCTCTGACGGTGTAACACTTCCTCAGCACTGCACTGGAAGGGTCAACCTGATTTATTGTTCCAGTCTCTGGAGTGGCTCTTGAATTTAAGATCTTCCTACATGGGAGGGGGAGCAGTGTTCACTGAGTCACAGCAGGATTTTACGACATCTAAGCCCCAAGCCAACCCCCAACCCCTCCAAAACCCATGAAGTGAATATGAAAGAGCAAGTTCTGCCTGATAACTGCAGTACTGCGTCTGCCTCAGAGGCCTTTTTCCTTAGTTGTGTTGTCTTAAGGGGACTGAGATAGCTGGGAGATCAAAGAGCAAATTGGAACAAGCATGGAAATTAATGGGAAGTGATAGCATGATCATTTTGTGCAGTCTCTCAGGGCTGGCACCAAACATCACTGACCCAGTGCCTGACACACTTTCACTGAGTGAATCAAAGCAATCGCTGGTCTCAGGACAGATTTGCTCTAATTTTCACTTGGCTAGCTTTGGGCAGCAAAATCTGTTTGAATAGTCTCCTGGAAATTGTATCATATATTAATGTGCAAAATATACAGACCAGAGAGCTACAACATTTACACTGCTTCTAGAAACTGAAACCAAGATATTTTTATTTCCCCCAAGATATTCACCCAACCCTAGCATCAAGTCTTGCTATGCCCACCTCTCTCTCTCGATTGCAGAATTCCTACACCCAATCTCCATCCGCTGAGAGAGATGAACACAATTCACATGCCTTCAAACTCAAAAACCTAAATCAAATGCTTCCTCCAATATTTGCAATGCCAAAATCTACTCATCATAGATTTCACATGATTCAATAATAAGTTCTGTTTCACTCATGTTCTTTAGGAAAAGAAATCTGCGAGAGAGAGAGAGAGAGAGAGAGAGTGTGTGTGTGTGTGTTGGGGGTGGGGGGTGGGGGAGAGAGAGACAGGCAGCGTGAGAGAGACTGAGAAAGAGAATGAGGACAGCATAGATACTAGGAATCCCAGTATTTAAGGTTATTCCTAAGAAGTTTCCTCCACACTTTGAAATCATCTCCCCGATTCTAGACTCCCCAACTAGGGGAAACATCTTATCTGCATCCAACTTGTTCATCCCTTTAAGCATTTGATAGATCTCAATGTGCTCACTTCATACTTTCAGATTCGAGAGAATGTAAGTCCCGTTTTCCCAGTCTCTCTTCACAGGACTGCTCTGCCATTCCAGGAAAAAGTCTGGTAACTCCTTGTTGCGCTTCCATTATGCCGATAAGTTACTTCCTGAGGCAAGGAGACCAAACTTGCACACATGACTTCAGGTGCAGTTGAACCAAATTATACAAAGCAAGTTCTGAAGGATCACCGGACCCTAAAACATTAATATATTTCTTTCCACAGAAGCTGCCAGACCTGCTGATTTCTCCAGCAATTTCTGTTTTTGTTCCATATAATTGAAGGTAGGTTTTGCAACTCTTGTACACAAATCCACTTGTGGTAAACGTTTAATACCAATAAGCCTCTGTACCTGCCTATTAACCTTCAATGGCTTACTGACATCAGGTCCCAGACACACAACCTGCAAACTCGTTAATTTCTCAGATATAACCTTCCTTCTCATACTAATTTCTTTCAATCCCTCATTCTCCTCAATACCTTGAATCACTAATTGCGATATTTCTTGCATCTTCCTCAGTGAAGCCATAAGGCAGTTGGTTTGCTTTCCTGCCATATCCCTATTCCCAGAAGAAATTTGCGCAATTCTGGTCCTTCTCCTACCAGAAGAATGTTGTGAAACTTGAAAGGATTTTGAAAAGATTTACATGGATGTTGCCAGGTTTGGAACATTTTAGCTGAATAGGCTGGAACTGTTTTCTCTGGAGCTTTGGAGGCTGAGGGATGACCTTATAGATGTTTATAAAACTGTGAGGGGCATGGATGGGGTAAATAGACAGGGTCTTTTCCTTGGGATGGGGGAGTCCAACACTCGAGGGCATAAGTTTAGGGGGAAGAGGGGAAAAACTTAAAGGGGACCTCAGGGGCAACATTTTCACGTAGAGGTTGGTGCATGTATGGAATGGGCTGCCAGAGGAAGTGGTGGAGGCTGGTATAATTACAACATTTAAAAGGCATCTGGATGGGTATAGGAATACGAAGTATTTTAAGGGATATGGGTCAAGTGCTGGCAAATGGGACTAGATTAAGTTAGGATATCAGGTCAGCATGTACAAGCTAGGCTGAAGGATCTGTTTCGGTGTTGTATGTTGCTATGACTCTAAATACTTTTGACTCTGCCTGTAATGGACACACATTTGTTATGGACAAATGGTTCCTTTTTATGTATTGGTCAAAGATTTTACAGTTTTTTTAAACTATTAGTTTACATTCATATTCATTTCCTCTTTTATTAATTTCTTAGTCTTACCTTTCCATATTCTAAAACCCTCCCAGTCCTCAGATTAATTACTATTTCTGGTGACTGTACAGGCCTTTTTTTTTAATCTTAGACAATCCTGACTCTTTGTTTGGGCTGGGTGGGTTATGCCTTGAAGAAATATATAGTTAATGTAAAGAACATTCCATCTAAACTGCAGGCAAACACAACTGCTCCAATAATCTGTGCAGGGCAATTGGTGTCAGCACACGTTCATTTCTGACTCCAGAAGTCGCACACTGATTGATGGGACAACTCACTGACTTCCACTTTCAAAAGTTGATTCTGCTCACCGAAAAGGACAGTGATTCCGACACCAACTCCCCAAACTAATTAATTAGCCTCAAATTTTAAGATCGTTAGCACATGGTTTAGAGAGTAATACTGAGGTTAATGGACTTGAAATCTTGTTTTTTAAAATTTCCTCCTGAACTCCATAAAGTCTGTTTTCAGAAGCTGATCCCTCTCCTTAAACATGTCAGTGCTATTAAGTGGATGGCAAAGCCAGGCTATTGACCCTCCTTCAGGAGGAGGTACATGAGCCACTCTGTGACATCCATAGTCCCGATACCCATAAAATTCACCAGCTCTCAGAACCGATCATAAACATGAGATAATGACTCATGTATTTATTCACTCAAATAATTTTCAGCCATCTCCCCGCCCACAGCGTGGTAAAAATATGGATCTAACTACCACACAGCGAGTAGAGGAGGTGAATAATATAATTGTTTTTAAGCTGAATAAACACAAGGGAGAAAGGAACAGAAGGATATGTTGATGGAATGAGATGAAAAAGGGTGGAGGACATTCATGTGGATTATAAATACTGACACAGACCCAGTGCATTGAATGGCTTGTTCTGTGTTATAGGTTCTATGTAAAGTTAATGGCTGTATGTAAAAGGTTATACTGAAACCATGTTGTTTTTCAGCTGCTGACAAATCGACCACAGAGTTCCCACATGTTCTGCACCTTGTCTTAAGGGAACCTCAACTCAATTCAAGTCAGCGTCGTCTGTCACTCTCTTAAGGGGATCTGACATTTTCCTACAATTAGGAGAACACTTAGACCACCCAGCATCTTACATCCTGGTTGCTCCATCTTCCAGAGAACAGACAAGGAACAGATAAACTAACTGCCAATTAATTTATTTCATATGAAATTCATGATTGAGCAGATAAAGTTCTCATGAAAATTAACGGTCCTGACATCAACAGGGATGGGTGTACACTGACAGCAAAAGCTGGACCCGTGACCCAGCCTGATCTTCACTGTAGCTCCTCACAAAGATAAAAGACAAGCCTCTTGCTCGACACGTGGCTGAGAATGATAGCCCAGCTGCTGGCTGGGAGTAGGAGGCTGCAATGTAGGACCTGAGGGAATGTACCCCAAAGGTCAGAGGGAGTGGGAGAGCCAGGGTTGGTGCAAGGGAGGTTTGAGCACGATGGCAAGAGATTCGTATCATACAGCCTGGGACTTCTGAATTATAAGTAATTCCCTCAACTTCCTTTCACTGGACGTTCAGGTGCCTTTGGTTAAGGAGTGGGATGGGGGAGTCCAGGCGAAGGGGACGTCACCTTAATGTTAAACTAAGACCACTCAGAGATATCGTCAGAAAGATCTTCTCCACACAGTTTGAATCTGCAGTTTCCTCTCACCTGAAAAGCGCAATAGGTTGGGGGTTAACTGAAAATATCGAAACAAAGATTGAGATATTTTGTTAAAGTCGTGATATTAAGGATTATGAGCTAAGGTGGGTAGACAGATTTCAGAATGGCAGGACAGGCTTAAAGGCCTGGCTGTCCTCCTCCGCTGTCTTATAGTCACACATAGATTTACTGGAAAATTAGTCCTCTGTGCAGTGAATCCCCTCTTGACCAAGTTCTACATCATAACTGTTCTCTTAACCAGGTTGCCCTGGTGAGATCGGTGAGTCTGACTTGCCACATAGAGTAACTAAAGAGCTCTGGGCATTGCTACCACAGAACTAGACATTCTTTTCCCAAGTAACCTTACCAGATCGGAACTCCTGATGTTCTACAGTTGCTGCTGTCAAAAACATTCTGTCACAGTGCTGTGTTTCCCATTCCCCTCACTTCACTAAGGAAACCGACTTTGAAGACACAAAAACAGTAGTCCTGCGCAAATATAACACCGAAAGATACATGTTGAGAATGGGGATGGTTGAGTGGGGACAATGTCAAACCTGACATGCAGGTCCAACTTGGGAGGACGCACATGGCTGTAATGGCTATCAGGGAGAGGTGCAGTGCAACATACAGAATTGTATTCTAATAAGGAAACATCCCATAAGCAATAGTTGTGTTACACAGCTGGAACTCTCTCCTTCAAATAGTGCACACTCTGAACTACACAATGAATCTCAAGATGGAGAGAGTTTTGAAATGGCAGCTGACAAGACAACTTTGGTTTAACCTACTGAATCGTACTCAACAGATTTAATCAACATGAAGAGAGCAGCGATCCAATCAATATTCACAAAAAGGAAAACAGAATTGACCTCTACAGACACTCAAATCCATAAACAATCCTTGTTTGCAAATCTTTCGCTAATTCCTTTCCCTCTTTTGAATTTTGCACTTTTTCCACAAGGACATTTACTTCCAAGCAATACCCTTCAGATCAAAGACAGACAATAAACCCATCTATCTGAATACAATCTCAAAGAGTACTAGCACATATTAATCGTATCCAACTCCTTCATTCTTTTAAAAACATGACAGATTTACATCCTGGTGAGTCTAGCCTCTCTTCTACATTAGGTTCCTATCCCTGGCAGTGCAGTACTATTTCAAAGTCAAAGCACCACCACTATTTTGGAGATTCTGGTGATACATGCTTACTGTGTTTCCAGATACACTCAGAGTGTACTCTAAAGTGTGGATGCTTGCATGATGATACATTTGGTTGTCACATGAGGTTCCACGTGTTGCTCCTGGGCTCACTGGCTGGGTTCTCAAGGGTGTCATGGAATCATAGAGTCTTCACAGTGTAGAAGCCGGCTCTGGAGTCCATCAAGTCTACATCGACCTCGCAAAGAGCATAACAGCCAGACCCACCCCTACCATATCCCTGTAACGCTGCATCTCTCTTGGCTAATCCACTTACACATCCATGGGCATGATGGGGCAATTTAGCATGGCTAATCCACCTAATCTGCAAATCTTTGGACTGTGGGAGGCAACTGGAGCACCCGAAGTATGTGCAAGCTCCACACCAGACAGTCGCCCGAGCCTGGGATTGGACCCAGGTCCCTGGCGCTGTGAGGCAGCAGTACTAACCACCGAGCCGCCCTAAGGTCATCAACCTTATTTCAGTTGGATATTTTTGGTTTCCTATCAGCTAGCTCCTGCTCATCAGATGTGAAAACATAGATTAGGGACGGTGAATTGTTACACAGCAAAATCTTATGTACATCTGCACAAACATCTTACTACACATGAACTGCACATTGATGCAATGGAAACCTTTGCTGTTGATGGTCACTCCTTGATGGTATGGAAATGACATGAGATTGTCACGTGTGTGCATGTATGTATAGTCAGTGATGATGTAGAAAATCAGCGTGAGCCACAAATCTGAGCACTCACTCATTCTGACTGACATCACTGCAGGTAAAGCTGATATAATCAGTTGTCCTGGAGATCCCAGCAAAAAACACATAAGCCCCCTTTTTACTTCTGTTAGTCACTGACGGTGAGATCTTATAAATGTCTTGAGCAGAACCCTAGAAGGATCTAAAAGCAAAGAGGTCCAAGGCAGTGGTGTCTTTCTCAGTCATTGGAGAAGTTCGGCCACCACTTGCTCAAGACAACAGCTCTTGGTGAGGAGAACAGTGTCTATCCCCCTGTCTATATTATACCTGATTACAACTAGATTAAATTAGATTAGATTTCCTACAGTGTGGAAACAGGCCCTTTGGCCCAACAAGTCCACACTGACCCTCCAAAGAGTAACCCACTCAGACCCATTTCCCTCTGACTAATGCACCTATCACTATGGGCAATTTAGCATGGCCAATTCACCTGACCTGCACATCTTTGTGACTGTGGGAGGAAACCGGAGCACCCAGAGGAAACCCACACAGACACGGGGAGAATGTGCAAACTCCACACAGACAGTTGCCCGAGGCTGGAATCAAACCTGGGACCCTGGTGCTGTGAGGCAGCAGTGCTAACCACTGAGCCACCGTGCCGCCCATTTCTCTTTCCTCCCTCCTCTTGAATGGCTCCTTGGATATGCTTCTTGCAATGGTCTGTTTGCTCATCCTCTCTTCAGCCCCCACTCTCATCCACAAAGGGAGCAAGACGCTCAAACCTGTTAGAAAAGCTCAGGTGCTGAGGCTCTTACTGCAATACCACCTGGACGCATCTACCTGCCTCACCAGTAATCACACCCTCCTGTCTCTGATCACTGACCAAATTCGAGATAATCAATCTAAGGGTTGGGACAGCCTTCTGAAACACAGTGTCAAGAAAATTGCCCCTCTCGCCGATGTGTTGCAGTGTTTGAAGCTCAGACTTCAGCTAATCAACTCTGAGCTGGAGTTCCTGAAGCACCAACACTTGATACAGATGTGATCACTATGAACTACAATGGGGTCCACCAGCTCCCACATTATGTAGTCACAAGGTATCGCCTGGTCGAGGATCTCTATTTTAATTATTTAGTTCTTAATCTGTTTTGTTAAAATTTCATACTGGTGTTTGAGTATGTAGCATGTGAGTAGTTCCCCTATTTATCTTCAATTTGAAAGTAACCTATAATAGATCATTAAATTGGGAACTATCACTAACCAATGAATTTACAGATTATCTGTATTTTGGGATAGCAGCTGGGAGGTGTTTTCGTCCCCCCAAACCTCTGACACGTTTTCAGCATCATCACTCCCTCACCTGGTGCCGCACTCCTGTCTTGCTTTCACTGACGAGTTCCAGAAAGCTTGGGTTACCCATGACCTGCAGTTAAGTTCATGCTGCTGAAATTAGAATAGATTCCTTACAATGTGGAAACAGGCCCTGCGGCCCAACAAGTCCACACCGACCAATTTCCCTCTGAATAAAGCACCTAACACGATAGGCAACTTAACATGACCAATTCACCTGACCTGCACATCTTTGGACTGTGGGAGGAAACCAGAACACCCAGAGGAAACCCACACAGACACAGGGAGAATGTGCAAACTCCACACAGTCACCTGAGGCTGGAATCGAACCTAGATCCATGGCGCTGTGAGGCAGCAATGCTAACCACTGAGCCACCGTGCCACCCAATCAGTTTAAATTAACAAGCTACCCCTTATGAAGGGGAATGGGACTGGGTGCATTGAGGGTTGGGGTGCAGCGTAAGGCACTGCAGATAAACACAGAGAATTTGAGCTCTCCTCTATGTCAAAATTCTGTCAGTGGATATTTCTGTGCCCCTCTCTCTGTCACTTCCTATTTACCTTTCATGGCAGTGATGCATTGTCTTCTTCCACAGAGATTATTTGTTAAAGCTGCTCCAGCAATTCCTAATGAAAATGACTGGTTTTAATTTGTCACAGGCCCTTTGCAGTAATTTATGCTCATTAACCAGTCAATGAGGCTGAAAGAGAGAGAGGCTGGTTTTGTTCAAAGAGGCGGCTGATGATCCCCAGCTTTAATCTGCAAAAGCAAAGCTTTGCAAAATTATAACCTGTTTTCTAACTGATTTATCAGCATTTATTTAATTCGGTCTTCTCAGCTTAACCTTTTGCCCTAATGTTTTTGAAAGCCGTTGACTCATGGCCTTTCTTTTTTTGTTCTTGGCTGCGGGCTCACTTACTCTGAAAACTGTACTTGTTAACTCCAATGAAAAGTCCCAATGTCTGGTGAGCTCTCTGTTGCCTTGTTGGGACACACCACAGGACAACCTTGTATTGTACAAGACAACCTTCTAATTTAACAACTGGTGTAGGTTAAAAAAAAATCTGCATTTATCTAGCATTTTACAGAGCCTCAAGCCATCAGAAAGTACCTTACAATGGATGAAGTGCATGATGGCTGTCACTGTTGTGGGAGACACGGCAAACAAGTTTGTGGGCAGGAAAAGCTCACAAAAAGCCAATGAGATAATCAGTAACACTAGTTGATTTGATACAGAATTGAAAGGAAACAGGCATAACTCTGCAGTTACTTGATGATTATGACTATTTGTTGGTTATGAAGGAGAGAAGATGGGAGAGTCGTCTGAAAGGCAGTTGGAGTTGCCTGCTTCACATGCAGGGCATCTCTGGAAGTTTCTATGTGCATCCACAAAAGGTGAAGGCAGGAGTATGTTATGGTCATTTTAGCTAAATCTCACACTGCAATCAAATGCGGTCTTTGAATAAGGATGCTTTTTAAAAAACAAACTGTAAATCATTTAAATACGAGTGGTGGGATTATTTGCAGATGGTGTCATTACTTCGGGAAATGACACACTATTCTGACTGTTTCTTCTTCAAAACAAGATTTGGTGAACACTTTTTTCCTGAATAATGTTTTCATATCTACCTGTCTTTTAATCAGTAAATAATCACAAAATCCCCCACCTCCAGTTCATTAATACAAAGATGTCTTCACTGGTGGGATTTGAGATGTTCATTAGCATCGACTATAATTGCGTTGGATTTGATTACTTTGCATGTAGTTCAATACAATTCCTTATATGTCAGGAATTGATACTGACACTAAATTTACAGAAGCTGCTGTTTTGTTATATATACTATCATTAGCATTGGGTTTTTCCAGTCACAATTTCTTTTAAATTTTATGAAGTCAATCCACACGAAAGAATGGAATAAGAAAGGAGACAGAACAGTTTCTCTCTCTGTTTGCCAATATCTTTTAAATGCTATTAAGCTTTTTCACACACTGTGCAGACCTAATTGTGGATAATATGGTAAATACTTGTCTATAGAACACCTCCAGTCTTCCAATCTACTGTGCACCTGTTAGCTATGGGATCACTCAGCTTGGTCGATTGCAGGCTTCTACTCTTTGGCATCTCATTTTTGAGTGTACCTGGTGCTGCCCCTGGCATGCCCCCCAACACTCTTCAGTGAACCAGAATTGATCTCCTTGCTTGATGATAAAAGGAGAGTGGGAGAACATGCCAGATCATGGGGTTGCAAATTGTGGTTGAATACAAATCTGTTGCTGCTAATGGCCTCATGGATGCCTTGTTGGAGTTGCTAGATCAGTTGGATGTGTTCTGAATTGCTCTCATTTAGCCTCTTGGTGTTGAGGTCTCTTTAGTAGTGATGCTCACATAACACTCGTGGTACTGGCTCTCCTTCTAATACCCCTATGGCAGGTAGTATTAGTATGACAGTCTCCTGGTCAACCATGGTTGCTGGGGAAGCAGTGGCCTTCAAGTTACAGTATTGGTGAAAGACTGGAGACCAACTTCAGGAACAGAGATAAGTGACTGCCACACATGGGAAAGCCTCCAAATCTAAAGTTCAAGGGATGATATTTGCTATAACTGTGTCCATGACATGATATTCCTCCGAGCTTCCTTGTCCAGTTCTGCAAGGCCACACTAACTTGGTTCAATCTGCCTCATCCTACTCCTTTCGATTTACCTGTCACTCCTTGAAAACAAAATATGGATCAAGGGATGGCACAGTGTCTCAGTGGTTAGCAGTGCTGCCTCATAAAAAAGTTTAAAATGATCCTCATTTTTAAATCCCTTACCCTTCTGTAATCTCTGACCCTACAACACACATACAACACAAACTTTTCACAAGATATACTTTCTCTCCTTTTTGCCCACACCTTCAGTTGCCCAATACCCGTGCTCTGAAATTTCCCCCACGTTTCTGTCCTACTCTCCATTTTTCTCTGCTGTTTTGGTTTACCATCCTGCTCGGTGAGATTACGTCTTTGTGGCTTGTTTCTAGATTGAAACCATTAAACAAATGCAGGCAGCTGCTTGAACACACCCACACAAGTTTCTTCCCATACTGAAGATTGACAACACACACACATATACAAAGGTAGTGTTTTGAGCTTTGAGCTCAGCACATGTCTGAGTGTGATAACACTTCACCTGTCAATAAAATGAATTGCAAAATGATTGGCAGGTTGATATCTAACTGTTTTAGGATTAACGTAATCTCATCAAGTTCAACTCGACAGATAAAACCTCGTGAGTGAGAGACTAAACTTTACCTCCCCCACTCACATCAGATATTCCTGACTTTTGTAAAATGGAAATCTTTGGTTGGCAAACGTCAAACTTTTATTACTTCACAATGTTTATATTGTGTAAATGTCAAGCACCTTAAAAATAACATATCTGTCTCAAGACCTGTAAACCAGTAAAGGTCAAATAACATACGTTAGCTAGAAGTGAAGGCAATGATATATTTCCATTTCCCCAAAACACCATCATTGATGGAAACATGATTAAAGCTAGAAAATGCAAATTATTACTCATATAGCTGAAACTCAGTTTATGTGTTGGTGTATAAGGCATGAATTTTGCAGTTCATGGTGAATGGACAGTACTCTGTTTGCTACTCATACAACTTTGTGGGGATCTCCCACTGCAATTTACAATGAAAATCATTTTGTAACGTCTGAGGACCTGGGATTTTGAGATGGACCAGCAATGAGTGAGACAAAGCAAGACTGAAGAACCCTTACTAAGATGGAGCATCTGGCTCACTATTACTGGTCCCTGGGCACTAAGTATCCTTAGAGTTTCAGAATGATATTTGTGACATGAGAGCATGGACACGGCAATGAGACAACGTGTTGGGCACTTCACTGGTGAGGGAGTTCGAGTTTGCAGAGCAGGCAGGTTATAACATCAATTTTTTTGTGCAATACTGACTTGACTGAAGTGGTGTCATGGTGGAGCTCAATGCCCCAATTTAATCATAAACTCAAACATCTGGTCACACGTTCAGAAATGTGAAAGATCCTCCCCTACAACACACACCAGTTATAATATAATGAACAACTAGTTATAAAAACAAAATGCTCGAGAATGTCTGCAGGTCTGATAGCATTTGCGGAAGGAGAAAGTTAACTTTTCCAAACAACATCTTCATCGGAATTCCACTGCCTGACCTCGGAGGTTTCTCCAGCACTTTGCTTTTACTTCATCCAATACCCACAATATATTGCTTTTATTTCAGCTATTTACAGACTGACTTTCTTCTAGGTATTGCTATTGTGCTTTCTACAGATATTTAATGTTATTGAAAGTTCACAGTTGTAACAGGTGATGAGGCAGTTTTACGTTATGTCAAGCCTTCAGCAGAATCAGCTGCTACCAAACATGAGTGTACCAGTAACTACTCCCAACGACTTGGAGAATGAACAAAGGTCACATGGAGCAGGACAGGCTACTGGAAGAGAGAGGAGTGAACAAAAATGGAGTGGCGGTCTCAGATGGAGCTTATATTCCCCCAGGATGTACAAGGAGCAATTCTCTTCCATAAACCTCAGCGAGGAACAATGCATAAGAGTGCCCTCAGTGAAATCTATCCCCTGCTGCAATCACGGCACTGTCATTAGCTGTGAAGCAGTATTACAGTGCACCTGTTCTGCCAGGCTGGAGTCAGCAGTTTGCACTGGGTGCACTGTTACACTGGAGAGGCCATTGAGGCTCCTCAGTTCCAGGCCAAGCAAGAACATGGCTTTGCAAAGACTACAGAGTTAGCATTTCAAGTTCAGTGATTCATCTTGAGAACCCATTTGGCATTTTCCCACTGCAGCAATGTTTTGAGAGGATCTCCTATGAAGCACAGCTCACAACATGGAGGTATACTGGCTGCTTAAGTCCAACCTTCTCCCCTATCAGTTTAATATATTAAACAAGCTGAGAGACAACGATACAGCTCAGAACAGGGAATAGTTAAAAGTCTGAATGCTTTTGAAATAAAAAAAACACAAACCTGCCAGTGACTATCTTTTCAAAAAGAAAATCCAAATGTCATTAAATTCTTTTTAATGGAAATTTCCTATCTTAGGAGTTCTGGCATTTTCCTAAATACCTTGTTAAATGTCCTCATATTAAAGCAAGTCAAACAGGTTTGTGTTAAAAAAAACGATGGAGAAAAATAGTATAGATTAAGGCAAGTATATTTGTGTACCAGGCATTGTGTTTGCAGGCATTCGATTAAGTTTTATCTGGACAATCCCTTTACTGTTTTTGCTGGCTGCATGCATGGTATGACAGTCTGTCATATCAGCTCACAACACCTGGGTCTGTTTAAAACGCAGAAATAATCAAGGTGCAAATCAGCTGCCCCAACTCCTATCAGACACCGAAAAAACTGTCATCTGCCAATGACATATCAGCATCAAAGGTCTGATCAGCAATAGTAAGTGATTGCTTCATCTCCACCTGTCTATCTTAGTTCGATAAATCCATTGACTACTTCTTTCGCATTCTCCCCCACCCTTCACCCAAACGGTGTACTAACCTCATTTCTCAATCTGCTGTTCAAGTTTCCGTGTTGTTCAGGAGTCACAGCAAGGTCAGAGAAGATTAGTGGACAGTGCAGCTTGTAGCTTACTGTCTGTAATTTTTACGAATGCAGAACTTTTCAAAAGAGTTATGTTTATTTCATGTTTTCTTGAATTGCATTTCGTTCAGGTTCCTGTAGTACTGAGGTGCTGCAAAAAGGCAATGTATCATTTCTATGAAGAGTTCACTGACTCCACTATTGCACATTTTTACCAGGTATTCCACCTGCAAAATGCATTTTGGCAGCCCCTGAAACATTCACTTCCCTCCACCTGCAACTTGTGGCAGCACTGTGTACCATTTACAAGATGCACTGTCCCATCTCCCCAAGACTCCTGTGACAACACTTGCCAAACCCAACCTCTACCACCTGGAAGAATACAGGCAGCAGATGCGTGGGAATATCACCGCCTATAAGTTCTCCACTAAACCGCACATAATCCTGACTTGGAAACACATGGCATTCCTTCATTATTGCAGAGTCAAAACTGTGCAGTCAACAGTGCTACAGTACCATAGAGTCACTGCAATGATTCAAGGTGGCTTACACTAATTTTCTCAAGGGCCATGACAGATTTGGACTACAAATGCTGACCTTGCCTATGACAAGCACAATCAATGAATGAATAAAAACATTTATATCACTACTTAAAAGAGCAGTTGAACTCGTTGTTTGTTTGGTGCCCACTGAAGAAAAATAAGCTCAGACAATAAATGTGAAAGAATATTGATCCCAGCTCAATCTGTCACCACAGTCCAGGTCAGACTTTTGTTTCAGTATGAACTCCAGATCAGAGGTTATATCACTGGCAAATTTAATTAGGTACAGAGGACATCACTTTTCAAATGATTCTCTACTTTGTTACTAAATCTATAATAAATAGTGACTATTTTGAATAAACCTTAAATATTAATGGTGAAGTGAAATCTGGAGTGGAGTGGAGAAAGGAGGGGTATGGTGGTGTGGGGGAAGGGTTTTTTCAAAGTATTGCCTTATCCTCTTTAAAAATACAAACACATGCTACTTGCCATTTTTTAATATGTTCTACTCAACTGGTTCTTCCAAGATCAAAAAGGAGAGAAAAGGTGAAGAGAAATACATTCCAAATTCTCATCAAGTCTAGGCCCTCATTCAAAAGCAACTCAACCTGAAAGGAGAAAGGCTTTCTTCTTTTCTGGTAACACAACATTTGGAAGGATTTTAACATTCAATCTGAATGACTCAGTGTGAATAAGTGATCACCTTTCTAAATTCAAGGGAAGATAAATACACAATAATCCTCAGCATACTATATTCTGAAAGAGCTGCTACTTTGAATACTTCTGACATGCTTGAAGGCCTATGCACACATTCCCTATACTCCCTCACTAATCCCCTCCATTATTCATTCAAAGAGTTTAATTTTGTCAGATGTGATTTGCTTCTAACAAATTGTGCAGATTGCTATTTGTTAACCTATTGATCAAACAGTGCCTTTTTCCTGGACGTAAACACTCCGTCTCTTTATGTAGGATTTCATGAAATCATAAAAGCACTGACCATTCATTTCCAGGTGGTAAAAATGAACGGTCATTTGAAAAGGAAAAGTAAGCCTAAATAAGCTTGTCCATAAATCTTTTTAAAATATCAGGAAAATATTAAACCCACCTTGCTCTGACAATCTAAAGAATCCACCTAGCCTATTTAAACTTGTCCTTTAAACTCCACACTCCAGAATGGTCGACTGAATTCATTTTTCTTGAAAGCCGTTCTCCAATGTTTCAAAGCTTAAGTGGAGAAGTTAAACAACTCTGCAGAAAATTTTTGTTCCTGACCTTTCAATTCTTAACTTGCATTGCCATTTATTTGAAATCTGTCAAGATAAATAATGTGCCTGAGTAACATTCATTAATATTCCTTGATCTTAATATTTAAAATTAGATCACCTTGAAATCTACATTTCACAAGAAGACAAGCCTGACTTTCTTACATTTTTCACAACTTATGTTCTTGATGATCAGACATATTTTGTAAGTTTCATATTATGAAATTTTAGATTGCTGATTTTCAAATGTTGTGTGTGCATAATGTCCACCAAATACTTCACATGCCTATCCTCTAAACATCATCACTGACCTGGGACTTGACCTGCGACACTCTCCCCTCTGTTTCTTCCTGCAAACTCTCCTCCAATCCTTCCAGCAAACACCCATTCTGTCCCAGGCCCTTCTTGCAACCACCCACACTTTCTCCAGTCCTGCCTGTAAACACTTGAACTCTCACGGGACCTTCCTGCAAAAACCAATCTCGGCCAGCCCAGCCTACAAATACCAACACCCTCTCTCTATCTTCCTGCAAACATTAACACTCTCTCCTGGCCTTTCCTTCAAATGCCAAACACCCTGCCTTGAAATTTCCTGTAAACATGGATGCTCTCAACCAGTCCTTCCTGCAAACTCCAATGGTGGGTGGTTGAAATTCTAGGGTAAACAAGGCAACAGAAACAGAGGGTGTTTACAATGATAGCAAGATTAAGAATTTTAAATGTAGGCTTCGTCATAAGTGCAAGGTCACATTCTTAATAGATGTATTACAATTGTGGTGAGATGAAGGTGCATTTGTGATGTCACAGTAGTCCGGAGGCACAACTTCAAATCTTACCATGGCAGCTTGTGGAACTTGCAATAATAAATCTGGAGTCGAAAGCAAATCTCAATAAAGGTGATCATTTAACTACCATCAATTGCTGTAAAGACCCATCTGACTGACAAACCACCTTTTGGGAAGGAAATTTGCTGTCCTTACCTGGTTTAGTCTGTAAGTGATTCCAGATTTGCAGCAACGTGGTTGAACTCAAGGGCATTTAGGGATAGGCAATAAATGCTGACCTTGTTAGCGATATCCACATCAAAGTGTGATCCGAGACTTACGATTTTACCCTCTGCGGTACTATTCTTGCTATCTACAGTCTGATGTAATGCATAGAAGATGGTATTCGTCATTTGATTAGATTAGATTACTTAGTGTGGAAACAGGCCCTTCAGCCCAACAAGTCCAAACCGACCCGCCGAAGCGCAACCCACCCATACCCCTACATTTACCCCTTATCTAACACTACGGGCAATTTACCATGGCCAATTCACCTGAACATCTTTGGACTGAGGGAGAAAACCGGAGCACCCGGAGGAAACCCACGCAGACATGGGGAGAATGTGCAAACTCCACACAGTCAGTTGCCTGAGGCAGGAATTGAACCCGGGTCTCTGGCGCTGTGAGGCAGCAGTGCTAACCACTGTGCCACCATGCCGCCCGTCATGTTGCCTGCTTTTAAAATCTTACGTTTTTTTCATTGTTTGTCATTCATATTGTAGCTCCTTAAACACAACAGTTTCACTCCTTTCCTCTAACTATTTCACTAGTAGACCATCTGGGATGACACAAACACGCATTGAAGTCATAATGACTTTTGAGATAATTAGGTTAATTAAACCCAGACACATAAACACAACAGCCTTCAGTTTCAAATCATGCAATCTGTCTTTGTTTCAGAGTGTGAAGTTTGATGTTCACATTTATAATGGTAATTACCAACACAAACCTATTCCTAATTCTTTCCTAACCTATTCTTAAACAAAGCTAATTTCACCACTCAATGGTAGCATTGCATCACCACAAGCATTTGGGGGCATTTCCCATTATAAATGTGGATACCAGTGCTTATAAAATAAGCACTGACAACTCCAGGAATAGTAGAACTTGATTTTCAGTGCTCTACAGGAGGAAGGAGGAGGAAAAGTAAAACGAGTGTGCATGAGCAAGCCAGGTAGAGGGCAAAATAGGCATGAGAGTCAAGCTGAGTGGCATTTTATTGCTAGGCAGCCAATTAGTGCATGGTCAGAATAAGCATGCTATGCTATAGTTAACTTTTTTTCCCCATAATTTGGGATTCTGAAATTCATTGGAAATTTGTTAATTTGGCAGATGATATCAATTTGGACAGAATGAACTAAAAAAAATGTAAATAGGTTGATGGATAGTAGTAAGTGAATACAGTCAGAGTCATGCAGGACAGAAGTAGGCTCTTTGGCCCAGCATTTCAATGTTAACCAAGACCACCACCAAATTTAGTGTCATTTGTAAACTTAATCACACCTTCTATATTCATAAATAGTCATTAATGTACAGAACAAACAAAGGTCCCAGCATTGATCTCTGTCATATACTGTTGGTCACAGGATTCTACTTACAAATACATCCCTCCACCATCACCCTTTACCTTGTATGTGCAAGCCAATTTTGGATCAAGTTTGCCTCGAAACCCATGAGGTCTGACCTTTTGGACCAGCATTCCATGTGGGACCTTTTCAAAGGCCTTACCAAAGTCAATGTAAACCACATCAATAGCACTATCCTCACCAAAATATTTAGTCACCTTTTCAAAAACAAACTCAAATTAGTGAGACAGGCTCTCCCTCCAACAAATCTGTGCTGACTACCCCGATCCATCCTTGCTTAAGTATTAATCTATACTATCCTTTAGAATTTTTTCCCACCACTGACATCTGACTAACTGGTCTGTAATTACCTGGCCTATCCATGCTGCCCTTCTCGAACAAAGGAACCACATTAGCTATCTTCCAACTGCCAATCCGCCAGTTAATATCTCCAGCCGGACCCAAGCAATCTCCTCCCTTGCTTCCCATAGCAGCCTGGGATAAATTCCATCAGGCCCTGGGGAATTTAAAGACCTTATATACTCGCTGAAACATCTAATACCTTCTCCTTATTAATCACCGTTCCAACTGAAATCTCCAATGCGTTTTTCTTTTGTAAATATAAATGAGAAATATTCATTTAAGATCTTACCCATGTCCTGTTTCCAATATGCAGATTGCTTCTTTAGTCTTGAATAGGTCCCACTTATTCCCTGCTAATCCTCTTGCTCTTAATATACTTATAAAATGCTTTAGGGGTTTCCTTCTTCCTATCTGCCAAGATATTTCATGGCCCCTCTTTACCTTCCTAATTTCGTTTTAAGCACTCCACTATTTTCCTGAAGCACCTCCCCACTTTTTAATGCTCTCCAAACTCTATACTGTACATCCCTTAGCCTCCAGGGTTCCCTGGACTTGCTACCCTTGCCTTTCATTCTTCAAAGCCTTGAATTCTCACAACATTATTTTTAAGACTCCCACTTTCCAAATGTGGACTGAGCTACAACTAACTTCTCAGTATATTTACCAGATTCTGTCTAATGAATTTCACCCAATTTAGACAGTTAATTTATGCACAATCCTTATGCCTTTCCATAATGATTGAAATTTATGGATTTATGGTCACTATCCCCAAATTGCTTGCCCACTGAAACTTCAACCACTTGGCCAACTCCATTCCCTAGGATTAAGTCTAGCACTGCCATATCTCTAGTAGGGCAATCTACATACTGGTAAAAAAAACTCTCCTGAAAGCAGTTTAAAAATGTCACTCCGTCTAATCTTTTCACACTAAGGTGATCCTGGTCAATGTTAGCAAAGTTGAAATCCCCATTCCTCACACACCTTGCTGTGATTTGCTTACATATCTGCTCCTCTAACGTCCCCTGACTGTCAGGACGTCTATAGTTTGCTGGATTATAAACTCTACCCAGGTGGCGTTACTTGAAGAGCATTCTAAGATATCCTCCCTATTATTGTGTATGCATCAGTGGTCTCTCTTATTAATAATGCAATGCCCCCACCTCTCTTTCAATCCACCCCTCAAAGTTACCACAGAAACATTCTATACCCTGGAATGTTGAGCTGCCTGTCCTACCCTTCCTTCAACCATGTCTCAGTGATTGGAAAAATATATCCCCACATGCTGATCAATGCAGAAACAGATAAGGCTTTTAAAAGTTCACATGTGCAATATGGGCATCACTGACTATGCCGACATCTCGTGCCCCATCATTAATCATGCTTTAGAAGGTGATGATGAGCTGCCTTCTTGAACCAGTGCAATTTAGGGGGTGCAGGCACACTCATAATGCTGTTAGGAAAACAGCCCCAGGATTTTGTTCCACAGACGGTGAAGAATTTGCAAAATAGTACCAAGTCAGGATGGCACATTGCTAAAAGGGGAACTTTGCAGGAGGCTGATAGTGTTCCCACACATCTTCAGGTGGTGAAGGTTGCAGATTTAGAAAATGCTACTGGAAAAACCTGACATTGATGGGAGCCCAGAGAAGGTTTGCAAGAATGATTCTGGGTCGGTATTTGATGGAGTTTAAAAGGATGAAGGGTTGTCACTGAAACTTCGAGGCCTGGATAAAGTGGATGTGGAGAAGATGATTCCACGAATAAAAGAGACTAGAATCCGAGGGCATAGCTTCAGAGTGAAGGGACAAATCTATGGAACGGAGATGAGGAGGAATTTCTTCAGCTCAAGGATAGTTAATCTGTGGAACTCATTTACATGAATCAATGTAAGACTCTGTTAACTCATTTTTTAGATTAGAATCAATCTAAACATTATGGCACAGACAACAGCACACAGGGGCTAACACCTTCAACATATTATCTGGGCTGACACCAGTTGTTAAAAGTTAATCTGAGAATGTAACTTTTAAAAAATGTTTTGTGATTTACATAAGAAAGAGTGAAACTAACATGGTAATTCTAACAGATAAGAGACTTAACAATCAAGGTATTTTTCAATGTATAATTTCAGTTACATTACACTGTAAACTCTTGCTATAAATTGTGTCTTACAATTGTGTACTCCACAACCACCTGATGAAGGAGCACTGCTCCGAAAGCTAATGCTTCCAATTAAACCTGTTGGACTATAATCTGGTGTTGTGTGATTTTTAACTTTGGACACTCCAGTACAACACTGGCATCTCCAAGTCATGTGGAACTCATTGCTGCAGAAGACTTGGAGGCCAAACACTTTCACCCACACACGCACATGCACACTCACTTTGTCACTCCTAAACACGCATACATATAAGTTTATGGGGTGAATTTGTTTTTGCAGAATTATACTTTATTTTGCTCAAAAACTGCATGAATCCATATAAAACTCTGTAAAACTACACAGAAGGTTGGTCAATCTGACATAGCATTAGGACACAGACAGACTTCACAACTATTGTTTAAAAACCTGAGCTGTCTTGAGAACGTAATTTTTAAAAAGTTCTAGAATTTACATATCAAAGAACAGAAACCAGCACATCCTATTATAAAAGATGAAAGATTTAATCTAAGATTGTTTCCTGTATCACATTCCCATGTCACTGGACTCCTTTGGCTATCATTTTGGATTAGTGGTGCTGGAAGAGCACAGCAGCTCAGGCAGCATCCGAGGAGCAGTGTTGCTGCTCCTCGGATGCTGCCTGAACTGCTGTGCTCTTCCAGTACCACTAATCCAAAATCTGGTTTCCAGCATCTGCAGTCATTGTTTTTACCTCCTTTGGCTATAAATCCTCCGAAAAATACTGCTTCCAAATAAACCTGTTGGACTATAACCAGGTGTTGAGATTTTTAACTTTGTCTACCCCGGTCCAATGCTGGCACCTCCAAGTCCTGAATGTATTTAAGACAGAGATAAAGTTCTTGATCTGTAAGGAAATCAAGGGTTATGGGGAGAAGGCAGAAGAATGGGGTTGAGAAACATATCAGCCATGATTGAATGGCAGAGCAAATTTGATGGGCTGAATGACCTTATTCTGCTCTTATATTTTATGGCTTCAGATGATAATTAAGTAGATAGCCAAAACAGTAAAATAAATATTAAAAGTCTTGACCAAACTGCAAGTATTCTGGTTAAATCACACTCATTCTAATTGCTGAGAACAAGGAAGGAAGGCAATGTGAACAGCAATCCCCAAATTTTAGGGGTCAGAGTTTTTAGATTAGATTACTTACAGTGTGGAACAGGCCCTTCGACCCAACAAGTCCACACTGACCCGCCAAAGCACACCCACCCAGACCCATTCCCCTGTACCTAACACTACGGGCAATTTAGCATGGCCAATTCATCTACTCTGCACATTTTTGGACTGAGGGAGGAAACCGGAGCACCCGGAGGAAACCTACGCAGGCACGGGGAGAATGTGTAAACTCCACACAGTCGCCTGAGGCGGGAAATGAACCCGGGTCTCTGGCGCTGTGAGGCAGCAGTGCTAACCACTGTGCCAACATGCCTGACTTTTCATCTTAAAAATGCAAAGTCTAATTACAGGCATACAAAAGAACAAGCATGATCCAATGGCATGGTTTGAAGAAAAGCAGGAGAGTTCTCAAAGGTTCTTGGGTTCATTTTTATCCCTCAATGAACTTCAATAAGACAGGTAATTATTGCTTTGGTGTTTGTGGGAACTTGATGTGCAGTAAGTGGCTATCACATTTTAAAGAAGTATTTTGTTGGCAACAAAAGCATTTGCGAGAACATGAGGTTGTGCCAGGCGCTGTTCAGCTGCAAGTTTTCTTTAATCTTTTAAGCAGAATAGTAGAGGCAAAAGTCTCAGGACATAGTTAAGATGCATCCAAATTAATAAACGGAGGTCATGCAGGATTAATCTGCATAGAGAACCTAAGATGGGCTGAATAGCCTTCCTCATCTATATACTTTGTATACATCTATACACCAAGAAATTCACTGTACAAAGATGTGGAATACATCAATATATCAACATACATGCACTCCAGTATTCATCAGGTAAATAGTGGGGAATGATGGCATGATGATTATTACTGAACTGATAACTCAAAAAAATTAGTATAAGTTCCATAATTCTGGAATAACATTAGTTATCAGTAGTGATTAGCATGCAGTATTACATCAGAAATCCAGTGGCTCACTATGTGCTTTACGGAAGGAAATTTGTCACCACTACCCAGTCCAGTCTATGTCCAACTCCAGGCCCTTAGCAATGTGATTCATCTAAATAATTACAGTAAATAAGGACAGGCTATTTCAGAGGGCAACTCACCAACATCATCTCAAGGGCAATTAGGAATGTGCAATAACAGCCAGCCTTGCGAGCGACACGCACATCCAGTCGGTAAATTTTAAAAAACTGCTCCAACATGGAACTGAGTAAGTGCAACCAGCTAGTTTCTTATATATAGCTGAGTGAATTGAATGGAGCAGAGATAGAGAGCTTACAATTGGTGGTGGCATTTCCAGAGCTTGAATAGCTTCATGAGACTCAGTATCTGCAGAATATTTATTTAAGTACATATTGACCAACTTGATTAGGAGCTTGGTACCTTCAGGACGAGAGAACTTTGGAAGATATTTGTTATAACATATCTACATTCATAAGACCAAGTCTTATTATACATGTGCATATACATAACAACGCAGAAATACAGAAACACACAGACAAGCAAAGACAGAGATTGCAACAAACAAACCCAAGATTCACAGGCATGCACTATTACAATTAAAAATCATCATAGTTAATGCACCAACATGTTCTACAAGTACATGTTTAACACACCCAAAAAATGACACCAACAACATACATTAGAAGTCAGATGTAAATTTATTTTTCAATTTTATTTCTACATGTAACAGAGAATCATGCTGGGATTGTTAATGTGAAGTGGTACAGTATTAGTGCTGGTACTCATGCAGTGATTACAGTACAAACTGTTTATTACACAGTGGAATGTCACCATGAACTGTTAAGATGAACAATCTCCTAAAAAAAAACAATTGACAAGTTTCCCTAATCTAAGCAATGTCTTCCATCATCTCTCTCTTCACTGTAACTCCTAGAAATATAAAGAATCGGCAAGGTATTGGTGCTTTTCAGGAATTTGTTAAAAGATATACACAAAGTAAACATTCTACCTAAAGAGATTATAATTTCCCCTTTGTCAGTTCAAACACAGGATTTCATTTCTTGTTACACTAGTTACATGTAATGCCATTACCAAAATGGAATCCCCCAAGATCACCACCACCCTGGGGTTACTGTTTATCAGAAATCAAACCAGACTCAGCCATACAATTATTGTTAGCAGGAACAGGTCAGAGACCTAGGAATTTAAAGGTGAGTAATTCATCTCCCAACTCCTCAAACCTGCCCACCATTTACAAAGTAGGAATCAGGAGGGTGATGTAATACTGGATAAGTATAGTTCTAACATGCAATAACTCAAACCAGTCAGAACAGAGAAGTTGGTTGACTGGCACCCTATCCACCAACCTATAGATTCCCTCCCCCCACAAACAGCGGCAACAGTGTACTATACACAAAATGCACTGTGGTAACTCACCAAGACTCCTTCTACAGAACCTCCTAATCTCAAGATCTCTGACACCTAGAAGAACGGCAGCAGTCTGATGGAAACACCACAGCCTGAAAGTTCTATTCCAAGCTGTACACAATCTTGAACTGAAATGATAATCATTGTTCATTCACTGTTACTGGGTCAAAATGCTGGAATTTCCTCCCTCATAACACTATGGGCCTACTTACACCACATAAACTGCAGTAGTTCAAAGTAGCAGCACACCATGACCTGTTTAAAGGCAATCAGAGAGGAGCAACAGATTTTGGTCTCACTATCGATGCCCACTAACAATGTAAAGCTAAAAAAAGGCAGAATTGCTTCATGATAAAACATAAAAGACAGAGATCATTATTATATATAAATTACCAAGGCAATATGTTATTAGTTCACGCAGTTTAATGTTAATCTGTTGCAATGTATGCTGTCTGGACTTCACAAGGTGCATATAGCTGCGCAGTTCAAATTCCCTAAAAGTGCCTGCTTAATTTTGTTCAGTTCATAAAATACCTCAAATGCAAGGATGGAGATGCACATCAGATTCTTCTTTCCCTAAAGTTATTCAACAAAGTTGAAAACTTACTAATCTCAGAACTTAAGCTCTTTACAGCACAAAACCAAACTCAAAAGCAATAAAAATATTGTAACAATTTTGTAACCAAACTGCTATTTCAATTTGTGGCTTTGTTGGTGCTTTTTTTTTTACAAAATAATGAAAATTCCAGAAGTCTTGCATTGTACTCCTTTAGTCACAGTCATAAGGCTGCGGAGCAAGGAAGGATTTATTTAATTAAGTAGGTTAAGTGAGGTGGCAGACATCAATCAATACAGACAGAAACAGGATGAAAGAAGATGCACACAGAGACACACAAACATAAAACGTTATTTGCCGACTGTGAAAAAAAACCTGGGACTTGCACTCAGTACAGTCCCTTACCTACTTCATAGGTGAGCTTGGACCTTCAGTACTGCCTGACAATAATGATGCTAAAATTACCACCAGATGATTCAGCTTCAATACTGTGTGGAGGACGCTGAGTCAATATTGCCCACTACAAGTTCAGTGTTTGGTTACATGTCAAAGTTCTATGAAATGAAATAGAAAACTGTAAAAATAAATCTCAGCTTAAATTCCTATCACCATTTCAGTTGTTGCTAATTCGTGAGCCTAAAGTAGAATATAAATATTAAATCAGAAGCCTCCAAAAAGTTTTCTATATAATTATTCAAAATTAATGTGTTGGTTTCACGGTTATTCAAAAGTGTGGCAAACATTAACAATTTTAAAAATGTATGATTATCTAATGTTTCTACAATGAGTTTTGTATCTTAATTACCCCTGCACCTTTCTCACACTAATAAATGTTTGAGAGGCTGTTGAAGACTTTGGCTGAGCAATACAAGTTGAGCACAGAATTACATTAAGAGGAAGATTTCCATTTGGTTAAACATATACAAAGCTACAAAGAACAGAGGCTGCTGACTATACTTTGATATGGCATGGAACTGTTATAAATGAAAAATTAAGCTTTAAAATTAATCATACCTACAAGGTACGTAAACCAGAGTGGCAGAAACTAGTCTGAGATACCTGTAAACTCCCCCAAATATCACCAAGTATGTCTTGAACGGACACCATATTGATCATTGCTTAGGTTAGTGCTGACTGCATTAAAAACTGTCACTAACTAGGATGCCAAAATTATATCATTGTAGATCACACTTCAGCTATTCTGGAGTTAAACAGGCCAATGTGACGATAGATATTCTTTATATCCTGTTGTTTATGGTACTGTGAAATTGATCAGCTAGACAGAGGGGATACTCAATGGTTAAAATAGTAAACTTCCTTCAAAGGTTTGTCACATGTACTGACATACTCTTGATCAAATACCTGCAGCTTGCAATCATTTTGCCAATGAGTTCCTCAACCAGAATTTTTTGAAATTCTAAGATTTCACTTAAGTGCGTACTCAAAGAAAACAAAATTTCCAATGGTTGGTTAATTTATTAGCATGCTAATGTCTTTATTCTGAAGGATGGAGATTACTAAATTTGCTATTGGCACAGATAACTTTGTGCCAATGGATAAACAGACATTTTAAGTAATCGGTGTATAGAACAGCGATATCAGAAAGGAATTACTCCAGATTCCCTGTTTTAGATTCTTCACAATGTATACAGTGGTTTATACTGATAGAAATGACAATTTTAATGTTGATACATATTGTACCTAGCTTTATAAAACAAAACACAATATAAATACTGAATACTAAGTTATCGTCATTTCAAGTTTCTCAACTCCAAGTTAGTTTCAAAAAGAAAATTTAAAGATTTTTTTGACATGGTCTATATAATGATTTAATGTTCTACAGACCACGATGCTTCTCTAGAATTAGATCAAAGATAATTTTTTTTGTTTCAACATTTTTAATAGCAGTGAAAATACTACCTACGTTTAGTAAAGTTTGCTTATTTATGAACATCATACTTAACTTATAAGTCAGAGTCTCCAAAACAACCTGCTTGCTGCCTTTACAGTGCACTAACATCTCCTAATTTTGCGTGGTAACAGCAGACTTTTCCTTTGCATTGTTATACTTGATCATATGGCAGATTACTCCATCAAAGTAGCTGAATTTAACTGTGGGTTAAAATGTTCTCTCTTCATCACTAGTGATGACCTTCACTGCTATTGCAATACGTTTATGGTTTAGCCAATAATTGATTGTACTGTTGCTAGTGAACAACTGATTGAAAACTGTAGATATCTGGCAGCAGAATATGTCAAGAAATTTGGAAGTTGGTGTTTATTCAGGTGCCAAATTGGTGAACTGATAAACGTTGGAAAGGTACTATGAACTATGTTATACAACGTGCAAAAGGAGAATATAAGCATGATCCTTCCCAATCCAAAATGAACAAACCAAAATAATCAATCACTAAAAGTAGTCATTATATCCAACAGCCAACTTGTTATCAATTGCACCCTTGCTGCAGCTTGAACACTTACAATGTTTGAAAGAAAAATCTTTTTGAGCTGTTAAATTTTATTTTATATTTTTGCTTGATGTTGGAATATCATTATCCTTTATGAAATTTGACATCTTGATAGCACTGATTTAAGTACAAGGTGAATTAAATAAATATTGTATTTACTGAAGTGTTTCCAATGGCTGAGTACAAAATTACATTACAGAAGACAATGAAAGTTTGTTTCAGCATTCGTTCCTTATAAAATTAAGAAGGTCACAAAAATAAATGTAGAGAAGGGAACATTATGACTAGGTTCCCTTGAGAGCCAATAATACAGTCCCTTCCTATGTCCCATGACATGAAAAGGTCTCAACACAAGGTACTGGACAATATACAGTACTTGCACTGTGTAGACAAAATTTACACTGCAGACAATGAGGTCTCTCAGTCTGGACAGGATGACTGTGACATAGCATTTTACTGATGATACCAACCAAGTTCAGCATGGGATATCAGATCTACCATTATGCAAGACAATATTACAGTACTGATTCTCTACAACTGAGATAAATATTCTAGTTAATTACGTTAAATTACATATAATTTACATCACAGAAACAGGTCATTCAGCTAACTAGGTGCTAGCCAGGGTTTATGCTCCACACAACTTCATCTAATTCCATCAGCATAACCTTCGATTCCTATCTCCCTTATAGACTTATCTAGGTTCTCCTCAAATGCATTCACCTTATTTACTTCAATATCTCAGTGTGGTATCAAGTTTCACATTGTCACTTTTCTTTGCGTAAATCCTATTGGATTTATTAGTGACTACCTTCCATTTATGACCCCTAGTTTTGGATCCTTACCTCTCTCCAAATCTCCAAAAAGCAGAAACAACAGAAACTATTTCAAGCTCAAGGAACTGAAGTAGTACTGCAATTCATATGAACCTGGATATCAGTACAATGCATTGAACAACAGTTAGTGTGAGTTTGAAATCCATCTCTATTTTTAACATTACAGTAAAACTCCTGGTACCTGAAATTTAACTGATTGTTGACAGTTGATTTTTTGTAAAAAATTAGATAGTTGTTCACATCATCTATCAAACTAATCATCATATAAATCAACATTCTGGGACATTTTAAAACTCTGCAGTAATTATTTATTTTCTAATATGGAATCACAATTAAATTCTTTTTTTTGTGCTTGGAAGGACAAAAACATATGCAAATCTACCAATAGCACACTGTCAAGGGACATGAATTGGACATTCTCAAACCTCTGGGGTGCCCTGGAAAGGAAACTTTCAAATAGGTCCCATCATTTACCCATGAGCACTTACCCATAGCAAACGGTATCCAAAGATGGCACACAAATCCTAGCTTCTATAAACTCGCCATTCTGTGGTCCAGCTGGTTGGGGAGTATCAAATGATCTCACTTGGAGATCATCATCAGCCTACTCAAGCATTCTGAAACAATCAGATTCACCAGCTGACTATAGGCTGAATTGTTGGTCTGCTTTGGAAAATGAGAATGTAAGCTCAAATTTCATTAAATTTGGTCCAAGATCTAAACTATCAAGTGTATTGAGGACTATAAAGTTAGTCGGGTGCATATTGAATTCTCTATGCCCAAAAGCATTACTACTTGCTAGCTTGCAGCACTTCTTCCTCCAAAATGCCTTTTCGGAACTGATGAACAGAAGGAAAAGTTGGAAAAGTTGTAGAGACATATAAAGGGGTAAGAACCCACAGTGCAACATCTTGCTGTTCGATTACCAATACTGGCTTTGTTATGCTCATTGAGATAGCAGGAATATTATGGAATATCAAGTTTGCTCACCACATCCACACAAGAAGTTAGGCAAAGCTGTCAATTTTCTGGGATTCAGGACACATTCTCATGATAAAAAACTACAAAAAAACAGTAGCTATGCAAAAATATACTCTGTACAGATGAACCTTAAGCACGTAACTCTTCATTTAAAAAGTAACCATCATTTTAAGAATACAATTAAGAAAAAAAACTGACTCGATACTGTTAAACTTTTGTTTCAGCAAGATTAACAATTCTGATCGATCAAAGAGTTTTCTCAAAGCAGTAACTAACACAGAATTGATGTGCATGTATATTTTATACATAGACATGGTAAAGCATAATTCTGTCTCTAATAAAATGGTTCCAGAATATCTAACCTTAAATAGGTTGAATAACTTATACTTGTTATGCCAGAGTGACCAGACTTGGTTCTGCTCACTCCAAAATGATCATGATGGCAACATTGACAGCAGTACACTTTCAATTAAGCAAAGGCTCAGATTGGAGAAAAAAGACATACAGACATTTACATAGTCGATCATGTAACTAGTAACAAATGAGGTTAAAGGGCACACTGACTTTGAGTGAGTACTGTAAAAGTGAATATACCAACCACTCATACTAACTGCACTCATAAGTAATTGGACCAAGCTCAAGAATTCTCTCAGACCTGTAAAACTACAATATTTCAGTCTTCTAATCTGGTGCTAGATTAAGTATCTCCCGTTTTGATCACTTAACATTGAAAGCCATCTTCACAAGTCAGCATGCTATTTAGGTTTTAAAGCCAGAACCATGATGTGAAAAAACCAATTTAACTACTGGTTACAATTAGTAAGCTACCAGTTTAAAGAAAAGCTAAGAAGTTTCAAACGATTGCTGTTAACACACTTGCACTTCAAGTTTTCAAGTGTTACAATCTCTGTTAGCTTCCAAGTCTTGTTATTTGTGACAGATGAGGCAACCCTGCAAAGAGAACACAACTGACTGTTGCACTGAGACCTTCACACTTGCAGCTGCCTTCATTCAGTTGCAAAGGTTTAATATAAGGAACATTTTTATCAACGCATATGTATTCCAGTTTACACAACAAAGAAATAACACGTCAATAGTCGTGCATGGAGAAAGAACAAGGAAAAGCAGCAGGCACACGTATGGACAGATAGCATCCCTTTTATGGCTAGGCTGGGCTGCAATTTACAATTTACCAAAATGTACTGCAATGCTTCATCACATTTTAAAATATATTTTTTGGGCTTTGATTTGTGAAGCTGAACTCTTGGAATGCTACAGCCACACCTAGTGAAAGGACTGGCATAGATCAATGCTGAATCTGCCTGGACATTTACAGGAGATGATTCAGCACTAATCAGCTGAATTAATTGCTTCACCTTGAAAGAAAAGTATGAAAACCAACAAGAACCGCTGATATCAGTGGAGTCTGCCTTTAAGTTAAGCTTACGGCCTGATCTCAAAGAAAACATACAGCATTTGAATTGCTGCACTGGGGGCTTTTTGCAAATAGAAACAGCAGCTGTCAAAAAAATATGGAGACCCTGAACTGCTAAACAAATATGTATTTATTTGCCTGTAACAATACTGATTACTTCGGGGGCTTGTATGCCATGTTTCCGATATTGTAACTAAATATAATTTGCAAATATTTTCCCCTTCTCAGGATCTTTACAAGAGTTACAATGACATCTTTTAATTCACAGTTCTCAATGGTTTTGCCCATTTTCAGAAGGGAAAATGTTTGTCCTGAGAACACATACAGAGACAAACTGTACAATTTAAAGCTCATGGTACAGAGCTTCATGAATTATGAGGGGATCACAGGAGTTCAAGCACTCAGGTCAGAACTTCCCCCATATTGTAGTCTAATTGATCTTTTGTCCATCAAAAGTATTGCATGAACCATGAATCTGGGACATGTTCTTTCCTTCTGAATTTGAAATACAGGCTGATCCCTTCTCAAGATGTTCCCTGCCAGAACTGCTAAATTGTAAAACCATGTCCCTATAAAGACTAATTCTAAAGATTAAAAGTTATGACAACTGTACAGGTGTATAGTACTTTCAGAAACAGAACTCAAAGCTGTTATTTTGGAAATTTATACTAAATTTTAAATCAACATGTTAATAAATATGGCCAATGATGCACAATTCAATTATGGCTCCAATTACTGACATTATCTTCTGGTTAAGAGGCCAATTAAAACAAGCATTGTGTACATTGCTTTTTGTGCTATTTTATAAACCTAGCTGATAGCCAAGAAAAGGGACACGTTTTATTATTTAAAAAAGGAAATTAAAAAAAATTAGTTTAAAGTTACAAGTTAATAAATACATCTGACACATGGAATTCCAGCAGCTTTGCGTCCTTAAAAGTCCCAACATGGGCTCAGCCAGAGAGACTGAATTGATCTTGTTCAATGGGTTTTTTCACCCACATGCCTAATCCACTCCTTTGGAACTCTTTGATCAGGGACTCCTTGGCAGCTTGATATTCGGTGGCAGCCTGTTTTGCTTCATAATATGAAGTGAACTTCTCTTGTTTGGATCGATTTAAGAAGGGCAACTTCGGGTACAGAACAAATGCGATGGTGATGTGGAGGTTTGGGAGGACAGAGACAGAGAGAGAGAAGAGATTTGTGAATTACAAACTTTAAATATCTTAATTCAGTACAGATGTCTCCATTCAATTTCCTTTAGACAAAACAACTGCAAGTAGAAAACAGTTGCAGTGATTAAAACTGAGGAAGAAAGATTTGAATTCAGATCAAACTGCCAGCTCACATTTTATACTTGCCTATTATTAAAGTGAGCATTTGTTTTCATTTGGCTATCATTATTTGATATAACCAAAATCAAACAGAATTGACTGATGGTTAAAGTGACTTTGAAACTAACAGATTATCTTAAAATCCAATTGGTGCACTAATGTCTTTCAGTAAAGGTTACTTACGATCTCAACAGGGTTTGCTTTCCTTGTGACTCCAGCTTAACAGCCTCAGAAGTAGCATAACCAGCATGCTATCTGTGTCAGACCAGAAGGAGCAGAAGGACGCCATTCAGCCTACTGTCTACCCTGCCATTCACTGAGATCTCAATCTGCAACTCCACTTTCCTGCCTTTTCCCGACACCCTTGATTCCCTTTCTGATTAAAAATCCATCTCAGCCTTAAAGGTGTAATCTTAAAGCCCTCTGCAGTAATCCATTTCACAGATGTAGGATCCTCTGAGAGAAGAAACTTCTCCTCATCTCTATCTTAAATCAGCAACCCTTTATTCGATGATGATGAGTTTGGTCCTCGACTCCCCTACAAGAGGAAACAATCTCTCCACATCTATCCTGCTAAAGAATCTTGTAAGTTTCAAATAAGGCGTTCGTTCATTTTTCTAAACTCTATTGAGGACAGGCCCAGCCTCAACCTCTCTTCATAACACAGTCCCTCTATATCTGGTATCAGCCTAATGAGCTTTCTCTAGACTGCCTTTCAATGTGAATATATCTTTCCTCAGAGAAGGGGGCCAGAACTGTCCACCTATGATCTGACCAGTGTCTTGTATTGTTTTAGCAAGACTTCTGTTTTTAACTCAATTTCCTTTGAAATAGGGGCCAATTTCCCTTTTCTCTTCCCTTTAACCTGCTGAACTTGGATATTAGCTTTTTGTAATTTATGCATGGAGATTCCTAAATCTGTCTATGCTCTAGTTTTCTGTAGTCTTTCTCCATTTAAATAATACTCAGCTCCTACGTTCTTCCTGCCAAAGTGTAAATCTCAGATTTTTTCACATCACGTTCTATCTGGCAAGTTTTCTGCCCACTTGCTCAATCTGTCTATATCCCTCTGCAGACTCTTTCAATCATCCTCACCTCTTGCCTTCCCAATATATTTCGTGTCATCGCAAACCTTTCTCATCTAAGTCATTAACTAATTTTGGAAATATTTGCAGCCTCAGCACTGATATCAGTGGTACACCACAGTTTCATGCACTCCATATCCCAAATCACTGTCTATTGCCCACCTTCTATCCATGCTGATGTACTACCTTCAGGTGGCAGGGGAAACACCATGATAAAACAACATGCTCCAGACTTCCAGTAGCTGCAAATATGTCTGTTCAACAATAGGAGTAACCACCATACTATCTTATGAAGACAAAGTCTCGTTTTCACTGTAGGATGATTAGGAGAACTAACATTTCATGATTACCTTTGTCAAAAACTAAGTTAAAGTATATTCAATGATTAATATATTATTCTGTTAAAATGTAACCAATGCAGATCTTCAGACTTTGACATCATGTGACTCTGCCTAGCTTTGACAAAGAAATGCACTATGGGAATGCAAATAGAATGAAGAATGTATGAGCTGAGTATTACTTATAACGTTAAAGGGGCTCTGCTTCGACATCCAAAGCTTAAGAAGACAAATACAGCATTGCTCTGACTTGCCAGCCCTTATCAGGATCTTGTAATCACAGCTGTTCCCTGGTATTGGTGCGTTTGTAGTATAGCAATTGACTATATGTAACTTTTATAATAGAGTTAAAATTTTCATAGTGTTTTCAAGCTTGCAGTCGTGTAATCCTTTAGGCTGGAAAGAACAAAAGTCTTTATTTTTGGTATCAGTTTTGCTGTTAGAGTATACAGGGTAACAAAACTGTTTCCAAGTATTCAAACAGCAGAACCAAATTCAGGATAAAGCAAATGATCAGTGATAACTAAGTGCCAGATTTAATGGGAACTTCACCAATTAAGCGAGGATTGAGACACAAGCTCAAGGATATCAATCTTTGAGTCCTGACTGCAAATGCTTCCATTTTAAACAGAGTTAAAAAGTTTTCAAACTATCCTCTTAATTTAACGTCATAAAGTGACAATGACAAAATTTAAGAGGATAATTCATAGCCTAAGGAAAAAAAATCAGGAGATAGTGGGAGGTGACAGTGAACATCTTTCACCCTTAAGAGCCAATTAGAAATTAATCTGCATCCATTAAGCCAATTAGCAATAAGCTCATCCAGCCTCGTCAATTAAAATGCAATGGTGTAATTGATCAAGCTATGAACTTGGCTTGGAAATGGTTAATAAACAACCCTGCTTTTGCTGACCAAGGAATGCAAGAAGTTTGAAATTGATATGGCTCCAATCAAAAGGGAAGGGCCCCTCAAGGCATCTAAGACAGGCATGGTGCCGATCGTACCCTGAGCTGAACTGGGAAGAGCCATAGTACACCCATAAAATCATGGAGTTATACAACTCGGAAACAGACCCTTCGGTCCAACTAGACATGTCAACGAGATAGCTGAACCTAATCTAGTCTAATTTGCCAGCATTTGGCCCATTTCCCTCCAAACCCTTCCTCTTCATTTCCCCATCCAGATGCCTTTCAAATGTTGTAATTGTACCAGCCTCAACCACTTCCTCTGGCAGCTTGTTCCATACACACACCACCCTCTGCATGAAAATTTGCCCCTCAGATCCCTTTTAAATCATTCCCCTCTTACCCTACATCTATTCGCTCTAGTTTTGGACTCCCCTAGCCTGGGGAAAAGACCAAGACTATTCACCCTATCCATGTCCCCTCATGATTTTATAAACTTCTGTAAGGTTACCCATCAGCCTCTGACCCTACAGAAAAAATAGCCTCAGTCTATTCAGCCTCTCGTTACAACTCAAACCATCTAAACCGGCAATATCCTGAATCCTTTCAAGTTTAACAACATCTTTCTTGTAGCAAATAGACCAGAAGTGAATGCAGTATTCTAAAAGTGGCCTGACCAATATCCTGGACAGCCTCAACATGACGTCCCAATCCCTTTACTCAATGCACTGATCAATGAAGGCAAGCATGCCAATGTTGCCTTCAGCACCCTGTTTACCTGATACTACACTTTCCTGCACCTCTAGATCCCTTTGTTCGGCATTACTCCTCAGGGATCTCCCATTAACTGTACAAGTTCTGCCCTGAATTGCCTTACCAAAATGCAGCACCTCACATTTATCTAAATTAAACGCCATTTGCCACTCTTTGGCCCACTGACCCAACTGATCAAGGTCCCATTGTACTCTGTGACAACCTTCTTCAATGTCCATACCTCCAATTTTGGCGTCTTTTGCAAACTTAATAATCATACCTCTTATATACACATATAAATAATTCATATAAACAATGAAAACCAGCAGACCCAGCCTCCAGTCGAAAAAGCAACCCTCCACTATCATCTTTTGTCTCCTACCTTTAAGCTAATTTTATATCAATTGGATAGCTCCTCCTGGATTCCATGTGATCTAACCTTGCTAACCAGTCTACTATGTCAAACGCCTTACTGAAGTCCATATAGACAATGTTAGCTGCCCTGCCTTCATCAATTTTCTTTGTCGTGTCTTCAAAAAACTCAGTCAAGTTGTTGAGACACGATTTCCCACATACAAAGCCATGCTGACTCTCCCTAATCAGTCCTTGCCTTTCCAAATGCATGAAAATCCTGCCCTTCAGAATTCTCTCCAACAACTTGTCCACCACGGATGTCAGGCTCACTGGATTACAATTTCGTGGCTTTACCCGACCACCTTTCTTAAATAACGGCACTACATTTGCCAATCTCCAGTCTTCCGGCACCTCACTGTGGCTATTGAGATACAAATATCTCAACAAGGGGCCTCGCAATCTCTTCCATAGCTTCCCACAGAGTTCTAGGGTACACCTGATCAGGGATTTATCCACCTTTTTGTATGTTATGGACCAGGCCAGACCCCTCAAAACATTTCAAGAAGGTAGCCCAGACCCTAACTTTGCTAGCTGTCCTAAGCAGGTGTAAAGTGAATATTCCAGGAGAAATGTCGCTGGACAAACCATTTAGTTTCAAACAAAATACAATTTATTTACAAGATTAACAAATAAAACACAAGCAAAAGAGAACCGAATACAGAATAATTTAACTTATCCGAAAACCCAACAGCTCATCCCAACCTACAGATGCTGTTCCCAATACTTGCAACAATATCCATAAACACCCTTGGCATAAAAGGTAAAATCAAACACAGGGTCTTACAGGAGAGAAGTCAGAGAGGAGTACTAGCCTGGATCTGCTTCCTTGGGTCCAGCAGCTTCAGAACACTACTGCTAAAAACCAAACCAAACCAGAAAAAGCTGAGCTGGAAGAACTGGCCACTTCTCAAGTTTTCAAAAATTTAAAAGCCTGTTGCCTGAGGCAAAATCTGTTGACTATAATCAAACTGGCCCTAAAATTCTTCAACTTAGACTTTTCGGTGTCTTTTACAACCTCTCTGAAAAAAAACAAGGACAACATAACCTTGTTAAAGGAGCAGCATCTTCACATTGCATTTAAGACATCCAGCACCTTATCTTCAGTAATACAGACACTTTTCAAGATGTCACAATTTATTTCCCCCTATTCTCTAGCTTCCAATTCCTTCTCCACAGTAAATGTTGACACAAATACTTGTTCAGTATGTCAGCCATCTACTGTAGTTCCACACACAGATAGCCCCCTGCTTTAATAGATATTATTTTAAACCCAACTAAAATTTCCTGAGTTACTGCAATAGACTGTCTCCTGTTGCTTTATTGGCTACAGTCTCAAATTATCAAATTAATATTGGGTTTTGTGTTTAGATTATACTAGATCCCTACAACTTACATTATAGCAGGGATAATCAGCATTGTGACATGTGGCTGTGCTGATAGAGAAAACTGAATGAGTGATCTCATTCCCCAAAACTTGCTTATCTATGAGTTACTGTGGTATTTCAGCAAAAACTTTTCATATACATCCAATTCCCTTCATTATTAAACCTGCCTTTGCATTATTTTAAGTAGGACATTCTTCACTTTGTACCTTGTTGCATGAAAGAATCTCTCCTGAACTCCAGCCAGTACCTGCACCAGTGATCTTGATTCTGTCTCTAGTTTTTAAGCCCCATGTCAATGGAAACAGTTTCTCCCAATCTACTCTATCAATGTCCCTCATAGCCTTGCACCATTTTAATTCAAAAAGATGGCTGATACTCCATTTTACAGTTGGGAGTCAGCTACATAAATTTGTTGTGAAAACCACTGAACAGATGACACCAATATCACAGCTAAGTAAATATAGTGTCAGGCGAAGCCATCTCAGAAGGAACCAACAGCCAAAAGGAAAAAGGTGTAGTAAAAATACAACAATAGTCAGTCATAAGTTTAAAATATAGAACTGATTAGATTGCATCAGTCTCATTTTGCTCACTTTAAGGATTCTGAGTAATTGAACTGAGCCAGTTGTAATTTAAACTTTTTTGTGCACAAGAAATTAGAGGACTATGTTTTTCAGTCTTTCTCAAATCGTGTTTACGATGGACAATGTGGTAAATATTCTGTTTATTTGGCACAATGTTGGTGAAATTTTACTCTGAATCTTACTCACGGTGATTCATTGTTGCAGCATGAAAGAACATTATCGTGTATCTGGTCATAGAGTACTGAACAGGACAATATGAAATTAGCTTTACAATATAGAGCATTGAATATTTATAAGGAAAAACTTTGCATGCTTTGCTGAAATTTAAAATTTAAAAAATGGAATTAAGAGCATATTTTTAAAAAAGGGTGGGGGTGGGAAAGAGGGTGAGGAAATTACGAGACAATTTTACCTTTCCATGCAGGCGTAACCAACGACTATGCAGAACATGTTTACAAAGTCGAGAAGGGCGTCCCATATCATCTTTCCCTGTCATGGCATTAATAACTTCCAGGCCTGAGTCATCCACAACCCAATTGACACTGAAATTTGGTGCCTTGCCTGGTTGGCGCGATTCAGTGTTGCTAATACCTACAAAACAGACAATTAATACAAGTTCAGTTAAGTAAATGATTAAACATTGAAATTGTGAAATAAAACACGAGTTGTGTTTATCCCTTTAACTTCTTAATCGTGGATTCAGGATAGAAGTTTGTTAAAACAAAGTTAATTTAATCACATTCTCAAAAGTTGCAGCATTAAAGAAAATCCGACTTTTTTTAGGATATCTGAACATTTCTGTTGCAAAATTAGTTCCATTTACAAGAGCGTACCTGCTGTCTTTGTACAATTAAGTCACAGTCAGTTCTACAGCTCTCTACTACATAGATCTAATACTAAGCGATGGAATGCTTTCTTATCAAGATGTGCCAGAAAGTATAGAAATATAAAAAAAGCAGTGAACATAACAGTATGATCCTAGCAATAACTTCTCATGAGTCCAAAACAGAAACAGCTGATTCATTGGTGCAGTTTCCACAATTATAAAGATGGTAGCAGTGATGGATAAAGACTTTCAGGTTGGGCTTGACAGCTATCTCTTTGCCAGCTACTCCATTGCTATGAACTGGCACTTGAACCTTCAAAAGTTGCTACTTTTACAATGATTATCATAGAATCTGGCTTATACATGTGTAGAGTTTAGAACTGGAACTGGAGGATGATTGGTAACTTCATGGAACCACAGCTGGCTGTAGAAAGATTGTGTCAGTTCCAGATCAAGCTCTTAGGTCCCAACAAATCTATTTTTGCTGATGCAAGACTAATCTTCAAGGGTATTTAAACTCCTTGGAACTAATTTTTGGCAGTTTGAGTCATGGCATTTATATTGAGCAGTTGAGCATCACATTAATGTTTCTTGTAGAAAATTTACAGCCCAGGAACAGACCCTTCGGCCCTCCAAGTCTGAGCCGATCCAAATCCACTGTATAAATCGCCCAAGCTGTACAGGACATTGGTTAGGCCACTGTTGGAATATTGTGTGCAATTCTGGTCTCCTTCCTATTGGAAAGATGTGAAACTTGAAAGGGTTCAGAAAAGATTTATAAGGATGTTGCCAGGGTTGGAGCATTTGAGCTATAGGGAAACATTGAATAGGCAGTGTCTGTTTTCCCTGGAGCGTCGGAGGCTGAGGGACGACCTTATAGAGGTTTACAAAATTATGAGGGGCATGGATAGGAAAAATAAACAAAGTCAGGGAGTCCAGAACTAGAGGGCATAGGTTTAGGGTGAGAGGGGAAAGATATAAAAGAGACCTACTGGGCAACTTTTTCACAGAGAGGGTGGTACGTGTATGGAATGAATTGCCAGAGGAAGTGGTGGAGGCTGGTACAATTGCAACATTTAAGAGGTATTTGGATGGGTTTATGAATAGGAAGGGTTTGGAGCGATATGGGCCGGGTGCTGGCAGTTGGCACTAGATTGGGTTGGGATAACTGGTCAGCATTGACGGGTTGGACTGAAGGGTCTGTTTCCATGCTGTACATCTCTATGACTCTATCTTTCTCCCTCCACTCCCCACCTACACATGCATCTGTCCAGATGCATCTGAAATGAATCTACCGTGCCTGCCTCTACCACCTCTACTGGCAACGCGTTCCAGGCACCTACCACCCTTTGTGTGAAGTACTTTCCGCGTGCATCTCCCTTAAACTTTCCACCTCTCACCTTGAATGCGTGACCTCTTGTTATTGATTCCCTCACCCAGGGAAAAAGCTTATCTCTAACCACCCTGTCTATACCCTTCATGATTTTATAGACCTCAATCAGGTCCCCCCCCATCTCCTTTCTTCTAATGAAAACAATCCTAACCTACTCAACCTCTCTTCATAGCTAGCACCTTCCATCCCAGTACACCTTCTCTGTGCCCTCTCCAAATTGTCCACATCCTTTTGATAATGTGATGACCAGAAATGTACACAGTATTCTAAATTCAGCCGAACCAAAGTCTTGTCCAATTTTAACATGACCTGCCAGCTTTTATATTCAATACCCCGTCCAATGAAGGCAAGCATGCCATATGCCTTCTTGACCACTCTATCCACCTGTGCAGCCACCTTCAGGGTACAATGGACCTGAACTCCCAGACCTCTCTGCTCATCAACTTTTCCCAAGACTCTTCTGCTTACAGTATAGTTCACTCTAGAATTAGACTTCCCAAAATGCGTCACCTCACATTTGCCCAAATTGAACTCCATCTGCTACTTCTCCGCACAACTTGCCAGTCTATCTATATTCTCCTGTATTCTTTAACAGTCCCCTATGCTTTCTGCTACTCCATCAATCTTCGTGTCATCTGCAAACTTACTGATCAGACCAACAATGCCCTCTTTCAGATCATTTATGGATATCACAAGCAACAGAGGCCCCAACACTGACCCCTGTGGAGCACCACTGGTCACCTTCCTCCATTTCAAGAAACTCCCTTCAACAACTACTCTGTCTCCTGTTGCTCAACCAGTTCTTTATCCACCTAGCTAGAACACCCTGCACACCATGTGACCTCTGTTTACCATGGGGAACCTTATTAAATGCTTTACTAAAGTTCATCTACATGATGGCTGCAGCCCTTCCTTCATCTATCAACTTGATCACTTCCTTAAATAAATTTATTAAGTTGGTAAGGCAAGACCTGCCTCATATAAAACCACATTACCTATCACTGATAAGCCCATTCTTTTCCAAATATAAATAGATTTTATCCTTCAGTATCTTCTCCAGCAACTTTTCCACCTCTGACGTCAGGCTCACTGGTCTGCAGTTACCTAGAATACCCCTACTACCCTTCTTGTACAGGGGGACAACATTAGCAACCCTCCAGTTCTCTGGCATTTCACCCGTGTTTAACTCAGCTGGACCTTTTCAACATCTGTTGGTATCTATATGCATGCTGTATCTATTGCTACTGATGCCATTGCTTTTAATGTTTTTCTAAAGTACAACTCCTATCAATTACTGAAACAAATTGCTTATTTACATGAACAAAGCTAGATTTGTTAATTCTAGTTTGTCATGATTATTGTAATATAGATTAGAGTTAAATTTTTCACTGCATTCAATTGCATGATTGCTGTAGTAGTCTAAATTAATTTGATTATCCTGGACCCTCTATTCCTTATTTCAGACAAATGGCATTAATTTGAGCATGAAATGTTGCAGACAAATTATCTCCAAAATTGTTAACTTTGACCAAGAGACCTTGTAAAGATCGAAGAGAAAATTAAACCATCACTGGAGTAGTGATAACAAGTACAAGTAAATATGAGAAGAGCTTGTCTAAAATTGCACTAACAAAATGGATGGATAATAAATAATTGTGTTAAAGATGAGATATTTGGTGAGAGGAATGTTAAACACGTCTTTGGCACTGTTCACACTGAGGATTCATCAAGATATGCTCATTACTGGTCTATGCTGACCTGAAAAAGTAAACAGAACTTTAGAAGGGTTAAATGATTTTTCTTCATGAGAGGAAAGGTTTTAACTACTTTAAATGAGACAACGTTGGCAGTGAGTTCAGCTTCGTTGACCAACTAAGACAAATACCTTGTATCGAACCACATCAAACAATAATGCAGCTGCAATTTAATAACTTTTTTCAAAAAATTACTGGCATTCAAATTTGTTGCACTATGCTTCATAAAATGACAAATAGGATTTACAAAGTAAGTCAGTGTACTTTCTCAGCCTTAAGTTTGCATTAAGGACTAGGTTTGAAATCAGGTTGGATTGTATTTGTATTTAGAAGTAGTGAAACCGACTTGCTAGATTTGCATAAAACACATTCTTATCTCCAAAATAACAGATAACATAATTTGAAGTACATTATAACAAAGTGTGTCACAGCAGGTTTTTGAAGGTATTTAGACCTCATGAACAAGGTGGATCTTGGATTTGTTTTCAGAAAATATACATAAGGTCTTCCACAAACAAGCATAAACAGGACCAGAATTTGGATGCAGGTTTGCTCACTGAGCTGAAAGGTTCATTTCCAGACGTTTCATCACGCTACTAGGTAACATCTTCAGTGGGCCTCAGGCGAAGCACTGCTGAAAAATTCTGCTTGCTATTTATATCTTTAGGTTGGTGATGTCATTTCCTGTGGTGATGCTATTTCCTGTGGTGAAGTCACTTGCTGTTCCTTTTCTCAGGGGGTGATAGACGGGGTCCAAGTCAATGTGTTTGTTGATAGAATTCTGATTGGAATGCTTCTAAGAATTCTCGTGCGTGTCTTTGTTTGGCTTGTCCTAGGACAGATGTGTTGTCTCAGTCAAAGTGGTGTCCTTCCTCATCCATATGTAAGGCTACTAGTGAGAGAGGGTCATGTCGTTTTGTGGCTGGTTGGTGTTCATGTATCCTGGTGACTAGTTTTCTCCTTGTTTGTCCAATGTTCAAAATACAAATTTCTCCCTATTTTATTCCACAGATATATCCTAAGAGAAATGTAATGGATTGCTGGTAATATCATTTGTTTAAGGTTTTTCTAGAATTACTGGCAATACCCTAATTGATTAATGACACTATTAATAGAGAAATATGCCTCTTTCAACTGGTTTTGACTTGCACCTGATAGTAGTCTATACATGATTCAATCCGAAGTGATCTAGATAACCAGTTATACAAAATAAAAGCACAAAAATACTGGGTGGGACTTATCACAATACATTTGACAGTGATTTTGTCTGAATACAACTAAGGCAACAATCTCAGTCTTTCCAACTCTACAGTCATATCTTTCAGTCAAAATTCACGAGTCCTCTGTAAAGGAAGGTTATTCAAGAGTACAACAGGATTTTGATCAACTGTGCCAGGGGGCCGAGGAATGACAGATGGAGCTTAATTGAGATAAATGCGAGGAAGTGCATTTTGGTAAGACAAACCAGTGCAGGGCTTACACAATTAATGGTAGGGCCCTGGCAAGTGTTGCCGAACAGAAAAACCAAGGGGTGCAGTAATGTAATTCCTTGAAAGTAGCATCTCAGGTAGACAGGTTGGTGAAGAAGGCATTTGGCATGTTTGCCTTCATCTGTCAGAGCACTGAATACAGGAGTTGGGACGCCACATTACAGCTGTACAAGACATCGGTATGGCAACTTTTGGAGTACTGCATATAATTCCGGTCTTCCTGCTATAAGGAAACATGTTATTAAACTAGACAGGGTGCAAAAAAGATTTACAAGGTTGTTCCTGAAGCCGGAATGTCTTGGATAAAAGGAGAGGCTGGATAGGCTGGGACATTTTTCACTGAAGTGTGACCTTATAGAGGTTTATAAAGTCGTCAGGTTTTCTCCCAGGGCAGGGGAATCCAAAACTAGAGGGCACAGGTTTAAGGGTAAAGATTTAAAAGGGACCTGAGGGGCAACGTTTTCATCCAGAGGGTGGCGTATTTATGGAATAAGCTGCCAGAGGGAATAAGAGAGGCAAGAACAATACAACATTTAAACGACATTTGGACAGGTACATAGATAGGAAAGGTTTAGAGGGATATGGACCAAATGCAGGTGAATAGGACTAGTTAAGTTTCGGAAACCTAGACAAGTTGGGCCAAAGGGTCTGTTTCCGTGCTGTATATCTAAGACTGTATAATCCTTAGTCCTGTCCTGCCTTACAGCAGACCAGACCCAACAGAAATTGGCAGGTGGGAGGACAGCATAGTGGTGCACAAATGGGTGGTGACTGTCCTGTAAAGTTCTCAGCACTGACACTAGGTGTCAAATTTTAACTGACAATAACAAATGCTAAACACCACACCAACTGATGAACTGCTTTAACCTCTGATCTGGTTGAGTTCTGAAAGACAAAATTGCCAGACTTTGACTGCATCAGGGGCCATGTACCTAATTTCTTTTGTCCTCACTGCCTAACTGTCATAGACACTCGTAACTGGGGGAAGGTGTTTACATCAGCTGGCTCAAACATTGATTTCTCACTCCGTGGAGTGCCATGAACACACATTTACTGTAACACATGTATATTCTCAAAACACTGACAACTCAGGAAGAGTTAAAAAGCATCTAAGAGACATGAGCTATCACCAGGCAATTCTTGATGCTGTTAAACTCCAGTCATGAAAAGACTTGGTTCTTCACAAAAACTCTTACCATGCTCAATGTTAATATGAAAACTTTGGTTTTGCTGTGTAACAGGAACCATTTCACTGCAAAGTTAAAATTTTATTATGAACAAATCCTTGAAAATAAAAATTTGGAATACATAATTAGATACTCTCAAAAAAATATAAAACAATCAAAACTAAAATACACTCATTCCAAAAACGATATTCTGGAAATTTGATCCATATCAAACATGGACAAACCTCTGCCCTGTAATCTCAATAAATTCTCTCCCCTACATAATTCAATCCCACTGATCTTAATTCCAACAAAAGAGCAGCTCTCTAAGCAAATGTGCATTCATTTTAGATTATGACCCTTGTGGATCATCATAAAGTTAATACAATATTTGAATTATATACTTCAGCACAATTAACAAGAAAGAAACACATCATCGAAAACAGAGTCTTCTATTCCTTGTGCATTACAAAGAAACCTGCACTCAAACAAATCCTAATTCACGCTGCACAATTTCTGGCAAACTCTCATGTTTCTCAGTTCCTAAGTCCAACAGAAAGTGTTAATGATAATAAGAAAATTCACTTGACAGTACTTCCTGAAGTGGCTCTAAGAGCTGAATCGGCAAACCTCAACCTGGACGTAGTTGACTTGATTCAATACCCTTAAGCTTCATCATTTAGTTCAACATAGCAGGCTGCTTTACCAGTTTTGAGTTTGAAATTCCTGCCAGACTTCAAGAGATTAAAAATCAGACTGTTTGCCGATGTGATGTTTGCCTGCTTGCAATGCCTAGTTTCGTTGTGATAGATGGTAATCTTTTACAATCTCTCAGCAGCTGCCTGTGCACATTAAATCACGTTTATTTTGGGGCTGCATGGAGGTCTGTAGGTCATTACTGCATAAGGGTCATATTCAGCCAAGCAGAACAGACTGAAGACTTTGTGCTTTTCACTGAAGTTTGTGGCTGAGAAAAGCTTAAATTTTGTGAGACAAATTGGTTATTTCAGAGGCAATATCAGTTCTTTTCAATATGCTTCTTAACTCTTTGGTAGCCCACAGCATTTATAGGAAATCTTCACAGAACAAGAAATGGACTAAATGCTACAACCTACTTGTAGGAATTTGCTCAATTTCTCCTCAATTTCAACAAGTTACAAGTTTTGTAATGTAAATGTAAACATAAGTGAACCTCTGGGTCAAGTCTATTAACAACATAGATGTCGATTTTGAATAGTGGAGAGGGAAAGTTAAGACAATAAACAGTGAGATGCAGGTGACAGATGTAGACTTAACAACAATACTGATAGACTTAGAAATCAGACGATACATTGCAGATCAAATTTAATGCAGGGGAGTGTGACATGATGCATGAGGGAAGACAATATGAAAACTATGTCAATTTAAACAGGTGCAGGAACAGAGTATCAGAAAGAAATATGCTGTCCAATATGTCCCAATTCCTGACTGTTCATCCAAAGCCTTGCAAATTCTTCCCTACATATAGAATTTCTTTTTGAAACTTACTATTGAAACTTGCACAATTCTTGCATTCCAGATAAATACAAATTAAACAAAATAAAAATATTTCCCCTGTTCCTTTTCAAACAATCTAAATTTCTGTTCTGTTTATTAACCTTTGTGCAAATAGAAAAGGTTTGTCATGAGTTACTCTATCAAAGCCCTTTGAAGGTCTCAATCACATTGCCCTTTCTCTCCAAGACCAACAACTCCATCTCTATTATTTTCAAATAACTAAGGTCCCTTACCCTCACGCCATTTTGTTAAATCTCATTCGTATTCTCTCTTGATATCCTTCATGATTTTGGCAGCCCACATTAGATATAGTAAGTGGTATGTAATGAAGACGACACAGGTGTTGGCCACCAGTTGGAAGGCCAGCAAGAGCAATAAATGATCTCTTTCAGGGAAAGACCTATCAGACACATAACTGGTCAGCAATGGTCTTCCCCAGAATCTGGAGCCCAATAGCTCTTCAATGCTCAGCAGCCCCAATGGGGAGGCGATGACTGCTATCTCCTGTACATTTATTTGAGGTCTAGGACTGCCAAACAGCAATGCATAGGTGAGCTATAGTGTGAGGGAAGACAGAGTGAAGATCATAGGGGAAAAAGATGCAGCTGTTGTTCTCTCACCTTACTGTGATTTGCATATTGTAGATCATGGAAGATAAATCAACCTGTATAGATAACCTTATATATCACCCCAAGAAAAGTGCTTTTGCATAAAGGTTGACCATTCTCCCCTAGTCAGCAATGTCAAAGTAAACTTGCACTACTCAGCTTTTACATCCTATAAATGTGTGTTTCAGTAACCTTATGATTTGGATTAAGGGGTCAAGCAGGTAATAAACGCTTTTTTGCAAGTGTGGGTGAGTTTAAGTCAGAATCAACTTAAGACAGAGCAGATGGATAGGAATGTGTTTTCCAACAAAACAAAGCAGTTTCAAAAATAAAACAGTTGCTAACTCATCAAAAAACTTTGCTGGAACGAAAGACTTTAGTGCGAGTGAAAGACTGGTGAGAGAATGGCAAGAGGGAAAATCCACCCTGAAGAAGATGTTAAGACCAAATGTGCCACTGAGGACAGACACGGGCCTGATCTTGAGAAGCACAAGTCAGACAATCTTTGAAAATTGTCAGGTGGTTTCGCTGTCACCAGAAATGCAATAGAGTTGGGTCAAATCAAACCATAGTCCAGAAATGATTTCAAATTATGGAACAATATTATCTCACATAGTCATAGCAGATCATGATCGCCTGTCGACTACCAGAATGATGTCAAATTTCCAGTTTCCAGCTATTTATCATCAGATTTATTATCTGAATGGCAATAAATTAGGAATGTGGATGGTGCAATACGACTTGGGTACCATCACAAAAGTAAGCATGCAGATGCAACAAATAATGAAGGCAGGTATTGGTCCAGGAGCAGAGATGTCTTGCTGCAACTGTACAGGGCATTGGTAAGACCATACCTGGGCTACTGTATGCAGTTTTGGTCTCCTTATCAGAGGAAGGATACTCTGGATACTGAGTGCAAAGAAGGTTTCCCAGAATTATTCCTGGGATGGTGAGACTGATGTATGGAAAGAGACTGGATCAATTATGACTATAGTCACTTAAGTAAAGAACAATGCAGGAGTATTTCGAAGAGACCAATACAATTCTAGCAAGATTAGATAGGGTAGATTCAGGAAAGATGTTCTCAGGGAGTCCAGAACCAGGGTCACAGTTTAAAGGATGAGGAGGAGACCTTTTTGATAGAGATGAGAATAAATGTCTTCACCCAGAGGGTGGTGACCTTGTGAAAGTCTTTGTCACAGGAAGTTGATCAGGCCAAAACATTGAAGACTTTCAAGTTCTTTGGGTTAGAAAGATGGGGAGAAAACAGGAGCACAGGACTGAGATGGGTGATCAGCCATGATCATAATGAATGATCTTGAAAATGAGCAACCTTGAAAAATAAAAGAGTACCCATTAAATCAAACCAACAAGATGGATGAAATACCCATGAATTTCAATATGTCCAGTAAACGAACTGGTTAGGGAAAATACTTCAAAACAGTCCCAGTGAAAACCACAAACATTTTTATTTTATTGTTCAGGCATGCAATGGGGGCATCACTCACTGGAACAGCATATAATGTCTTTCCCTTGGCATCAGTACCCCTAAAATGCAATATGAAAGGGAGCTCCAGGATCTTGAACCATTAGCACTGAAGTTTGGTAATATATTTCCAAGTCAGGATGGTTAATGGCATGGAGGGGAACTTGCAGGTGGTGGTGTCCCCATGTATCTGCATGCCATTGCTCTGGGTTTGGAAGGTGCTGTCTCAGGAGCCTGAGCAACATATTCAGTGCATCTTTTAGACTGTATGCACTTGCTACTGAGCATCAGTGCTGGACAGAATGAGTACTTATAGATGTGATGCCAGTCAAACTGGCTGCTTTCTCTTGGATGGTAACAAGCTTCCTGAGTGCTGCCTCCAGGCAAGTGAGAAATATTTCATCACACTTCTGATTTATGCCTTGTAATGTTGGACATTGTAGAATCATAAGCAAACTTCCCCCCTTCTGACCTTACAATCAAAGCAGGGTCATTGATGAAGCAGTAAAGATGTTTGGAGCAAGGAGATGACCCTGAAGAACTTTTGCAGTGGTATCCCAGAGCTGTAATGACAGACTTCCAACAGCCCCCTAAATCTATGTTTGTGTGGAGAGATTCCCCTCCAGTTCCCACCATTGATGGCTTTATTCAGTAATCAAGGCTCCAAGCTCTGGAAACCCTTTCCCTGAAAGCTTTTTACCTTAATTTCTTCCTCTGAGCATTCTTTAAAAGTTTCCTCTCAAACCAAACTTACGTGGCTTGGTATTCTGTATTTTATAATGCTCTTGTGACGTTTCATTACATAAAGGTGCTGTGCAAACATACATTGCTTTGCAGTTAATGTAAAATCAAGGCAGCTCTCAAGTGAATAGAGTATAACGAAACTTTACTTAAGTTGAAGTCAGTGGGAATCAGAGGAAAACTTTCTGGTTGACAGTTACAACTGTCACTGAGGATGGTGGCCACAGACAGTGACCGTTTATCATCTCTGCCCAGGACACAGTTGCACGGGTTGTACAGATTAATGCCTTCGGACAAACTTTCTTTACCTGTTTCATTGCTGAACTTCTCTCCATCATTAAGTGGGGCTATGAGCTGACAATTCAAAGACAATCAACTTCTCATACATTGGCTTAAACATCCAGGCCCTCCAGTGCTGCGGTACAGTGGCTCAGAATGCGTTATCAACAGCATATGCTCACCTATTTGTCAAAATACCTTTGGCAGCACCTTCCAAGTTTGAAATCTGCACCACAGCATTGTACTGGAGCAGCAAGAGTACTAGAAAATTCACCTCCAATTTCTTCTACTAGCTACACCTCACAGGAAAATGATGGTCTGGTGACCGGAAGACCCAGCTTAATGCTTTGGAATACAGGCACAAATTCCACAACAGCAGGCGGAATTGAAATTTAATTAAATAAAAGTATAAAATTAGAAGAGGTCTTGTGGCACAGTGATAATGTCCCTACCTCTGAGCCAGGAGGCCTGTGCCCAAGTCCTACCTTCTCCAGTGCTGGGAAATATCATCCTGAACAAGTTGAGAGAAAAAAGACAGTTTGGAATTGAAAGTTAATCTCAATGATGACTGTGAAAACTATTACAGACTTTTGTAAAATCCCATCTGTTTCATTCATGGCCTTCAGGGGAGGAAATCTCCCATCCTATGTGTGACTGTGCACCCAAACCCCTTGGACGAATAAATTTTTAAAGTAAAGATTCTGAGCATGAGTGCTCAAATTCCTGAAACTCCATGTCTAAGAGCATTGTGCAGTCCACTTATCAAATGGACTGTTGTGGACCGAAAGAAATCTATGACAATCTTTTCAATAATAACTGGGGAGAGGTAATAAATGCCTGCCAAGCAAGTGAGTTCCACAACTTGAGAATGATTTCAAAATTATCTCAAGTCTGTTACAAGTCTTTTCATTGTTTGCTACATTTCCAAGTTTTATGATAGCTGAAATTTTGATACTGGTATATCCGTATTCAGGTCTATATTGTACATCAATGCAATGTTCTAATCTTGACTTCTCATAGGACACGTTTTGTTTTAACAGTCTGAAAAATAACCACAAACCACTACTGTCTGCTGCGAAATTCTTAACGAGGCAGCCATTGTCCTTTTAATCGAATGTGTGTCAATTTTGTTGGTCAGCAAGATATATGGTACTTCATCAAATGCTTTAGGATTCTACACAGACTTTCGCAACTGCACAATGACATTAAACACTTCACGTCTATTGCGATTAAAGATTGGACAAAGAAGTTTAATTCTAGCCTGTAGTTATTCATAATTCCAAACAATTATTTAAACTCTTAGTCTATGCGATGCTACCCCTTATAAATGGGAAGGCCATGTTTACAGTCAAGACTCACCGAACACTCGGATCAACTGTCTCAACAATGGGTTATAAACATACTGATGGAGTAAAACATCCCATGTAACAGGTCATGAACTCATATGGCTAAGGGAGGAGTGCTGGAAATCACAAGGCAATTCTACCTGGGAAACCTTAATATTTGCTGTCAATTCTAATCAAACAGGAAATTTAGAGCCCTTGTGATGCTGTGGGAGTGTCCCTACCCCTGGACTGGGAGATCCAGGTTCAAGTCCCACCTGCTACAGAGGTGTGTAATAACATCTCTGAATATGCTGATTAGAAAAATAGAAAATTAATTCAGTTTTAAAAAATTAGCCAAGTATTCTGCAAAACAGCTAATATTCTGGGACAGATTTGCGTTCTCATTACACTACAAGGTCTGTACTGACAAATAGAATTAAACAAAGTCAGTTGTTGCTTTGCTTATGGTGCTGCTTGTGAAATGAAGTACAAATTACAAACCAGCAAGGTCAGGGAGGTTTACTGTGAACACATTCATCCTTCCAATTCTGTGAATTAGTAGTTAAGAGTAAATGATTAGTCAAATTACTCTGGAGACAGAGGCAAATGGAGGTTGACACATGAAGTGGCAGTCATCCAATGGACAAAGTGTGCAATTCAATCAGCCAATTTGTTCCTGGACATAGCTAATGAACCCAGTTTGTACTGAAGAATTTTAAGTGTTCTTATTTCTGTTAGAAGACACAAAGTAGGCAAGAGATTGGTTCAGAACTACTTGACAACTATCAAAAATTGCCCTCCTCACCCATTACTACATTTGAAATTCATTACCTACAGGCTACTAATACTGAAATATTGCCATTTATATCGGCCTAAGTTTTGCCATCTCCGTATTTAGCATAAAAGGCAAAAACAGTAAAATCAATATAATTTTCAGTCAGAGGAAATGTTTGCACGTACTTCAGATGGATTCAGGGCCAAGACAGATATACAGAGTGGCAAGTAATGTGTCAAGAAATACGAAAGTCAAAGCTAACACATGGCCTGTGGAAACATAATAGCTCAGTTCCATTAAAAATTTTCAAGGTTGATGTGACAAATGGTAGAACTGCCTTGGTCGTGTGTAACTGAAAAACATCCTTTTACACTCCACAAACAGGCCACTTATGCACCCTAGAAAATAGTTTTTATCAATGCAGGAATGATTGTATAATGCGTGAGAATGTAATGTTAAATACATTAAACTGTAGAGATGTAAACAGGAAGTCGTCTCATACATTTGATATAATCCATAGATTGAACAAGTCATGCAACATATATATTCCCAGCACAAACAGTCTGCTCTGTTCAGGAATATACAATTGCTACACTTTCTAAAATGCTCCAGTGGCTTTCATATGCATTGAAATATTACGTGCAATGTAAAATATGACAATATCTTTTCCTCTGCACTGGGTAAATGCAAATGCACTGGACATTAAAGTTGCAGCTGCTTTTGCAATGTTTAGATATAACCAGGTTTTTTGACCTTTCGTTTGTGAAGGTGAACACCACTGACTATGACCATGGTGAGTATCATTTTGATATTCAAGTGCACTGAAATGAACTGCAACATATTCAGAATATCCAGTCATTTATTCTCCACAGTGCTTTAATGGGACATCTCACATACATGTGAGACACAGATATTAATTTTAGCCATTGGTGTTTCCAATTATTTCCAAACAAACATTTGCGTTCTCATTAAAAATCACTATCTTCAGTCTGCAACCTGAAATTGAACTTCTACATTAATTTTCCATTTGTTCTCTCTGTCTGGGTGTGCTATCTCCTTTTTTTGCCAGTAGCATTACCTAATTTGCAGTTTTAATAGTTGCTGATTTGATCTCACAGCTACATTAACTGCTGAACGGCAAATCTTCCACTATACCTGCAAGGGCATCTGCGATAGTGTTGCAGTTCAACTACACATCCCTTGATTTGACAAGGGGAGAATATTTCTTGCAGCTGTTGGTGAGGAGGAAAAAACAGTCACCATGTGTTAATATGCCATACCCATTCCTCACCCATTCTTTAGAAACCAAAAGGGTCACAAAAAGAAATGCAGAGTCCATGCTGCTCTCTATGTGAATGCAAAACAAAGCATTATTTATTGAAAGACTGAATTACATACAGCATTAACTTATTCATTGCAGCTTTATAGCATATTCAATGTAATTTCATATCCGGTTAGGAATTCTGCTATATGGAGAATGAATTAGTTCCCTCTGAATATGAATCACGCGATCCAAAACCAGCCCCTTTTTGACACATGCATGTACATCAATACAGTGTTCTGATTTGATGCTAAGTTATGCAATAGATAACTTACCACTAAGTAAAGGCCTGTTGAGAACATAAATGCTTGGGAGATCTTCAATTTCACTGATTCTCTGGTAGACTGCTCGAGACAAGTGATCAGCATGGTACAAACTACCGAGGATGATGCTGGCAAAATAGACAGGCTCCATAAAGTGGCTTAGTAGAGCTCCCTGCACCCCAAGGACATTCCACCTGAAAGTACAAAGACATTTTTTTTGCCATTAAGTGATATTCAAGGGATTGTCATCAAGTTAAACCATGAAAATATTTAGTAATTAAATAGCTTTCAACATCTACACTACAGTATGACATTCTGCTCCAGACTAAAATTTTACGGTACACTTGTGTGATACTGCACACTTGAAATCATTAACAAATGTCACACATGAAGACCATCATACAGCAAACTACTGCCAATATCACTCAAACATTTCAGGCTCTAAATGTTTACCATATACCCTTCCTGTATTATATTTCTAGTTTTCAATAACACTTTGAAGCAAAACTAGGTCTGCATCACCACGTTGACACATTTGCAAGATCAAACAAGACCAGTAAATTGCAGTTCATCACCACTGAACAGAAGTCTTCTATTTCGAAAAAACAAAATGACCAGATACTTTTAAAAGGCGTAGTGACATATCAAGTAACAATTTAGATACAAAATAAACTATTCAATTTCAGCTATGGTGAGCCAACAAATACTGATAGTATCTGATGATACAATTCTGTGTTAGCTATACTGAAATCATGAATTATATTAAGTGTTTATTAAGAAACACTGTTTAATTCAGATCTCTAGATTGCCGTAAAATTACTCTTGTGCAAATTAACTGAAGTAAAGATACAACTTAAGATTCAGTTCACTGAGAGATTAGTATTGTTTCTTTGAAGTGTTATCTCCCCAAGAAATTTAACTCAAACAGACTTTTCACCTGCCCAAAATTCCACAATAACAAAAGTTGCTTAACTCTCAAAAATAACGACAAAATGAATGGGAAGTGGAAATCTAGTTACAGAATTTAGTCCTCTGTATTAATTAGTAACTGATACATTTACAGACTGATTTTGAATTCTTTTTACTTTTTTGATTTAACTCCATACCATCCCCATCTGGGAGAGTAAACTGGCTCCAGTCCATGTTTCCATGCTTGCTTTCTATAATTATTTAGCTGTTCCAAAAAGGTGATTTAGTTTCTTGGCTGGTCAAGGCTGTTAAAACTCAAACTGTCTGCCAGCCTTCTGCGACTTAGACATTTTACACTGGAAATAAATAACTGCAGTGGAAAATTGGCAATAAAATTCAATTAAAATACTGTTAGGAAGATCAGACCCGTAACAAAACAGCATAATACAATCAAAGAATTCCACTTAAGAATTTATCATGACAACAGGCTATTTCACAGTTGGCACAGGGTGAGGCATGCCATAAAATATTATAAAATAAGGATCTATTTAGCTTTATGAACTGTTTGACATTAAAATTATCGGATAATCTTTCAGTTGTATAACAGTGATTACTTTTGCTCATTTTAATTTCTACTTATGCACTTTTAAAATTTATTCTTAATATGTGATTACACAGAATTACAATTTTATTTATTTTTGGGTTTTCCAAGATTCACCAGTCATTTTGAAGGGCAGAGGAGAAGAAGTGTGGCATTCTGTTTCTCAACTGCTGAAAATGTGTTGCTGGAAAAGCGCAGCATGTCAGGCAGCATCCAAGGAACAGGAGATTCAACGTTTCGGGCATAAGCCCTTCTTCAGGAAAGAGGAAAGTGTGTCCAGCAGGCTAAGATAAAAGGTAGGGAGGAGGGACTTGGGGGAGGGGCGATGGAGATGTGATAGGTGGAAGGCGGTCAAGGTGAGGGTGATAGGCTGGAGTGCGGTGGAGGTGGAGAGGTCAGGAAGAAGATTGCAGGTTAGGAAGGCGGTGCTGAGTTCGAGGGATTTGTGCCTTCCTAACCTGCCAAATCCCTCGAACCCAGCACCGCCTTTCTAACCTGCAATCTTCTTCCTGACCTCTCCGCCCCCACCCCACTCCAGCCTATCACCCTCACCTTGACCTCCTTCCACCTATCACATCTCCATTGCCCCTCCCCCAAGTCCCTCCTCCCTACCTTTTATCTTAGCCTGCTAAACATACTTTCCTCATTCCTGAAGAAGGGCTTATGCCCGAAACGTCGAATCGCCTGTTCCTTGGATGCTGCCTGACCTGCTGCGCTTTTCCAGCAACACATTTTCAGCTCTGATCTCCAGCATCTGCAGACCTCACTTTCTCCTTGAAGATTTGTTTCTCAAGCCTGTTTCATCATTCAAGTAGATTACTGGTGATTTGTGCCTCAGCTCCATTTACCTGCCTTTGTTCCGTATCCTCTGATACCTTCACCACACTAAAATGCATTAAGTTCAGTCTTGAAAATTGAACTTATATATTTCTACAGCTTTCTGAGGAAGAATTTCATTTTTCAAGCAGGTTTATGTGATTGTACTCCTAAAAGAGCCAACTCTAATTTCAGAGTTAAATGTTAAGATAATATGCAGCTTAGCATAGCTAGTCACATGTACTCTGCTTATTGTAGATCCTTGGTTCTGCACATACTTCATCCTGAAGTTGTTTCGTTGGCAATTTTTGTCAATGTTATATTGTCATTACATTCCACTCTCAAGGGCAGAGCAACAAGACAAGTTCCAAGTCGACTTCAGCCAGAATAAGAATTGAACCAGCATTGCTGAAATTATTCATAATTGTGGGAGATTAGAAATGTAGTTTCTGCAGGTGGGGGATGGGGTGTTGAGGAGGGAGGGGAAGGGGAACATTGTACAAACGGTCACGGAATTCTTGTAGCATGTAGCCTGTAGCATACTTAAGGCTAAGACTTTAATGAATATAGAGGGTCTATTAAAGAAAATAGTTTTAAGCTAGGAAATAACTATGAAGGGTTGTAGCTGACCACAAAAAGAAGCAGCAGGGGCATTTCACAATAAAGCTTACAGTATGATAAGAGAAACTGGATAAAAGAACAAGCTGTAACAAACAAGGAACAAAGAATGCAGACATACAAGGACAGCAGGATGGCCAGATAAGAAAATAACTAAAGAGAAAAAAAACAAGTGAGGTAATTGGCTTATGATAGGATGGGTAAAGGGAGCGTGATTCCGCAATTTGTAAACTGAATAAGAATGCTTACATGCTCTGTTTTCGCACACATTTCTGCTTGATTGCAGAAGCGTCTGGTACTTGCAAGGCCGTAATAAATTGTTCTTGTTTCCAAGGCTTTGTCTCAGGCTGATGTGTGAGTGAGTTCTGTTTCTCACAATATGCACACACTAGTCATCAAGTCATCTAAGCTAACCGATTTTTAACTCATTTACATCAGCACTGGCAGAATAGCAACCTTTCGATGAAAGGAAAGTGAAAGATATTCTTGTCAACATTGTGAAAGTATGTAACATACTGTTATGCTTTCAGAACTCAGATTCAGAATTTTCAGCAGAATGACTGCCTCCAATTCAAGAATTCATCAGTTTAGCTACTAATCTTTTTTTTTAAAGATATTTTTATTAGAAATTTAATATTTTGACAGATTTACAAAAATAAACAGAACTTTCAAGCACAAACATTAATATAAAAATAGATCTTAAATATATAATCATCAAAATTCAAAGGAATGATACTAAAGAAGAAAGAAAAACAATGAAACTCAGTTAACTACTAATCTAATCCACAATTATCCAGAGTGTATAGTTGAGTCACTTACATCCTTCAAACAAGAGAAAATGTTCTCTAATACACTCATAACAGTATAATAAAAAGGAAACTATTTCCAAACAATAAGAACAAAAAAAAACATGTTTGAATGGAGATCCTCCCCCTTGTTCTCAGGGGGCCTTACTTCCTTTCTAAAGGTCCACCATATCCTCTCCCAAACAGTGTCCCACCCTTGACCCGGGCGCTCCTTAATAGGATTTAGATATAATACTGAGCTAGAGTTAACAGTGAGCGCCCCACCCCCACCCCTCCCCACCCATACCTGAGTATATCTGATAGCATCAATGCCACGTACAAACACACATAACTATAAAATTACAACTCCAACAAATTACAGTTAAGTATAATAACATAAAATAGCAAGGGAAAACAACCCTGCTCCCAGAAGCAAAAGTAAAGTAGAGTAAAGTATCCACTTCTCCCCACGGAGTGTGGAAGAGGCAAGCCAACATAAATTGTCTCTTACGATTTATTTAAACGAGTCTAAAAGTTCCTTAGCCTCTTCTGGTGATCTAAAATTATACTCGGATCCTTCGTGGTTAAACATAACGTCGCTGGGTAGCGTAAGGTGTATTGAATATTTAAGTTCCTTAGACATTTCTTCACCTCATCAAACGCCTTCCTCCTTCGTGCCAAAGCCGGGGAGAAGTCCTGAAATAACATAATCTTGGATCCTTCATGGATCATGGCTTTAGGATCCTTTCCAAGCTTTCTGGAGGCATCCAGGAGTATCTGCCTCTCCCTATAACTCTGCAGCCGGAACAGGACCGGGCGTGGGCGCTGGTTTGGGCCAGATCCGCGTACTGCGACCCGGTAGGCCCACTCCACCCTTACCCGATCAGTTTCAGCCCCCAGGTTTAAAAGCTGGGGCAGCCATCGCTCCAGAAATACTGCTAACTGTCCTTTCCCTTCTTGTTCAGGGAGGCCCAGAAGACGGATATTCTTTCTCCGATTTCTATTATCCAGGTCATCCATGTAGATTTCAAAGGCCCGGACTCTCTGCTCCAGAGCTCGCACCTGTTCTGCAGCTGTTTGTGCTGCAGCCTCGGAGGTCGTGGCCTTTAGCTCCGCCCCCTTCACTCGGCCCTGCAGTTCCTCAATAGCCTGGCTGTGCTTTTGTAACTTTTCTTCGAATGAGTTCCATCTCTGTCTGGATTCTGCGATGAAATTGACGAGTGTCGTTTCCAGCCTGGCAATCATCTCTTCAAGGCCTGTTTTTACATCAGCTGCAGCCGGAGGAGGAGAGGAGGGTGGGGGAGGGGTCTTTGTTTTCTGAGAGCTGCGGGATCCCTTTGGTTTACTCATTATCCACTTAATATTAAACTGCTTAAATATAATAGTAAGCAGCTAATTAAGGTTAGAAATTTTTTTTGGGTGGTTTGGTAAGTGTGGTGGGGGTGAGTAACTCACTTTACCCAGGTTTTGGGAAGAGCACTGTAAACTCAGACTTGCTGAGTCGCCGCCATCTTGGATCTCCAGTGCCTTAGCTACTAATCTTAACAGGGAATCTGAAATCAAATTCCTGTGATGAAATTTCAATATAAGAATGAAAATCCTGATCTGTACCCAACAAAACAAAGCTTCAAGTCAATACTTCGCACCACAATTCAATGCTGAGTACATTAGCTCTTATTCCAGAGTGCAGTGGGAAACTACAACATAAATCACCAACTAAACAAAGACTTGCATCGACAGATGCATAGAAGAGTTTCCTCCTGTTGTGGTAACAGGGAGAAAATAAATTGCAATTCTACACAACATAACCCAAAGGCAAAGGACAGTTGTGGCTAGCCTGACTTTCAGTTCATTCGGTTTTAAATAGGTTCACTGTTTATCAAATGATTTCCTGTTCCTTCTAAAATACATAACTGTATGGTAAATGCAGCTACAATAAGAAAATGTCAGCAGTATGCATAAGCTGCTTTTTTTTGTTTTATAAAGGTAAAGATTTTTTTTAAAAAAGAGCAATATCAATGCCCAGTTTTAGTTTGGCAATTGAACAGAGAAAATAATTAATATTTTTCTCTGAAGGAAATAAGTATTATACTGATTTAATTCTGCTGCCCTCAGTACAATTTTTATGGTAACCCATATTTAGTTTCTTTATCCCCTTACAACACATTAAAATTCACAATTTCTTAAAAGTAAAATGGGAGAGTAACTCAGATAACTAAATCGCGATGAATTGCTAAAGTTTGCAGCTGAATGCAAAATGCACATTATAAGAGAGGTTTTAAAAACAATTGTACTGTTTTAAACAAATCTCCATCCTGAAATAATCAAGAATTTAGTTATAGGAAAATTTTAGCTTGCTGCTGCATTTAAAGTTACCAAATAAGGAACAGGATTTTATTGACTGGAAAGCAGAGATGCAACAGCAATGAGAGAACCAAGATGGACAAGTTTATTCTTGGTGTTTGAATTAAGGTCTTTACATAAGTCTATCCTCCTGAACAACATTATTTTATTACTCAATAGAAACCTCCTACTGTCCAAGGAGGCTAACAGTATTTTCTAAATTTTGTGAAGCGTTTGATAAAAGGAAACATTATGATTTCATTAACAAGATATGGGCATTTCTGGCTAAGCAAGCATTTACTGCCCATCCCTAATTACCCTTCAGGAATTGTTGGTGAGTTGCTTTCTTGAATCATGGGAGTCCACACGCTGACATTAATGTTGTTTGGGAGACAGTTCCAGATTTTGACCCAGTGATGGTGAAGGAGTGGTGCTATAGCTCCAAGTCTGATAGTGTGTGACTTTATGGGGAGTTTGCAGGCAGTGGTGTTCTCATGCACCAGCTTTCCCTGGTGAGTTACTACAAAGTGCTCGGTCCACACCACTGCACAAATGGTGGAGGGACTAAAGATAGCAGTTGTGGTGATGGGTGGTTTGCATATTAAGTGGGTTGCTTTTTCCTGGATTGTATCAAGTTTTTTGAATTTCTTTTGGAGGATTCCATGACACCCCTGACTTGTGCCTTGTAGATGGTCAATGGGTTTTGGGGAGTCAAGAGGGAAATTACATGCTGCAGAATTCTCAGCTTCTTATTTATCTTGTAGCAGTATAAGAATGTTCTACATTTTGGATAGATACATTTATTCAATTTTATTCAATCACAAGTATGTCAGTTTATTAAAATGCATTTGAAGTAAAGTAATACTAAATTCTGTCAAAGTTTCTCTCAATGATTAAATAACATAATTGGAATTCATTATTTAAGCTGAAACATACATTCCACTACTTTTTTCGAATCAACGGGTGTTGCTCTAAAATGGTTTTATCCGTATAATGGATTTGGAGTCCAGAGGGATCAAAACTTCACTTTTGCTTTATATTAGAATAATTTTGTGAAAGGTGACAGAGAAAGGAGTGATCAAGTGAATTAGTTAGTATATAACCTGTTTCCTAGCAGCGAAGAGGAGAGAATAGGCCAAGTCTTCAGTTTGTTGGTTTCATAAAAGTTCTCAGTCACGTGGAGTGGCAAAGTGGCTCAGTGGTTAGCACTGCTAATTCACAGCGCCAGGGACCTAGCTTCAGTTCACCCTGTGTCTGCATGAATTTGCTCCAGCTTCCTCCCACATTCCAAAGATGTACTGGTTGGGTGGATTGGCCAAGGGAAATGCAGGGCTATGGATTTATGTCTGAGTGGGATACTTTTTTTTTTAGCTTTGGTGCAGATTTGATGAGCCAAATAAATGCTAAATTGTTTTTTGTCTATTTAGGGATGAACATTAATGTTCTCAAACTCCTATGATGTTGTTGATCAAAATACACAAAGTAAAATGTTTTTCAGCCTTAAGAGTGAAGTGAACTCAATTGCCACAGGATTGAAAGGGAAATTAGAAAAGGCATTTGTTTGATACGGTCCTTAAACATATCTAACTAAGTAATATTCAAAGCAATTATTAACTATGTCAAACAGGAGAACTGCAACAGACAAATGTAAGATGCACTAGTTAAGAATCTGTGGATCGTAGACAGGATCAACTGAAGCATTCAAAGGGGAATTAGACTGCCATTTGAAAAAAGGACAATGTACAAGGTTATGTAGAAAAGGCAGAAGATTACTTCTGAAGGAAACACTCATTGAGACAGCCAGTGCAAATGAGTTGGATAGAATGGCCTCCTTCTTCACTGTAATAATTCTGTAATTCCGTTACTGACCTTGCTATTTTATCACTACATGACATCGTGAGCAATCGTTCGCCCTGCAACACTCCATCCCATGTCTGGATAGTGCTGCTGGATCTAACTGGAATCGTCCCTTCGCCAGATTCTATTTTTGTCCTTAGTTGACCTCGTGCCTTCCGATTTGGGTGCTTGTCTCCCTGATCTAAAATTTCAGAAGAAGAAATAATAACTGACTGCAAAAATTGTTAAACTGGAGTACAAGTAGACCAGGTGAGAAACGAATATTCATAATAAAAAAAATCACAATGCATGTTTAAACATGTATTCATCACAATTTGTGCCAAGTATATTGAACAGTTTTAGTTTTATTAATTGGGCCAATACAAGGGCACTGATAATTTTAACAAGGTACAAATAATAAAGCCATTACAAATCTATCATACATGACATAGTTACTGAAGATTATAGGAGTAGGCACAAGCCATACACCACCTTGAATCTTCAGTATCAAAGGTGATGTTCCTTATCAAAATCATTTTCCCACTCTATCCCATTAATATCTCAATTCCCATAGTCATAAATAAACCCGACTAATCTTAGTCTTGAACATACTTAATGACTGAACATCCTCTTTGGGTAAAGGAAATGTGGAAAACTCTCCAGAACTTAGTATGAATTAACTGATTCCTGATCCTGAGATTAAGCCCCCTAGTTCAAGACACTCCAACTACAGGAACAAGCTTTTCAGTGTCTGCTCTGTCAAGCAATTGAAGAATTCAATCCATTTTACTTAGATCACCTCAATTCTTCCAAACTACTCAATTCAAATTTTACTGAATCTCTTATAATACCACAGTCCCTTTAACTAAGAGAAGGAAAATAAATGTAAGGGAGAAGGTTAGGACTAAGACCAGTTTTGGCACAGGAGCTCAGTCCAGTGTGTTGTGTGACTTGCAGTTCGTGGGAAACCTTTGACCCTGCTAGCAGTCTGGATGATGACATCTGCAGGAAATGCCACTGGTTTAATCAGCTTTAGAACTGGGATTTGGAACTTCAGCTTCAACTGGAGACACTGCAATGCATCCGTGACAGTGAGAGTTAGGTGCACAGTGTGTTTTTAGTTGTGCTTAGCATCCGGCAGCTTACGGTCATGCAGTCAGAGAAGGAATGTGCAACAACCAGGAGAAGGGTGGCAGGAAGACAGAAAAACTCCAGACAACATCTCACACAGGAACAGCATTTCCATGTTGGAAAATGGTAAGGGTGATGGGTGCTCTGGGGGAGTACAGCCAGAGCTCAGCTGCACAAGGTGGGAGCAGAATGAGAGGGGGAGAAATATGGGGAAGAGATTCAACACTGAGGGGTACAGACAGGCATTTCTGCAGTCACAGATGTTGAATCCAGGATGACGTGCTGCCACCCTGGGCCAGAGTCAAGGGTGAAAATGAATGGCTGCAGAGCATTCTGGAGGAGAGGGCAAACAGTCAGATATCATAGTTCAAATTAAGACCAATGACACAGCAGTGAGAGAAATTAAGTCCTTGAGCAAGAATTGAGGGAGATAAGAAGCAGATTAAAAGCACAACCTCAAAATTGTAGTGATGTGTGCAATGGGAATATGCAGACAGAACAGGTGAGTGCTCGGCTGAAGAGCTCGAGCAAGAAGCAGGGCATTACATTCCTGGATCACTGGGTCAGTTCCTGGGGATCTGTAGAAATCTGTCAGGTTGCACCTGAACCAGGAAGGACCAAGATCCTGGCAGGAGGGCTTGCCAGTGTGATTGCAGAGGGTATAACAATGGTATAAAATAAGAATCAAGTCAATCTAGAAGGCAGAGTGACTATAGTCAGGTTAAGGCACAAAGGATGATGGTTAGGTATTTATTTAAATGCAAGAATGTGAGAAACTGAAGGGGTTCTGAATTAATTTTCAAATGCTCTCTGGCCAAAGGAGGGGGGCCAGAGGACTATAAGAGTGCTAATATAAGTACCATTATTCAAGAAGGGTAGCAGGCATAAACCTGGAAATTACAATCTCGTAATGACATCAATGACAGGAAAGCTACTGCACAAAATTCTGACTGCAGAATTAATCTCCATTTGGAGAAGTAAAGATTAATCAAGGAAAGTCAGCATGGCTTTGTAAGGGGGGAAACAAATTTGATTGAATGCAGTTGATTTAGCCTGCATTGGCTTCAGGAAGGCTTTTGACAAGGTCTCGCACAACGAATTAGTTAAGAAGCTAAGAGCCCACAGAACGGGAAATTTGGCAAATTAACTCAAAATTGGTTTCGTGGAAAAAGCAGAGGGTGATGGTCAAGGGATGTTTTTCTGACAAAGTCTGTGTCCAACAACATCACAGGGTTTGAATCACAGAATCCCTACAATGTGGAAACAGGCCCTTCGACCTAACAAGTCCACACTGACCCTCTAAAGAGTAACCCACTCAGACCCATTCCCCACACTATATTTACCTCTGACTAATACACCTAACCGACACATCCCTGAATACTATGGGCAAGTTTAGCATGGCCAATCCACCTGGTCTGCACATCTTTGGATTGTGTGAGGAAACCGGAACAACCAGAAGAAACCCAAGCAGACAGAGGGTGAATGTGCAAACCTCACACAGACAGTCGCTCAAGGCAAGAATCAAAACTGGGTGCCTGGTACTGTGAGGCAGCAGTGTTAACCAGTGAACCACCATGCCATCCTAAATGATGCTGGGTTCAGTATGGTTGTTGTGTACAGTAATAATCTAAACATGTATGTAGAAAGTTTGATTAGTAAGTTCACACATAGCATGAAAATTGGTAGTATGGTAAACAGTGAAGAAGAAATCCTTAGATAACTGGATGATATAGATGCACTGGTCAGATTGAGTGAACAGTGGCAAACAAAATTTAATTCCAAAAAAGTGCAAAATGTTGTGTTTTAGAGGTTCTAAAATGGGAAGGTGATAACGGTAGGGCCCTAGGAAGTACAGAGGATCAGAGGGACTTGATATACATGTCCATTGATCCTTGAAAGCAGGAGGATAGGTACATAGGGTGGCATACTTGCCTTTATTAATCAATTAATGAATAAAAGAGCAAGGAGGTTACGACTGATCTGTATATAATGTTAGCGTATTCAACATGAAGATAAAAATAAAACTTAAATGCTTAATGTTTCTGCCATTTTCTCATTTCCTGTCACTAGTCTTCCCATCTGTAATATGGATTTTGTTCCAAATTTACATAATTTTTCACAATGAATATAACACATAAAAAAATTATAACTGCATCCATTTCCTGCAATAACTTGTTCCATTCAAAAATTCCACATTCACAATTATGATGGATACTCCGAAGTAAAGTGTGGTAGGGATAAACCTGAAAATTACATGTCAGTGAGCCTCCCGTCAATGTTAGGCAAACAATTGGAAAATACTCCCCAGCCAACTCAAAATATAATGGGGAATCAATGACAGAAAAACTTATTTTACTCCCACTGCACGATACTACAGTAATTTAGTTTGCAGAGTGGAGAGTCCCATTACATTTGAATATCTGTGCTATGCTTTGGTAATCATTAACAAATTTGTGCTCACTTAACAATCACTCAAACTCATACCCAGGGAGTAGATAATTCTGAAGTATTCAGAAGGAGAGTTTGAAGAAGGCTACTCGAGCAAGAGTCATACCTGATTTAAAATGTTAACTCTAAATATTGCATCTCAATAATTAAACAGATCTTTATGCAAGATTATCAAAAGATCCATTGCATTACTAATATTAGTTGATAGAAGTCTTCAACTGAAACATTAACAATTTCTTCTTTCTCTAGATGCTGCCTGATAAAAGAGAACTTCCAGTATGCTTTGTTCATGTTCCTGGTACCAGACCCATCCTGCTCGCCTTGAAGTGAAAAATGTCACTGATATAACACATAGTAGCGAAGACTAAAATCAATCCAAAATTTGTTAAGGGACTATGAATCAATTATATGAGTTGGTAAGAAACTATTGCTGTGTCTGACTTTTCTCTTTATAACATTTCTATTCAAACAATCAGCAATTAACCCTTACCTTCTACTGCTGCCTCATGTGGTGAGAAGATGCGAGCGTCTCCACATGGTGACGTACTGATGTACAAGTGAAACTGTACATTCTCCTTAAGTTTGAAGCCTCCTCCATCACACTTAACAAAGATGGATTTGTGGTGGTCTTCTGTCTTGTTACTTTAAGAAACAAATCAAAATATTCTTCAAAGGACACTGACAACACCAGTCCATACCAGATTATTTCAAGTTTGCATGTTTAAGAAAATCCACATCAAGTAAAATTTAAAAAAAATACTATCCAAACAAACCATTCATGGCTTGGTCAGTGTCTTGGAGATCAATATATACAAAATATAACGAATACAAGAACTGGGAAGTTATGATGGAACTATCTAGATTATTGGTTGGACCACCACTGGAGTTGTGTCTGCAGTTCTGGTCCCATCACGACAGGAAGATGTGATTGCACAGCAAAGAGTGCAGAGGAGATTCATTGGAATACTGCTCAAGCTGAAGCTTCTCACTATGAAAAGAGACTATATATGCTAGAATTGTTCTCCTTGGAATACAGAAGACTGAGGGGGGACATGGAAATATTATGATGAGCACTGATAAAGTTGAAAGGAGTAGACTTGTGCCCATAATAAAGAGGTCAATTACTTGGGGACACAGATTTAAATTAACAGCAGGAGATTTCGAGGAGACTCAGTTTTCTTTTTGCCCAGACAGTGGCAGGTATCCAGAACTCACTGTCTGAGAGAAATGTAGATGTAGGAATTCTCCTAACATTTAAGAAATACTTAGATGAGCACTTAGTATGTTCTACTATAGGAGTATGAACCAAGTGCTGGGAAATGGGATTAGAATAGCTAAGTGATGGGCTGAAGAGCTTTTTTCCTTCTTTTAATACTCTATGCCAAAATAAACACGAGTTGAGTTTTGCTCAGTCACAAAAGAAGAATTCCAGATATCATTCCTTGGTTGCCTGACCAGGAAACATGCCATTCTTGGATTTATTTTAAAAAAGCACAATGGGCAGAAATTTCCTGTTTGTGGCACACCAGATTGTCATTTTGTTTGTTTTTAATTTTCATGCCTTGAAGCTCCACACATTTGCCTGGTACATTCAATTCAGGACTCTTAGGAAATGTGAAGTGTATCTGTCCGGGCTCCTTTCCAGTGCAATGTAGGATGTGGACTGGAGGCTAAATCGCATTTAATGTTTGAAGCAGAAACTGACAGATTCCAGGGTTTAAAGATAATAGAGGTACTTCGCCAAGCTACCAAGAGAAAGTGTGCAAAATGTATGGGTGTGGGGACAGAATGGCAGGTAGGTGGTTAAGAGGGTAGAGTGACAGTTGCCATCTGCACTATCCATCTAAGTAGATACAGGGTTGAATGACAACTAAGAACAAAGGATAGCAGGTTGGTGGGTGAGAGCTAGAATGGATCATATATTGCAGACCATTAGTCAAGTATCAGAGTGGTTAACGTGAATGATTGTGGTTCAGGGAGAATGATGGGGGGGTCAGTTTAAATGATGGGGGGGCGAATCAGTTACATCATTAGCTTCACAAGTTCTTCTGATTATCCAAAGATCTGGGCCAATGCTGTTTAAATACATCTTCAATATGTTTTCCAAGGATATCTAACAGATTAAGGGAAAAAGGGCTTGGCACTTTGTCAAATGATTGGACTGATAATAGTGTTGGATAAAACAGAACCTTCAGCATCAGAGAACTTGAAATAAAGGAAAAATGCATCATCTTCCTTATGATCTTGGGGAACAGATGTAAAAACATCAGAGATAATGACCCTACAGCGGGTCGAAATAATTTAGATGTTGTAAACGATAACTAAAAACCTTTGTCAGCTCATCATCATTAATTATTTCATGACATCTGCGAGTTTCACATCTTGGTATGTCTTACTTCATAACTCTAAGAACCCCTGTTAAATTTTCACAGTTAAATCCCCTGAAAATCAGACCTGAAGTCAACAATCCCTTTAAGCTGTTCAGCTACTCAGCCACTGGGAAGAGCTGGACATGGCGAACGACAAGCTGACTTATATCTTCACTTCCAAAAGCCATGCATGGACCTTGGAGGTTCATGCAACGACAACAAAAATTACAAAAATGTTGCACTATTGTAAGTAAATAAGGTTGACAACACATAAAATTCTATTACCTAATTATCCTCCACTTACTACATTTTGCTGGAGAAAAATAAACCTGTTATTGGTGGATTCTGTTCGCTGAAGTTTCAGTCATGAGTTTGGTAAATAAAACCAGAATTTCACCCTACCTCCAACTCATAGGCATACATTGTCATGACAATACTCACTCTGTATTTTTCATAGGAATGTACAGTTTGCCAGTATTTTTCTTTTGCAACCATAAAGTTGACAATTTGCAGTCTACAGCATTTATAATGGTTTGAGGTCTCCATAGTTCCAATCACTAATGTCTCCACACAGCAACATGTTTGCCTTGTCATTTTGTTTTATCCTCAACTGGGTGAATTACCTGTGTTAAATATCTGAAAGACCAGCTTATTGACCTGATTGACTGCATTAAGTAATTCACTTTGGTTAACTGAGAAATATTTGACTAATTTTACATTATCCCAGCTTAGATCACGGTGTAGTAAACCATATAAGCCACGCTAGAGTGCATTCCCATCTGTTCCTTTCTTGTTATGTAGGCTGGAAGGCAAGCTGGTGACATTTTTCCCACATTAATAGGTTTTCTTCACATATTTATAGTGCAAGATTACAAGTACAGGACTTGAGCTTGAAACTACTTTTCAAGCTATGGTGAGTCTTCTACTAACCCATTCAGTCCATGAAGATCAAAGAATTCGCCTGCTTTGTGGCCAACATTCTCCTCAAATTTAAAAACATTTAATTGGCCATTTATCTATGCAGAATTTTGCAAGTCTTACTGGGCCCTTTTAGGATGAGCGTTTCCCTATTTCCCTATCAACTATATGCTCACTGACTCTTAATCAAGCAAAATACTGATATTAAAACATTTATATCCTTGTTTTCAAATTCCTCTGTGGTCTCGTCCCTCCTGGTTCATCACCCTACAAGATCTCCGCATTCCTTGAATTCTGGCCTCTTTCGCATCACTGATCTTAATTGTCCCACCATTGCAAGTAATAAGAAAGGTTACAAGAGGTGAATAAATGATTATGTACTTACATTCAGGGGTAGACAAAATACGGGGTAGACCATTTAGGACAGAGATGAGGAGAAACTTCTTCATCCAGAGAATGGTGGCTGTGTGGAATGCTCTGCCCCAGAGGGCAGTGGAGGCCCAGTCTCTGGATTCATTTAAGAAAGAGTTGGATAGAGCTCTCAAGGATTGTGGAATCAAGGGTTATGGAGATAAGGCAGGAACAGGATACTGATGAAGGATGATCAGCCATGATCATATTGAATGTTGGTGCAGGCTCGAAGGGCAGAATGGTCTACTCCTGCACCTATTGTCTATTGGCAATGATAACTCAATGACTTCAAGTATGGGGTCATCCACAGATAAAGGAGGAGACTGAAGGAGGATGGATAAACTGGCTATGTCAAAAACTGCAGAGGCATTAATGCGTCATAGTCTCAAAAATAGATGACAGACGAGACTTTTTTGGGGCGGGGGAAAAGGAGGAGGAGATCATTACAGCAATATTACAAATAAAAAGGATAACGCTGCCAAGGAAAGGCAGATATTGATAAAGAATTATTTATGAAGTCAGTTAACATAGGAATCAAAAATTGGTTCTAAGTAATTTACAGCAAATAGGATCAAAGGAGAAGAATATGGAAGATGAAATTAGGTCAGTGACGCATCACGAAAGTAAATGGGAGAGAAAATGCCGGAAGATGGGGTTTCTGGGCTAGGATGTAATCTGAGCAATTTGTTGTATAAGAACGGGAGAAGTAACAGAGAAAGCAGAATAGATGACCTCCTCAACCTTTTTCTTAGAGGTTAAGAATAAGCAAATTAAGAGCGGACTTAAAAAGACAGCTGGAAGTGGAGAAAATAAATCTTCCATAAATAGGACAGTTTCAGGCAGACGGTCATGAGGAATCACAATATCTGACGAAATCTATTCAAGATCATACACTATAACATAATACCAGCACTATAAAATCTGGGGCAGCTCAGTGATTCTTTACTTCCACTTGCCTTAAATGGTACTCCATTTGGGAATAGAGAAACCGGATGAGGGATCTGCGTGCAACAATTTCAGCATGACAATCATTCAGAGCCAAGCCTCGGTCACTCATATACTCGCCATTGATGCATTTAGTTCCTGTGGCGACACATATCACCTGGGCATCTTTGACATCAGATCCTGGTTTCAGAAGTGATATGAAGATCATGAAAAAGAAATGTTCATAATCAGACAGTGCAGTGCATCATTCAGAATAAATATAATTACAGAATAAAGACCAATTGATCCATTGTGTTGTTCCCAGGGATTTTCCTTGAGCAAACCAAATCCCATTGTCTTTATTCTTCTTCAAATAATGTGTGATTTATCTACTTCAAATATTTATTATTTTCCCTGAAGTGAGACTATTTCTCTGTTATTAGATGCACCAACTTTGCATAAACAAATTCTCTCACTCTCTAATTAACAAATTTGTACCAATGAATTCTCATCATTGACTGTGAATGTAAGAAAATAATCTTTTATTCATTTCTTAACTGTCAAACTCCTATCTCTGGGTATATATCTTCCAATTCTTCAACCATGTTTTCATTCATGTTACTTACTCCTACTCTGCGGTAATCACGAGTTACTGCGTTAAATAATTCTGAAAATTCATATGTGTAATGTCTATTTCACTGTCTTTATCTGTTCAGTCATGCCTCAAAATCAAATCTATTAGTTTGACAAGCACAAGATACTTCCAACAAATTTATGTTGATTGCCCTTGTTTAAGCCATCATAAATCATTAACAACTAATACTGGACTATGTTCCCTTCATGAATAAGGGTATTACATTGAACTTTCTCACATCCCCAGCATAGTGTGCAAATGGATGAAAGGTTCAAAAACTGTGCTAAGAGCTTCTGTTAGCAAGTTTTGAAAAGATTTATCGCTCAGGTTGAGGTTCTGGATGTGAATTTGCTCGCTGAGCTGAAAGGTTCGGTTTCATGATTAGACTTACAGTGTGGAAACAGGCCCTTCGGCCCAACAAGTCCACACCGACCCGCCGAAGCGAAACCCACACATACCCCTACATTTACCCCTTACCTATCACTACGGGCAATTTAGCATGGCCAATTCACCTGACCCGCACATCTTTGGACTGTGGGAGGAAACCGGAGCACCCGGAGGAAACCCACGCAGACACGGGGAGAACGTGCAAACTCCACACAGTCAGTCACCTGAGTCGGGAATTGAACCCGGGTCTCAGGTGCTGTGAGGCAGCAGTGCTAACCACTGTGCCACCGTGCCGCCATGACTTTCAACTCACATCCGGAATCTCAACCTGAGCAACAAATCTTTTCAAAACTCGCTAATAAAAGCTCTTATCACAGTTTTTGAACCTTTCATCCAAAGTTTGCAGCTTGGAGCAAACTCACATCCAAGAGCATCTGTTCTCTCTTCTTTTGAATTCCTTCCATATCAACTACGTTGAAACAACATATTTTGACAATCTTTACCCTTTTTGTTTTGATGTAAGCCAAGCAGAAAGGTCATTGAGATAATTATTTCCTTTCGTTTCTTTTAGGGCTACAAACTTGGCTTCATACTGTCTTCACCCAGCATACAAATTACAGAAACATTATAAATTATGGCGAAATTAAATATACTGAATTACCCATAATTAAGTAAACCAAAAGTGCTGTGAAGGACAATTTCTTATCTGACGTTGGATAATTGCACTATGGATGGAAAACACTGGTCGCAGGACTCCATTTCATAATATCAAGACCACCTTCAATTATAGGCTTGTAATTTATGAGACACTGTATTAGTCAGTAATAATTGCTGAGACAGAAAGATAATCAAGTACAGGGGCTAGGGGATCATGTTGTGGCTATACAGAACAATGGTTAGGCCACTTTTGGAATATTGTGTGCAATTCTGGTCTCCTTCCTATCAGAAGGATGTTGTGAAAATTGAAAGGGTTCAGAAAACATTTACAAGGATGTTGCCAAGGTTGGAGGATTTGAGCTATAGGGCGAGGTTGGATAGGCCAAGGCTGTTTTCCCTGGAGTCTCGGAGGCTGAGGGTTGATCTTATAAAAGTTTATTAAATCATAAGGGGTATGGATAGGGTAAATAGACAAAGTCTTCTCCCTGGGTGGGCGAGTCCAGATCTAGAGGGCATAGGTTTAGGGTGAGAGGGAAAAGATATCAAAGAAATCTAAGGGTCAATGTTTTCAGCAGAGGGTGGTGCATGTCTGGAATGAGCTGCCAGAGGAAATGGTGGAGGCTGGTACAATTACAACACTTAAAATGCAACTGGATGGGTATATGAACAGGAAGGGTTTGGAGGGATATGGGCTATGTGCTGACAAATGGGACTAGATTGGGTTGGGATATCTGGTTGGTGTAGACGAGTTGGAGTGAAGGGTCTGTTTCTGTGCTGTACATCTCTCTGACTCTAAAGGAGTGAAGTTAAAAATGAGTTGAAAGGACAATTGGGAATATGATAGATTGTCAAGGAAGACAAAACTCTGGTCACCTCATTGTTGAATTGTTAAAACTGTTCAAAGACCAAGGCACTGATCACCTTGGTAACTATTAATTTCATAGCTTAAAATGTATTTGCCATAATGAAGACAAACAGAAAAGAAAGTGAAACACAAACTATCTAGTAGTTAGTATAGTTTCATTATGGTACACTGCAGAAGGAAACAAATAATTATTTAAGTTTGAGAGTTCGGTTGGTATTGTTTTGATAATTTATAATAAACATCGTTATTCCAATTTATAATAATCTTATGTGTATATAAGAATATTTTAAAAAGTGAATATTTTAAAAATAACAATAAATTACAAGAGTAAATATAAGATGGAAAGTCAATGCAATATCAAACAATTGTTAAAAAGGGTCTGATATTGCAAGAGCAAAGATCATGCACATACACAATGAGCATGAGGTTTATTACATTTACACAAAACAAAACTGAAGGTGTATGAATCCTTGCCTTTTTAAAGTGAAATTAATCTTAAACGGTAATACAAAATGGGCAGTATTGAGTTGGTTGCTCACTACATGCAGTGTCAAACATTCATTTCCTTGCAGTGAACAGAGTTAACTATTAGGCCTGGTATAATGAGTGGCATTCTTTACTAGGCGAAAGTGAGGACTGCCGGTGCTGGTCAATAGAGTCAAGGGTGTGATGCTGGTAAAGCACAGTAGGTTAAGCAGCATCCGAGGAGCAGGAAAATCAACATTTCAGGCAAAAGCCCTTCATCAGGGATGAGGGTGGGAGCCTTAGGGGTGGAGAGGAGAATGGGAGGAGGCTGATGGGGCCGGGGAAAAGTAGCTGAGAATGGAATAGGTGGATGGAGGAGGGGTAAAGGTGATAGGTTGGAGGTGAGGGTGGAGTGGATCGGTGGAAAGGAAGATAGACAGGTGGGACAGATAATGAGGTTGGTGCTGAGCTGGAAGATTGGAACTGGGATAAGGTGGGAAGGGGAAATGAGGAAACTGTTGAAATCCCCATTGATGCCATTGGGTTGGAAGGTCCTGAGGCGGAAGATGAGGCGTTCTTCCTCGAGATGTTAGGTGGTAAGGGAGTGATGATGGAAGAGGCCCAGGACCTGCATGTCCTCGACAGAGTGGGAGGGGGAGTTGAAATGTTCAGCCACGGGGCAGTGGGGTTGGTTGGTGCAGGTGCCCCGGAGATGTTCTCTGAAGCGGTCTTCGAGTAGGCATCCTGTCTCCCCAGTGTAAAAGGAGACTGCATCGGGAGCAACAGGTACAGTAAATGACATGTGTGGAAGTGCAAGTGAAACTCTGATGGACGTGGAAGACTCCTTTGGGGCATTGGACGGAGGTGAGGGGGGAGGTGTGGGCGCAGGTTTTGTATTTCCTGTGGTGGTAGGGGAAGGTCCTGGGAGGGGAGGGTGGGTTGTTGGGGGCGTGGACCTATTCTTTACTTTCCATTTTGCATACTCACTTGAGGAAATTTCTGCGCAATACAGCACAAAAGCAAGGTAGTGATTTTAAACTTTTACCCTGTTTAAACCAGAGCTGTGTACTGTGATCAACCTGGGCGGCACACTTTAGGATGTCAGGAGAGGCTGCAAAAAGGATTCATTGGAATGGTATCAGGGATGACAGACTTCCATTACATGGGAAGTCAATCCCAAGGTTAAGAAAAAATTGGTACGGGAGTTGAAGATACATGCAGTGCGTTGATTGAGTAATTAAAAGGAAAGGGGCATAAGGGTGAGTAACCAGAAGAGACAGATTTAAAAGGTTAATGCACAAATCAACCAAAAGCAACATGTTTTGTTAGACAATGAGCAATGACAATCGGGCATATACTACCTAACTAAGGCGGTTGGAGCTTTCAATAACTTTCAGAAACAAATTGGATAAATACTTAAAGGTGATCACAATACTGGCTAAGTGAAAAAATGCAGGAGAATGGAACTATAATTGTGCAGTCTTTCAAAGAGACTCCTTCATTCACAATGTGAAAAATTAATTATGCACTTTTCATACATGACTTTCATACATTATCACGTTTCACCATTTAATACTAATGCAACATACGTTGTTATACAGATTCGTCTGTTGCGCATATGATAAAAATTTACCATTTTTCATATTCATTAATATACTTAAGTACTTCATTACTACACAAAGGGATGCTGAATACATAGTGTGAGTCATGAATATTAGAATAGAAAATTAATTCCACTTGTGAGGAAACTCTTTATAAAAAGCCACTGGTTACAGCTGCACAGAGTTATCCATCCTCCTCAGTCACAGGATAATGGTTTATTTTAATTGTTCTCCACTTAGTATCCCTCATTTTGCACTTAAAATTTTGACAAATGATAAATGATTAGAAATAAGGGTTTCTACATATAAATGTTATCTTACAATCAAGACACAAACTAATTTATGTTTCCTTATGCATAGAGGGCAGAAAAGGGGAAAGACCGACAATAAAACTTAATTCACAATTAATTACGCAAATAAAATTTTAATATTTAGGCCTTCACATCGTACATTTGACAGCATGGAAACAGGTTATTTAGGCCACCTGAATTTTTCCAGTGTTTATCCTCCGTGCAAGTATTTTCTCATTTACTTTAGCTCGTAACATAATTTTCTATCCCCTTACTAACCTTCCACTGAATTAGTCTATTCTACTCACCCCAAGCATTCATTTAACACCTGAAACTTGTTTTTTTAAAATGTCAAATAACTGAAGCACATTTGTACAACCTAATTTATTCCAAAAGAAACCCAACATGCACATGTGAAGAAATGAGACAAATTGCACTATACCTGTTGTCATGACAACACCAGCAAGAACTTTTCTCCGTGCATGAGGGGAGGTGAAGTTGTCGGTTAGTTCACTGAATTTATCCACCACTAATCGAGCCACTGCATCTGCCAGTACCTAGTCAGAGGAATGAGGTCAGACATTCAGGTCGAATGCACATTGTTCACAAACATCCTTTTTTTCTGGTCTAAACTAGCTTTTAATTTACTCAGTGTTGCATTTTGTTGACTAGAATTGCACAGAAAGGCTATAATTAAAAATGATACAGTATTCCTAAGCTTGATGTGATTAATACAAGATTCCCTTAAAAGGTTGAACATTACAATTACATATACTGTGATGCATTCTCACATCTCCATCTTCTGCTTGACTTGTCTGAATGAAAAATTCCAGAAGCCACATTTGATTTACACATTGCAGTTCACTATTTGGAAACAGAACATATGTAGATAAAATAGACCTTTCACCTCTAGAATTTGTGTTCAAATCCAGCCTTGGTTGATGCAGGAAAGCATTGTTGGTCGGTTATCGAGTCTCCATTGCAAAATTAATTCAGTTCCTAATTGGCATGGACCAACAGCACAAAGCAAACATTATTTCACCCTAATTAGGTGAAAGTGAGGACTACAGATGCTGGAGATTCGAGTCGAGAGTGATACTGGAAAAGCACAGCAGGTCAGCAGGAATGATTCCTGGTAAAGGGCTTTTGCCCGAAATGTCGACTCTCCTGTTCCTCGGATGCTGCCTGACCTGCTGTGCTTTTCTAGCACCACACTCTACACATTTCACCCTAATTGGCTATCTTAAACAGTGAGCCCATAGCTGCTGAGAGAAATGGAAAATTGTTCCGTAGGAGTTGCTCCTTTACAACTAGGGGTGATGAACATTGCTGGTATCAGGATGGAAAGTGATTAACTATGCATCTGACTGAACTGCTTGAATGAACTGGGAGTGCTTGATGCCTGACTACCGATACCTGAAGTGGGAAGAGCTCCATTCCCTACCCAGCAAAAGGATAAAGCAGATTTTTCATTGCACCAAATTTCTAATACATCTTTTCAGTGGATTTCCACGGTTTTTTCTTTTGAGTATCGAAAAAGTGTAAAATATTTTTTCTGTATTTTCACAGCTTATTTTACATATTGCTAGGATACCACAAAATCCAAAGAAACACCTTTGTTTTATCCCCCCGACCACAAACAACAGCACCCTTAAAATTCTCACTCTGCTCCATCAATTCTCACCCCAATCAGGTCTGAAGAGCTCATAAACTTTTTTGTCAATTAAACTGAGATGATCGTTTCAGGTGTCTCTGTCACATTCACTTTCCAGTACCAAATCAAGTTTTTTTTAACATTTCTCCATATATGATATCTGAAAATTCTTTTCTGGTTTTCCTTCTATTTACATTAATGTGCTCTCCAAGTTCATCTTGTACCTAAGACAATCCTTCAGCTTTTCCTCTTCCTACTATCCTTACAAATTACTGCATCTTCAACCCTCCCAGAAGTCCTTGAAATATGCTGTTGTCACTCAAATCTGTACTAATCTTTCAAACAACTGCATACTAGATCGTCTGATACCAAGCTTCTGCCCCTGCCACACTTCTAACCAAAGTCACTTCTGTGATTGCAAATATTATACATTCTTTCTACTTGTCCTTCTTGAGCTCTCTGCAGCCTTGCACTTGGTCAAACACTAATCTTCTGCAGGACATCTCTTTTTTTATATGACTGTCATTGCTTGGTCCTACTCTCACCCATTCAACTTGTTTCTGGAAAATAGCTTGTATTTTTAGCCCGAAACCTTTAAGACCCCCTCCTAGGATCTATCCTAGGAGGTCCTCCTCATCCATATCCTTCTCCTTGGCTTCATAACTTGAAGACTCCCAGGACTGCCTGCATTGTCAGATAACAAATTATTTTAAACGTAAATTGGGATGATCAAAATAACTGCCTTGAATCCGACACTAAATTTAATTCACCTGCCATAACAGCAACGCTCTCTTTGATCCTTTGCTTTCCACCTTTGTTCCATCCACCTTCCCAGCTGTACCCCCTGATTTCAACCATTCCATTCTTCCCCACATCCCTTCAAATCTATTCTCAGAGCCTCTTACACACTCGATACTCAAGTTATAGGAGATCAAGCGATAATACAAATATAATAAGAGCTGTTATCATCATGTCATAGAGACGGTGCACCACGGAAACACAGCCTTTGGTCCAACTTGTCCACGCCAACCAGTTATCCTAAATTAACCTAGTCCCATTTGCCAGCACTTGGCCCATATCTTTCCAAACCCTTCCTATTCATATACCCATCAAGATGCCTTTAAATGTTGTAATTATACCAGCCTCCACCACTTCCTCTGGCAGTTCATCCCATACATGCACAGCCCCTATGTGAAAACGTTGCCCTAAACCTATGCCCTCAAGTTCTGGACTTCCCTACTCCACGGAAAAGACCTTGTCTATTTATCCTATCCATGCCCCTCATGATTTTATAAATTTCTGTACTGTTACCCCTCAGCCTCCGATGCTCCAGGGCAAACAGCCCCAGCCTATTCACCCTCACCCTATAGCTCAAATCCTCCAACCCTGGCAACATCCTTCCATATCTTTTCTGAACCCTTTCAAGTTTCACAACATCCTTCCTATAGCAGGGAGACCAGAATTGTACACAGTATTCCAAACATGGAGAGTGGTCACATGACCTCCCAAGTGCTATACTCAATATTGTGACCAATAAAGGAAAGTATACCAAATGCCTGCTTTACTATCCTATCAACCTACGACTCCATTTCGAGGAATGATGAATCTGTATGCCAAGTTCTTTTTGTTCAGCAACACTCCCCAGGACTTTACCATTAAGTGTGTAAGTCCTGTCCTGATTTGCCTTTCCAAAATGTAACACCTCAAATTTATCTAAATTAAACTTGATGCGCCACTCCTCAGTCCATTGGCCCATCTGATCAAGATCCCATTGTACTGAGGTAACCTTCTTCGCTGACCACTACACCTCCAATTTTGGTGTCATCTGCATTAGCCAGTTCTGCATCCATATGGCTAGTTCTCTCCATATTCCATGTGATCTGACCTTGCTAACCAGTCTACCATGAGGAACTTGTCAAATGTCTTACTGAAGACCAAGTCCACCGCTCTGCCACTATCAATCCTCTTTTTTACTTCTTCAAAAAACTCAGTCAAGTTAGTGAGACATGATTTCCCATGCACAAAGCCATGTTGACGATCCCTGATCAGTCCTTGCCTTTCCAAATACATGTAAATCCTGTCCCTTAGGGCTCCCCTCAACAATTTTCCCACCACTGATGTCAGACTCGCTGGTCAACAGTACCCTGGCTTTTCCTTACCACTTTTCTTAGATAGTGGCACCACATAGACCAACCTCCAAGTCTTCCGGCATCTCACCTGTCACTATTCCTGATACAAGTATTTCAGCAAGGGGCCCAGCAATTACTTTCCTAGCTTCCCCACAGAGTTCTAGGGCACACCTGATCAGGTCCTGAGGATTTATTCACTTTTACGCATTTTAACAAATCCAGCACCACCACCTCTTGTAATATGGACATTTTTCAAGATCTTACCATCTCTATTTCCTGTCATTCTACATCTTTCATGTCCTTCTCCACAGTAAACACTGATGCAAAATACTCATTTAGAATCTCCTCCACCTCCTGTCGTTCCACACACAGGCTACTTTGCTGATCTTTGAGGGGCTCTGTTCTCTCCCCTGTTCCCCTTTTGTGCTTAATGTATTTATAAAATCCCTTTGGATTCTCCTTAACCCTGTTTGCCAAGGTTACCTTGTGTCCCTTTTTTGACCTCCTGATTTCTCTCTGAAGTATATGCTCCAACTGCTTTTATACTCTTCTAAGGGTTCACTCAATCTCTGCTGACGAAACCTGACATATGCTTCCTTTTTTTTCTTAACCAAAACCTCAATTTCTCAAGTCACTCAGCATTTCCTACACCCAACAGCCTTTCCTTACACCATAACAGTACAACTGTCTCTGGACTCTAACTATCTCACTTTTGAAAGGTTCCCAATTTCCAGCTGTCTCTACCTGCGAACATCTGCCCCCAATCAACTTTTGAACGTTGTCTAATACTGTCAAAATTGGCTTTCTTCCAATTTAGAATTTTAACATTTAGATCCAATCTATCCTTTTCCATCAATATTTTAAAACTGATAGAATTACGGTCACTGGCCCCAAAGTACTTTCCGACACCTCAGTCACCGGCTCTATCTCATTTCCCAAGAATAGATCAAGTTTTGCACCTTCTTTAGTAGGTACATCAACACACTGAAGCAAAAACCTTTCTTGTACACACTTAACAAATTCCTCTCCATCTAAACCCTTAACATTATCATAGTCCCAGTCTATGTTCAGAAAGTTAAAATCCCCTACCATTATCACCGATTACTATTCACTGACGATTGTGGGGCGAGAGTTTGGGGGGGTGGGGGGGGGGAGGTTTCATCTGCCTGCCCTTGCTTATTTCTCAGTTCCACCCAAATAACTTCCCCAGACATATTTCGACGAATACCCTCCCTCAACACATCTATAATGCTGTCCCTTATTAAAAACGCCACCCCACTCTCCTCTTGCCCCCCCTTTCTATCCGTCCAACACATTTTTATCCTGGAACATTAAGCTGCCAGTCCTGCCCATCCCTGAGCCATGCCTCTGTAATTGCTATGATATCCCAGTCCCATGTTCTGAATCATGCCGTGAGTTTGTCTGCCTTCCCTGTTAAGCCTCTTGCATTGAAACAAATGCAGTTTAATTCACCTCATTCTCTGCTTGTTCCTCACTGCCCTTATTGCTTGACTTGCTCCATTTCCCAAGTATACCAGTCTCAGACTGATCTCTTTCTTCACTATTTCCCTGAGTCACCTTACTAGTTTAAATCCTCCTGAGCTGCTAAAGCAAATCCCCTTGTCAATAATTTAGTCCACTTCCAATTCAGGTGCAATCCGTCATTCTTATGCAGGTCACTTCTACTCCATGAGATTCCAATGATCCAAAAATGTGAGCCCTTCTCCCATGCACCAGCTTCTCAGAGCCATGCATTCAACTGCTCTCTCCTCCTATTCTTACTCTCACTAGCTCATAGCACTGGAAGTAATCCAGACATTACTACCCATGAGGATCTCCTTTTAAAAAATTCTGCTTAACTCCCTATATTTTCCATTCAGAATCTCATCCTTTTTCCTTCCTATGCCATTAGTTCCAACGTGTACAATGACCTTCTGCTGGTCCCTCTCCCCTTTGAGAATATTCTACACAGTCTCCGAGATATTCTCGATCCTGGCACCAGGGAAGCAACATACTATTCTGATTTCTGGCCGACTGTCTGTGCTTCTGAGTAGGGAGTCACCTATGACAAACGATTACTTCTCATTAGATTCAGGCCAGTCTCCGTACCAGTAACTTGGCTGGTCATCCTACATTCCCATGAGAGTCCACCATCCCCAACATTTTCCAAAACACCATACTTATTTGAGACGGGGATAGCCACAGGAAACTCCTGCACTACCTAGCTCCCTCTCCTATCATTCCTGGAGATAACACATCTACCTGATTCTATCTGTGTTTTTTTCCTTTCTGATAACTGCCATCCAACACACCCCCAGCTCATGTAAATTCCTCATTGCTTCGAACTCCACTCCAAATGATCCATGTGATTTGATAGGGCTCGCAACCAAACACATTTACTGCAGACATAATCATCAGTAACATAGAAACTCTTCCTAATCTCCCACATCTTACAGGATGAGCACATCACTTTACTGAAGACCATCTTTGCACACTAACAATCTACAAATCCAGAAAAGAGTGCAGCCTTACTGCTCTAAAAACCACCATTTGAGGCTAACTTAGTACCTATGTTTTATATTTTTAAAATTTAATCAAGAGACAGATCATAATAAACATATCATCAAAAAATAACCCACTCTACTCACAATTGTAGATTTACAAAAAAACAGCAAAGTTACACTTAAAACTATGCACGTTGCCACTGCCATGTTGTGAGCTCTCTCACAAAAGTTCCTCCAATGTCAGCTGTGAACTTCACTGTTAGTTAATTTTTCTCAGACGCACTTGGGTGTCCAGAAATAATTGAACTCAAAAAGCAAAGGCAGTGGTCATGCCCATTCACTGCTCTGAAAGATAGCAGCGTAGGTTTCTTTCTCAATTGATTCATTCACTGACCATGTGGTCTCTCTCTTCCTCCATCTTAAAGTGCCATTGTTTTGATCTTTTTTGTCCAAAGTTTCAAAACAATGCAACAGCTTAAAAGCAGTAATTATTGCTCCTGGAATTCAAGGAAATCAGCTCTTACAGTCACAACTTTTTCCCATCCTCCATCTTGAATTACCCAGAATCCTTTACTTGCGGTCAAATCTCGAGAAACGCATTTAAACTTGAAAGGTGTGCTCTTGTATGCAAGTTGGATTACGCTCTATGACGGCCTTGTGAATGCTTTCTACTAATTATACAGAAGCCAAAGGAGGACAGTTTAGAGGGGGGATAATGGCTTAACACTATTATCACAAGACTATTAATTCCAAAACTCAGCTAATGTTCTGGGGAGCTGGGTTCAAATGTCATCATGGCAGATGGTAGAATTTTAAATCAACTAAAAACATCTACTGAAAACCACAATGCATTGTCAATTGTTAGAAAAACCCTACCGAGCTCACTAATTCCTTTCAGGGAAGGAAATCTTACCTGGTCTGGCTTGCATGTGACTCCAGACCCATAGCAATGTGGTTGACTTTCAACTGCCCTCTGAAATGGCCTACCAAGCCACTCAGTTGTAGCAATCACTACTAAGTCTCAAGAAAGAAATGAAACAAGATGGACTGCCCGTCATCAACCTCGGCACTGGAAGAGACAACAGCAGAACCAGCCCTGCCATCCTGACTAACATCTGGGGGCTAGTGCCAAAATTGTGAGAGCTGTCTGAAGGACTAGTCAACAACAGCCAGACATGGTCATACTCATGATGGGCAATGTCCCAGCTGCCACCATCACCATCCCGAGATAATGTCCAGTCCCACTGGCAGGACAGACCCAGCAAAGATGGAAACACAGTGGTATATAGTCAAGAGGGAGTTCTCCTCAGAGTCCTTAACATTGACTTTGGACTCCATGATGTCTCATGGCTTCAGGTTAAAACATGGGCATAGAAATCTCCTTCTGATTACTACATACTGTCTTCCCTTGTCCAATGGATCAGTATTCCTCCATGTTGAACAAGACTTGGAGGAAGCACAGAGGGTGACAAGGGAACAAAATGTGTCTGGGTAGGCGATTTCAATGTCGCGATTGTGGTCCTGGAAAAGTGCAGCAGGTCAGGAATGATGAAGGGCTTGTGCCCAAAATATCAATTCTCCTCCTCCTCGGTTGCTGCCTGACCTGCTGTGCTTTTTCAGCACCACACTCGGGACATTAAAATCCCCTTCAGAGCACATTTTGCTCCCTTTTCACGCTCTGTGCTTCCTCCAAGTCTTGTTCAACATGGAGGAATACTGATTCATTGGACGAGGGAAGACAGTATGTAGTAATCAACAGAAGGTTTCTGTGCCCATGTTTTAACCTGAAGTCATGAGACATCATGGAGTCCAAAGTCAATGTTAAGGACTCTGAGGAGAGCTCCCTCTTGACTATATACAGTGTTTCCATCTTTGCTGGGTCTGTCCTGGCAGTGGGACTGGACATTATCTAGGGATGGTGATGGTGGCATCTGGGACATTGCCCAACATGAGTATGACCATGTCTGGCTGTTGCTTGACTAGTCCTTCAGGTAGCTCTCACAATTTTAGCACCAGCCCCAGATGTTAGTAAGGATGTCTTTGTAAGGACAGCAGGGCTGGTTCTGCTGTTGTCTATTCCAGTGCTGAGGTTGATGTCGGGCAGTCTCTCTTGTTTCATTCCTGATGAAGGGCTTATGCCCGAAACGTCAATTCTACTGTTCCTTGGTTGGTGCCTGACCTGTGCTTTTCCAGCACCATGCTCTAGACTCTGATCTCCAGCATCTGCAGTCCTTACTTTCTCTGAGGGGATTTCAATGTCCATCACAAAAAGTGGCTTGGCAGCAACACTATTGATCGGGTGCTAAAAGAAATAGCTGCTATAATGGATCTGGAGCAGGTCTGTCAGCTGCAGATCCATGACTGTATCAATAAGAATGATCACTATACAGTTCTTGCAAAACAGAAGGCTGAAGCTTTCACAGTGCTCTTCAGTCAAAAGTGCCACGTGGATAAGCCATCTTGGCCTCTTCCAGTGGTCCCCAGCGCTACAAATACAAGTCTTCTGACAATTCAAATCACTCCACGTGATATCAAGAAAAGGCATTGGATACTGCAAACTCTACAAACCTTGATAACAATCCGTCAATAGTATTAAAGATTTGTGCTCCAGAACTTGCTGTTCCCTTGTCCAAACTGTTCTAGTATCAACGAGGAGAAAGTGAGGTCTGCAGATGCTGGAGATCAGAGCTGAAAATGTGTTGCTGGAAAAGTGCAGCAGGTAAGGCAGCATCCTGTTCCTTGGATGCTGCCTGACCTGCTGTGCTTTTCCAGCAACACATTTTCTGTTCTAGTATCTACCCAACAATGTAGAAAATTGCCCAGTTATGTCCTGTACACAAAGAGCAAGACAAATCCAACCCAGCCAATTACTGCGCCATCATTAGCAAAGTAATGGAAGGTGTCATCAACAGTGCTATCAAGCAGCACTTACTCAGCAATAACTTGCTCAGTGACACTCAGTTTGGGTTCCATCAGGGAAGCTCAACTCCTGACTTCATTACAGCCTTGGTTCAAACATAGACGAAAGTACTGAGTTCCAGAGGTGAGTTGAGAGTGACAGCTTGTATTCAATTGAGTATGGCATCAAGTAGCCCGAGCAAAACATAGGCTTCGGGGGAAAACTCTCTGCTGGTTGGAGTCATACCTAGCACATAGGAAGATGATGCTGGAGGTCAGTCATCTCAGCTCCAGGTCATTTATGCAGGAAGTTCTTCCAGATAGTGTCCTAGGGAACCAACTTCAGCTGCTTCATCAATGACCTTCTTTCCATCATAAGGTCCTAAGTAGGGATGTTTGCTGCTGATCGCACAATGTTCAGCACCATTCGCCATTCCTCAAATACTGAAGCAGTCCATGTTCAAATGCAACGAGATCTAGAGAATATCCAGGCGTGGGCTGACAAATGGTAAGTAACATTTGCTCCATACAAATATAACATAATCATCATCTCCAATAAGAGACAATCTAATCAAGATGTTTTTCGTTCAAGGTTGTTAACATCATTGACTCCCCCACTATCAACATGCTTGGGGTTACCACTGATCAGAAACTCAACCGGACTCAGCACATAAACACAGTGGCTACAAAAGCAGGTCAATGCTAGCAATACTGTGATAAGTAACTCACCTCCTGGCTCATCAAAACCACTATTTACAAGGCACAAGTCAGGAGTGTGATGAAGTAATCTCCTCTTGCCTAGATGGGTCCAGTTGCAACAACACTCAAGACGCTCAACACCATCCAGGACAAAGCAATTCATTTGATTGGCACCACATTGACAAACATCCACTTGCTCCACCTGACACTTAGTAGCAACACCTGTAGGATGCATTGCAGAAATTCACCCAAGACCCTTAGACAGAATCTTCTAAACCCACAATCACCTCCAACTTGAAGAGGGCAGAAAATACATGTGAACACCACCACCTGTAAGTTCCCCTCCAGCCAACTCTCCGTCCTGACTTGGAAATATATCGTGTTCCCTTTCTGTCGCTGGGTCAAAATCCTGGAATTCCCTCCCTCAGGGCATTTTGGGTCAACCCACAGCACAGGGACTGCAGCAGTTCAACAAGACAGCTTACTACCACTCTCTCAAGGGCAACTAGGGATGGGTAATAAACGCTGGGCCAGCCAGCTATGTCTACTCCCACCGAGTGAATAAGAAATGAGATTGAATAACCACCAAATCTATTTACCAACAGGAAAGGTCATTCAACATTTGACAAGCTGATCTCAAAAGTAATGAAGAAATGCAGTGCAATCTTCACCTAAATGGCAAAGGAAAAATCACACAGTATCTAATTTCCCAAAGTAGCACAATATTGGTGCAATGATATGACACTGCGATTGATTGGCCAATCAATCGCAAACACAGCATGAACTGTAAACAATTATGAAGACTAACTGCAACTACAAATTGTTGTTTGGAAAACAGTACATTTGTACTAATATACAATTTGTGGTGGTGTGGCAGATGTACACTAATTGATCCTACTGCTAAAACCAATCTATTAAAACTATTGCAATAAAAATGCAAACTACTTCATAAATTTGCTCATCTCAGACTCCTAATTACTCCCAACTAACTGAAGGGGAGCCAGCCACACATTTCATGGTAAATTAAATAAATATTTAATAGCCCAGAATTAATTAGGCAATTAAACAGCTGCTATTCACATCAGATTTTTTTTGCAGTGAGGAAAATCTTGATTAAAAGAATTAGGTGATCCATCCAACATGTGCTACTTTCGTGTGCATTCCTACCTTCACTGCGTTTACCTACATTGTAGCTAGAACTGGATCTGAGAGTTGAAAGCTTTCTTGGCAATTGCGTTTCAATGGTAAGTCACTACCATATTTTAAACCAACATTAGATTTATAGCTTTAATTCTAATTATTTTAATTAGCCTGTTCAAACATGCTGCATCACATAACAGTGTAGGTTGGGAGTTGAATCTGAACCTTAACAGAACAAGATCTAAGGAAGGGTCACCGGACCCAAAATGTTAACTGATTTCTCCTCAGAGATGCTGCCAGACCTGTTGAGCTTTTCCAGCAATTTCTGTTTTTGTTTCCAAAAGCATATTTATACTGCTGACATTGTGTTGTTCTGAAATCTGAGGGTCCTAGTTGTAGATTTGGATACCAGAAGCAGGATCTTTTTGTCCCTTAAAAATACAGCCAGTGGCCAGAACGCTAGCCTGTTGTTGCCATTGCCACTAATAGTAGATTTCATCAGGATGAAGAGGACTGGCATTGACAAACTCTCTGATTCTGCAATAAAGGCAATCAAACTTTCTGTTTAAATTACGATGCTAAAATTAAAAATCTCTCACTGAGAGTATTTTGACAGCCGGTGTGGGATTTTAGTGGGTATATGGGTTGCACATTGGATCAGGGAGACCACGTGCACAGAAGTGGCAACAAAGTACAAAAAGTGCCATGCGGCATTATTAATTCTGATGGATCCTTGTAAAGATGGGAAGGACATTCAGCTCTGGCATGGTACTGTAGGTGTGTCCAAGTTGCTAGGAGAGTGAATCTCCATTTGCTTGAGCAGTACAAAGGGTCATCCTTCTAGGAGGAGAGAAAGCGATAAGGTAGTCAGTTTTAAAAGGGACTTCAGCTGGGAAAGGCAAGGAAGCAAATAGCTGATAAAACTGGAGCGTAACACTTAGATTTTGTGTCTGTTCAACAATATGAAGCAATACCAGAAGACAATACGATATTGGAGTTGAATCAGGTCATTCAGTCCACTGTGTCTGCTCTGCTATTCAATCATGTCTGTTATGTTTGTCAACCCCATTTCTCCTGCCTTCTCCCCGTAACCCTTGATCCCCTTATC